>NW_003852460.1:6750670-6776503 GCF_000181295.1 Otolemur garnettii | reverse complement strand
ACTTTTTGCTCAGGCTGGTCTTCAACCTGTGAACTCAAGCTATCCACCCTCCTCGGCCTGAGGTCAGAGATTTTTTTTTTTTTTTTGAGACAGAGCCTCAAGCTGTCGCCCTGGGTAGAGTGCTGTGGCATCATAGCTCACAGCAACCTCCAACTCTTGGTCTCAAGTGATCCTCTGGGGGGGGGGGGGCGACATAGTAACTGTACTACCTGTGCAATTGTTCTACAAATATAAAACTTTTTACGGCCGGGCACGGTGGCTCACACCTATAATCCTAGCACTCTGGGAGGCGGAGGCAGTGGACTGCCTGAGCGCACAGGTTCAAGACCATCCTGAGCCAGAGTGAAACCTCTTTTCTAAAGATACCCAGGCATTGTGACAGGCACCTGTAGTCCCAGCTACTCAGGAGGTCAGGCAAGAGAATCACTTGAGCCCAGGAGTTTGAGGTTGCTGTGAGCTATGACTACACAGCACTCTACGGAGGGCAACAAAGTAAGATGCCATCTCAAAAAAAAAAAAAAAACCCACAGCAGGAAGAGGTATTAATCTTTTTGTGGGAATTACTGCCCAGCTTTCACTGAATCCAATATTTAATTTCCCTGAAGTGCAACTGACTTTCAAAGACTCCTGACACGTGGGCCCCTGTTTCTTTATATGACTGGCCTAGTCACTAAGTCCTGATCTCCCAACAATTGACCCAGACATCCAGGATCTGCTTGCCTCACGGTTAAATTACAAGTTAATGGCTTCTCTCCTATTCTATCATTTAGATAGATACCATCATCTTTTTAAAGGGAAGAGAGAGAACCCCAATACAATCTCTGACTAATTTATCATGTAACGTAACTGTTATATCACTCAAAAGAAAGACCAGATAGTACAAATAGGCCTGTAAGTGTGAATGGAATCGTCAAGGCAAAGTCCAAGTTTGCTTTAAAAGACAATGGTAGGCAGGACACAGATGACTCACACCTGTAATTCTAGCACTCTGGGGGGGCTGAGGTGTGAGGATCATTTGAGGCCAGGAGTTGGAGACTAGCCCAAGCAATAGTACAACCCCATGTCTACAAAAAATTTAAATATGAGGTTAGCATGATGACTCATGCCTATAACTACTCAAGAGGCTAAGGCAGGAGGATTGCTTGAGCCCAGGAGTTTGAGGTTGCTGTGAGCTATGGTGACACTATTGCCATCTGGGCAGGGTGACAGAGTGAGACTATGCCTCAAAAAAAAAAAAAAAAGGCAATGGTATTCACTATCTCCTATGCCTAAAGAACCTCTCATGATAAACACATTCTTCTCATCATGTGTGTACAGGCTGCATGGAAGTCCATTCTTACTCTCTCAAGATCCTGAAATTAACACATGCCTGAAGTAATGATCTTAGTGTTCATAGATTATGTCATGTCTTGTCTTTTCTTTCTTTCTTTCTTTCTTTCTTTCTTTCTTTCTTTCTTTCTTTCTTTCTTTCTTTCTTTCTTTCTTTCTTCTTTTCCAGACAGAGTCTGACTCTGTGCCCTTGGTAGAGTGCTGTGGCAGAGGCATCATCATAGCCCACAGCAACCTCAAACTCCTGGGCTCAAGCAATCCTCTTGCCTCAGCCTCCCAAGTAGCTAGGGCTACAGATGCCTGCCCATGTCTTGGCTTTGAGAAGGCACTCACTATGAGCCTTCCTTATGAGATGAGGGAGGAAAGATCAGCTTTCCAACTTCACTTACAAATCTCTGGGCTTTCTTTACTTTAGGATTTTGCTTCCAATTCTCCTTGCAGAGACTAGAACCAAAACTATACAGAAAGCAACATGTGTGGTGTAGCATTGTGTAAGGTCCTACTTGGAGAAGTCAAAAGGAGGAGTGAGGACAGAAAGGCCCATCACCTGTCAGGGAGGTGAGATGAGGTGGATGAAAACTCCTTTTGCGTCCTTGACCTGGGTAGGCATGCAGTGTTGTTGTTGTTGTTTTAATCTGATGTTACAGGATGAATTGTGTCCACACCAAAATTCATATGCTGAAGCACTGACTCCCAGCACCTTACAATGGAACTGTTTGCAGATTGGATCTTTAAAGAGGTAATCAACCCAAATGGGGTCATTAGGGTGGGGCCTAACCCAAACTGGCTAGAGTCCTTGTAAGAGGAGATTAGGACACAGATGCACACAGAGGCACGACCGACCACGTGAGCACACAGGGAAAAAACAGCCCTAAGGAAGGAGGGCACAGAGGAACCCAGCCCTGCTGAGAGCTTGACATCGGACTTGTATCTTCCAGAATATGAAAATACACACGCTTATTGTTTAAAGCACCTAGCCTGAGATGCTCTGTGACAGCAGCCCCAGCTAACTAGTACATACGAGTCTTTACTATTTTTTTCCATTGAGAATTTTATATTCAATTCCTATCATTTGAATACTGAAAAAGCCTTGCATTTGGCATGGAGGTGTTCATGTACAGTGTAATATTTGATTCTCCCAGATCCTCCCTGGAGGTCAGAGTTGGTTTTTCTTTGAGACAAGAGTCTCAAGCTGTCGCCCTGGGTAGAGTGCTGTGGCATCATAGCTCACAGCAACCTCCAACTCTTGGTCTCAAGTGATCCTCTTGCCTCAGTTTTTCTATTTTTTGGTAAACACAGAATCTCACTTTTTGCTCAGGCTGGTCTTCAACCTGTGAACTCAAGCTATCCACCCTCCTCGGCCTGAGGTCAGAGATTTTTTTTTTTTTTTTGAGACAGAGCCTCAAGCTGTCCCTCTGGGTAGAGTGCTGTGGCATCACAGCTCACAGCAACCCCCAACTCCTGGGCTCAAGCAAGTCTCCTGCCTCAGCCTCCCAAGTAGCTGGGACTACAGGCACCTGCCATAACGCCGGGCTATTTTTTGGTTGCAGCCGTCATTGTTGTTTGACAGGCCCAAGCTGTATTCAAATCCACTCAGCTTGGGTATATGTGGCTGGTACCTTTGCCGCTTGAGCCATAGGCACCAAGCCAAGGTCAGAGATTTTTATCTGCAGTATTTACAGGAGACACCTGGACTCCAGAGGTTCAAGACTTGAGGGAAGCTCTATAGCTGTTTCGGTGCCTCACACCTTTTTAGCAACTTAGTAACTTTTGTTTCTATGTACATAAAATAATACATAATGTATCCACTAATACAGATGCATACAAAGGCACTCAAGTATGTTAAAATACTGCCATCTAATAATTTTTAGAATTCTAATAGTAACATATGTGTTCATCTTTCAGCCCATTTGATCGCAAGCTCTAAAGGTGGTTCTAAGGACTTCCATCATTTCAGAGCCACAGTGAGCCCAAACGAATCTGCCACAACCCTGGCCTGCTCTGAACACACATCGCATTTCTATCAGTATGAATGGTCACAACGTACAAATACTCCCCATCCTCCTGTCATTTGCCCTTGGTGGTTATGGTTACCGGAAAGGCTGTCACTTAGTGGTTCGTGACCAGAGAGCTACAAACTTTTTAAAAAGTGTACAGACTCCCCAAAATCTCTTCCAGGACCTCTCCTACCTTGGGAGAAAGGGCCGGATAGAACTGTGGTCTTCTGTGGCCCTTCACACACCTGCATCCGTTAATCCTACTGCCCTGGACCCCTTCCCATGGGACATCACCCAGGACACTCAGGTGAAGAATGCTACAAAGGGTGCCGGAAATGCAGTCGTCATGATAAATGTTACGATGCCGTAGCTTAAAACTCAGATTTCATCCAAAAACTCCATCATGAACAAAACATCAAAATGTTCAAGAGAACTCCCTGTACTGGCTGAGGGTGGGGAGGTCTAAAGAGTAGAAACAGCCAGGGGCCTGTGTCCAGCCTCCTTGTTCACATGGGGCTGCCTCCTGGGAGGAGCGAGGGGGAAAGCCAGGGAGGCAGGGAAGGGTCCCCCGCCAAGGGAACTGCAGACACCTGTTATTTTCCACCTAGCAAAGTTTTCACAACATCTTCAAACACTCTCTCGCTGATTGTCATAGTAACGTAGGAAGTGGTTGGGGAAGTATTATCACGATCGTATTTAGTTTACATAGGGGAGAGCTGAGTCTCAGAGAGCTAGGTGGCTGGCTTACCTTCCTATTACTGTTGTAACAAATTACCCTCACTTAGCACCCAAAGCAACATATGTTACCATATGTTTACTGTCCGACAGTTCTGGGGGTCTAAAGTCCCAAATGGGTGTCACCAGGCATGCTGGTTAATTTTGTGACTGGGCCACAGCCTGCCAGATACCTGATTAGACATTACCTCTGAGCGTGTCTTTGAGGGCTTTCGACGTGAGTTAGCATTTCAGTGGGTGGGCTGAGGAAAGTCTAGGGCCCTCCCCACCATGAGTGGGCCTCCCCCACCCACTCAGGGCTTGAATAGAACAACAGCCTCAGAGAAGGGTCATTGGCCCTGTGTGCTGGAGCTGTGGTGCAGGTCTCTGCACTGGGTGCTCCTGCTTCTCAGGCCATCTACCCTACACTGACATCCCCTTTCTCACACTTTGAGGTGTTCACATTACACCAGCAGCCCTCGGGGGACTCCAGCTTGCAGACAGATCACGGCACTTCTCAGCCTTCATAACTCTTAGCCAATACCTTAATAACTAACACATCTCTTAATTTTTTTTGATGTTTCATTTCTTTAGAGTGCTCTATCATTCAGGCAAGACTGCAGTGGTATAATCATAGCTCACTGCAGCCTCGAACTCCTGGGCTCTAGAGATCCTGGTGCCACAGCTGTCTGAATAGCTGGAACTATAGGGACTCCCCACCATGCCTGGCTAATTTTTCCATCTGTTGTAGAGATGAGGATCTTCCGATGTTGCCCACGCTGATTTCAAACTCCTGGGCTCAAACCAGCCTCCTGTCCCAGCCTCCCAAAGTGCTGGAATTATAGCTGTGAGCCACCATGCCTGACAATAATAAATCTTTGTACACATCGTGTTGGTTTTGTTTCTCTGGAGAACACTGACTAATACACTGGGCTGATAACCAGGTGTCAGCTGAACTGTGCTCCTTCTGAGGGTCTAGGGGAGAATCTGTCTCCTCACCTCACACCATGTCTAGAGGCCGCCCATGTTCCTGGGCACATGACTTCCTTCCTCCTTCAAAGCCATCTACAGAAGGTCAAGTCTTTCTCACATCACAGTATTCTGATGGCCTCTTCTTCTGTCTCCTCTTCTCATTCTAGAGGCCCTGTACAACCCAGGATGTATAAACTGTGTAATCCGGAGTAATCTCTGCATTGCAAAGCTCTTCATTTAGTCACATCTGCAGAGTTAACCTTCCTGCCAGGGAAAGTGGTGCCTTCATAGGTTTCAAAGGATCAGGGTGTGAACATCTTTAGGGAACCACACTGAAGGCCTTCCACAGTGGCTTGGCAGAAGGTCTCACACAAAAAGGAGACAGAACATACACCAGTGGCTCCTCTGGTTCCAAAACCCATGGCCTATGTAACACCAACCATGGTGCCTCTGAAGTGGTAACTTAGTTGGAGGCCACCCTTTCAGCAACGCCAAAAACAAACCACCCAGGCTGCCTGTGTTTATACAAAGCACATATGGGCAAAGAGTTCCAGTTTCCCCCCAAATAATGCCTGGCTGTTACAGCCACAAACTAACAGGAGATTATCCTTTTCAAGAGGCCTCCTCCCCCACATTGCTCATCACACTTCATCATAAAGGCGTGTGTGTTTCCCCCTCTTTCTTTCCACTTCTGTATTTTGTGTTTCACCCTCACTGTAGAGAGCAAGCTTGAGAGACAGGCTCATTTTATAAATAGTTCCTGCACAAAAATCATCTCCCACACAGTCAAGCTCGACACCACGTTGACAAAGAGGAGCCTTCAAGAGAAGCATGAGTGGAACTCGATGGGAGCGGAGAGCTGCGTTTTTCCCCAGGGCCTTTGTCATGAAGCTTCTGGGATGTTGTAGCTTTTCGTGGCCATCAGCAGCCACTTGATAAGATCAGAGATTCGGGACCTGTACACATCCTCCCAACAGTCCCCCCAGGAGAAAGGAAAGCTTAGCTTCTCACAAAATCCTGTGAGCTTTAAGGTTGCCAGAACCTTGAACAATCCCAGATTCACGTCAGCAGATGAAGGGATAAACTGCGTTATATCCAAAAAAAGGGGAGGGGGGTTGTGAACAGTAAGAACGAGTATGCCGCTGATCTGTGCAGCTGTGCAGATGCATCTCTGTTGTAAATGACGAGATGAAAGGCAGCATGTTCCATGAGGCTACCTGTATGGCGTTCTACACCAGGCAAAAGTATTGGGGCGGTTAACCAATCATGAGTTACCAGGGTTGGGGGTAGGTTGGGAAGAGGTTAATGACAAAAGGCCATGGGGGTATTTTGGGGTGACTGAGCTGTTCCTGTGTGTGGATGGTGGTGTCAGTCACCCAGCTGTCAAGGTTGGCCAAACCATAGGACCGTATAGTTGTCCACTCCGTATTCCATGGGGGTTTTGTTCCAGAACCCCCAAGGATACCCAAATCTGAGGACACTGGGCTCGGCGCCTGTGGCTCAAGTGGCTAGGGCGCCAGCCATGTACACCCAAGGTGGCGGATTTGAATCCAGCCTCGGCCCGCCAAACAACGACGGCTGCAACCAAAAAATAGCCGGGTGTTGTGGTGGGCGCCTGTGGTCCCAGCTACTTGGGAGGCGGAGGCAAGAGACTCTCTTGAGCCCAGGAGTTGGAGGTTGCTGTGAGCTATGATGCCACAGCACTGTACCCAGGGGGATAGCTTGAGGCTCTGTCTCAAAAAAAAAAAAAAAAACTGAGGACACTCACATCTCTAATATAAAATGGTGCAGTGTTTGCATGTAACCCACACACATCCTCCCCTATGTTACTGAGATTACTTATCATGCTTGATACAATGTAAATGCTGTGCAAATAATTGTTACATTGTATTGTTTAGGGAATAATGAGAGGGAAAAAAGTCTGTGTGCTTTCATACAGACACCACCATCCATTTTTTTCTTCCTAATATTTTGATCTGAGGTCAGTGAATTCAGGGATATGGCACCCAGGGATGTGGGGGCCACTGTACTCTAAAAGGTGAATTCTACAGTATGTAAATTATGCTTCAGTGAACTTGACTTCAAAGAGAGAGAAAAGAGAGAAAGAGAAGGAAAGGGAAGGGAGGGGAAGGGAAGAGACAATCCAGCAGGTTGGAGCAAAGCACCGGCAAGCCAAATCATTCAGGACACTAACCTGTCCTCTGACACCCGTGTAGAGCAGTTGCTATGATTTGTTGTTCTCTTCACTAGATGACAGTCATTTGATAAGACCAGATACTCGTCCCATACAATTCTGGAGATGTCCCTGAGAGAAGGGGAAGGAAAATAAAACATTTTAGTACATTTTGAGATAATAAGAACTGGTCCCATTTCCAGGAACAACTATTTCAAATAAAACTCCCCCACCCTTCAAAGCCCCTCCCAGCGCTCAGCTATGTGACCACTTGGCTGGCTTGACTTCAGGAGTGACTTCACGGGTGGTGGCAGCAGTGGGCAGAGCACAAGTAGCAAGAGAGGCTTTCTGGGATGGGGAAACAAGAAGCGTGCTCCCCAAAAGGGCAGCTTGCCTTTGCATAGAGCCCTCTGGATGATGAAAATAAATTTTTCAGTTGACTAGATAATTCCAAAGTGGTTTGAATTTTTAATGTTAAAGTTCTCCCCAGGAGTTTTAGATAGAGAGGTTTCATGTATGAACTAAGAATAAAAAATGATTGCTGCATTGCCCTGAGTTTTCCGTATTTTTTTTTTCTGAGACAGTCTCACTACGCCATCCTCAGTAGAGTGCTGTCATGTCACAGCTCACAGCAACTTCAACTCTTGGGCTTAAGCAATTCTCTTGCCTCAGTCTCCCAAGTAGCTGGGACTACAGGTGCTGGCCACAACACCACAGCTATTTTTTGCTACAGTTGTCATTGTTGTTTAGCTGGCCTGGGCCGAGTTCAAACTCCCAGCCTCGGTGCATGTGGCTGGTGCCATAATCACTGTGCTATGGGCGCCAAGCCAGTTTTCTTTATTTTTATTTATTTATTTATTTTTGAGACAGAGTCTCAATATGTTGCCCTTGGTAGAGTCCTGTGGCATTACAGCTCACAGCAACCTCAAACTCTTGGGCTTAAACGATTCTCTTGCCTCAGCCTCCTGAGTAGCTGGGATTACAGGTACCCGCCACAACACCCGGCTATTTTTCTGTTGCAGTTGTCGTTGTTGTTTAGCTGGCCCAGGCCAGGTTTAAACCCACCATCCTGGGTGTATATAACCAGCATCCTACCCACTAAGGTACAGGCATCACCCCAGTTTTCTGTACTTTTATATAAAGGAGACAAAGATAGATGTTCCAGCACTTGCATTAAATATATGATTCCATTTTTAAGATAGATTAATGTTTGTTAAAACACTAGGTATGCAATGAAATGTTGTAAATAAAATCCTAAGAATGTTCAAAAACCCATAACCCCAGCCCGACCATGGGAAGACCCAGGCAAACCTAAGCTGATTCTTTCCAATACCTGGCCAGCATACCTCAAAACTGTCAAGGGCATCAAAGAGAAGGATGGGGAACCAGACCCAGCCCAGAGGAGCTCCCTGCCTTACTACGTCTGATAACTGATTGCAGTTCCCAGATCGGGTGATAGGGCAGAAAAGGAACATTTGTGGTAAAACAGGACATTTAGTTAATAGTTTTTGTTGCAGTTTTCATTGCTGTTTAGCTGGCCCAGGCCAGGTTCGAACCCACCAGCCTGGGTGTATGTGGCCAGCGCCCTACCCACTGTGTACAAAGGGGATTTTAATAGATGGGACAAGGGCGCCACAAGGATGAAAAGTTTTAACAATGGGGTGTCTGAACAAGGAATATCCACCTGCACTCTGTGACTCTAAAACTATCCGAAAATTAGAAGTTTTCTTAAAAAAAATTGGAGTGCTCCATTGCAGTTGACTTGAAAGCTAATTATTTTAGAACATAACACGTTTCCTTGTGAACACACGTGCAATCGCATTTGTCAAGAAACTGAAGCGACCTGATAAATGTGGTCCACTCTGGGTGGAGAGAGTAGGTCTGGGGCTGCTGAAAGGAAAGTTTGTCGGCTCGGCACCTATAGCTCAACCGGCTAAGGCGCCAGCCACGTACACCTAAGGTGGTGGGTTTGAATCCCCAGCCCGGACCCGCCAAACAACAATGACGGCTGCAACCGAAAAATAGCCGGGCGTTGTGGCGGGCGCCTGTGGTCCCAGCTACTTGGGAGGCGGAGGCAGGAGACTCGCTTGAGCCCAGGAGTTGGAGGTTGCCGTGAGCTGTGATGCCATGGCACTCTACCCAGGGGGACAGCCTGAGGCTCTGTCTCAAAAAAAAAAAAAAGAAAGAAAGTTTGTCTACTAAAAACCTTAGCAAGAACACGGGGGATGTGTACAAGCATGGACTTCTCGCAAATTTAAAGAAAAATTAAAAATGAACCAGGGGTGGGAGATTGCACCCTGCCATCCTCCATCCTGGCCCACCCACTCCTTCTTCCTGCAGGGACCCTGGGCCTCTTCACGGATTCAAGTCTGTGCTGGGGGTGAGGGTGGGACTCTTCTCTCTGGCAGGTTTTTTCCCACACGTTGCTTATTTGCTTATCCATTCTAATTGTGCGTTTTAGATCCCACCTAGAATCTGAGCTCAATGGAGGTCATGTTCCCCCTTGGGGTGGAGGACGGGGAAGGGAATGCTGGTGGGATGGCTGTTGCTGTGTCCATCTTCCAGGCTGCTGACCAGGCTCCTACCACTGCCTCGACCGCCCCGAGGAGTCTCTACCTCCTGAAGTCCAGCCAGCCAACACCCATGTGGTGTTCATTCTCTAGGGCTGCCCGACAAAGAACCACAAATGGTTGGCTTCAACTTTCAGGGGTATCCAACATTTTTTCCCCTCTTTTTATCATTGGAAGCATAGGAGTTGTCTTGGGCACACATTAAGTACACAGACACTGATTAAGGCTGGTAGCCTGCTGCCCAGGCTCGAGGGCCCTGTCCTGGTCACAGCTCACAGCAACCACAGCCTTCCAAGTAGCTGGGACTACAGCCTGGAGAATCACCCTCCCTCTTGCAAGGTTACCGGTGTGCAGTGATGTGGCCTCAAGTAACTCCTTGTTCTTCTCACACACCCCTGGCCTTTCTTCAATTTAGAAAGACTCAAAAGCAGCCCATGCCTGTCTCCTAACAGGGCCTGTGTCTCTCTACGGCTTCTATTCCTCCTACTGCTTCAGTGGGCTGGCCTTCCAGGAGGTTCCGTGTGGGGCCTGGCACATGCTCATTCCCTACCAGCGTTCACTCAGTCACCACGCACATCTTTGTGCCCCGTACCGTGGCCACAAATGACAAGAAGCCTGGCAGATCTGTGCACCCTGTGGGTCACCAGCCGTGGGACACCATTTCTGCTGTTGAGAACGGTCCAGCTGAAGCAGATGCTTCATTTATCCTACCGACAGAAATGGGGCACCACCTGGGGTGTGTCAGGAAGCTTAAAGAGCTAAGTATTCTATACACAAATGTCACAGGTGGCCCGCTTCCCGCCTAGCAGTGGCCAGTGGCTTCTGTGCACCCTGTTGCTGCCTTCCTTCCCAGAGCTGAGGGAGGGAGACTCACCCTGTGGGTCCCCCCGGCTGTGTGTGGCTCCCTATCATAACCTTCCCCCAACAGAAACTCATTCTCATTTCTGAATTTCCAATTTTTGTCAGGATAGGCTGCATCCTCCCAGGAAGCCTTACCCTTGAAACCTTCAGTGACTACTTCCTTTCCTACTGACTCCCAATGCATCCAATCAAACTGCCCATCTCCAGCCCCCTGCCTTTGCCCCTGGTCACCACCTGCCGTTCCTTCCAGTCCTGCTGCCCTTCTCAGCACCTCATTCTTCACAACTAGACTCTTCAACAGCCTAGGAATTGTCTCTGTCTCCATCCTTGGGTCACATGTCTTTGTCCTCCCAGATGTCCCCTGCGTCTGCACTGGCCTCCTGAGCTTCGCACCTGCCTCATTCCCCGCCTGCTTTCCCAGTTGTGCCCAGCTATTTCTGTCTTCTCTGAATATCAGGAGTGCCAGGGGACTCTACCAACCGAGAAGCTTACTCTACCCTGTGCTGGAGTCCAACTGAGCTTCTCACTTCATCCCTCTTTCCCTCAGGCTGAGATGGAAGGCCCATGAAGCTTGCCCTCCGTTGTTTGTGATGCCAAGAGTATACTTGGGTGGGAAAAAACATGTTTTCTTTGATTGGTTGAATGGTTTATTCCAAGAGTAGGATACCGTCACTGAGGACACAGCGGAGGGAACAGCCCTGCTTCAGAGCTGGAGAGCTGGGTCTTAAAGTGTGAGGGGGAGTGAGGAGAGAGAGTTCACACATGACAGAGAGAAAATACTCACAGTGAAGTTTCTCACACAGGACTTGTTGAGGGAACCATCCGGGTCCTGTAAAGATGGGAAGAGAGGAATGATGGGAAACTCCCTTGGGAGAGAGGCATGATGGGAAACTCCTTGGGGAGAGGGGCACGGTGGGAAACTCCTTTGGGAGAGACCATGGTGGGAAAATCCTCTGTGGTCACATTTGGATGCCACATGGTTTGGAGTCTGTCATTTTAAGCAAAGTCTAAGTAAAAGCTAGTTTGTGTATCTAAAGCTCATTCTGGAGCCGTGCAGATGACAATTGGAGCAGAGAGTCTTGATTCAGGGAGACACCTGGGCCATCTGCCGTGATGGCTCCTGAGCTGTAGCAGGAGGGAGAAGGAAGGAATGTGAGAGGTTTTGTTTTCCCTTCGGCCTCCCTTTCACCTACAGGAGTTTTGACATCTAATGTAGGCTCATTTCCAGATAAATCTTTGACTCTAAACAGAATGGTTTGTGCTTGTCTTTTAAAAAGGTTGCACTCATTCTTATACATTCTTATAGCTGTCTTTGTTTGAATTTTCCTTCTGGCCATGAAGGCCATCACCCTGTCTCTTCAAGTCCCTGCCCCTTTCCTCCAAGTCTGACTGTGCCTTAGAGGTCTGGGGCCTTTCCCCGCCCTGAGCCTTGGGGGCCACCTGAGACTGGAGAAGGTCAGCTGGCCTGTGTCCTCAGTTAAGCTGCTCTCTGTATTTTGCATTTCTCCCCTGAAAGCTGGTGGGTCTCCTGAGGGCTTGATTTTCCTTTGTGACAGTCACACTGTTATGCGTTCTGCTCACTGACATGTCATGAGTTAAAACAATTCTAAAATGGCTTGTGTGGTTTGGGGGAAATGGACCTCGCTCTGAGGAAAACTGGGAGGGGAGGGAGAACAAATGCCCAAAGGCAAAAAAGCCTGTGATCAAGAAGATTTGACTAATGTGGGAACCCTTCACCTTCCATTAGTTTTATGTCGGAGGCTGAGGCATGCGGGTGGGGCACTCCTGTGCTCTTGTCTGCGATTAGGAGGCCAGGCTTACTTCAGAGAGAATGTCACCTTGTACAGCTTGCTACCTACAGCACGGGGCCTTGCCCACAGCAGGTGCTCAGAAAGTAGGTGGACACAGGAACATGCCCTGAGAAATTATTTTCACTTAAAAATAAATGTAATGAAATACCAATACGTGTGACAATGTGGAAGGATCTCAAAAGCATTACGCTGAGTGAAAGAAGCCAGACTCCAAAGATCACGGGTCTCATGATTTCCTTCTGTGAAATGTGTAGGCCACGGAAATCCACAGAGACAGAGGGCAGATGAGTGGCGCCAGGGCTGGAGGAGGGAAGCCTGGAACGGGGAGCGCCGGTTCAGCAGGTGTGGGCTGGGGAGGTTGGTGAACATGTTTCGGCCTTAGAC
The DNA here is from genome assembly GCF_000181295.1 of Otolemur garnettii. Taxonomy (NCBI): domain Eukaryota; kingdom Metazoa; phylum Chordata; class Mammalia; order Primates; family Galagidae; genus Otolemur; species Otolemur garnettii. The sequence goes on along the minus strand of NW_003852460.1, from coordinate 6,763,692 downwards.
AGAGTGAAGGTTGCACAACTGGAAAAAAGGCAGGGAAAATTCTATTAAAGTTGCTAAGTTCTAAAATAAAAGTAAATATTCAAACAAGGAGCCAGAAATCATTTCCCCCACAGGACTGCAGAAGCACAAAAGACGCTTCCCGTTGATGTTTGGCCAAGGTTTCACTCCAGAAGTAGCAAGCAGAACCACACCTGAAACCAGAACCCACTGCAAATAGAGTTTTTCATGCAGGCTTCCACGTCAGGGTGGGGGGACTCTTCCACCGTCCATACTAAAAGCTGCATGCTGATCATTTGTACCTCACGGATGAAGAACTATTTTCTTCCTTCCCAGAAGCAGTAAATGATAACTTTGCTCAAAGAGAAAACATAAGCAATATCAGAGTTGTTTGGTAACACAGTGAACACTACATTGACCTACAGGTCTTCCCATCCACAGAAATTCAGGTCAGCGGCCATTGGCAGCCAGAACCTGCCTAGCGAGACCAACGTGGGGAAATACAGTTCATATTTCTTTGTCTAATGGGAACATGGAACCAGAAAACATCTGAGAGGGAAACAGAAATAATCGGATACTCGACTCTTAAAACACATCTTTGTGGGGCAGCGCCTGTGGCTCAAAGGAGTAGGGCGCCAACCCCAAGTGCCGGAGGTGGCGGATTCAAACCTAGCCCCAGCCAAACTGCAAAACAAACAATCAAACACATCTTTGTGCCAAAGCCGTTTGAAAAGGAATAAAGTAATATACAACAAAAGTAAGTTTTAGAGGCCAAAGATGTGGTGGGGTGAGAAACAGGTGGAAGGGGGTAAAATGGAATATTCTAGACGACAGGCCTTCTGAATGGTTCTTGTTGACTTTTAGTCACTAGTTTTATACTCTGTTGCAGTATGTGCCGCCCCAGCCTTGGGCTAGGTTGCATTTTTATCTTTAAACTCAATGCAGAAATAATCAGCATATTTATACCTTGCACAGACCAGCATAACTCACACACATCAAGACATGGAACATTCTAGAAGGGTCCCTCCCCCCCCACACACACACCAATACTCCACAGAAGTCTGCATGACCCTGTTGTCACTAGGGTAAGGTGACCAGATTTTAACATTGGTAAAGTGGGACACCACTGGGGGGGCGGGGCCTGGGGGTGGGGCCTGACAACAATGCAAACTTTGCTAAGCAGTTCTTGATAATCAGTTCTCAACAATTATTTGTCATTATTAAAGTTTAACATTATAAAATTAACAAAAATAATATAAAACGCATATCCTGGTGAAATAGCCACATGGCAGCCGAAAACTGTATATTCCCTTCCTGTTCTCCCGTGTTCCCTAGCTTGTCGTGCATTCTTTCCAAAAATCGGGACTTTTTTTAAAACGCCATGGGACGCGGAACAAATTGTTAAAAATCAGGACTGTCCCACCAAAAGCCAGACGTCTGGTCACCTTACTCTAGGGTCAAATGTGTATCCTAACCATGGCTGAAAGAATAACAAATGCATTCTCTTATAGAGTCATTTTGTTCCCTCCAAACACATCTTTTTCACCTAAACCACTCAAAAATGTAGGTTTTGTGGTTGCAAAACAAACGGATGCACAAAGCACCCATAGCCCAAAGAGTGTAAGGTAGAAGAAGAAAACAGAATCAGCAGGTGTGGTTTCCCCTCTGAGGAATTCCCCTTTCTCCCCCCTCCCTCATTCTCTCTCTCAGCAGCTTCCCATCAGTAGGAAAAAATGCAACTTTTTTGTACACTCTACAAGGCTGGTTTCTCCTATGCCTTGCAGAACATTAACTAGCGATGCCAAAACATCAGCTTTGAAAAGCACAATACATCCATTCCCACCAAAAATAGTGCATTAGGGTTTGTTAGTGTTTGGGAACTTCAAGTAATGGAAAAAATGAGCCACATAAAAAGAGATTCACGATAAGCAGCTCTGAATTTAGCTCCATTTTGTTATTAAGAACCCAGCACAACCAGTTGACAAGTCGGTCAGGCATGTTGACCTTGGTTAACTTCCTTCTAAAAGCTCAAATGAAAACAAAAAGTTCTCTGAGCAGATGAAAATAGCTGCAAAAATAAATACGATATCTTGCTGCAGATTAAATGGGCTCTAATAGGACTTTAGAAGATATTAAATGTTTTAAACAGAAAGGTGGTTAAAAATAGAGAACAAATGTAAATAACCTGTGATTTTTTTTCCCCCCTGAGTTATTTTGGAGCTGAAAATTGCAGGTGAAGGAAGATGACTAAGTGATACTTAAAACCACTCTCTCCCCTGATCCTGTTTCCTTACAGTCTTCATCAGAAGCTCTAGGGAAACAGTTACCTCTCCAGGCTGCTGGAGGTAAAAGGTCTGCCTAGATGGTCTTTGAGGTTTGGTGATGGAATATGGGCCAACCCCAGGTAAACTCATTAAGGAGAGGAATTTCCTCCTTACCATTGGTTTTTCAGCTACTACTTCTAACCTCATTTCTCCCACCTCCAACGTGTGTGTATATGACAGACTGAGGGGGGCCTTGATGATCCATGCCCCTTGGTGGGATCCCCCCACCAAGTGTAGGCAGGACCTGTGACCTGCTTCTCACCAGGAGAACATGGCAGAGGAGATGGGTTGCCACCCCCGTGAGGAGGGTCCCTGACAGCAGCTGTCGACAAGAGACTCTTCTTGCCACTTGAGGACACAAGCATATGTGCATCAGGGGACCAAAGGGTTGCAGCCCCCTGGAAGCCTGAACCCAGCAGCCAGTGGGAAGCCATGGCCCTGAGTCCCACAGTCCCCAGGAAATGAATTCTTCCCTCAACCTGAGGGTTCCTGGGAGCAATTACTCCCCCTTCTAGCCTCCGGATGAGAGTGCAGCCTTGCCCATATCTTGCCTGCAACCCTGTGAAACCCTGAGTGAAGGTCACAGTGAAGACAGCTGCAACTTCAAACCTAGGAAGCTAAGGGATAATAAATGTATGTTAGTATAAGCCACTAAGTTTGTGGTGAATTGTCACTCAGTAGTTCAGAATGTGGCTGTGTTTGGGAATAGGGTCTTTAAAGAGCTAATTAAAGTGACATGAGGTCATTATGGAGGGCCCAGGTCCTGTATGGCCCGTGTCCTTATGAGAAGAGGAGATTAGCACACAGACACTCACAGATGGACGGCTACGTGAGGACACAGGAAGAGACGGTGTCTATACACCAAGGACAGAGGCCTCAGGAGGAACCAGCTCTGCTGATCTAGGACTTGCGGCCCCCAGAACTGCGAGAGAATACGTTTGTCATTTAAGCCCCCAGCTGTGGCAGTTTGCTGCAGCAGCCCATTTAGACTACTACAGCAACCAGTGTGCAAAGACCTATGTTTTATTTCTGCAAGACCCGTTCTTACTACCCACTGACTCACTCTGTCCCTTGCTCTCCGCCACCCATCTGTGCCTCCCCTCCGCATTCTGAAAATAAGATGGGAAAGACTTGCAGCTTTGCTTCCCCATTTTTTTAGGGGAATTCTGAAAATGGAAGTGGCTAGGGCCCTGCAGGAATCAGTCACTGAGCGGAGACCTCAGAGGAGGGGGGCAGATGGCAGCACACGGCTTCCTCTTTCCACAGCCCTCAGGCATCAGGTGACAACTCTTATCAGCAAGGACCCTGAAGACCAGGGGACAGGAGGGGGGATGGCTGGTGTTTGTGCTGGGGACTGCTTAGAGCCCCCCAACTATAGTCATGGGGCCACACTCAGTGTCAGAGAATGGTCAGTGGGTCCCTAAAATGTGTGGAGGCCAGAGTGGAGGAGAAGGGTCAGCTTGGAGGCCTGGGGAAGGGACAGATGGGGGAGAGAGGGACAGCAGCATGAAGGCAGACAGTGGATGAGGCAGGGAGCTCAGGCAACTAGAAAGGCCCAGAAGCTTTCACAGGGCACCAGATCAACGCCAATAAGGAAGGCTTGAGGTGTGTTTGCTTGTTCTGCTCTGGTCCTTAAAGAGGTGTCATTCTTCCCCAGAACAGAAAGAAAACGCGCTCTGCACATAAGCTTTAGACAAACATTTCAAGGTTAACACTATGGGCATGAACCCATGTGACGCCTTCCCACTTGGACTGGTGGCGCTCTGTGTCAGCCCCATCGAACTGCTTTTTGCTGCAAAATATTGGTGAATCAGTGCTTTTCTATGATGGAGTCTAGAGCCCTGAGCTGTCCAGTCTGAGGTCACAAACACCGGTTTTAGAGCAAGACTCCTGCCTCTGACCTGTGAGTCTGGTATGACTATGACCAGCAACAGGAACACACACAAGTGACTTCAGCAGCTATACTCCAGATTTTGCCTCTAAAACGTGGGGCCAACATTGTCTCTCTCACAGGCCTATCTGGGGCAGAGGTAATGTCTGTATTCAGCACTGGGCTTGGTCTAAGTGCCCAACAAATTGAAGCCCTGATGGTTCCACTGAATTAGTCATCTCAAACAATTAGGATGAAATGTGTAGAATTCAGTGCAAAATACAAAATAAAACAACTTCAAAAAAAATCTAGGGGGAAGAGAGCTGAGGGTTATCAAGGTGCTGATTGCCTCAAAATATGAAACATTAGGCTAGAGCAGCAATTCTCCTACCCAGACGCACATCAGAACCTCTTGGGGTGGGGGGCTTGTGGGAGCAGAGGTCCGACCCCCAGCCCTAGAGTTTCGGTCCAGCACTCTCCTCTTTCCTGAGGCCCCTGTACCCTTCTTTTGCATCCTATCCACTGACTGGGTCCCTGCTGGGTTCTCTGTGTCCTTGTCTCTCAGGCATAAGCTTGGCTCTGGCCTCCAGGGACGGGGACACATCCCGAGGACACACTTCCCCTTTCAGGGGGGTATTTTGTCCTTCTTGTGAGAACAGCTGCTGGTTGGTGTGCAGCAAAGCCCACCCACCCACTCCTCCCGGGGCTGGGAGTTGCTGGAGATCCAGCCTTTTACTCCCCCACCAAAGTTGGGGCTTTTCTCCGGCCTCCTGTCCTTTACTGGGGTGGTCCCAGCACGGGCAGTGTTGGCAGCACCTCAGAAGTTATTAGGAAGACCCACCCCAAAGCTCCCGAAAGGGGAATTCTGGTGGTGGGCTCTTTGCTCCGTGTTTGAACAAACCCTCCAGGTGACGTCACTCATGCTGGAGTTTGAGAACCGCCAGGTCTCAGCCTCATGGCAGACCTAAAGCACCTGAGAGCTTTTAACATCCCAAAGCCCAGGCTTCGCCCCAGCGTGATGAATCACATCAACCTTGCCAGCGGAGGTGCTGACAGGTTGGAATGTGTCACCAGATTCTGCATGATTCTCTGATTCTCAGGCCAGTGCCTATTTCTCCCATTACCTCCTGGTGGACGCAGCCAGTCCAGGTGTGACACGATGAAACTCTGGGGGCCAGTCATTGTTCCTAAGGATCCCCCTCTGGGGCTGGGGACCTATCTGGCAAACCTCTCTCTGGAGTTACCCGCCCCGTTTCCCTAGTGACCTCTGTGCCTGCATCAGGCCCTGCGACCTCCCTGTTAGCACTGCCTCCCTGAAAAGTCCCCTCCTTTTTTTTTTGCATGTTAGTCCAGGTCCCCCCCCATTTTAGACTTTGTACTTCTCCCATGCAGGATTCTCATTTCTTTATTATATTTTATTTTATGGCACCTGCATAGGATAATGTCAGGAAATCAAATTCCTCCATAAGATTTTATCTCAAAGGGCAAGCAGAGGTGAAGTCAGTCTGCCACCAGGACAAATGGGAAACTCCCTTTCTCGCCACATTCCCTTGTAAACTACGCAGACAGTCTAATGAGGTGATGGGCCCATGACCTTGCCTGGCAATGGCCCCAAATATCCCCCCACCTTACCCCAGTGTTCATGTCTTTCTAACATCTCTTGGGGGATGGGTCACACACAAGTTATAAATATTTACCAGAGAGGGATTATTAGAGCTTGCACTGCCAGTGTCCACAGAGAGGGGCAAGGTGTGTTCCTGACTTTAAGACATTCACAGAGGGGCCGAGTGCAGTGGCTCAGACCTGTAATCCTAGCACTCTAGGAGACCCAGGCAGGTGGATTGCCTGAGCTCAGGAGTTGGAGACCAGCCTGAGCAAGAGAGACCCATCTCTAAAAATAGCTGGGCATTGTGGTAGGTGCCTGTAGTCCTAGCTACTTGGGAGGCTGAGGCAGGAGGCTCACTTGAGCCCAAGAGTTTGAGGTTGCTGTGAGCTATGACACCACAGCACTCTACTGAGGACAACAAAGTGAGACTGTCTCAAAAAAAAATAATAATTTTGCAGAGGGACTGGGGAAGGTGCTCAGCCTCCCAGGGCACCATGGCAGCCCACAGGGCATTCCTGTCCTGCCCTGTGCCCGGCACTGCCTCAGCTGTGCGATGGCCCCCATGCCAGAAAGCTGAGGGTTGTCTTGCATTTGTGCCCCTCTGCTAGTAGGGTGTCCCATGCCCCAGCTTGGCAGTGTGTCCCAGGGTGTGTTTGAGTCCTTCATGTATCCCTGGTGGCTTCCCCTTTTCCTCACAGCACTCAAATCTGGATCCAGTGCAAACCTGGGGGTGGTGGTGGGGGGAGGCAAATCCTATTGGTGGTGTGATGCTGTCTGCGCTGGAGCCCTCTCCCCACCTGCCTCCCCTCACCCAGCCTGTGTAGGGGCCTCATCCACACAGCTGGGAGTCTCTTGCTCTCAGCCCTCTAAGAAACGAGCTGCCCCTGTTTCCCCTGCGCTGTTCTCCAGCCCCTCTCCCGTTGCCCCACCTCCACTCTCAGCCCTCCCTTGTGGGTTGCATGTCAGGGAGGCCAGTCTCTGTAGGCTGTGTGCTCTGGTGGACCCAGTAAGAGTTTGCTTCTGTAGCCAACACTGAGTTTTTGCTCATAGGCTGTGCTGATTTCTACCCAACTCAGCTGGGCTCAGCTTTAGGTATTCTTCCTATACCTGGAGCCAGATCCTCCCTGGGGCCTGCTCCTCTCACAGCCAAGAGATCATGCTGCCTGCAGGAGCCCACGGCATGGGCTGGGAGGGATGGGTTAGCAGAGAACAAACAGTGTGGTCTTCCTTGTCCAGCTGCTAGCTGAATTCCCTTAACTCCACCCACCTTCCCTGTAAATAGCTGCTTCATTTAAGTGTCCACCGACCCTCCAAGCCTGCCAGCGGTTTCCTTAGCTGCTACACTGGGACAAAGTTGCCACCTGAGAGCGTGCTGGGATCTGCCTACCATATCTGCCCCCACATTTATGCAGACAGCGGTTTATCATAGCAACACCTTCACTTTACGCTAGGGAAGGATATCCGTGAAGGCCTCGAGCACACGCAGAAATTAATTCTTCCATCGTGGAGAGCTCTTGTTTATACCACAAGTGCACTTAGAGTGTTAGTGCTGTTAACAACCTTCAGTTTCAGTTATAACCTCAACAACAGTTTCTAGTCCACTTTCTGATGCAATTTAGTAGATGAGTTATTTGAATGCCAAAGGGGAGAGAAATTGCAGGTAAATGTTCATGTTGTCATTAGATCAATTTCGCATAAATAATCCAAGGTCAGATGTGTCAAGCAAAGCTACAATGTTCCTTAGGTAGATGTGTTAGAAAGCTCATTGACTTAAGCGAGGTATAATGATACATAATGTGTAATGTTCATAATTCAGCAATTGGTGTGGGTGATTTTCCTATGTATTCAGGGCATGTGACAGATGAAAAAAGGAATCGTGAAAAACATCCATTTTGGGAAAAGTGCCTTTTTTTTTTCTTTTTGAGAAAGGGTCTTGCTCTGTCACACAGGCTGGAGTGAAGTGGTACAATCATAGCTCACTGCAGCCAGAAACTCTTGGGCTCAGGTAATTCTCCTGCCTCAGCATCCAAGTGGCTGAAACTATTGGTTCCACCACCAGTCCAAACTAATTTTTTAAATATTATTTTTTGCAGTGATGGGGGTCTTGCTATGTTGCCCAGGCTGGTCTCAAACTCCTGGCCTCACGTGATCCTCCTGCCTCAGCCTCCCAAAGTGCTGGGATTACAGGTACGACCCACTGGGACTGTGCTTCTCTTACAAAAAGTGTGTTTTTTTTTTTTTTTTTGAGACAGAGCCTCAAGCTGTCCCCCTGGGTAGAGTGCCGTGGCATTACAGCTCACAGCAACCTCCAACTCCTGGGCTCAAGCGAGTCTCCTGCCTCCACCTCCCAAGTAGCTGGGACCACAGGCGCCCGCCACAACGCCCGGCCATTTTTTGGTTGCAGCCGTCATTGTTGTTTGGCGGGTCCGGGCTGGGGATTCGAACCCGCCACGTGGCTGGCGCCCTAGCCGGTTGAGCCACAGGCGCTGAGCCATAAAAAGTGTTTTTTTGTTTTTTGTTTTTCTTTTGAGACAAAGCCTCAAGCTGTCACCCTGGGTACAGTGCTGTGGCATCACAGCTCACAGCAACCTCCAACTCCTGGGCTTAAGCAACTCTCCTACCTTTGCCTCCCAAGTAGCTGGGACCACAGGAGCCTGCCACAATGCCCACCTATTTTTTGCTTGCAGCTGTCATTGTTATTTGGCGGGCCTGGGCTGGATTCGAACCCACCAGCTCAGGTGTATGTGGCTGGCACCTTAGTTGCTTGAGCCACAGGTGCTTAGCCATAAAAAGTGTTTTTTAAAAAGCTGTTTTTGGGGGCCTGGTGCCCATAGCTCAGTGAGTAGGGCGCCAGCCACATACACTGAGGTTGGTGGGTTCAAGCCTGGCCTGGGCCTGCTAAACAACAATGACAACTGCAACAAAAAGATAGCCAGGCATTGTGGCGGACGCCTGTAGTCCCAGCTACTCAGGAGGCTGAGGCAAGAGAATTGCTTAAGCCCAAGAGTTTGAGGTTGCTCTGGGCTGTGATGCTACAGCACTCTACTGAGGGCGACATAATGAGACTCTGCCTCAAAACAAACAAAAAAGCTGTTTTAGATATTTGCTGACATCAAATGAACTGAGCACGTGTATAGCTACAGATTGATAAGTCCTGGCATGCGCATCCATCTGTGAAGCCACCACCAGATTGGAAGTAAAGAGCAGAGCCGTAGGAATTCCCTATGGCTGTGGCAAAGAATTACTACAAACTTAGTGGCTTAAAACAACACATTTTATTGTCTTACAGTTCTGGAGGTCAGAGGTCTGAAACAGATCTCTGAGGGCTACAGCTGAGATGGCAGGGCTGCATTCCTTTCTGGAGGGTCTAAGAGCAAACCTGTGTCCTGGCCTTTCCCAGTGTCTAGAAGCCTCCTGCAGTCCTTGGCTCATGGCCCCTTCCTTCCTCTTCAAAGCCAGCAGTATTGCATTTCTCTGACAATTTGCTATGATTTGGATGTGGTTTGTCCCATCAAAACTCATATTGAAATTTGATCCGGATGTGGCTTTGTTGGGAGGTGGGGCCCAGTGGGAGATGCTGGGACAGATCCCTCATTAATAGACTAATGCAGGGGTGAGTGAAGAGGAGGTGGGAGGTGGACTTTGGAGGTGCCAGGCAGGAGGGACAGGGGGTAGGACATCCTCTCTCATCAGGGCTGGTGGGCCATCCCCGTATCCACTGCCATTCTGTCCTCTCCAGGTTGGCTTCCTGCTAGAATCCAAGAATCTATCTGGAATACCCAATGTCACATTTTTGGACGCATGCTAAAAGTGTCAGGACTTCAGTAAGGGAAAACCCAGTTTGTCATGATTTTAACATTTACTAAATGCATGAAAAAATACTGCATTCGCTTTGTTAAAGAACCTTTGCCAATTAATTTGTCAGAGCTATATTTTAACGTACTTTTGAAAATACTTGTCCTGAATTAGCTAATTATTCCTAGACGGTTATTGAAAAATTATACTCAAACTCAAAAACCACATTTGTGGAGTCATTTGTTTCCTGACAATTATCTCAAAGGTTGGCACGGGGAGTCCTCACGGCTCCTGTACAGATTGGCAATCCCAAGTTCTTTTCCTCAGACTAGAATATATATTCCCAGCTTTGGAGCCTTTATCCCGAATGTCCCTGTTTCCAAGTTTGGAATATTTATTTATCCTGCCTGTGCTGTCTTTAGGGAATGCGCAGCAAGGCTTTGCTCATTGATTCTGAAAACATTTCCCGGCCTTTAGCAGTCTCCTTCTCCCGACCCGGGGTAGGCTGTTACATAAAGGATCGGATATTGCAGAACTGCTGAAATCAATGGTAGGATTTTAGGAGGTGAGGACATGTTGACCAGCCCTGGGTCTGCATGTCCTGCAAGGGGCACTCAGGGACACAGTGACAGGACAAGTGGAAATGTAACAATAAACAAAAAGCAGAAGGGTGTGCATGTTACTCAGAGATGGGGTGGCTGCACTGAGTCCTGGATCCAAAGACCAGACCCTGCATGGAACGTCACATAGATAACAGCATGAACGGTTTGCATGTGTGTCAACAATCGACGTGGCTCCATGACCTGAAAAACGTGTTTATCTGATCTCTGCAATGTTTACGCTGCGAAAAATAGTTAGCAAGCCTTTCCTCAGAGCAGAGACAGTTCTTTCTGCCAATTTCTGTCAAAACCATCCTGCCGTGCAAACCAGTGCACTCCTTACATCTCGTTAATTATGAGCCTGGCAAGCATTGTACCAGGGGTTTGGAATGCATGAGCAGGTTGTAAACCCCGAAATTGGGAGAGAGGAGTAAGGCGGGAAGGGAAGCAGAAAATATGTTCACAGTTGGACTAAAACTTTGTTGGGATGTAACTGAGTGGGAGTTTCACATCCGAAGGTGGCACTGGACGGGCAGATGTGCCCTCTTGTCTTTGCTGACTTTTCCTGGGGGTCCTGGCAGCGAGGGGGTGGGTGAGGGAACTAAATTCAGGGTCACCAGCAGAGAGGGTGGAGTGAGGCAGGCTGGGGGAGTCCATGTCAGCATCAGGCTTTCGTTTCTGGCCAGAACGGAACATTTAGAACTGAGAACTTACTCTCAAGTTCCGGGTTTAAGTCCACTCTGCGAATTTCTAGATTTAAATCCACTTTGCACAATTCAGTTCAACACTCACAGGCTTGCTTTATTTTGGGAGCAAACCATTTCATGGCAAAACACCCAAACATTCAGACTCCACCCAGTTGTGCAGTGACCCTGCCGAGATAGGGAGATGCCACTGCAGCTGAGGGCACAGCGTAGGGTGGCACCTCCTGGGGACATACCCAGCCTACCCGGTCTCCCTCTCTGGGCCTCAGTTTTCTCATCTGTAAAGTGGGAACAGAAACAGTAACTCTTTTAGGTTGTTCTGATGATTCCATGAGCTGATATTCTATTACATCTGTGGATGGGTTTTAAATAACGCCCAGCTGACAGTAAGCATGTTTGCAAACACATGGTGAGGTGTGCTCTTGTCTGGCGCTTTGTAATGAGGAATGGGAGTGAGGAAACTTCTTTCTCCTACGAGGGCTTGTGTGTATCAGGTTTAAGCCGAGGGGGACCTCAGATATGCATTCTGGAGACCACAGACTCAGTGAAACGTCACATAAACCATTTTCCTCTGCGTTATAGGTTGGGACGTGCTGGATTAAATAAAATGCACTGTGAAAATTCATTTCACTTCTTTCTTTTTAACCTTTTAGATTGTGGCTATTAGGAAATTGACACGGGCAGTGGGCAGTGTTGGGGTACAGGGCCTACAGAGGAGAGTGGGCAGGCTGCAGGTCCCCCTGGGCAGTGCTGGAGCCAAGTGGAGAGTGCAGAAATTCTGGGGAGGCTCCTCCGGCTCAGGCAGAGCTGAGGGAGTGAACTCATTTTTAAACTTGTGGGGACTAAAAATGCATCCCTCTGTGGGCAATCCCAGCAGGAGTTTCCAGGAGAGACAAGGAGGCCAGATCCCACGCCACAGAGGGAGAAAGAGGGAGCCCGGGGCATTTCAGGACACAGCTGTGTGCTGGGTTTAAAGATCAAGCCCGTTCATTCCAGAGCAGAGGGCACAGGGCTCTGGCCTCTGGGGACACGAGGGAGTTAGGTTCCTTACTGTCTCTGAGGAACTGGTCAAGAGGTATTGGAAAGCATTGGGGAAAAAAATCAGAGACCATGTCTGGAAAACTAAGCAGTTACATTCATTCCAGAAAACATTCAGAGTTGCACAGGGAAGGAAATGCAGTCGCAAGTTTGCTGCTCTGATCAGCAGAGAACGTAAGAAACGTGACAATGTAGACTACGGAAAAATCCCAATATCGAAACTGAGGAGATGGGTGAGCCAAACACTCTCCAGTATCACAAAAATGCACAAAAACTACCAGTTTACTATCCGTAACCTATGAAGGAATAGTATGCACAGATTATTTAGAAATATGGAGGAAAATTCTAGAAGAAACGGGTAAGAGTGGAAGGTTGTTCCGAGGGGCGGAGCCAAGATGGCGGACGGCAGCCAGCTTTTTACAAAACCTCCTGTCCAGAAGGAGGCTTAAAGGACAGAAGTTTAGCAAAGGAGCTGATGGTTTGGAGCGGAGCCAAGAGAGAAGATTGAAGCGTGCACTTCAACCTTCCTGAGGCGAGCTGCGACCCCCAAAATACAATTAAAAGGTATAAAATCCACCACCAAGCCAATGGGAATCCCTTCCCCCCACAAGAAGGGCTCACAGTTTACGCCATGCAAACAAGCGAGCAGAGTTCAAACATCCTCCCACTCTATCCCACAGGAGAGACTCCCTAAAAACTGGACCTCCTACCCCTGCTGGCGTGCCATGGCACTCTCCTGCCAGGCATAAAACTGGAAGGTTGTTCCCCCTGCAGCGAGGAAGGTACAGGTAAGGACACACAGAATGGGCCGTGATAATACTTTTGTGTGTGTGTGTGTGTGAGATAAGATCTTGCTCTGTCGCCCACGTAAGAGTACGGTGCATTACCATAGCTCATAGCAACCACAAACTCTCGGGCCTGAGCAATCCTCTTCCCTCAGCCTCCCAAGCAGCTGGGACTCTAGGCAGCTGCCACCACACTAGGGTAATTTTTCTATTTTTTTTTTTTTTTTTTTTGAGACAGAGCCTCAAGCTGTCCCCCTGGGCAGAGTGCCCTGGCATTACAGCTCACAGCAACCTCCAACTCCTG
>NW_003852460.1:6748579-6750020 GCF_000181295.1 Otolemur garnettii | reverse complement strand
ATTTTTTGGTTGCAGCCGTCATTGTTGTTTGGCGGGTCCGGGCTGGGGATTCGAACCCGCCACCCTAGGTGTACGTGGCTGGCGCCCTAGCCGGTTGAGCCACAGGCGCCGAGCCTTATCTGTTTCTCTTTATACAACATAAAGATGCAACTTTCAAAAATACGCTGCCTTTGCCAGCTGCTACTCTCCTAAGCCAGGGGGCTCAGGGCAGCTTCTGTGAGCCACGATTGTGCCACTCACTGCCCCCTCGTGCCGAGGGGCTGATCCCAAGTGCCTGCCTACATCCCTGCAGTGATAAACGCTTCATGCCAGCAGTGTTTGGCCTCCTGCCATTTCCATTCAGATCACTCTGGGATTTTTGAGACCTTGGAAGAGGCACTGATGAATACTTGGGGTAGTGTTTGTTACAGATGAAATTTCAGCATGCGTATTTCAACAGGAATCCTTTGGGAAGGACAGACTTGGGGGGGGACACCTGAGGGGACCTCTTCTCTGTCCTAGCGTTTCTTCCAGTGCAGGAAACTTGTTCTCCACGGCAGCTATTTACTTCATATTGCTCTACCTAACTGCGCCGTTTCTCCCTTCAGCTGCATTTTCAGAGAAAGAGTTCTCACGTCTTGTATCAATATTTCATAACTGACAGTATTTGTCGTGAATTCACTAGGGGGAAAAAAAACCACGTCTTTTTTTATATGGATGTGAGCACAGGTACAAAGCCAGATTCTGGCAATCTGGTGGATTTTTTAGAACCACTGATTTAATGGTTGGAATGAAGGTCTCCTATTGGCAGTTCCTCTTTGTCCCTCCTCCCTTCTCCTCCTCTGCCTCCTCCTTCCCCCTCTCTTTCTTCCTTCTCTCTTCCTCTCTTTATTTCCTCTCTCTTCTCTTTCTCTCTCTCCCCCTTCCCTCTGTCTCTCTCCCCTCTGTCCTTTCTCCCTCTCTCTCCACTCCTGTTCCCCTCTCTCCCTTCTCTGTCCCTCTCTCTCCTCCCTCTCTCTCCCTCCCTTTCCCTCCCTCCATCTCTCCTTCTTTCTCAAGCTCCTGCAACCTTGCACAACTTAATCCTCACCTGGAGATAGTCACAGCAGCAGAAACGGTCATGCCCCAGGAAATCTATGATACAAGCCTCGGAACACACTGTCAACATGGGCCAAAGGGACTGGGAACAGTATTTTGAAAAGGAGGAGAGTTTGGTGGCTATAACCATGGGAGGAGGAAGCAATTGTTTACTAAGTAGAAAGGCCACAGAATGCAACAAAGTCCTGTCTGGCAAACATTTCTGGTGTGTGAACCACTGACCTCATGCATTTGAAAAAGTGTTAGGGCTCGGTGCCTGTGGCTCAAGTGGCTAAGGCGCCAGCCACATACACCTAAGGTGGCCGGTTCGAATCCAGCCCAGGCCTGCCAAACAACAATGACGACTGCAACCAAAAAATAGCTG
>NW_003852460.1:6745674-6747435 GCF_000181295.1 Otolemur garnettii | reverse complement strand
AAAAAAAAAAAAAGAAAAGAAGACCTACCCCCAAAATAAGCCCTAGCAGCATTTCTATGCATTTGTTAAATATAAGCCCTACCCTGAAATAAGACCTAGTGATGGGCATGGCTATGCAGATTGTGGGCATGGCTGTGCAGCCTATCTATATGTAATGCATACAGATATGCTGCCTAGCCACGCCATGCATTTCTGCGGGGAGAGGAAGACATCCCTGAAAATAAGCCCTAGTGTGTCTTCTTGAGAAAAAATAAATATAAGACAGTGTCTTATTTTCGGGGAAACACGGTACCTTCCCAGCCCATGGTTACCATCATTCTCCCGTCTGTCTCTACCAGATCAATTGTTTTTAGTATTTAGCACTCACATGTGAGAACATGAGAGATTCATCTTTCTGTGCTTGGCTTATTTCACTTCACATAATGTTCTGTAATTCCATCCACGTTGTTGCAAATGGTACCTTTCCCTTCTTCCTTACGGGCCTATAATATTCCTCTGGGTATATGCACAGTTTCTTTACGCGTTCATCTGCTGGTGGACAGTTGAGTCCACATCTTGGCTATGGTGAATAGTGCTGGAATGAATGAGGGAACGAAGATATCTTTTCATATACTGAGCTCCCCTCCTTTGGATACACAGCCGGGGAACTGCTGGGTCACCTAGGAGTTCTAGTTTCAGTTTTTTGAGGAACCACCACGCTGTTCTGCATAGTGGCTGCACTAATTCATGTTACCATCACTAGAGTGTAAGGGTTCCCCTAAAAGGGGAAGCTTTTGCCTTGTGCATTGGGGAATGCTTCTGCTGATAAATCTTTCCTCTCTATCAAGAGTTTTCCTGAAATTTTTTAGACATAATTCTGTTATTTTTATTGCATAACCACTCTGTCCATTAGAGTAGGTTTGGTTTGAGCTGTCAGGGCACAGGAAGCTGCTTCATTCTCTGTAACCCTTGCAGTGGAGAATGTAAGTCCTGCAGTGTGCGGCTACCTACTTCTCTTACGGTTGGGTGTTTCCCTTATTTCCTGCCCTTTGTTACTCCAAGGATGTTGTAATGAATGTCCCCGCTTATGCGTTATTTTGCACATAGTTAGCGTGGTTGTAGGATTCTGGAAGAGGGATTGTGGGGTCAGCGGAGGGTGAGCTTTAAGACTGTTCTCAGATATTTATTACCAGAGAAGTTCCCTGACCAGCACCCTTGATATTCACCTTTGCCTCAGGGAGCTGCCATTGACTGCTGTTCCCCTCTACATGGGGAGGAAACATTCTGGCCAACAGTGGAAGCCTGGGCCCTTCTCTAATACCCCCCGGCACCCACGGCATGGCTGGGATGGCTGCCTTCCTTCCTTTCTTTCTTCTTTCTTTCCATTTTTTTTTAGATAGAGTCTCACGTCATAGCTCACAACAACCTCGGACTTCTGGGCTTACCGGATCCTCCTGCCTCAGCCTCCTGAATAGCTGAGTAGCAGAGACTACAGGCACCAACCACAACACCCAGATAATTTTTTACTAGAGACAGCATGTGTTCTCTAACTCCTGAGCTCAAGGGATCTGCCTGCCTTAGCTGGGATTACAGGTGTGAGCCACCATGGCTGGCCAGAAGATTCTATTTTAATCCCTGGTTGACCATTAGGGAGCTTTCATGGGGGGGGCTAGATAGCTAGTGTGTAGTGGAGATGGCTTTGAGCCCAGGCGGTTGCTTCCTGAGCTGCCCGTACTGATAGAATGAGTGGCGGAGCAATAGAGGGCTGTCACCTTATTATAT
>NW_003852460.1:6744118-6745419 GCF_000181295.1 Otolemur garnettii | reverse complement strand
CTCTTTCCTTCTGGCCAGAAGCAAGTCATTGAAAACCTGCTTTCTTATGCAGCATCACTTTCCCCCTGGAGGGTAAAAATTGTTGCTCAATCTCTACTGTCGGCAATGAAAACCAACGAGCCGTGCCATCAAAATGCCCAGCAAAATTAACCTTGAGGGTAGTGCCTGCGTTTTTCACTGACTCATCATAAAAGCAGAGTTGATGTCAAAACAGCCAGAGGGAGTGTGGCTGTGCGGCATGGGCTGGGGCTGGGGTTGGAGAGGGCGTCACACTCTCTGGGTCAGTCCTAGAAGATGCCACGGTCACTCTGTCAGCCTCAGATGGGGTCCAACATGAAGAGGCGGGAAAGGAAACAGGGCTGTTTATACAAACGTGTGATTTCTTTAGTGGTGCTGAGTTCCTGCAGGCACTGCAGCAAAGTCCTGTGGGACCCCCTGTACATTTTCCACGCCTGCCTAGAAACTTCTTGCTTATGAGAGCTCTGCCAAATGAAAGCTTACATTGTTTTCTGGACTCCTTTGGCTCTTGAAGAAATACCTTGTAGAAGGTCTTTATTTTTCTTTTGCTTTCTTAAAACAAGATTTTGAACCAGGCACCTGTTATTTCTAACCCAGGATTCTTGCATAAAAGAAATGGATTGGGTAGTGCTTAATCACTTCAGCCAAACTGTTCCAAGATTTCTGAGGTTAATGATAGATCTCATGTAGAATCCAAATTGTTGGTGTGCAAAAATGGGTGTCTTTGGAACTGAAATAGGGGTACCAAAATAAAATGCTTTAAAGTTAGTTGGATCTTGGGGTGGCATCTGTAGCTCAAAGGAGTAGGACACCGGCCCCATATGCCAGAGGTAGAGGGTTCAAACCTAGCCCTGACCAAAAGCTGCAAAAAAAAAGTTAGTTGGATCTTTTCTGAAAGTGTGGAAAGCAGCACTAACCACACAACCTGGCAATTATACCTGAGCACTTCTTGCACAGAAATGAAAACTTAGGTTCACATGAATACCTGTCTGCAAGTGTCCACAGCAGGAGAATTTGTGAGAGGCAAACACTGCCATCAGCCCTGATGTCCTCCAAGGGGTGAACAGTCACAAGTCCACAAAGTGAAATATGACTCAGTGACGAAAAGGAACATTTTGATATGTACAACTTGGATCAGTCTCCAAGGAATTATGCTGAGCCTAAGAAGCTAGATCATTGGTTGCCTGGAGCTGGGGGAGGACAAGGAAGATGTGACCATAAAGGGAAGACCGGGTACTTCCCTTGTGGTTATGAAGTTGCTCCATTGCTCCCTGTTGTTTTTT
>NW_003852460.1:6743611-6743864 GCF_000181295.1 Otolemur garnettii | reverse complement strand
TCTTGACAGTGGTGGGATTATAGGAATCTGTCCATGCAGCACCATATCATAGAATTATGCACAGAGATATACCCGTAGCACAGCGCATAAAATTGAGAAACCCATGTAGACTCAATAACCAACCGTGTTCTGCCTTTGTCCTGTAGCTGTGTGAGATACCACTGGAGAAAGTTGGGGGATGGGCACAAGAAGCTTCTCCGTACTAGTTTTTGTAACTTCCTGTGAGTCTATAATTACCTTAAGAGTCTCATGC
>NW_003852460.1:6740197-6742570 GCF_000181295.1 Otolemur garnettii | reverse complement strand
GGGGGGTGAGTGTACTCCACTCTCCGGGCTCCTCCCAGGCCCATCCGTGTCCCCAAGCTGGACACTTTCTTGCTTGCACCTGAGTTGGAGGCGGCATTGTGTCCTGCTTTTCTCTGCAACTGTACGGCCAGACCTGCTCCTGCTGAACCCTCATTGAATAATTAATTTTGAGTTGTAAATAATTCAGTCGTTCTGGGTGGTATAATTGCTGAGGACCAAAGAATTAATTTGCTGAATGGTTTTCCTTTCTCCTCCTGAGTTTGGAGGGAGGGCTGGGCATTGTCAGGTGGAACTTAACCCAGCAGCCTCTAATGGGGGTGGGGAGGGGACACTGCCTCCTTGATACCTGAGCGGGTGATGGCAAAAGGACAGCCGTGTTCGCAAGTTCCCTGCAAAGAGGGCTTCTTCTCACGGTTCTGTTTACCGGAGAGGGGGAAGAGAAAGAGGATAATCCCTCTGGCCCTGGGCCTTTGGATATTTGAGATTAGGAGCTGCTCTTGCAGCTCCCAGCTTCCCCAACTCAGCCTGGTCTCACCTGTCTTGCACACAGTCCAGCAAGGGGGTGAGACATGGGAGCCTTGGAGTTGGAAGTAGGGTGGAATCCTGGCCCTGCTCTTGCTGGCTGTGTGTGTGTCTGCAGTGATGGAAAGTGGTGGCTTTCCCTTCCCTGTGGTTACTGAAGGCCCTGTGACAACTGACGTGAGGCACCCCCAGGAGCCTGACACACGGTGAACAGTTGGGCACTTGGATTCACCGTCATGAGCGCAAGTGTTCCACAAGATCTAAAATAACAGCCCTAAACATCTGTATACCGGGAGAGGGTGTAGATGGGGCCCCAGGGATAAGTGAAGCTTTCTGGACTGGTTGATAGTGGTTTTCCATACGGATTTAGCCCCTCTTTCCACCCACAGAAAGCCAGAGTGCTTTGGGATAAACCCTGTAATGTTAGGAAGGAACTGGAAATCGACACTGCCCCGGTGCGCCAGACACTTGCAGATTGGAAGACGGGACGGAGAAATGTGAAAAAAGCAAAGTCAGTTCTGGAATGTTATTGACCCCTGGTGACCGTGGGGCCCAGACCAGAAGTTCTTGCCCATCCTGACTCTCCCTCTCCCCCTCTCAGAGACACCGAGCCCTGTGTTCCACCAGACGGTGCCTCTATCGGCGAACTTCCTCCCGGCCCTGACATCGCTCCACCAGCCATTTCCTGCAGAATTAGGGGGTCTGATGTGTGCTCCTTGGCTGGTCTCACAGCCCCCAATTCCCTGTGTTAGAGTGAGCCAGAACAAAAAGCCCATTCAAAACTTACTGCAAAACGTATATAAAATCGACTGTGACAGTGTACTCACAAGGTTGTGCTGCCATCAATTACCTATTTCCAGAATGTTTCCATCACCCCAGAGGAAACAGCATCCCCGTGAAGCAGCCCCTCCCTGCCGCCCCTCCCGCCCCTAGCGCCCGATGACCACCCTCCATTTTCCACCCTGTGGGTTTGCTGGCTCTGCACCGTTCACGGAAGAGGAACCACAGAATGTGTTTTCGTGTCTGGCTTCCACTTAGCATAATGTTTTAAGGTTTACCCACATCGTGGCCTACACCAGTATTCCTGTTTATACCAGAATAATACTCCATTATGTAAGTAACATTGTTTCCCGTTCATCTGTTGAGGGCTACTTTGGTTGTTTCTGATTTTTTGGCCACTGTCAATAGCCCCGCTATGAACACGTGTGGGTGCGTTACTCTGAGTTCTTGTGTTCAGCCTCTGACATTGACTTAGAACTGCACGGGCTGGGCCGTGAGGCAATAAAGTCTATGTTTGCGACACTGACGACCACGGAATTGCTTTCCACAGCAACTGCCCCCATCAAGGTCCTACTCCCACCCTTCTGCAAACCCAAAATACAGCCTCCCAGGGCCCTCTGGGCAATGTCCATGTTTTTGGCATGGCTGACAGGATCTTGGAGATCTGTCCCTGCCGCCTCCAGGGGGAGGGTCGTCCTTGCTCCTGATACTGTACAGTCATGTGCCACTTAGTGATGAAAACCTATTCTGAGCAGTGCGTCATTTTAGTGACATCATCATTGTGTGAACACTGCACTTCGGCAAACCTGCGTGGTGCCGCTGACCACGCTCCTGCGCTATGTGGAACAGCTTGTTGCTGCCAGCCACACACCTGTACAGCACGTGATGGTACCCACCACACAGGCAGCTGTAACACCAAGGTAGGCGTCTGTATCTAAATGTAGAAAAGGTACAGTAGAAATATGGGGTTACACCCTTACGGGACCAACGTGGTATATGCGCTTTGTCATCGGCTGAAATGTCATTATGGGACGCGAGACTGTGTCGCTTTGCACACTCTGTCACCTGGCA
>NW_003852460.1:6732594-6738979 GCF_000181295.1 Otolemur garnettii | reverse complement strand
AAGAGGGCAACCAGGATGGAGAACTGGTGGTATATTGTGAAGTTCAACACACATTAGTCCTGTGCCCAATGATTTTAGCCCAAAGTGAAAAGAATTGAAGTATATGGCAAAAAAAGCCAGGTGCAAGCATGTTCATAGCACTTTTATTCATAGGCAAACAAAAACTGGAAGCAGTCCTGCTGTTTGTCATTAGCAGTTAAGTAGGCAGAGGTATGGCCACCGCAGGGGAGGGGACATGACTCAGCAATAAGAGGAGTGACCCTCCGTACAGGCAGCGACATTCAAGGCTGACTTTCCTGAGCAGTGAGCTGAGTGAGGAAAGCCAGTCGCAGCAGTTGCCCACCAGATGATTATAGGAACATCTAGGAAAGATTTTTAGAAACAGAAGGCAAGTCAGTGGTTGCTTCTGGGAAGAGAGAGGACTGGCTAGGAAAGGGCAGGAGAGAACCGCCTGGCTGTTGAAAGCATTCTGTTTTGATGGAAGTGTGGGTTACTTGGGTGCACAAATCATCAAGCTGACCCAAATGTCCCTTTAGACCTATGTAAATTAAACCTCAATTTAAAAACGGAAAGGAAAAAAAAAAGAGAGTGGTCTTGCTACTTCTAAATATGAAGGTGATTTATATAAATAACTAGTCTCTGGCTTGGCGCCCGTAGCTCAGTGAGTAGGGCGCTGGTCACATACACTGAAGCTGGTGGGTTCGAGCCCAGCCAGGGCTTGCTAAACAACAATGACAACAGCAACCAAAAAATAGCCGGGCATTATGGGGGGGCACCTATAGTCCCAGCTACTCGGGAGGCTGAGGCGAGAGAATCACTTAAGCCCAAGAGTTTGAGATTGTTGTGAGCTGTGACGCCACAGCACTCTACCGAGTGTGACATAGTAAGATTCTGTCTCAAAATAAATAAATAAGTAAACAACTAGTTTCTTATGGTCAGATGGGTGAAAGAATTTAATCTGTGACCCCCCATTTTAAACAGTGGGATGTGTAGTGATATGCCTTTGTCTACAGTATGATTATTTCATTTTTTAAAAGATTGTTTCTAAGGATAAAATTTCCTAATCTTTAAAAATGCTGCTGGTTTTGAGTAGTTAGGGAACAATTTTCATGCCACCACTATGGGATATTCACCCAAGAAAATTAGAATTTTGGGGGGTGGTGCCTGTGGCTCAAAAGAATAGGGGCCGACCCCATATGCCGAAGGTAGTGGGTTCAAAACTGCAAAAAAAAAAAAAAGAAAATTAGAATCTTTTGAAGGATTTGTATCAGTCGTCTTTTGCTGTTTTGACAAATGCTTCTGAAATTTTATAGTGTAAGATAACCACCATTAACCACCATTTGTTCCGGTTGTGGTTCTGTGGATCTGCAAGTGGAGCTGGGCTCGGCCTGGTGGTTCTTCCAGTATTGGTTATGGGTTAGACATTACCTTTAAACTGAATTATCCAAGCAAGTAATTAGTGGCATCTGGGGACTCAATGAAAGGGCGAGCTTCTGGATTACTTTTTATCTTCAAGAGAGATGCAAACTATGTCATAATCCAAAATCGTCCTGAGAAGAAGGCAGGAGTCAAGAAGTTAATTTCATGGTCCTCCACAATCTCACAGTTTCTTTCTGTTTTAAAAAGGAATGCCTTTTCAATTTGGCTTCTTTGGTGAAGGAGGATTAGAAACTCTCTTGATAATAAAAGTTTGCTGCTTTGTCCGCCCTGGATTTTATGATTAGCGGAGGAGCAGCAACCTTGATATGTTTCTGCAAATATGCAAAAAAATCCCTGTGGAAATTCATGCCAGAGCTGGCATTATTGCAGAAGCATCTCGTGATGCTGACAACATCACCCCCCCCACAACTTTAATAGAATAATACATTATGCTTTTCCTATGAATATGCATTAGGGTTTGGCAGTCGTTGAATGAAAAGGATTAGATGATTAAAATGGCTGAAACGAACCGCTGTTGCCTATTTCATAGTTCAAGAAGTTATGGCAGGAGACAGATCTGTGTCCTTGCTCAGAATGGGAACGGTCTGCCTGAGTGCTCGGAAGAAAGGCAAAATGAAAAGCACATTTTTTGAAGTACCTTTTAAAATTTAGCTGATTTTCTTTCCCTCGTTTATCTATTATATATAATACCAGCTTCCCCATCTGTTACAATAGAAACAAGTCACGTTCAAAACAAAATCCACCAGAGACTACAAGAGATCATGAAAGAGTTATTTCAACTCCGAACGTGTGCCTTGAGTTTTCACGCTGAAGCTAATAATTCTGACATTCAAACTTAATTTGCACTTATGTAAAGATATATTTTCTCTGCCGGGGGAAGGGCGTGATAAGTTTTTTTTTTTTTTTTTCAGTGTCAATTAGGGCAAATGATCTCAGTGAGATGGTTTCTCCAGAAATCATTTATTCTCTAAGAGGGAGAGAGTTGTCATGGACACGGAGAGAGGGTTGAAAATTCCCTGGCTATAGGGGATAGCCACACAGAGGCAGGGAGGGGGAAGGAGAATACAGTGTGTTCCCTCCCTGCCTAGCTGAGGATCAATAGTTAATCTTTTCTGCTTGAGAACTCTGATCCCGTCAGCCGGGTAATCGAGACTTCGATGCCGAGCTGGTTCCCTTCTCTCCCACATCTTTCTTTTCCACAAAGATATTCTTTTCTGAAGGGTCAGATTTCTGTTTTGTAGAGCAATTGATTTAGCTTTCACGTGTTACATTATGAACCACAGAGTAAAAAAAAAAAAAACAAAACCCCGCACCTTAATGATATCTAATTTGGTGCCTGGATTTAGAGCTTCTCTGCATTCTGTGTCAAAGCTGCCCCCTCTTTCCAGAGCATGGGAGGGAAGAGCCTGTTAACTCCTCCAGCAGTGAGCAAAAAAGCCTGCCTGTGCCCTGTCATTCTGAATTACCATTATTTTAAAATATTAATTGATCCAAGTTTCCTTCAGGTCTCAGCTGGGCTCTGAGTTAGGTAACTGTCTAGGTTCAGGTTTTCCCCAGAGCAGACCCGAGGCAGGTCTGCTGTGCGAGGAGGTAATCCCAGAAGATGCCCACGGGTGTGGAGAAATGACACAGAAGGGGCAGGTGTTGTGTGAAGGGGGGGCCATGGTGGGCACCTGGGGTCCAGTCTCCCTCAGGACCAGAGGGACAGTGGGGGACACGCCTCAGAGTTTGCCTCCTGAGTAGGGTGGCAGCTGGGGTACTTATGCACTGACCCACAGAGCTGGCCCTGCTTATGGGACTTATTGTCAAGGTCAACACTACCATTTCCCGGCAGAGTTTACTGCACTCTAATGTATTAGCTGTGCACAACCTGAGACCTGAGACACTCTGACTTTTGAAGGTTTTCTGGGTACAGGGCACGAGGCAGCAGATTCACGCTACCGAGGACCAGGCAGGGTTGCTGCTGATTCTCCCTCTACTGTCCACCACAGGGTGATTTGGGGCACAGACAGCTGTCCATCAGCCCCTGGGGGAGCCCTTGCCAGATACTGGAGCTGCCAGCCCCTTATCTCAGGCTTCCCGGCCTCCAGAACTAGGAAATCAATGCCTGCTGTCTAAGCCCCCCAACTCCACGGTGGTCTGTTTGAGCAGGACCAATGTCGGCGAGGCCAGCAGCACAGCCCAGTTGTGCAAAGGGTGCCCATGACTTCTACTCCACAGTATGCAAGGCATCTGAGCGTCCCTGGGGACCTGGGGTCCTGCATCTCGGTTAGGACACATTCGGACACTCAGAGGCCAGGCTGGAAGTTCTCCTCAGGGTGTCCATGCCAGGCAGAGCTTGAACACAAAGCAAAACCAGGTGGGAGCCTGGACATCTACGCTGGTCTACAGGAAAAGAGCACCAAGATAGCAGCAAGTTGCCCTGCTGACAACAGAGGTAGTGCAGGGATGCTGGTCAGCACCCTACTGTGCCCAGGACAGCCCCCCACCCCTGGCAACAAGGACTCACCAACCACCCGTGTCTGCCGTGTTCGGGGTAAGAAGTCCTCCCCTGGCTGCTCTCCTGGAGAGTCTCACATGAAGTTTTCACCACAAGGCTGGAGTCTCCTGCAGGTTGGGCCAGTGCAAAGCTTTCTGCCCCTTTGACCCCTTCCTAAGGGCTTACCTGATGTTCCTTTGGTGATATTTGTGGTATCAGTTAGTGTTGTGAGTGGCAACTGCCTGCAAGCACAGGCAGTGACTGTATTGTCCCTGAGCACAGGTGGAGAGCTGAGTGGTGGGTGACACAAGAGAACCCTGCGTGCTCTCAGGGGCTGGGCCCCCTCAAAGCTCAGCCGCCTTTCAGAGAAACCGTGCTCCCCACTCCACAGCCTGTGACAGACAGCCTGTCCATTTCCTCATCCCTCCTCTGAATCGTTTGCCATGACTCATTCCTAATGGGGAGACAAAAGGAGCCCTTGACTCCAATAAACATGTAAAATAAAAAAACAAAAATAATCAACCACTTATTCCCAGAAAGGGAGGGAGGGGGCGAGTTGGAAGCAGCATCTCTCCCTAATGCACTAACATGGGGTGATGAGTCAGATGTACTTGGAGAAATGGGTGACAGGATGAAGATGGGTGCAGCAAGGACAAGAAAGTCTGGGAGAAAGTGGCTTGCATGGACCATGGCAGAGGGGCCTGCCGAGGAGGCTGGAGGGGCCACCCTGTATTCTGAGAGGTAGATGGAGGCTCTGTGAGCCAGCCTGTACAGCCCATAGTGCTTTAGGCAGAGCACATGGATTATCTCATGCAATCCTCACAGCCCTGTGAGACAAATTCTATCACTGACATTTGCATCAGTCAGCTAGCACCTCAGTGATGCTATGTAACAAGCATTCCCACCCAATTTCTGTGGCTGAGCACACCATTCATTCAATCTCCCTCATGTCTCTGGAGCTTGGTTAAGAGTTAGCAGGTCTAGTCAGGGCTCACCTAGGCGCTCATGTTTGCCCCAGGCCTCTCTCTTTCTCCTTAAACTAGCCAGCCAGCTGGAGCTGTTTTCTCCCCACAGACATGAGAGACATGCGAGAAGGCCAGCAATACTTCACCAACTCATCTGAATTCTAGTTTTGCCCTTATAATTATACAAAGAGACCAGCACCCTCTCCTCTGTCTCTCTGCCATAGGGTAACGCAGCACGAAGGTGACCATCTGCAAACCAGGAAGAGATTTTGGACTTCTCCAGCCTCCAGAACTATGAGGAATAAATGTCTGTTGCTAAGCCATCCAGCTTGTGGTATTTTGTTACAGCAACCTCAGTGTACTAAACCAATACCTTTGAATGTTTTCCTCCCATATTGAATATGGCTGAGCTTTGAGACCAGTAGAGTTCGAACGATGTGATGCTGTGTGCCTTTGAGGCTAAGTCATTTCAGGGTTCCTCTCTGGTGCTGCGTGGATGTTGTGAGGATGCTCAAGCAGCCCTGTGGAAAGGCCCACAGGGAAAGGAACAGAGGCTCCTTCTAGCAGCCACTGCTAACTTGCTCATTCATAAAATGAGCCACCTTGGAAGGGAGTCCTCCAACCCCTTCAAATCTTCAGATGCTTCCATTCTGAGTCTTAAATCCTCCACCAAAGCTCTGGATGTTATGAATCAATGATGCCATTCCTTCTGTATCCCTGGTCCAAAAGAAGTTATGGATATGGATATGGAATACCATGTACGCCATCACAGTTGTTTTAAGCCACTACGTTTCAGAATGATATATCACGCAGCAGTTTACGTTGAATACACAGCCTTTCTTCAGTTCCAGAGATGTCTCTAAACTAAATGGTGGAGCTGAGGTTTGGACTCCACTAGGCTGAGCCCTAATCTAGCGGGGCCACACTCGATGCCACGTGAGCCAGGATACCGACTTGGGAGCTGTGGGAGGAAGTGAGTGCTGGGTGGTCAATGCACGGTAGATCTGGAACAGACGAGGGATCTTGAAAGGGTATCCTGGCTTAAGGTACTAAAGGTGAAAAAGTGAAGGCTACTCACAGGACGGCGAGCTCAGGTGGATGTCGCCAGGGAAAGACGTAGAGACTTCCTCCTAGAATACCTGCTCCTTCAGGTTGCTTCCTGTGGGGAGCAGCTAAGTCGGACACACATTTTTCCCTCTCCATGGGGCCCACTTCCTGCACTTGGAAATGGCTGATCCTCCTCATCTCTGTTGCCTCAAATAAGATTTTCAGATTCCGCCCTCCACTTTAATTTGAACTTCCCTTTACTGAAGTCAATCTACCCCCTCATTCGCCCTTGAGCAGTATTTGCAATTTCCACTTACAGGACAGTTCTCGTCTTTAAAATCAATATCAGACAAGGAGGAAATAAGAAGACAGCACTGGTTGGTGCCTGTGGCTCGAAAGGGTAGGGCACTGGCCCCATATGCCAGAGGTGGTGGGTTCAAACCCAGCCCTGGCC
>NW_003852460.1:6729985-6732261 GCF_000181295.1 Otolemur garnettii | reverse complement strand
CCCACCCCCATGAGAAAGATAAGAACAGCCCACAGCCTTTTTAGAATTTTTTAGGATAGTAAACCAACATCTGCCCACAAAAAAATGTAGAACCCTGACAGTGTTGGCAAGGATTCTGGAAGCGGGGGATGCAGATTATTCTAAATATTCCTTCATCACTTGAATTGGTCTCTGCCATTTGCTTCTTCCTCCCTGTGATGCTTCTGCGAAGCTGAGTCAGGCTCTGCTCCCTACAGGAGGGAAGGATGGTGGAGAAAGTCCCCATGGAAGTCCCATCTGGATGCTGCAGACACCACGCAGTGCAGACACAAAGTGAGAGACAACTGACTTGGTACAAGGGATCGGGCTGGGGAAAGATCAATGTGGCCCACACCGTTAGCCACACTAGTCAGGGGCCAACACAAGCAGTTTCTCGTGTCTGAGATTTCCTTGGGCTCAAGACCCAGACAGAGGGCCAGGATTCCCTGGAATATGCGGTGTGATTCTCGGCCTCCCACGCAGCCGCTGAGGACATATGATCTCCACGTGTGTTCTTTCAATTGAAGAGGGAAAAAAATGAGCCCCCGGCACCCATGATGTACACGTGTGCCCCGACACACATATGGTCAGGATGTTTTCTGTTTTAAACAGGCACTGACATGATGAATGTTGCATGCACTTGAATTTAACATCAGACACTTCACAGAGTCCTACATTAAATTCAAGAGGTTCCCAGGGATTCAGGGGTGAGAAAACCAACCGTAAAAACATTCAGACATCAGGGTGGCGCCTGTGGCTCAGAGGAGTAGGGCGCTGACCCCGTATGCTGGAAGTGGTGGGTTCAAGCCCAGCTCTGGCCAAAAACTGCAAAAGGAAGGAAAAAAAAACACCTTCAGACATCAAATATTTTTTGGGGAAAGTACATAACTATACAACTATCATTTAGTATGTGATTTTAGCAATTATTTTAATACTAAAGGTATGATCTTGTTATGTAATAAAATCATGGGTTTCCATTTAGGGACACTTCTCATGAACTAAGATAGTCTTACTCATTGACTCACCGAATTCTCACAAATGCCACATAATTTTTTTTTTCCGAGACAGAGTCTTACTATTTCACCCTCAGTAGAGTGCTGTGGCATCAGAGCAACCTCAAATTCTTGGGCTCAGGTTTTTCTCTTGCCTCAGCCTCCCAAGTAGCTAGGACTATAGGCACCCGCCACAATGTCTGGCTATTTTTTGTTTCAGTTGTCATTGTTTAGCTGGCCTGGGCCGGACTCAAACCTGCCAGCATCCGTGTATGTGGCTGGCACCGTAACCACTGTGCTACAGGCACCAAGCCCAGATACATATGGTTATTACCAGGTGATAGAGATATTAGCATATGTACTCACAGAAAAATTACATAACTTGTCCAGTGCCATGTTACCAATAAAAAAGCCCCAAGAACTGTCCAGTTCCAAAGCCCAAGTTCTTCCACACGGTTGGACACTGTCTCTTTATAAGAATATACCAACTTAAATTGGAGGGAGTTGAAACATATTCTTCAAATAAAGTATCACAAGAATGGAAAAGCAAGTATCCAGTGTACTCGATACTAATATGAAGCCAGTGGACAATCTAATACCCACACAAGAGAAAAACTCAATTCAATTCAAGGGAAGAGGGAGGGGGAGGGAGATTGGAGTGCTCTCATTTAATGGGTACAATGTAAGGGTACGTGGCACACCTCCTGGGTTCAGGAAACGACTACAACAGAGACTCCATAACAAATGCAAACATTGTAACCTAATCACTTGTACCCTCATATTAAGCTGAAATAAAAAAATATATATATACATATATATATACTTGTGTTTATTTGCATAATGCCTGAGTTTGAACTTGTAAATGCAATGAGTTTTTTGAAAATTAGAGTTCCTGCCTTTTTGCGTGTGGCGGTTTAATTTCCAATGTATTTATTCTTCAAGGCCAACTTCACTTGTCACTGCCTGTGATCAGCTTTCCCCAAAGCCCAGCCCAGACTTAGCCCTGGTTTTTATATTCTGCTACATTTTTATACTGTTACATTACCCCTTATGGCAGGGCTAACTTCTCCTTGCTTTTGTCAGTCTGCTGGAATCTTCTTTTAAAGAAATCTCAACTCATGGAGGTATGATTTAGATGCAGTAAAATGCATACTCTTGGGTGTAGTGTTAGATGGGTTTTGACCAAGGTACCTGCCAGTGTGCCCTGCCCCTCTGTCCCAATCAGGACATGGCACCTTGCCACCCCTTCTTCTGTGCCTGTGTAGT
>NW_003852460.1:6710582-6729583 GCF_000181295.1 Otolemur garnettii | reverse complement strand
CTTCTGCATCTGTCCAGTTACTGGCGCTGGGATTCTGGCCCACAGGCTCTGAGCACAAAGCCCTTCTTGTCCCCATCCTTAACACGTAGTTCTCGTTCAGCAAGCCTCGCCAGCATCTGTATTGGAAGTTGAGGCTCCATGCCAGGGAGTGAGTCACTCTCCGCAGCTGGTCCACACCACCCCTCCAGAGCTCTTCCTCGGACCCGCCCACTTCTTTGACATCTTTAGACTGCAGTTCCCCAGCTCCGGGCTGGGCTGCACCTCCTCCTCTAGCAAACCCGAAGACCCCTGCTTTGATGGCAGACCTCCCAAGGACTCCTCATTTGATCCAAAATGCAACAAACAAAATAATATCTCCCTTCAGGGAATTTTACAATCTGCCTTTTCCAAATTGCCTTCCTTTATCTGCTCCCAGGTGCCCCCCACTGCAGCCATCCCTGGCAACTTGTGTGTTTAAAGATGCTTCACTTCCGGCTCGGCGCCTATAGCTCAACCGGCTAAGGCGCCAGCCACGTACACCTAAGGTGGTGGGTTTGAATCCCCAGCCCGGACCCGCCAGAACAACAATGACGGCTGCAACCAAAAAATAGCCAGGCGTTGTGGCGGGCGCCTGTGGTCCCAGCTACTTGGGAGGCGGAGGCAGGAGACTCGCTTGAGCCCAGGAGTTGGAGGTTGCTGTGAGCTGAGATGCCACGGCATTCTACCCAGGGGGACAGCTTGAGGCTCTGTCTCAAAAAAAAAAAAAAAAAAAAAAAAAAAGATGCTTCACTTCCTTCTAACTCCGGTCTTTGCAGTGCCCTCTGCCAGGAGTGCCATTCCTTGTCCCTCTTAGGAAAACTCGCCCACCTCGGGGCCCTGCTTAAAGGTGCAAAACTCTTCTGCAAGGCCTTTCGAGGCTTCTTCTATTCTGTCCATGCTACCCTGGCACTGCGGGCTTGCACTCACAGCTACCAACTTGGTTTCCTGTTTGTGTTTGCCTGTGTTTTTAGCACAACACCACGGAGGAGTCCATGCTGGGAGAATAAGGAAGAGAATGTTCTTTCAGGAAGAATAATAGAGTTTGTTCTGTTTGTTTTTACATTGTGAATACATGCGATCAGATTTCCTTCTTCACATAGGCTGCCAGGAAGCTCAAGGCCAATTATAGGGCCCCTCCCTAATAAGGAGATAGAGTCAATGGGACAGGTTCTGTGTGCTGATGGTTTTGCTGTGTTTCTCCTCTTATTTTCTCAACACTCATATTTCTTCATCTGTTTTTGTCTTCTGGATGGGTTTGACTACCATTTGTGCTCATTGTAAGCTCTCAGTATATTCGTTTAATGAAATATCTCAGTGATTTTATTAGAATTTAACAGAAAGAAAAACAAATCAAGAAAGTTCTTCAGGGACACTTGTCTGATTCATCTTCATGCCCCATCCTGAGCCCGATAATCTAGCCCACAGCATGTCACAGGGCAGGGACTCTGTAAATATGCGTTTCATTAAATTGAAAAACTTACAGAAGGAGGCACGTGAGAGCTCTGTGTTCAGAGCATCTGTGAACAGTTACAGTAAACTTCTGGAAATAAATTTGTTTCTCTAGTAGGATTATTATATAAGTATAGGCATCGGACAAACACTAAGGAAAAAAAGAGACTCATTTTGGCCTTTAAGAAGTGCTGTTGTGCTGAGAGCATTAGGAAGCAGTGCACTCGCCTGCCAGAGCAGGAGCTGTGGCCACAAGCACTGGTGCGTACTGGCGCATATAAATACGGATGGAGTGAACGGGCGCCTTGGGAGCCCTCCTGTTTCTGTGGATCTGTCAGAAGGCTGGTTGCTCCTGTCACAACAGAGCCAATAGACAAGATGAAATTAATGACTCTTTATCTGGCTTTTTATACGCTTACAGCAATCCCATCACATAGAAATTCGATTTCGGCATTCCTAAAGAGAGGAGGTGATGGGGAAAGCAGGGATAATGGAAAGACAGACAGAAGGTGACTTTTTTCCACCATGAAGGTTATGGTTATGGTAGGTGCTTTCGTTTCCTGTTTCTTTCTCACCTTGAGTCCTCACCGTCGTCTCCCCATAAGTCCTCACCGTCGTCTTCCCACACCTCTCGGGGCGTCTAGGCGCATGCCTTGGGTGCGGACACCCACCCCCTCTCTTGCCTGTGCAGGGAGCGGTCTCTGCGCAGGACTCAGGCAGGGAGAACCCTTATCTCCTGGCACCTGACCTGTGGGATGGGAGGCTCAGCGTGACAGTTCAAACAGGGGGGTGGCAGCGTCCCTGAAGGTGAATCTCATTGACTCAGAAGCCCCCAGAGGGGTAGATGGGTTGTGGTGAGAACCTCAGACAGTGCTGAGCCTG
Organism: Otolemur garnettii; assembly: GCF_000181295.1. NCBI lineage: Eukaryota > Metazoa > Chordata > Mammalia > Primates > Galagidae > Otolemur > Otolemur garnettii. The sequence continues at coordinate 6,727,234 of NW_003852460.1, read as the reverse complement.
TCCGTCCTGTCTCCTGGTACCCTTGTCCCAGGTGTCCCGGACCCGGACATCTCCCCTTCTCAGAGAACGTCCTAAGAGAGGATCTTGTAACTGTCCTTTTGGCCCCTACTGATGGGGCCTTAGCCTTACCTGCCTCCTGCCAGCGTGAACCAAGGCCAGCAAGAGGCGCAGAGCCCCAGGGGCCGTGGAAATGCCTGGAGGAGGCTTGTCGTGGCCCCTCATGCTGTTGCCCTTTCCTGGGGGCTCCGAGGCCTTTCTGCAGTTTTCTGCTGCTGCCTTTCCCCAACGGTTACTCCCTGAGGACAGAGACAACTCTGTCCTCACCTGCTTTTCATTTCTGTCATCTTTTTTAAGCTGAGCTATCTTGGTGCTTGTTTTTTCTTTGTCTTTTTTCTCATCCCAGAAAAACAAACAAAAATAAAACACCATTAGATATGCAAAATGTGGAGCCCACCTGTGGAGCTGGTGTGCTTGGTTCCCTCACAGTTCTTCTGGCGCCTTTGGGCGCAGCCCTTGTGGGTGGGGGACACCACAGGCATGGGCCCATTCCCAGCTGTGGGACTGTCCTGTGCCTTGCCAGGTCACCGGTGTCCTTATCCTCACTTCACTGTGTGCTCCTGGCCTGGCACTCCCCAGGTATGACAATCAGAAAAGCCCCAGAGGCCACCGAATATTCCTTGGGCAGCAAATCACCCTCCACCTTTGAGCATCACTGCTGTGGGAAGCCCAGCTCCTGTAGTCATTGTAGCATCAAAGCTCTACACACCGAAAGTGCCCACCATAATACCCAACTAGATTTTCTGGGTTTTTTTTGCAGTTTTAGGCCGGGGCTGGGTTTGAACCCACCATTTCCGGCATATGGAGCCGGCACCTTACTCCTTTGAGCCACAGGCACTGCCCCTAGATTTTCTGTTTTTAGTAGAGATGGGGTCTTACTCTTGCTCAGGCTGCTCTCGAACTCCTGAGCCCAAGGGCTCCTCCTGCTTTGCCACTCCCTCCCCTGATGACCTCCTTATGTTGACAGACCGGACATGTACCACCTACATATATCAGCACAGAGGGCCTAGTTCCTTATGGTGGCCGCCTCCATATTGTGACCAGTTTGTGACAGTCCCTCAAGTGACAACCTTACTGAGGTCCTACTGCACATCAGAAAACAGCACTGGAGTCCCCAAGTAGGAAGCTGCTTGTGTTTCTAGGCTGCTTGCTTTTCCAAGTATAAGATCCCCGTATGTCCCCATCACTATGAGACTGAGCTCTGAGTCTCCTTACGGAATTGCTAAGTTGTTCTGAACTCTGTGTTGCTTTTTCTATTGCTACATCACCAATAACCACAGACATATTAAAATAACACCCACCTACTAGCTCCAAGTTGTGTGGGTCAGGAGTCTGGGCACAGGTACGGCATGGCCCAGGGCCCTTCTCAGCTGCTGCTGCCCTGGCTGTGGTGGCCAACAGCGGTTCTCATCTCAGGTTGGGGCCTCTTCCAGGGTCACGTGGTTGCAGAATTGTGTTCCTCGTAGCTGTAGGATCAAGGGCTCTCTCTCCCTGCTGGCTCCGAGGTGGGGAGTCTGAGCTCCGAGAGCTCTATGTTCTTCACCTGAGAGCTCCCCTCATCCTTGAGCCAGTGGCAGACAATGGCTCTGTCATGTTTCTCATCTCTTTCCGGGAAAAGCTCTGTGTCCTTCCAGGGCTCCCCTCGTTACGCAGGATCCACCAAGGACATGATCCCAAAGTCAACTGACTCAGGCTTTAATCACACCTGCAAAGTCCCCTTCACGGAGCCCCAGATGATGTTGATTGAATAAGTTGGGAGAAGGTGTGTGTGTGCGCACCAGGGGTCAGGAATGTCAGCACGACTTGGGCTTCAGCCAACCACAACCTCCCTTATGAAGTCGGTGGTCTCCTACTCCCGGGGCCTCCCACTTTTTCAGGGAATCGTGGACTGAGCTATTGTCCATTCTGCCCACACCACTTCTGACATGCGAGATGCACTTACTTTGTATTGAATGACTTGATGTCTTTGACAAAGAAATTAAAATTTCATTCAGCAAATATTTATTACCAGCGATATTTCAGAGAGACTTGTGGGTGCAGAGGGCACAGTGATGAGCTTTCAGATAACAGCCGTGGCTGAGCAGGTCCCCTGTTGTAATGGGTGACTGGATGGAACGTTAGCCACAAGCAAGGGGTGGTTTTGTAGAGATTTTTCCTTACGATTCTCGACACAATGAATCCTTTTGTGTTTATATGGGAAATCTCTCTCTCTCTGTATGGACTTACCTGTCAATATCTATGCTAGGCACCTCCCATGCAGTGCTGGACGATTTCAGAATCATTGAGAAGAGGTCTTTGTTGCCTGAGGAGAGACTACTTGGTTTAGAATAGGGCCTGCACACCAGGGTGAGCTGGCAGGAGTGCGTGCACGCTCACCTCCTTCAGATCCGCCTCGGCAAGCCAACACGGCTGCAAAGAAAGGGAAGTTCCGGAAGACGCCGCTGTTCCTCCATGAGGCCATTGGTGTGGATGGTGAACAGCGTCCCAGTGACAGCTGATTAACACCCAAGCCCCCAAGTAAGGGGGTGGGTGTAATGGCTGAGGCCACCTCTGCCCACTCTCTACAGAAGCATTAAAAGAAGCCTGGTGTTGGCTGTACTTTATTGCCTGGGTTTCAGGCAACTGTCCTCATTTTGTCTTCAAAAATCCTTGGGGCAGTGGTTAAGGAATGAGAGCATTCTCCTCTAGGGCACCTCGGCTCTGGTCTGGAGTGGAGTCCAGGAGGAGAGAAACAGCTTGTGGGTTCTCTGCAGACCTGCTGGAGCCTGTGGGGTTACACCGAGTGAGCAAGCCGGAACTTGGTAAGGAGAAACTGCCAGTGGGCCAAGGGTTCAGGACTAGAATCCTTTCTCTACTCCCTGGGGCTGGTTTGCACAATAGATGAGTAGGGAGGCATTTACATAGTTGCAAACTGCCTCTTTAGGAAATTCTTCTTGGTTACAAGCAGGAAGAGAGTAACTTTGCACTGGAGGATCTTGGCAGCCACCACCCGAGCTGGGGATCAAAGGGAATAGTTTCCAGTGCTGGATCAAATCAACTTGTAGTCACCTGATAGGATGCAGTGGGAATAACACACGTCACGGCAGTTATACTCCTGGGAAGATGAGTAACCTGAAGGCAATCAGGAGACAGCATCAGAGAAGCCCCAAATGACGGCTCTGACTGGTCCGTCCTCTTCAAAACTATCAAGGTTGGTTCAAAAAAACTAAAAATCGAACCTCCATACGAGCCCATGGCCATAACCCAGCAATTCCACCCCCAGCACTACTGACACTACACACACATTTCAAAAAGGGGCAATCAATATATCAAACAGATACCTCCACGCCATGTCCACTGCAGCACCGTCCACAATAGCCAACATATGGATTTAACCTGTCTATCAGTAGATGAACACACTAAGAAAATATGGTGCAAACACAGTGGAAATTATTCAGCCACATGCACAAAAATGAAATCCTGTCATTTATAACAGCGTGGATAGAACGGGAGGCCATTATGTTAAGGGAAATAAACCAGGCCCCAAAGGACGAACACCTCGCTCACATGTGGGAGCTTAAACAGTGGGTCTCCTGGATATAGACAGCAGATTAGTGATCACCAGAGGCTGGGAATGGGAGAGGACGGGGGAGATAAAGGGGGGGGAGAAGTATAAATGGATTTATTACCACTGATCTGTATACTTGAAAATGGTAAAGATGGTACATTTTATAGATTTTTTTTATTTTTTGGCCAGGGCTGGGTTTGAACCTGCCACCTCTGGCATATGGGGCCAGCGCCTTACCCTTTTGAGCCACAGGCACCGCCCCTTATCAATTTTTTTTTTTAACCTCAACAAAATTTTTTTTAGAAGTGTCAGGGTTGATCCACGCACGTCCCTAATAGCCTTCTTCACAGCAGCAAAGGGGAAGCAGCCCACATGTCCAAGGACAGATGACTGGATAAACAAAATGTGGTCTATTGCTACAAAGGAGTATTATCCAGCCTTAAAAAGGCAAGCTACAGTGGGGGTGACCTAGAAGACGGTATGCTCAGTGAAGAAGCCAGCCACAAAAACACGGATACTGTAAGGCCCCGCTTCTAAGAGATCCCCAAAGGAGGGAAATTCACAGAAGCAGAAACAGAACGGCGGTTGCCAGGGTCTGGGGAGAGGGAAACGGGAGTCAGAGTTTAATAGTGCCGTTTCAGTTTGTGGGTCTGACAATGTCCTGGACATGGATGGTGGTGACAGCCGCACAGCAGTGGAAGGTCCTGAACCACCAACTGCACACGTAGAGGCTTTAAAGTGGCAAACTTTATGTTATATATGTCTTATCAGTTTTTTTCTCTTAAAGTGTCAAGATTGAGAAAGTCAGAGAAAGACTAAGAGAATGTTTACAACTGAAAGATAGTAAGAAGACACAGAAAAGGTAAGGCATGATTCTGAACTGGACCCTGCGGCTACAGGTGATGTTTGGGGGATGTTTGGTGAAGCTGGAATGCAGTCTGAGGGTTGGTGTAAGAACACTGCCGTCTTTCAGAGTCACAGTCTTAATCCTGGTGGTTGTAGCGTGATTATGGAGGACGTTCTTGTTTGCGAGACATACACACTCAAGTATTTGGAGGTGATGGTGACAGCAAGTTAATCTCAAAAGGGTCAAAAAAAAGTTCTTTGCAGGTGGCGCCTGTGGCTCAAAGGAGTAGGGCGCCGGACCCATATGCCGGAGGTGGTGGGTTCAAACCCAGCCCCAGCCAAAACTGCAGAAAATACATACATACATACATACATATGCAAAAAAAAAAGTTCTTTGCTCTGTACTTGCAAAATTTCGGAGGGTTTATGAGTGTGTCAAACTTTGGACATTTATAAGTAAAAAGTAGTGTAATCATCCTTTGGAAAGAATTGTTGAGAATGGGGTCCCTAATTTAAGGGATATCCAGTAAAGAGTGGCAGTAATGAAGCAGCTGGCTACTAAGACAGGCCACATCAGCTAGGGGCCATTTCTTTTTCTTTTTATTTATTTATTTATTTATTTTGAGACAGAGCCTCAAGCTGTCCCCTGGGTAGAGTGCCATGGCATCACACCTCACAGCAACCTCCAACTCCTGGGCTCAACCGAGTCTCCTGCCTCAGCCTCCCAAGTAGCTGGGACCACAGGCGCCCGCCACAACGCCCGGCTATTTTTTGGTTGCAGCCGTCACTGTTGTTTCGGTGGGCCTGGGCTGGATTCGAACCTGCCACCTTAGGTGTATATGGCTGGCACCTTAGCCACTTGAGCCACAGGCGCCGAGTGGGGGGGTGGGGGTGGAGTGATATTTTCACCTGACGCTTATGTCCTGGGCCACTGGGATGTGTTGGGGCTTTTTCCATAACAATTTTATAAGATCAAAAGTCCTGAACGCACAAGAGATCCAAACTGTCCTCCACATGCCAGTTAGATGGTGATTATCCTGGGCACAGTGGTCATGCCATGGCACTACTGAGGGTCCCTGTCCACCAAGAACACTCTGGATCTAGAACAGGCATGCACAGTGATGCTGAATGGCAGCCCCCCCAAAGATAGTTCACATCCTAATCCCTGGAGTCTGTGTTTCACCGTTTTTGGAAAGAAAAAAAAAAAAACAGTCTTCACCAATGTCATTAAATTATGAATTTTGAGAGGAGATCGTCCTGGATTATTTGGCTGGGCCCTTAATCCAATGGCAAGTGTCCTTACGAGAGGCACAGAGGAGGAGGCCTGTGTCACGGAGCAGAAAGAGACACAGCCACAAGCCAAAGAATGTTGACAGTTGCCAAGAGCTGGGAGAAGCAGCGAGTGCCCAGGAGGGAGCCCCCAGGAGGGAGCACAGCCTGCCCACCTGTGGGTTCTGGACTTCTGGCCTCCAGAACTGGGAGGGAATAAGTTTCTGTGTTTTAAGCCACTCAGTTTGTGATCATTTGTGAGGACAGCTGAGGACATGGATACAGTCAGTGAAACAAGTGGGCAGGGATCGACACTTTCACCCTCAAGAAGAAAAGAGTTACTAAACCCAGGAGTTGGGGGTCAGAGAAGGCTGAGGGTAGAGGGCTGGGAGCCGGCCCTGCGCACATTTAAGAGAAGGTGGTGGGGGGACAGGAAGAGAAGTGTTAGGATTAGACGGTGTTCAAAACGTTTGTGACTTCCCCGTGGACTGAGGACAAACTCAACACCCCCAGTGCTAAGAAGGCCCCAAGTGCTCTGCAGGTGTTCCCAGCCCTTCCCAGCTCTGCAAACTCACCTTATGCTTCCTCCCCGGTGTCTAATCCACAGCCACCCCGGGGTACTTTGAGTTCTGGCTCCTTCTTGCCCCAGGGCCTTTGCACAGGTTTCCACCTCCTGGCCAGGTCCTCCCATTCTCCCAGTGCTCCCACATTCCCTCCAGGCCCAGCTTCCACATTCCTCCTCTGAGGAGACCACCCCCCAAAGCACACCGCAGGGTACCCTCCGGGCGGCTCTTCTCCTCTGCCACGGGCTCCTCCTGTCCATCAGCACGCAGAGCATTTGAGGCAGTTGGGGTGCAGCTGCAGGTTGCCCTGTGCCCACCCTGCCTTCCAGGCTGAATATTCCAGGAGGTCCAGCATTCCATCTTCTTAGTCCCCATCACACATCACATCAGGTGCAACGCTCAGGCTCTAGCACCAGCAGGTCAGCAAATGTTTGCTGAATAAATAACACAGGAAAGAAGGAAGAAATAGGGTGTATGCAGGGACTCCAGCTGGTGAGGAGGGGGACAGATGGCTGACAGGAGGAGTTTTAATTTACCCGACTGGCCCTGGTGATGTCAGGTGCTCCTTCGGCTGGGAATTTCATCAGGCTTGTATTCTCTGAAACATCGATCATGTGGGTGCCACTTATACCTCATCTTATGGCTTGGGTTGCTAGGTTCAGTGAATCACGCTGGGCACTGACACCCACTCGGGCCCTGGAGCCAACCAGTTTCCTGGCTTACAGACACCAGTTGGATGTCTGGGTCATGCCCCACACGAAGGACACTGAATGGAAATTAGAAGTGACACGGGCTTCCTCTTCATCAAATGATATGTGTAATTTAGAACAGTAGCTTATTTCTTTTCTTGCTTGTTTAGTTTTTTATTCAGATCCACCTCTAACAGGAAGAGGACACAGTTTTCGGGTTTGCAACACAGTTAAGCTGTGCAGAGTAGGTTGTGGAACTGAAGCGACGTTTCTAGCTTCCTTCAAGCTTCATCAACAAACTCTTAGAGTTTGCCTGGTTGCAACACTCTAAAAAAATATTTCAGTCCTCCTTCCTCTTGGAGCAAGTCAGGCTGCTGGGCCTAACATAGTCGTCCTCTGACTGGCTCCTGCACGGCCCTGAGGCCAGCAACCCTGGGCTAACCAGCCCTGGCTGCATTGCACGTGAAGGGCTGTTCCCTGTACAGTCCCGAGATGCTCTCTGGAAGTGGTATTTTCAGCTGAGTCTCAGGAACCTTCCCCCTGTATTACCCTTTACTTCTTTCCTGGAATCAAGTTTTGCAAAACATAATTCGGATGGAGGTGTGTTCTGGCTCTTTGAAGACAGGGAGTGCAGGCTTGGTGCCGGTAAGTCAGTGGTTAGGGCATCAGCCACATACACAGGGGCTGGTGGGTTTGAACCCAGCCTGGGTCTGCTAAACCACAATGACAACAACAACAACAACAACAACAAATTGTCGGGTGTTGTGGTGGATGCCTGTGGTCCCAGCTACTTGGGAGGCTGAGGCAAGAGAATCTCTTAAGCCCAAGAGTTGGAGGTTGCTGTGAGCTGTGATGCTACGGCATTCTACCGAAGGCAACATAGTGAAACTCTGTTTCAAAAAAAATAAAAATTAAAAAACAGGGAGTGCAGGCTGAGTGTCCTTCTCCAAAATGTCTGGAGGCCAGGAGCACGCGTGGCCCCCACTGTAGATAGATATCAGGGGTCTCCTCCCACGGCAGACATTTCTCCTGAGTTGGCTGGGACTTGGCACCCTGCAGGCAGTTTAGATGTGGCTTCCCAGGCTTAGAGAGACTACGGACGGTCCCCCTTGGGCATGAAGGAGGGACTTCCTTTCTGGAGGATTCATGGGAAGAGCAGGTAAGTCCTGGCATCTCCGAGGTAATTTCCGTGATGGTGAAAGGAAGCAGGGCAGCTCCTCCCCCTTCTCTTGCTTTCTTTGTTGGTGTGTTTGGCAGCGACCCTGCAAGCAGCCCTGTCACCAGGGCATCACTGATGCTGGGCAGATGAACGTGCTGCCCCACGCTCCGGGGTCATTACTGAAGTGAGCGCCCTACACACTCCCCACTGTGAGGGCAGCACATCAGGTCAGCTGAGACCAGGACACAGACACAGCTGCCACCGTGGATGACTGGGAAGATAGCGGACAGGTGTGTTTCATCTGGGAAGCAGGATTTATGTCTGGTCTTCTGCCCTCCATGTCCTCCCGAGCCCGTTTCCCCAAAGTGAAATGAGTTGGATTAGCAGGGAAGGAAGGAAGATGTCCCAAACCTCCTCTGTGGACGTTTCTCCCCTTCTGGATGGTTGGTGGGACAAGGAAAGGGAAGACACTGGTACAGTTTTTAGTGTTCTGCTAGAGTTGTCGGTGATGGTACACACCTACTTCACAACAAGAACCGGGAACTGAATTTAGACAGGGCGCCCACACCTGCCCTGAAGCATCTGCAATTCCTATGTGGGAAGACAGACTTGGCCTGATTGTCAATGAGTACCCCACGTCTCACTACTGAATAAGGCCAGTCCCTCCTCCTCTCTTTTCTTCCTTCTTTCCTTCCTCCTTCCCTTTTTACTTTTTCTAAAAACAAAAACAGAAATTAAAAAGTAAAGTAGGCTCGGCACCTGTGGCTCAAGCGGCTAAAGCGCCAGCCACATACACCTGAGCTAGTGGGTTCGAATCCAGCCCGGGCCCGCCAAACAACAATGACGGCTGCAACCAAAAAACAGCCAGGCGTTGTGGTCGGCGCCCCTATATCCAATTAAGGTTCCTGCCATTTACACCTAAGTTGTTAGTTTTGTATTCCCAGCCCGGGCCCGCCAAACAACAATGACGGCTGCAACCAAAAAACAGCCAGGCGTTGTGGTCGGCGCCTGTGGTCCCAGCTACTGGGGAGGCTGAGGCAGGAGATTCACTTGAGCTCAGGAGTTGGAGGTTGCTGTGAGCTGTGATGCCACAGCACTCTACCCAGGGTGACAGCTTGAAGCTATGTCTAAAAAAAAAAAAAAAAAGTAAAATAAAAAATAAATAATTCTACCCTCCAACTCATCATCTTGTCTTTTAAATTACTTTTTTTGGTGTGAGATAGGGTCATGCTCTGTTGTCTAGGGCGGAGTGCAGTGGCTCACTGCAACATCAGTCTCTTGGGTTCAAGGGACCTTCTCACCTCGGCCTCCTGAGTGGCTAGGTCTACAGACCTGGAGCACCATGCCCAGCTAAGTTTTAAAACTCATTATTAATTTTTGAGACAGAGTCTCACTTTCTTGCCCTCAGTAGAATGCCGTGATGTGATAGCTTACAGCAACCTCAAACTCTCGGGCTCAAGCAATTCTCTTGCCTCAGCCTCCCCATAGTTGGGACTACAGGTGCCCGCCATGATACCTGGCTATTTTTAGAGACGTGGTCTCACCCTGGTCTTGAACTCGTGAGCTCAAGTGATCCATCCACCTGCCTCACCCTCTCAGAGTGGTAGGAGAACAGTTGTGAGCCACCATACCCAGCCCCACAATTTTTCTAGAGATAGGTCTCTCTGTGTTGCCTGAGCTGGTCTCAAAGTTCTGGCCTCCCAAGGCAATGAGATTACAGGTGTAAGATGCCATGCCCAGCCTAAATCATTCTTGAACAAATCCACGAAAGTCAATATACATTCAGAAAAGCTTTTGATAAGTCAAGAATACCCAGATTCTCACAGGCTAAATGCTTCCAAGGAACCAGCATGAAATGAAACAGCAAAGTGTCACCGTGAGTGTATGGGAAGGAAGTCCAGTTCTGGACTTTTCTGCGTTGACTCCCTCCAGGTCTCCCCTTCTCCCTTCATCCTCACCCTCCAGGCCCACCTTCCCCTGGGTCTCTGGGCCCCACCTGTCTGTCGTTCTTGCCATTTCTTCTCTGTCCCACCAACTTCAAGCTGAGGCACGACTTGGTTATCCTCCCTTGTTCAAAAACCCACTCTCACGCCCCAGAACAACAATGTAAATCAACGCTTGGCCTCTTAACTCAGACCCCAGGGTCCTGAGGGACCTGCCGTCCACCTGTATTTACAGCCCTGTCGCCCACAACTTTGCCTCAAACCCTTTACCATTGAGGCAAATGGAAACATCCAGTGACCCAGTAATATGAATGATAATGACAACAAAAATAGCTCAATTGTTTTGAATATGTAGCATGTGCCAGGCTCTTGGCTACAGCTCTTGGCTCCGATGTAATCTGTTTAATCCTCATGGCAACCTGATGAGATCGGTGCTATTATTAACCCCACTTCACCAGAAGCTGAGTCACTCTCTCGGGGTCACACACCAGTGAGTCTCAGGACTGCCGCTGAGACTCAAGGGGTCTGACCTTGGAGTTCCCCCAAGTACAAGGGCCCAGGCCCCCATAGCTACACCTGGGTTCCTGTTGTTTCCCCCAGCAGGGGCATGCATGACCGACCTTCTGCAAACCTCAGCTCCCCCAGGTTCCCTGGCCGAGTCTTTCCCATGTCCTTCCAGTAGAAATTGTCTCTGAATACCCAGGGCGTTTTACCCGTCCCTCCTGTGACATGCATCCTTTAATCTATTCATTTGACAAACGCAGTCGATTCTCATTATTTAAAGTAGTGACAGCCCCTGGAGTCTCCATGCTACTGAATTAGCAAACACTGCACCCTCGCTCCTGGGGGAAGCAGGGGTTAGGTGCCCTGAAGCCTCTTGTCACATTTCTGTCAGCTGATCAATACATAGCCTTGTTTTATGAGGGTTCTTGTTTGAAGGCACCTAATTTAACTTATAATCTTGATTCATTAAGGTTGAACTCTCGGCCAGTGTCACTGCACTGCGTACCTGGAGGACCCGGGTTGGATGTGTGTTTTCCCTGCATGGTACATGGCAGCGTCCCCGTCCAGGAACACACAGTAGGACTTCAGACCTATACTGCAGGGCCATTTTAAATGCTGAAATCCTGGACGAAAAGCATAAAAAATAATAATGTGGCACTTAAATAGCACCCCCTACCCCAGACACTTGTTTAAGGTAATGAGAGCTGAGACAAAGGAGGCCGACAGTCACCTTGTTTGACCTCTGCTGGGGGCATGCACGTCAAGTGGCTGAAACGACTCAAGCATTTTTGCCACTCTGGGCATGTCTAGGGATGGCTGGGAAGCTGTCACCTCGATACCCTCAACATAATACTTACCCAGCTGATATAAGTCACAGCACAGGAATACTGCTTTTAAAAAGTTCTGATAGATGAAGCTCTTTACCGGAGGATGTTAACTGTCTCTCTTTTGCACAGTGTAATGCCTCCCTCCAGAGCCAGCTTCTCAAGACGTCTGGGGCATAGCCAGGCATTGTGTTGGAGACCTGTAGTCCCAGCTATCCAGGAGGCTGAGGCAGGAGGACTGCTTGGGCCCAGGAGTTTGAGGATGCTGTGAGCTATGATGCCACGGGCTGCCTGCTTACACATAAGGGCTGGTAAACTACCAAAATCGGGAAACCTGATGCTGAGGGTGTTTCATCTTTGATGCAGGGCTTACCTGTTTGCACCGTGAACGGTTTGGCTGTTTGTGACTCCCCGGCAGCGACTGCAGGCCCTTCCACAGAGCCACCCAATTCTTACTCGTAGAATCTGGCTTCCCTTCCCACAAAGCGTTCCCTTCCCATAGTATTTTGCTGCCTAAGTGGCTATTCGACTAAATAAAATTTGAAAACGTAGATGGGCGATATCATTAAAGAGAGGACAGCTTCTTCATTCCAAACCGAGTTATGCCAAAGACACCCTGGTCCCTTTGCTAGAGTTCTCTGAGGTCTTGACCATCCATCTAGTTGCTTTTGCAGGAAGGGAAGAAAAGGGTAACTCATCACTTAGCTTGAGTGTGTTCGCCCTTTGAGTTGAGTAGATCTACGCCCCTCTGGCGGGGCTGAGACGATAAGATGAGCAAAATCCCTGAGCCCCTAGCAACTGTGGACACCGGGCCCCACGCCAGAGCCCCTGGTGTGGATATACAGACAAAGGGTTTGCTGGTGTGGTGTGAGTTAACAGTGAAGTCTAAGTCCTCTGCTAACTTCGTCCTGCTCAGCCATAGGGACCCTAGAAACACCTGAAAGCTGAGTGCCCAGTCACGTGGGAAGGGAGGGGTGAAGGACGTCTACATGCATGTGAAATACTCCCAAGTGCTCCCACAGCTTGCATTATACCCCACTCCTGTTCCCTCCATCTCTTCCTTGAAGCACGTGTGCCTAGCTTCTGGGTGGGGCTCCTCTTCCCACCTGTTGGAATGGCCACCCAGAAAGTGCTACCCTTTATGAGAAATAAAGCCCTTTTTTCCCCTCAAAGTATAAACCTCTTTATTTTTAGTTTTTTACCTACTAGTAACATAGATGTTTCTATTTCTCAACAAGCGCGAACATGTCTTGTGACCAAGAGCAGCCCCCTGCTGGGCCCCAAGGTTAACGGGTGTGAGTGGGGTCGCTCTTCCGCTGGCCTTGGATCCCTCTGTAGCCCGGGGAGGTGGCTATTTTTGGCAGCTGTGCTTGTGCTTGGTTGACACTCCCCTGTGCCTTCAGGTCTTTCTGAAAAGTGAGTCTATGCAGAAAGACAGCCAGCTAATGCCTCATGTGGGTTGACTGGAGAGCCGGGGGCTGGGCTGCAGGACCAAGCCCAGAGGAACACTGGCTGCCTGACCTTGAGAAGGTTTTCTGTGTCTCTCACTTCCCCAGGAAGCCTCCTAGGAGTCCTTCACTTTGGACGGTGCATCCTCAGATCAAAGAAAGATTTCTTAATAAAAGGAACCAGCTAAATGTTGCCATTTGCCGAGGCAGCCTAGCATGTGTGTTTCTTGGGACTCCCTTGCTATCTCTTCTTCGCTGACTCAAAGTAATGATGGAGAACAAGAAGGCAGGAGGGTGCAGAGAGAAAAAGAAAGCTGAGCCTCTGGAGAGGCTGCTGAGAGAGCCAAGCTTTCCTCTCCCTCTCCGCCCACCATGCCGTGTCGTTTGGAATCAGGCTTTGCCCCTCAAAGGCTGCTGTTAGGCAGGCAGGGGTGGGGGTGGGGCACCTCAGCGGAGGGCATAGGTTACAAAACAGCTCCAAGGAGCCAAAGGCTTGTGGGATGTTGCACAATGGAACCCAGGACCCGTTAGGCACCCAGTGGCTTGGGGTTTCACTTCCTGTACATTTCTCTGAAAAACTTGCCAGGTTATCAACAGTCATCACCGCCTCCCAGAATGGATGAAAGCTTCTAAGCAGTCATCTGTGTAATCTCTCTGCTTTTTTCTCTTCCTGGTTCGCCTTACAATTTCTCTTGCATCTAAGCCTCTGTGTGCTCCTACATTTTCAAATGTGTTCACAGTTTCCATAATGAAACCAGCACGTCACCTGGGGCAAAATTAAAATTTCCAAGGAAGGCAGGCAGCTTTGCTAGATGGGATCCTTCAAGAAGTGTGCGGATAAAACAAGGCCCAGCTCCTTTTTTGAGGCTCCTGGAGCTAAGCGGTCATTATATGTGGACAGCTTGATAAGGAGAAGTGACAGGGAGATGGCATTTTAGAGGCTCAGAAATGGAAGTACCCATGCAAGGTGTCAAAGGTAAATCAATACCCCACCCCCCAAAGAAAGATGTGGGCAACTACAATCAAAGAATTATGTTTAGGACGAAATTTGCCAAGTTAGCAGATTTCTATCTTAAGATCACAACAATAAACATTTCTTACGTGGACAATTTTTTTTTTTTTTTAGCAAAACCACCACCACCAAAAAAACACCTCTTAAGACAGGAATGTGATTCCTCAGCTGAAGGTGTTTATGTGGTGAGTGTTTGCTCCTACCTTGCAAGAAAGAATTGTGTCAAAAAAGCATAAACTCAGAGAACCAAAGTCGTGTTTGTATATTTAATCCCTGGCTGAGGAGAGGGGAGAACCAGGAAGAATGGGTGTGTCACCAACTCGTGAGTGTGTATCCCGAGCTCAGTGTGGCCTGGGAGGTGAGTGTGGGGCTGGCAGGTGGATACCCTTCCTCACACAGTTTCATAGTGTGACTGTGTCCTCAGTGCTGGGTGTTGACACTTTTCTGCTATTTCTGCCAAAGGATATATAAGAATTAGCCCAGAACAAGAGGGGGTTCATAGTGTGTCCAGGAGGAGCTTGTGTTACTCACAATTTCCTGGGGCGACTGGAGTGATGTTAGAGCCAAGAGTGGGTCTCCAACTATGGGGTATCCCAGCTCCCCCCTACACACGCAGTGTGTATCACAAAGCAGCCCCCTAAGATCTTACCCCAAAGTTCTGACCCATGGAGTTGGACAGATTAAGGTTCCAAGTTTGGTACATGTGGTTCAAGGTCCCCACTCAGAGAAACTCTGGATGAGACACAAGTTCAGGGTCACAGCCCTTTACCATGACACCTCATCCTTTGCAACCCACAATGTTTACTAGGTTTAAACTCACCAGCAAGTGATCTCATTATATTTTCAAGTAAGCGACAACTTGGTTTTTGTAAAATGTCCATTTGCTAGTTACAGTAGAAGTTACAACTGGTCAGATCCTTTTGGCTATTTTAGAAATCAGTCAAGAAATGTATGGCAGTTGGCTTAGTGACTACAGCTCAGTGGGTAGGGCACCAGCCACGTACACCAGAGCTGGCAGGTTGAAATCCAGCCTGGGCCTGCCAAACTACAATGACAAGTACAACCAAAAAATAGCCGGGTGCACTTAGCGCCTGTAGCACAGTGGTTACGCGCCAGCCACATATAGAGGGTGGCAGGTTTGAACTCGGCCTGGGCCAGCTGAACAAAAATGACAACTGCAACAAAAAATGGCAGTCTTTATGGTGGGCGCCTGTAGTCCTAGCTACTTGGGAGGCTGAGGCAAGAGAATCGCTTAAGCTCAAGAGTTTGAGATTGCTGTGGGCTGTGATGCCACGGTACTCTACCCAGGGTGACAGCTTGAGACTCTGTCTCAAAAAAAAAAAAAAAAGAAAGAAAAAGAAAGAAAAGAAAAATGTATGGTAGGAACAATGAAAAAGGAAGGTTGATTTGGAAAAAAATGTATACTGTATGTTTTCCTTGTACAAAGACTAATGATACATGTCTATAGGAGGAGAATTTTTTTTTAGACACAGTCTCCCACTCTGCCACCCAAGCTAGAGTGCTGTGGTGTCATCATAGCTCACAGCAACCTCAAACTTCTGGGCTCAAGCAATCCTCCTGCCTTAGCCTCCGAGTAGCTGGGCTCATAGGAGTGAGACAGCATGCCCCGCTAACTTTTCTATTTTTAGTAGAGACAGGGTCTCGCTTGCTCAGGCTGGTCTTGAATTCCTGAGCTCAAGGGATCCTGTGCCTCAGCCTCCCAGAGTGCAAGGATTACAGGCACGAGATGCTGTGCCTGGTTAAAAAGGAAAAATGTCAAGCATTGAGAAGAGTAAAACTGCTTAAAATATTTATTCTAATCCTAAAGGTCTGAATGGTTTGGGCAAAGTGGTTACAGTATCATCCTTGTGATTTGGAAAAGATTTTAACGTATCCTCTCTCTAGTTGCAGGAAAGATTAGCTGGTACTGTACGTATCAGTAGGGCCAGCTTGACAGCCGCCCCACACTAGGGCAGATGCCCGTGTGTGGGGTCCAGTGTTGTGTAACCTCCATTCTGAAATTCTTCATCCTATTGTCTTCCAGTTTGTGCTTTGAAAGTGACATCTGAGGGGACAATGGACATGACCTAGGGCTTGGGGTACTTGCCCACTGCTTTTAAACAAAGGCCTGCGTACGTGCATTTTACCGTATGCCCCACCAATCACATAAGCCTCCTGGGTGTAAGTTCTAGGTGAGCCTGTCTCTGCACTCCAGGGTTCCCAAAGCAGGGCAGAGAAAAGGGAACCCCCCCGCTCCCCGCAGCCAATTCATGGGGAAAGGGCACAGAGGGCCAGTCTCATTCTAACATGGTTCTCTAATAGTTGCAGATTAAATTTTTTAAAAATCCATGGACAGGCTGGGTTTAGTAGCTTGTGCTATAATCCCAGCACTTTGGGAGACTGAAGAATGATGGCTTGAGGTCAGGAGTTTAGGAATAGCAGGGCAACATTGTGAGACCCCATGTCAAAAAAAAAAAATTAGCCCGGCATAGTGGTATGTGCTTGTAGTCCCAGCTACTCAGGAGGCTGAGGCAGAAGGATTTCTTGAGCCCTGGTGTTTGAGGCTGCAGTGGTATGCTCACATCACTGCACTCTAGCCTGTGTGACAGAATGAGACCTTGTTTCAAAAAAAAAAAAAAAAATTAAAAAAATAAAGAGGGGCATGTATGCTGTAGCTCAGTGGTTAGGGCACTGGCCTTTGTTATCCCCACTACAGCCCTGTGTAGGGACAGTAGTTGGATGGAGTCATGCCCAGTGGCTCTAGCAATGCAGAAGTGAAAAATTGTCCCTG
>NW_003852460.1:6687589-6710562 GCF_000181295.1 Otolemur garnettii | reverse complement strand
GAGGCAGAAGGATTTCTTGAGCCCTGGTGTTTGAGGCTGCAGTGGTATGCTCACATCACTGCACTCTAGCCTGTGTGACAGAATGAGACCTTGTTGAAAAAAAAAAAAAAAAAAAGAAAGAAAGAAAGAAATCCATGTATGCTGTCTTTATTTTTAAAAATAGCCATTCTTTGTTATCCCCACTACAGCCCTGTGTAGGGACAGTAGTTGGATGGAGTCATGCCCAGTGGCTCTAGCAATGCAGAAGTGAAAAATTGTCCCTGACCTGGCCACTTCCTGTTCCTCACGTGTGGGCCTGTCTCTGGTGTTTGAAGGGACAGCTTTAGCAAGGGAACATACCACATGATCCACAAAGACAGGACCCTGAACTTGCCTAGTGAGAAGGCAGAATGGAACCCAGGAGCAGCCCCCCAGACCAACTGGCACACAGCAGTCAGCAGTGGGCACTCTTGGTGGGACACTGTGGGGCCACATGGTAATGGGACATGCACCATACACGTGTCTGCTCTTTGTAATTTCAGTGACCCTGTTACTGTGTTCTGTGCTGATTGAATTGTGTCTATTTTGCAGGTTGTTATTCTTCCAGTGGGTCTTCTGAAGCAATCCTCTCCAAGTGTCTCAGAGAATAGGCCTGGGGCTCTCCCTCACCCCAGCTGAGCAGGGCACAGTGGACATTACGTAACTGGTTGGAAAATATCTTGAAAAAATATTTTCTTTTGTAGTTAAAAATTAGCAGAGCAGAAGAAACCCATTTCTGTATACTCTTAAACCAGTGGTTCTCGGGTGGGGGCAACTTTGTCCCCTCCAGGGACATTGGCAACATCTGGAGATAATTTTGGTTGTCACAACTGGGGGTGCTTCTAGTATCTAGTGGGTGGAGACCAGGAATGTTGTGGAAAGTCCTACCATGACTAGGGCAGCCCTCCCCCCACAAAGAGTTTTCCAATCCCGAGTGCCAATAGCACACAGGTTGAGTTGAATGAAAAAGCATCTTTGTAAAGCGTGACTCAGTTCCGTCCTCCCTCTGGAAGCTGGCAGGGTTTCTTCCTTAGGAGAAGCTCCATGCGCAGAACCCAGAACTCCGGCTTGAAAGACAGCGTTTCCCAATAGGCAAGCTTGGCTTTGTCTCTATTATAAAATAAAGGCTAACACAAAGTCTCTGAAGTGCTCACAAAGGGATCAAAGGAAGAGAGAAGTTCAGCCTGTGCCGCATGTGTCCGAAGGCTGCATGACCATGTCCCACCTGTCTTGCACATCACAGTCCCCCGGCTACATCCCAGGCCAGCAAAATCCTGGTCACTGGCCATGGGGCCAGATGGTAAGAGCTTTATAAGCTCCCGGAGGGATCGGTCCTGGCTGGGGAGCCACAGGACTTGTGGTTTAGGTGTGGGGTGAGCAGGGTCTCTGCTCAGGTATAGAGAACAAGGCTCACAGGGGATCCTGTGTGACCTCTGGGTTCTCAGGTGACACAGAATGAGAGTTAAGGGCCCACGGAGGGGAGCAGAGGGAGCTGCAGATGTGGTGGACGGCAAAGCTGAGGAGCAGGAGGAGGGACACGCATAGACGAGGCCAACCGCAGCAGCCAGGAGTGTGTCATTCCCAGACCGGCTGAGAGGACACCGTGAATTGCCACAGTGGCGGGTCTGCAAGTGGCTGCCCTTCATTTCCAAATAGTTTAGCCCCAAAGCCACAGGGGCGAACAAGAAAGACGCCCACGCCCCTGCCGAGTACACATGAGGTGAGGAAACATTCAGGGTGGAGGATGGAGGTCACAGGGGGCAGTGACTCAGGACTACACCCCTCTACGTGAGCTACTGAGCCTCATGTCAGTCTGGGGGAATCAGGCTCCCAGCAGCACCCCAGCCCTGCCCCTGTCTGTGACAACCCAACATGTCTGCAGACATTGCCTGATATCCCCTGTGGGGCAAGATGACAGCTGACTGAGGGCCACCAGTCTAGACCCATGTGTTTCAAACTTAGTAACATTGTGTCTCAGAAATTAGCTGGTTGTGTATTCAGTTGAGTTGGTGGTGACCAGTGTTGAAGCAATTGAAAGTGGGGCTCTGCGTCCATAGCACAGCGGTTGTGGCGCCAGCCACATACACCAAGGGTGGCTGGTTTGAACCCAGCCCAGGCCAGCTAAATGACAATGACAACTGCAACAAAAAATAGCTGGGTGTGGTGGAGGGCACTAGGTGTCCCCAGGAGAAGGGCACTGGGAGTCCCCAGGTGGAGGGCAGTGGGTGTCCCCTGGTGGAGGGCACTGGGCGTCCCCAGGTGGAGGGCACTCTTTGGTGTGGTTGCCAACTAAAGTAGCTGGTGCCTTTAGTCCCTGCTATTTGGGAGGCTGAGGCAAGAGAATCACTTGAGCCCAAGAGTTGGAGGTTGCTGTGAGCTGGGATGCCATGGCACTCTATCAAGGGTGACATAGTGAGACTCTGTCTCAAAAAAAAAAAAAAAGTGGATAAGCAAGAAAGGTCAGGGTTATTTGTTGAGCATGGTGTCACATTTGGGTACTGGGCTCTGGATGTGTGGGGTTCCATGTTTGAATGTGAATTGCACTTACTGTGGATGGGAGTTTTGAGGGGAGAAGGAAGCCCAATACACCTCAGCTAAATTAGGTGAGGCTGGTTGAGGAGGCTTGAATGGGAGCCAGAGGCAGCAGGGGTTAATGTCACACATCGCAGTGACAAGGCCCACGAACCACTTTGCATGGCACGTGGGAAAGGCAGTGACACACCATGTGGCACGATGGTCTTTTGCAGTGTGTTTTGGAAACTTGCAGGAAGACAGAAAAAGCCAGAAGAACTGAGACAAAGGATCCTGGTAGGTAGGGAAAGAAATGATCTCAAAGGCAAAGCAGCTGTCTGATGCAGATTACTAGCCTCAGAGCGATTATTTGGGAGGTATTTCCTTTTCTTTCTTTCTTTCTTCTTTTTTTTTTTTGAGACAGAACCTCAAGCTGTCGCCCTGGGTAAAGTGCCGTGGCATCACAGCTCACAGCAACCTCCAAGTCCTGGGCTTAAGGGATTCTCTTGCCTCAGCCTCCCAAGTAGCTGGGACTAAAGGCGCCCGCCACAACGCCCAGCCATTTTTTGATTATAATTGTCATTGTGGTTGGCAGGGCCAGGCTGGATTTGAACCCACCAGCTCTAGTGTATGTGGCTGGCACCTTAGCTGCTTGAGCTACAGGTGTGAAGATGGTATTCTGTCTTTTATAGATCCATGTCTGGGACCTGTTTCCACTACAGACAGTGCCAGCAAAAAATGGTCTACTATATAATGCTCTTAAAAAGTTTATTGAGATATAATTTACATATTATAAAATTTACCCATTGCAAGTATATAATTCATTGTTTTGTTTTCAGTAATTGACAGAGCTATATAATCATGATCAAAATGTAATTTTAGAACATTTCCATGACTTGTGCCCACTGGCAGTCACTGCCCATCTGTCCCCTCCCCTTGCGGGCAACAAACAGTAATTTCCCTTCTGTCTCTACAGACGGCCTGTTCCGTGCAGTTAATATGAATGCAACCACGCTCTATGTAGCCGTCTGGGACCTAACATAATGTTTTCAAAGTTCAACCATGCTTTGTTATGTTCCAGTAATCCATTCCTTTTTATGGCTGAATACTATGCCACTGTACGCACAGACCTCATTTTACGTGTCCATTCATCTATTGATGGTCACTTGGTTGTTTCTACTTGTTGGCGTGATGAATAACACGCTCTGAGTATTCGCCCGGGAGCCTGTGCTGAGACATGTTTTCATATACAAGGGCTGCCTGGAAAGTACCCAGCCTCTGTTTTTCATATGACGTGGCTGGATACTTTCCAGACAGGCCTTGTATATGATTGATCACATTATGTAATGACACTCATGGTGCCGATTCAAAGAACAAAATCCCCCCTCCGTGAGTGTGTGTTCTAAAGAGACACCAGACAGGCTTTGCAGGTCTCACTAAAGAAACCAAAGTCCAGCAGCGATGCTTTATGAAAGGAAAGGCTGTTACTCTCCACTTTCTTCTTTTTATTTACACACTGAAGAGTTGAGAGGATGGAGACAAACGTCTTCTAGGCAGTTTGTGTCGTGGTCTCAAAAGAGGTCACTCAAACTAACCACCAATCTACACATTTGGAGAATGCTTCCTAGAGAACTCAGGCCACGAGCCTTTGAGGCCAGTGAAGGTCATTAACAGGAGGAAACTGTTGCCTTTTCACTGTGATGCCAAAATCCCACCTTGCTGAGATTTGCTTCTTTCTTTCAAATTACCCAACTTATGTCATCAGCAGTCTCTGCTATCCCACTAAAATGTGCATTTGAATGTAAATGTAAAACACTATATTTAGCAGAACATATAACAGAAGTGAAATTTTGCACTCCTTACTGTAAACGTTTAGGCTTCCTTTGCTGGACAGACCCAGAGAGAGGGCCAGGCAGTGCAGTGAGGTTCTGAGACATTCCATATTGGCAATGGACCCCAGGTGCCTGCCGCACCTCCCAGCTTACCATCATCTCTGATCTCACGTCTCAAAGGACAAGACTCAGCTCTGGGCTTAGAGACCTAGCCAATGTTTTCCACCTTTAACTCTAGAAAGTTTCAACTGGGAATTATAAACAGATCCAAATGGCAACACAGTTATTCCTGCTGCAGAGGAAACTGTATTCATTTGTTGCATTTGCTGGTTGTGAAGAAAAAGGTTACTTACGTAATTACACAAGGGGGGGGGGATAACTTAGGATACAATTTGTAAACATTAAACAAGAGGAAGGCTCTACCACAGAGGAATGGTTAAGACACCCTGGCACGTAAAACTCCACATGCTGGAATTCAAGCCTTCATTTAAAGTATGACTTTCAAAAATATTTAATGACCTGGAAAAATATTTGTAAGGTTAAGTAACCAAATCAGAATGCTACACTATTTATACTGCAGAAGTCTGGTTTTATTACTTACTTCCCCTCCACCCTTGACTCCCATTTTTGGAAGGAAAATTTTTCCATACAGAGAAAAATGACGGCCGTGTCATTTGGACAAATGTTAACGTTCGTTTCCTTTGGGAATTTTAATTTTCTTGGACAGAACACTGACTATACTTCATTTTTTATGAGGAAGAGAAAACGTTGTTTAAAATCTAAGTAGTAAAACCACAGGAAAGTGACAAAGTTTTTATCATATGGCTTAAGAATGAGCCCTTGGCATCTTAGGTGATTTTTTGAATCCTCTCCCAAGGCTTCTGGGGTGGCATCTGCGGGACATGGATGTGCACGGGGGTTTCTGGGCCCAGAGTCCGGGGCACGGTGCGTTTGCACTCGGCGATTTAACTATGGGCTAGGTGGTCTGGAGCCTTTCACAATCTACCTTACCAGAGCCCTTTTGTAGAAACCCAGAGCCACTTCTGTGTTCACAAAAAAGGACCAGAGAGCTACAAGTTTGGGGCCCGTTTTCTCTCCCCAGCTTCTACTCCTCGTGCCGCTCCTAGGTGGCCCGCAGTCCCCTCCTCAGCCCTGCAGCACAACTCCTGAGCTGTCCCTTGCCCCTTTCAGAAGTTTAGGGACCCCAGGGGCCTTAGGACCCAGGGCCAAGAGACCGTGAGTTTGGGCGGAGGTTGGGGAGCGCAAGAGGACGCCGGCAGGCGGCGTGGGGGAGGGGCGTCGAGTGCGCAGCTCTTCGGAGGTCCCCGGTAATCCTGCCCGCGCCGGGCGCCGCTGACCTCTTAACAAAGAACAGGTTGGACTGCCCCCCTCCCCCACCCGGGGCCAGGGCCACGTGACCTTGAGGGCCTCGCTCCCGCCGCGAGGGGATGGGAGCCGGCCCTGGAGGGGGGAGAGAGGGGTGGTGGAGGAGGAGGAATGCGGCGTGGGTGTGGTGGCAGGGGGAAGGGAGGAGGAGGGAGGGGGATGGGAGGAGAAGATGGAGGGGGCGATGAGGAGGAAAAGGAGGGGGAGGGGAGGTGCAGAAGGGAGGCGGGAGGAGGAAGGAGGCGGCGGCGGATGGAAAGTGGAGGAGGACGGGAGGGAGGAGGAGGGGCAGGAGCAGCGAGGAAAGAGGAGGGGGAGGGGAGGCGGAGGGAGGAGGAGGGAATGGGGGGAGACGGGAAGAGGGGGAGGGGAGACGGAGGGAGGAGAAAGAGGGAGGAAGGGGGAGGGGAGGACCGGGCGGGGGAGGGGCACCGCCCAGCCTCACTCGGGAGACTCATTAAGATGCAATGGCCAATTTTTTTTTTTTTAAACCAGACTGTATAAATTTACAGTTTCCTTTTCAGCTGAAGCAGACAATGTTAAAACACATTAGGTTTTTCTGTTTCGGAATGCAAATTAAACATAGGCAAAGCGCTTGATAGGCTTAATTAAGGGCTTAAGAAAATAGGAGGCTTGAAACGTTGGCGCTTGAGGACAGCGGATGATCTTAGCCTTGCAGCAATGTGGTCTTGTGTGTGTTTCACTTAAAAAGAGAAAATTGCTTAATAATGAAACGACCCGAGTCTTCCTAGAACATAACAGGAAGTACTGTTTTAAAAAACATTTTTTTTTAAACCACCGCCGTTTTGTCGGGGGGAGGGAGGAGGTGGGCTGGGCGGATGCGGGGGGTGATCTCTGGGGGACTGCCCAGAGCCCCCGGCCCCCAACCCAGAAGCAGCGCCGGGCCCTCCCCCCTCTGGCCTGGAAGCGGCTTTCCGGGTAGCTCATGTAAACGAGCTTCCCTGTCCCCCTCCTTCACCCCCAAAGCAGCGTGGCGATAGGAAAGCCTCCCTCCCCCAGCAGAAGCCACCCTCAAAACCCATCCCAAACTGTGCCTCAGCCGTTCCGGCTTCCTTTATGTGCGTTTTGCAGGGTATTTTCTGCTCTTTTCTCCCCCTGGAGAGATATTTAAGGCCTTTAAATGCCATTCTCTGCACACATAACTTAAAAATGGTCTGGCACTGGGGAAGACTCGACAAATGTATAGTTCACAATCTGTTGCCATCCTGTGCAGCTAGAGTCAGTCCCAAGCCCCTGGGCTCCTGGAGCCAGACGTGCAGCGTCTTAAAGTGGTTTGGGGGAGGGGAACTCCAGGTGTCAGACGGGCGGGCGTCTGCTGTGCTGGCCTGGTCCAGGGCAGGGCCAGTGTCGGAAGCTGTGCTGTTTCTGTCTCCTGAGCAGAGTTTTAAGGACGTGGGCTTTGAGAATAGCACAAGGCATCTCCAGAACAGGACTGTAGGGCTCTGCATTCTGACAGCCAGTTGGCGGACTGTGCTGGTGTTACCCTTCTAGGGCTGCTGCCTCAAAGGACCACAGGCCCTGGAGGCTGGAAGTCCCAGATCAAGGTGTCCCAAGCCTGGTCCCTCCTGAGACCTGGTTCCTCTTAAGGCCTCTGTTGTTGGTGTGTAGACCCCATCTTCTCCCTGTGTCCTCACGTGGTTGTCTCTCTGTGGGCGTCTGTGTCCTTGCCTCCCCTTCTCGTAAGGACACCAACCGTGCTGGACCAGCACCCACCCTAGTGACCTCATTTGAGACCCGATCTCCCATACAGTTGTGTTCTGACACACGTGGGGTTAGAATTTTGACGTTTCAATTCTGGAGGGAGATGAATCAGCCCATAACAGGTTGGCTTGATAAGGGGAGCAGGAGATGGTGAGGAAGCATTTGCAGCCCTGGGCACTGGGCACCTTGGTCAACAGGGAGTCTGGCTAAGTAGGGGCAGGCAGCTGTTAGCTGCAGACTTGGACCTCCCACCCAGTGACTGCTGCATTTTTAATTCTCTTTTCTGAGCGATGAGTGATGGTTTTTCTTTTTTTTTTTTTTTTTTTTTTTTGAGACAGAGCCTCAAGCTGTCCCCCTGGGCAGAGTGCCGTGGCATTACAGCTCACAGCAACCTCCAACTCCTGGGCTCAAGCGAGTCTCCTGCCTCCGCCTCCCAAGTAGCTAGGACCACAGGCGCCCGCCACAACGCCCGGCTATTTTTTGGTTGCAGCCGTCATTGTTGTTTGGCGGGTCCGGGCTGGGGATTCGAACCCGCCACCTTAGGTGTACGTGGCTGGCGCCTTAGCCGGTTGAGCTATAGGCGCGGAGCCAGTGATGGTTTTTCAAAATGACCCCTTCTATCTTCCAGTTTTACCATAGCCCAAGGGTCAGCTGAGTGTGCTGCAAGGGACAGCTTATCCCCCAGTCGCATCCTTGGCGGGAACCTGGCCCTGCCACCGTTTGTGTTGAGGGTGCTGAGCCAGGTGCCTCGGAGGGAGCCCTGGGTCTTTGGGGGGAATAAAAGAGGGGAGGAATGGGCTCACTTATGTGGGTTTTTAGGATGTCCTTGATCATACTTGACAGAAACCACAAAGCATCCTTTGTGGCAAAATGATTATTGATCATTATTAAAAACAGAGTTTTGTCCTCCATTGCTTCATTCTGCAGGATGTGGGAGTGTGTGTGTGGGGGGAGTGAGTGTGTTCTGGTATGGGGCTTTCTCAGGGAGGAGATGACCAGAGGCTGAAGTCTGCTGGGGACTGTGCTCAGCCGTTTCTACTGATGTTTGATTCCAGTGGCAGGTGGCCACAGAAAGTTGGTGACCTCAGGTCTCCAACCTCAGCATACTTTCAAATGTGCACACAGCAGCCCTCAAGTCCAGCCTTGGTGGTCTCAAAAGAAGCAGAAAAGATTGTGGGAACCATGAACCTGGTTCTGGAGACATTCTTCATTTTCCTGGGGGGTAGCCCTGGGATACTGGCTGGCTTGGTTACACAAAATCTGTTCTTTTTCTAGGGGTGAAAGCCATCTCCTTCTGGATACTCCCATGTCTTTGGTGATCTAACCCCTTTAATTCACTACCAAGTATCCCAGAGGCTCTGAAACAAGTTGCTGCTTGCTGGGCTGGAGGAATTGGGCTGCTCCAGGACCTTCACTGTCCTCCTGAGTAGAAGGTCACATTCTAGTCAAGGGAACTGGGCCAGCAGGAGTCTGTTACATTGCAGTTGTGAGAAGTTTTACATCTGGGTGGATATAAAGCTTTTCTTAGGCCCAAACTTTGAGTAGGTGATTAATTTTAGGCCAGTGGTAGGGGAAGTGGAATCGTTTTGTTTATTCTTTCAGTTCTTTTGTTTCCATCTTCTAAACTCTTGGGGGTTTGGTGCATGTTTTGTTCATTTTGGTTGCTTTTCCTTCTTATTGAGGGACAGTGGAAAAGGAGGGGGTGTTTAACATAGAGGAGTGAGACGGGAAAAGGGATTGCTGCTTGGTGATGACACCAAACAAAGTTGAAAATATTCCTAATGCACGTGAGCGTTTTCTGTCTGGCTCTGCGTCCATCTCCTGTTTTCTGGTTAAGACAAGTAATGTTTTCTTTGGAGCACCCTGGCTAGGATATTTTGTGATACTGACTTCCAGAGGTGGGCTGGGGTTCCTGGATCGGTGGGCCGTCCAATGAGCAGATCCCTTGGTGTAGTGACTTGACAGGGGAAAGATCTATGACTCATTTTGATCGTAGGCGAGCTTTTGTTAAATTCCTGACAAAGAGGTGTGTCTTGGTAGTCGTTTGTTTTTGTTTTGCTGGTGGTGTTCTTGTTTGTTTTCATTTTGCTGGTGTTGTTGAAAGGCTAAAGTTAAACCCAGCAATGATAAGAAATTCATCTTCTTTATCACTCATGAGGCTGAAGACAGAACTAAGAAACATGGAGCTAAGGGGTGGAGAAAAATCTCACCAGATAGAATTGGAGCGCCTGGATCTAGCCAAACCTGAAGGCCGCACATGAAAGTTTTAGTTATACAAGCCAGGGTTCTCTTTTCTGTTTTCTTAGTTTCATTAGCTTTGGGTGTCTGATACTCTTCAGTGAAAAAAATTTCTGTCTACTGAAACATTAACCTCTATTTTGTAGACAATTGAATTTATAATTTAATTCAGTTGGACCCACAGATTGTTACATTTCTTTCATTTATTTATTTTTTGCTTGTTTACTTACTTGCCTGTTGAGACATACTTTCTTGTGTAACCAAGAACAGTACAAGTGCATTCTAGAAAGACAGACATTTTAATGAGCCAGTGGTTGCTGAAGTTCAGAAGAGGACCTGTGCCACCTACCGGCCTCCTGTGTTTGCCCTTCCCAATGGAAGTCACCACTACTTTGAGTGCTGGGAAAATCATGTCCTTCCTTTTCTTTATCATTTCTTCCATGTACACACGTCCTTAAAGACAATGAATTTTTGTGTTGGTGGAACCTTGCGGCGTGTGTGTTTGGGGGCCCTGCACCTGCCACCAACATTGTGTGTGCAGTGTTCCTCTCAGCTGTGGCCACCACTGCCTCACTGTCCGTGCCACACAGCATTCAACACACGGTGGTTCCACAATGTACTCGTTGTACCCCGTGTTTACTGTGGAGAATTTACTGAAGCCGCTCAGTCCAGCACGGCTCATACTGGAAACACCCCGCAATGTTGTGCTTCACTCTGTGCTGAAGCCCAGTCTTGAATCAGCCCGGCCATCTGCCTTCCTTGGGCCACATCCAAGCTGTCAATGGCTGCAAAGGAAAAATTGCACAAGAGAGGGAATTCATGTTACTGTAGCGGTGACCTTCCACCCCATCTGGGCCCTCTGTGTGAGCCCCCTCAGGCTTCTCGTCCACCCTTCAGCTTTGGAAGATGCCTGCCGGGCTCCCTCCACAGACTCAGCAGGAGACTGGGCCTCCTGGAGGTGGTCAGGCAGGAAGTCCTTCCCTTTCTTAACTTGGCAGTGATGCAGCTCATCTGCAAGCACACCTCCGTCCCTGCCACTCCAGGGTCCAGCGGTCCCTTCCTTTCCAGGTCACTCCTTGCCTGCTCCCCTCCCCCCACAAGCTCCTGTCTTCAGCTTCCTGCTCTGCCATCCCCCTTCATGGGACTTGGAGCACCTTTGAAAAGCCCTGTGCCTCCAGCCTCCCTCTTCCTTGTCCCTGTATGGAACCGCGTCTCTTCGGCTCTCACCTGGGTCCCTGTGGCGGTCCTCCTAATGAATTTCCCTCTGACATCGCCTCTCTTAGTTCAAGCTGTATTTCTCCACAGAAGCCAGAGCAGTATTTCTGAAACACAGATCTGATTATGCGAATTTGTGTCTATTTCCTGTTTTAAGCCACCCGGGTTGGCTTAAGACTGCAGAAATATAGTCTCTCACGGTTCTGGAGGTCAGAGGTGTGAAATGAAGGTGTCGGCTGGGCTGGGGCCTCCAAGGCTGTGGGGGATGGTGCACCCATCCCAGGCATCTCGCTCAGCTCTGGGGCGGCCAGTAATCCTTGGTGGTAGAGTCGGCACTCCCGTCTCTGCCTCTGCCTCCACATGCCGTTTTTGTCTCTTGTGTCCCAACTATCCCTCTTTGTTCTCTTACAGTAGGGTGACCAGACATCCCGCTTTTGGCGGGACAGTCCCGCATTTTAACAATTTGTCCCGCATCCCATGGCGTTTTTAAAAAGTCCCGATTTTTGGAAAGAATGCACGAATGGGCAGGAGAACAGGAAGGGAATATACGGTTTTCGGCTGCCATGTGGCTATTTTGCCAGCATATGAGTTTTATATTATTTTTGTTAATTTTATAATGTTAAACCGTAATAATAACAAATAATTGTTGAGAAGTGATTATTGAGAACTGCTTATCAAAGTTTGCATTGCTGTCAGGCCCTGCCCTGCCCCGCCCCACCCCGCCTCCCCGGCCATGTTGTCCCGCCTTACTGATGTTAAAATCTGATCACCCTATCTTACAATGATACCAGTCATTGAATATAGGGCCCACCCGAAGTGTGGGTTGGTTGCATCTAGATGGGCTTACCTTAATGACATCTGCAGAAACTCTAACTCCAAATCAGGTCACACTCTGAGATTCTGGGAGTTTGAACTTTGGCGTCTACTTGGGGGCTGATGTTCAACCTACCATATGCCCCCCTTGCGTAAAACCCTTAAACAGCATCCACTTTCCTTCAGGGCATGGTCTCAGCCTCTCAAGCCTGGAATATAGGTCCCCCTTCAACTGATTTGCTGTGGCCAATGCAGCCTTCAGGTGCACCTGCCCTGAGGTGCACCTGCTTGAGGCGCACCTGCCTTAGGGAGCATCTGCCCCTCCGTTCCTCCCTGTGGCATGATCTCGCTCTCCCAGACTCCACCTGGACTCATCTGTTATGAAGTCTCACTCATGTCCACAAGGTGCCCTCTGTAGACTGTTCACCAAGAGTCCACACACCTAGTAGGTCACAGAGCAGGAAGCCAGCCCCACAGTCAGTTGATGCTGAGGATTGGGTGAAATTTTACTAGGAATGTTTCATGTCAAAAAAATTAAAATACAACTACTCATAGGTTACCTGTGAGTAGAAAAAAAATCCTCAATAAAACATTTGGTTATGAAAATAACAACTACTCCTTCCCATTGCACAGAAATGACTGAGGTTGTCAGCAGAGCAGGGGAGCTGTGAGGTGTAGCTGTGGAATTTGAAGACATAACTGGACATTGTGGTGATATTTAAGTGGGATTTTCTCTGTCTGCACTGTAGGCTGGAATAACCAGGCCATGATGAGAATGGGTAGCGCTGCATTTTAACAGCATCTTTGAGTTGTAGCCACATTCACACATAGGACTAAATGGCCAGAAGGACTAAAAAAAGGAGCTTTTTATGGGGACTGAGTTCCAGGACTTGGGGTCATGAAGGATGAGCAGACTTTGGCATCATTTGGGTGAAACTCAGGAGCAACACTCACTGCCAGCATTATCATTTTATCATTCTTTGGCCTTATTTCATTTTTAACTTATTTTTTATTGTGGTAAAATATGCATAACACAAAGTTCGCCATTTTAATAACTGTTAAGTACTCGGGTCAGTGACATTACATAGACTCAGAATAATTTTATTTCATTTTATTGGGGAATTTTAGAATGAATATAGGATAACTTAGGGGAAAGTGCCGATGCTTGGCGGTCTATTTTTTAAGGGCAAAAAAAATCTGAGAAAGAAAGATGTCTGCACGGCCAATAGCCAGTTTGAGAGTTTGACGGACTGTGTTCTTCTGGTCCAGCCAGGGAAAAGCTTGTTTGGAAGCCTGAGCACGGTGCAGGCCATTGCTTTTTGCAGAGTATTTTTGGCCTTCTATTTTGGAGCGAGCGGTGTGGTTTGGAGGATAAAAGCGTCTCGAGATGAAGTAGGCAAGCTGTCAAGAAAATGAGATGGAAAGATGGTGGCCGTCCACCTGCAGTCCCTGCGGGGACTGGGTGAGTGTCCACGGAATCCTGGAAGCTCCGCAGGTCCTCCTGAAGCCTCACTTGTGACTGAGGGAGGGCATGAGCCGCAGTGGTAAGAAGAACACTAAAACTGGAAAATCCTGGTGACTCCAGACCGGGGTGGGAAAATTATTTCAGTCTTCACCTGGGCTGTAATATTCATTTGACCTCATTCATGCACTCAGTTTAAAAAATTTTTTTTTGTTCCAACTAAAAGATAACCTTGATTTTGCAGAGAAATGTCTTTGGAGCCATCACTAACTAATGGCTTGATGGTGAGGTGCTTTGCAACTTGAGCTCAACCAGGAAATTAACTTGCAAAAGGAGTGACAGAAAGCCTCTCTGTTCTCTCTGTGAGAAAGTTTCTCCCAAATGGTTTTTTTTTTTTTAAGACGAGCAAAAGGCAAAGTGCGTAATTATAGCTGTCACCGGATCGTCTCCTGCATTCTGTGGTCTATTCTTACTTGTTCAGATTGTGTAGACAACCTTGATCATGCTACAGCTGCCAAGGTCAGGGGACCCACCTGCCAAGAGGCCCCTGATCACAGATACCCCCCACCCCCGTGCTCTGTCACCTGACAGTGTCTGTTCCACATAATCCGACTTTTGTCCATGCTTTGAACTTGTTACAGCCATCTCAGGAGGAAAACGCACTTGAGATTATGTTGGAGAATGTAGAGCTGCGTCACCAGTTTTTTGAACATAGGAAACAGAACACACAAGGCTTCCAACTTGGATTTTCATGTGGGTTCTCAGACAGCTCCCACGTTCTAAAATTACTGCTGGGTCATCTCCTTGTGTGTTCCCAAGCTCTTCATTTGAACGCTTCCAAAAATGCTGGCCTATATTTCCTGGAGGCAAGAAGGAGGTGGCAAGGATTATTTTCCCTACAGAAATAAGAAAAGTCATTCGGAGCCAGGTCTTACTGTTGGTCCTCCTTGTCATGACGGTGTATTTCCTTTGTAAGGTGTTCCAGGGTCTGGGTGAGACAAAACACATTTTATGTTTTTTCTTTCTTTTTTTTTTTTGAGACAAAGCCTCAAGCTGTCCCCCTGGGTAGCATCACAGTTCACAGCAACCTCCAACTCCTGGGCTCAAGCGAGTCTCCTGCCTCAGCCTCCCAAGTAGCTGGGACCACAGGCACCTACCACAACACCCGGCTATTTTTTGGTTACAGCTGTCATTGTTGTTTGGTGGGCCCCGGCTGGATTCGAACCCCCCACCTCAGGTGTATGTGGCTGGCGCCTTAGCCACTTGAGCCACAGGCGCCAAGCCTGTGTTTTTTCTTTAAGCAGACCTGGTTAGTTGACGATTACTTCTGTGTTTTGACTCGCAGGCTTATTCGCTGGTGATGGCACTGATCACTCATCTTCACGGGGTACAGGTAGGTTTCTGTGGGATACCCAGGAGCCCTGCGGCTGGACGACTTTATTATTAATTGATTCATGAGGCCAGTCGGTGTGCTCCCATGGGCAATTTTTAGAATCAATTAAATGCAGACTTGATTCACATGTGCAGAGCCAAGAGGCAGGGCAGCGTCTGGGAGAACGTGAGCAGGTGTGTTCCCCACATGCAACCCCTCACTTGCATGGTCACTGATGGCCAGGAAAGTTCAGGGGCAGAAGCATGGGGGACGGATAAAACAGAGGACAGCCAGTTAGATACACAACAATGATGTTTTAGTGTAAGTCTGTCCCACACATTGCTTGGGGTATACTATGGAAAGTAAACTTGCACGCTATGCGAACTTACAATTCACAGCGTAATTGGGCTTGTCCGAACCTGAAGAACTGGAAATTTCATTTTTTTCCTTCCTTTTCTGCTCTAATTTACCACAAATTTTGGAAATCAGAGATGTGTATGGGGACTTTGAACTGTAGCTATTCTAAATTGTCATATGCAGTTAGTGTCAGACACACCAGGCTTTTAAAACTCTGTGTGTCGGGGAAAAAAAATATAGACAATTTCTCATTAATGACTTTTGTGGTATTCTTCGTGTGTTGAAATTATCCCATTTTGCATATATTGGGCTAAAACATATTAAAATCAACTGTTTCTTTTCCTTTTTAGTTAATTTATTTATAGACAGAGTTATAGACCCTATATATATGTAGAGACTATTTATTTATAGACCCTCTGTTGCCTGGGGTAGAGTGCCATGACATCTTCATAGCCCACAGCAACCTCAAACCCCTGGACTCCAGCTATCCTTCTGCCTCAGCTTTTTTTCTTTATTTCTGGTAGAGACTAGGCCTGGATTTTGCTCAGGCTGGTCTCAAACACCTGAGCTCAAGCAGTTGACCTGCCTCGGCCTCTCTGAGTGCTGGGATGTATAGCTGTGAGCCACCGTACCTGTGTCTTTTTACTTTTCAAACATGACTACTCAGAGAGTCTTAAAATTACGTATGCCACCGGTGTGACATTTCTGTTAGACAGTAGCACTTTAGAGTGGGGATTGGTATACTTTTCTCTGTAAAGGGCCAGATGGAAAATATTACAGGCTTTGCAGCAGATAGGGCCACTGTCCTATTTAACTCAGTTATGTCCAGCCATAGACATATAAACAGGGGGTGGAGATGAACACCAATCAACTAACTCCTCCCTCCCTCCCTCCCTTTCTTCCTTCCTTCCTGCCTTCCTTCCTTCATTCCTTCCTTCCTGCCTGCCTGCCTTCCTTTCTTCCTTCCTGCCTTCCTTCCTTCCTGCCTTCCTTCCTGCCTTCCTTCCTCCCTTCCTGCCTTCCTTCCTCCCTCCCTCCCCTCCTCCTCCCTCCCTCCCTTCCTTCCTTCCTTCCTTCCTCCCTTCCTTCCTTCCTTCCTCTCTCCCTTCCTTCCTTCCTTCCTCTCTCCCTTCCTTCCTTCCTTCCTCTCTCCCTTCCTTCCTTCTTTCCTACCTCCATACCCTTCCTTCTCTTCCCCTCCCCTTCTCTTTCTTTCTTTTCTTTTCTTTTCTTTTTTTAGACACAAGATCTTCACTCTGTTGCCCAGGATCTGTTGTACACTGTTATACACTGTTACAGTCACAGCTCACCACTGGGCTCAAGCCATCCTCCTTCTTCAGGTTCCTGAGCACTTGGATACAGGTGTGTGCCCCCACGGCCAGCAGCGGTTTATAGAATATTTTTGTATAGACAGGGGTTACTCAGTTACTCAGGCTGTTCTCAAATGTCTGGACTCAAGTGATCCTCCCGCCTTGGCCTCCCAAAGTTCTGGGATTAGAGGGGTGAGCCACAGCTCCCAGCCCAGTTACGTTTTGTTTATAAAGCAAGGCTGCCCTTTATTTGGCTTACAGTTGTATACCTCCCCCTGCCCCCCAGTTTAGAGACTTTATATGTTTTTTATTTATAATTTTCAATGGCATATCTTTGTGTCTCTTCACTTTATTGATTTGGACAGACCGAGAAAATATATATATATATATTTGAGACAGAGCCTCAAGCTGTCCCCCTGGGTAGAGTGCCATGGCATTACAGCTCACAGCAACCTCCAACTCCTGGGCTCTAGTGAGTCTCCTGCCTCCGCCTCCCAAGTAGCTGGGACTACAGGTGCCCGCCACAACACCTGGCTGTGTTTTGGTTGCAGCCATCATTGTTGTTTGGCGGGCCCGGGGTGGGGATTCGAACCCGCCACCTTAGGTGTACGTGGCTGGCGCCTTAGCCGGTTGAGCTATAGGTGCCGAGCCGAGAAAATATTTTTAAATGGACAATTTACCCTGTGTAAGATGGTTCAACTCCTAGATAGAAAAGCATTGGAGGGGTGGCGCCTGTGGCTCAAGGAAGTAGGGCGCCAGCCCCATATGCCAGAGATGGCAGGTTCAAACCCAGCACTGGGCCAAAAACTGCAAAAAAGAAAAAAAAGAAAAGAAAAGAAAAACATTGGAGGGATTTAGATTTTCTTTTTTTAAATAAGGGGGAAGAAAAAATATGAATCTGGGCACCAGTGTGTGTGCCCTTACTGGTGTCAAGAGCCTCCTGGACAGGGTTGATTTTCATTCATCATGAGGAGGCCAAGAGAATCCAAGTGACACATCCTCTCCTGAGAGCTGTGCAGGTGGGAGGGCACATGAATGTACTCTCCACTTGAAAACCTAGCGACACTGTCTAACAGAGGTTGAAGAGATGAAACTACAGTGACGGGTGTTGGGGCCCTGCTGAAGCTATAGCGACTTTTACAAAGAACTGCTGACATGATAAAGGCCGTCCCCGACCCAATTAAAACGTTTTATTTACTGAGAGCATGGCACAGTGGAATCCATTTCCATGGGATTGGAAAACGCCCTGAAATGTTCAAATTGCACAACTTCACATTTTTAAAAAAAGATACCAACAACAGGCACAGATATATTTCGGGGATGTGGGCCAGGGAATTTAGACACATGAGCCATGTTTTGTAAGTACACGGGATGCTTACGTGTTTCTTTTACTAATGAGGAAGACTTACAAGTCTTTTGGGAATAAGATGGTCATAAATGAAAGTGAAATCCCAGGAACTTTTCTAAATTAAAGTTTGATTTGTTACTTATTTCATGTTCTTCTCTTCCACGTCAAGGGAAGCTGGAATAATTTATGTACCTTCACTTTTCTGCCGGTGACTTGTGCCTGTGTCCAAGTTGAAGTTGAATTTCGATTTTTTTTGTTGTGTTTCCTTTTGGTGCACGTAGGTAAATTTAATTTTGCTACAACAGATGTAATTGCTTAACTAGCCGGGAACGCCTGTGGGATTAGGCCAGGGCTGGTGATGAGGTGTGTGTTACGAGTGAGAAAGTTTACGTCCTCAGAGGTTTGCAGGGAAGGGCTGGTCACGTGCAGTCCTGGGCCATCTCTGCCATGTCTTGGTCTCCGTTAGATTGATGCAAGTCTAGATACTCTACTGGACGAAAAGCAAGTGAAATTTAGTGGATATTTATGTTATGTTAGGCACTTAGCCCAGCTGTGTACATATATTCATTCATCCTCAAAATTATCCTTAAAATGGTGCTAAAATTCAAACTCCTTGGTAATATAAAAATATAAACTCTTTGATAATATAAATTGATATATAAATGAAAAGTTTAAAAATGAATTCCATTTAATTCTCTAAATTATGTGTCATTAGACTGGCTTTCTACGTGATGTAAAGGAGGCAGAAATGGCCGGTGTGAGGATTTCCAAGTGGTAGTGTGAGACCTTCTAAAGGGTGACTGGGCGCTTTTGTTTGTTTTCTCCTTGTCAGGCTGGGTGTGAGTGTGTGAGACCCTGTCAAGTGAATGGGTGAGTGAGAGTCGGGGCAGATCCGAGCATGTTACCTGTCAGCCCCAGGGCAGCTGGGCACGCTGCCTGCCCTGTCTCCAGGAGCACCCTGGGCGGGCCCAGCACTCCCTACCTGGCTCGCCCTGACAGCTTGTGTCTCCCCCTTACAAGTGCTGCCTCCAAGGCAACCTGCCCTGTGCTGCTCTAATGAGGGGACTTCCTGGAGCACCAGTGGCTGCGGCACCTGCCCCAACACCTGTCTCCCCTCAGTGGCTTTCAGCCCTTTTCTGCATCGGGGCACCCAGGGTTCTTTCAGAGCCTTCAGCAATATCTAAGGTGCACCACTGAGTCCAGTTCCGAGGTAGGAATGTTGGAGGGACAGACATTTGGAGAATAGCATGATTTGACTTCTGGGTGATGTAATCTCCTTTTAGAGAGTAATTCCACTCTTCTTCATCTTCCCCTCATAGACGAGGTCCCTGGAGGTGGGCGCTGTCAGTTTGTACTGAACAATGTTGTGTCTTTACTGTTGTTTGAAGGCTGGTTTCCCCACACTTGCACGTCCCTGAGGAAGACACAGCTGTTTTCGCCCCTGATATACACACTTCACAGGCCGGCCTGAATTTAATGAAATGATTTAAATTGGCTTCCACAAGGGCGGCGCCGTGGTGCCTGTGGCTCAGTGGGTAGGGCGCCAGCCCCATATACTGAGGGTGGGGGGTTTGAACCTGACCCCGGCCAAATTGCAACAACAAAAAAAAATAGCCGAGTATTCTGGCAGGTGCCTGTAGTCCCAGCTATTCAGGAGGCTAAGGCAAGAGAATTGCCTAAGCCCAGGAGTTGGAGGTTGCTGTGAGCTGTGACACGATAGCGCTCTACTGAGGGTAATAAAGTGAGACTCTGTCTCAAAAAAAAAAAAAAAATTGGCTTCCAAAGACAGAAATCTTGGGGTTAAACTTCAGACTAGGGAAGAATTATCAAGACCTGCTTGTGGTTTCCTATCACAGTCTCTTCTGTGACGGGGTTGGGATGGAGGGCACAGGGACTCCCGGGTTGGAGAATGTGCCCCAGAAACATGGCCTTGTTGGTGCTGTGCTGTGACCAGAGTGGTATCATTTACTGCCTGGTGTGAGCTGTGCTGTGAATGGTCCAGCTCCTGGTACAGCCTAAGTTTCCCCTTCTCCTGCTCCCTCGGCTTGAAAAGCACTAGAACCTTTTGCTAAGCTGGTAACACATTGAGAAGAATAATGACAGTTTATCAAAATAGCAGGAGAACGGAACGGCAGGTGACGTAACTAAAGCCCGTTGCTGAGCAGTACTTGCCGCTTTCCCGTCCTTTCCGGAGGGCCCTGCTGGCATCTCTTCCTAGATTTCCTTTCTTAGGGTGTACGGGCAGCCAGGCAGCACCTTAAAACTAAGTTCGTGCCTTGCTCATACTCCAGGTCACAGCTCAGACTGCGAGCTCTGCTCAGCGGTCTTTTAGGGAGAGTGGTTGGTGGAGATGGGGGAAAATGACCCAGTGGGGCTGCCAAAGTATCTGCCTGAAACACCAGGTTTTCACCTTCCACTGGGTCGCAGCTGAGTTCAGGTGTGTGGGTTGTTTAATTTTTTTTCTGGGAGGGTCCTGGGATATTTGGTGAGGAGCAGTACAGGTAACCCACTGCCTGGATCTCGTACCTGAGAAGGATTTGAAGCTCTGTTGCATTCATGGTGGTGGCACCCCATTAAGTGCAGAGTGGAGGTGAATACGCCACAGCTGAGCTGCCCAGAAGCCGGACTGAGTGGGCTCTGAGCCAGGACTCTCCATTGACTCTGCTCATGGTCTTCCTATGAGGGACCAAATACCTGGAGTTCTTTAGAAATATCTTAGTTGCTAGATTCTAAACATTTCACACATTGTTTGTTAAGAATTTTTCTCTACTTCATCTTAGGCAAAAAGCTGAAAAGGGATGCTATGAATTTCTCCAAAAAAAAGGATGAAAATTACAGATTTAAATATATGAAGTAATAGATTCTCATTGGAGAGAATTTAGAAAATGGAGAAGAGTGTAAATAAGATTGTTAATAGTGTACTGTACTGTTACTTTGAAGTGGAGAATTTCAGTTCAGGGGACACACACACATCAATCCCATTTTATGCTTTTTCTTGTTTTTTTTTGAGACAGAGTCTCACTCTGTTGCTCTGCGTAGAGTGCTGTGGTGTCACAGCTCACAGCAACCTTAAACTCCTGGGCTCAAGAAATCCTCTTGCCTCAGCCTCCCAGGTAGCTGGTATCCACCACAATGTCTGGCTATGTTTCTACATATATATTTTTTTATGTTTCTATTTTTAATAGAAACAGATTCTCGTTCTTGCTCAGGATGGTCTCAAACTCCTGATCTCAAGGGATCCATCCTCCTCGGCCTCTCAGAGTGCTGGATCCATGGGGGTGAGCCTCTGTGCCTGGCTCAGTCCCATTTTAAAAGAGAATGTGTATTCGTTTGATTACTAGTTGAGCATCCTGCAGCCCCACAGGTGTGTAGAATTCTTTGCATTTTTGCAAGGATTCAAAATCCTTGCAAAATTTGACCATGCTTTTCTGCACTGGGCTCTTTAGAGTGTAAGTGAGAGAAACCCACTTCCAAGTTGCATGAGACAATCCCCAAATGAATGGGCATGTCTGTGTTCTAATAAAACTTTATTTTTTACAAAACCAGGTGGCAGGCTATAATCACTCATCGCTGGGTTAGACAAAATGGTCACATCTCCCATTCAGCCAGTTGAGGCACAGCTGTGCCATTTTCCTAGGGATAAGCAGCTCGCAGTGTGATTGCAAAATCACACAGGCCCCCATCAATTCGCAGCTAGCCATGAAATAGCTGCATCTCTGGCTAGTGTCTACCCTGACCTTGGTCTATCCACAGTTCTTCTTGGCTCCCCTTGAGGATTGGTGATGGTGAGATCTGGACACTTCAGATGAAGTACCAGCTGGAAACTTGGTTACACCTGCAGCTGACTCCTTCCACGACTCACCATTTCCTCACTGTGACGTAGGAACACAATGCAGCTTGTTGAATGAATGAGTTCTTGAGTCCATCTCTGGAACCAAGCTCTCTGCAGGGCAGCACTCGGGACACAAACACCCTTGCTGAGCAATCATAAGAGCTATTATTATTATTTTTTTTTGGCCAGGGCTGGGTTTGAACTCGCCACCTCCGGCATATGGGACCGGCGCCCTACCCTTTTGAGCCACAGGTGGTGCCCTACCCTTTTGAGCCACAGGCGTGGCCCCATAGGAGCTATTTTTATGGACAAGTTGGCTCATCCATCTTGTGTCCAGGGCAGAGTGTTGGGGGATATTTATGTCTGATTTTAGGAAATGACACAATGGAAAAAGTGACTTTATATTTTCAACCTAAGTTTATCTTTGTCTTTAGAACTTTTGGCTGGTGGCTAAGACCAGGATTGTTGCTAAAGTTAACTCCGATAATCTGTTTTAGCTTTAATCCTTCTTGGTAATCCTTCCTGGTAATATTAACCTCAAGTTCTTTCGAGAAAACAAAACAAACACATGGAAAACAGTTTAGCAAAATATAAACATTCTTCTTTTGTTGGCATTTTTTTTTTAAAGAAAGAAAATTCTGCACCCCATCTGGTAGCACAGGATGGAGGAAGAAGGGGATGAAGGATGAGTGTTAGCTTGTTTTTGTCAAATGACTTTTATCATATTTTGTTACACAAAGAAAGGGAAATATTACTTTCATGTTTAACATCACATCTTATTAATTAAATTGGCTTGGAGTTGCCAGAGTCCTTAGAGACATTGTCACCTTTTCTTAAATATTTGTGTGTATGGCGAACATCTGTCTTCCTAATTGAACTCCAGGTGTCTGAGGGTCGCTCCTGACTTCCTTGGGTGTCTGGAGCCGGGACTCACAGGGTTTCTGCTCCTGAATGTACGTGATCTGCGGCCTTGGTGTCTTGTGTGAAGGAAGGCACATCACGCAAAATTCTGGCCCATCTGCACATTAGCAATCTTTGATTTAGAAGTCTTTTTCTTCTGCTTGAAGATGAGGTGGACACTTTCATTCTTTATATGTTCTACATCTTAAAAAGTTCTGCTGTGAGAAGCTGGTCGCGTATCTTACGTAAAACCTACATTTGCAGACCTACATTTCTGGAGCCATCAATAAGGAAAATGAGCGCTGCTTGAGCACACCCACCTTGACAGCATGACGGGTCAGGAAGGCGCCCGAGTGACGGGCAGGAGGGGAGCAGCTCTGTCTAGGGTGTGGACAAAGACAAGAGTCAGGTCCTGGGCTGGAAGGAGCTGGCCGGTGTGAGATTGCCCCATGGTACACAGACTGGCACACAATCGAAAATGTAGGAGCTGGTCATTTCTGGAATTTTCCATTGACTATTTTTGAATGGAGGCCAACTGCAAATAACTGAAACTGCAGAGAGCAAATCCTCGGATAATGGGGAACTATTGTGTCTCTGTTCTCTCTCTCTCTTTTTTTTTTTTTTTGAGACAGAGCCTCAAGCTATCTCACTGGGTAG
>NW_003852460.1:6685028-6687073 GCF_000181295.1 Otolemur garnettii | reverse complement strand
AAAAAAAAAAAAAAGATTTTGTTTCAGGTTAGGTGGAGGAATTTCTCTGGAATGTTTATTTCACCCCTACTCTCTGTTTGTTTATTGACATTTAACGGACTATAGTAAAATTCATGCTTTTTAAATTCAGTGGTCCTTAAACTACATACAGTCCAGGGGGCCCCTTTAACCCATTTTTTTGAAATAGTTTTTTTTTGTTGTTGTTGTTACATAACCATTCTCACTCATTAATGTGTTTTCTGCGGCTGCTTTCATGTTTCCTTTGCAAACCTGACTCTCTGTCTCAGCCTGTAAGGAACCGACTCTGTCATCTGGTAACCCTTTACAGACGGTGGTTGTGCTTCTATGAATTTTGACCAGTTTAAACAATCATGTTACTACCACGATCAAAATATAAAATATCTTCACTGCCTTTAAAAATTGAGGAAAACACTATCCGAGAAAGCACAGATTCTAGAAAAGTAAAATTTTGTTCTTTATTTAAGGCCGAACTTAGGGTTTTATTGGAATATTCATGAATAAAATCTGAAATCATTCTGAATATGTGGTATATTGGGTGTTTGTGGTTTGCCTTTGCTGTGGCCATTTTCCACTCTCTGCCCGACAGAATCCTGATTTCCTCCCGGGGAGTTCATGGTGCCACCATTTTTGTATGGAACACGTGGGGAGGCTGGACCCCCGTCCAAGCTCCCTCCCTCCTGGCTGGTCCAGTCATGGAGCAGAAATGGTTCCCTATGACAGAGCCAATGGGATGCTGCAGCTTCGGGGAAGGGGGGGCTCTGTCCCTGAATCTTGAGGAAGAGGCAGCCTGTGTGGCTCACAGTCTCCGGGGTCCCTTGGGCGTCCTCGTTGGGGAGTGAAGAGGGAGACCTTCAAAGGACCCAATGCTGGGGTTGTGTTGGTGTTTGGGGTCCTACTTCAAATCCAGCCTGTCAGTGCTCAGGGTGTTGACTTGGAAATGCTTCTGGTCCACTGGCTGTTCAGGTGAAAGGAGGCTTGCCTTCCAGCCTCTGCTGACCGGTGGCTGTTCCTATGTGTCAGCATATAGAGTATACGCGGCATATACACGCAGCCACGGTGTGTACACACACATAGAGCACACCCACAGCGCGCACACAGACACAGATAGGATGGGAACAATGGAATGCTTCCTTGTGTGCATTTTGGGGCAAAAGAGTCTGATAATACCTGGGTCGTGGTTGTAATTTTATTTATTTTTTAGCACTTTACCAACTTTATTGCCCTTGGTAGAGTGCTGTGGCATCACAGCTCACAGCAACCTCCAAGTCCTGGGCTTAGGCAATTCTCTTGCCTTAGCCTTCCAAGTAGCTGGGACTACAGGCACCCGCCACAACACCCGGCTATTTTTTTGTTGCAGTTTGGCCGGGGCTGGGTTTGAACCCACCACCTTCGGTATATGGGGCCGGCACCTTACCCACTGAGCCACAGGTGCTGCCCAAGTGGTTGTAATTTTAAGAGGAAGCTCAGAGATGTGGAATAATTCAGCATGCTCAGGCGGGCATTGCAGGACCAGCAGGCATCTTGGACAGTCCGTGTGAAATCCTGGCATGGGCAGGGCTAGCTTCATGTCACACTCCTGGTCCTTTCAGCTTCTGCACAGCAAGGGTATCAGCTGGGCTTCCCTCAACCTCTGTCTGAGTTGTCGTCTGCCTGGGCTGTTCAGGTTTCTCTCTGTTCTTTCCTGTCTCTCCCACCGCTGGGCTGGGGCTCATAGGCCCTTCCCAGTGCTGGGGGGAACCTAGGGCCAGGGAAGGAACAGAGGTCATCATGCCTTGGGTTAAGGTGTCATGTGTCCTAAGTTACACCGACAGCAAATCTGTTCCCTTCTTCCTCCAGGGTGACATCTGGAGCGCTAGCTGCAGATGCAACTTCCACGGCCAAGCAAACAGTTCCGTAGCAGCTCCAAGCAGCCTTCCCTGAGGGTGGGGTGAGCTGGGGGGAGCTGGCTCCTGGATGTTGTAGAGTCTCTCATGCAGCCTGCAGGGTTCTGTGGAAGTTTGACAAGAGTCTTTTTTTTTTTTTTT
>NW_003852460.1:6677169-6684729 GCF_000181295.1 Otolemur garnettii | reverse complement strand
GAGCCGACAAGAGTCTTTTTAAGGAACCCACTGGCTTGATGTTCTGTCCTGGTTTCCCTCTGGAAATTTATAAATATGTCACCCTGCATCACGTCCAGTGACACCAAACTTCCCCTGTTAAGCTGTGGGGACTGGAAAATGACTTGCCCCCTGTTTATTTAGACCAGAACGTTTTGAGAACCACTATCTCCTGTCTTCTCTCATTTCTGCAAATTGGCGACTATCCCCACCCCCACTCCCCAGCCCCGCCTGTTGAAACCAAGCAAAATACGAGAACATTTCCAGAGGTAACCACCTCTTTGTGGCAGGCATTTGATCAGAAGGAGGGAGGAATAAGCCGGGAAGGAGATGACGCCTTCTAATTAGTCTTGCTTGTCTGTGTTTGTCAATGAAAACCTTCCTCTTACATGGCCAGGTTTGGGGGAGGGGTCCTCTGAACTCTACTTCCCTGAATTCAGCACCACTGGGGGTTCACCCATCTCTTCTCCCTCCATTCTCCTAATTTATGAGCAAAAGAGCAAACATGTCAAGTAGACAGCTGTGGCTGGGAAACCCAGGAAAATAGGATTTATCGTGAATTTTCACCCTTTGTCTAGTAAGCCCTACAAGGTTTCATGCTCTCTCCTTATTTTTTTTTTTGGGGGGGGGTCTTGTTTCCGTGATAGTGTCTGATGCCTTTGCCCAGTGTGGCAGTGGGACTGTGAGGGGACGACGTCACTTCTCGTGTGTGGGATGGTGGGAGTGAGTTCCGCTGAGAGACGTTTACGCCACAGATGCTGTTCGGCAACAGCTGTGTGGATGGAAAATTCCAGAGTCTTTTTTGTTGCAACGTTTTCCATTTTTATAAGCGCAGGGAACTGTGTGCTTAACTGAACTCAGCTGTTTGAAAATTCACAGCGAGTATGAGATA
Source organism: Otolemur garnettii (assembly GCF_000181295.1). Lineage (NCBI taxonomy): Eukaryota > Metazoa > Chordata > Mammalia > Primates > Galagidae > Otolemur > Otolemur garnettii. The sequence continues at coordinate 6,683,819 of NW_003852460.1, read as the reverse complement.
ATACCTGTCTTCACCATGGAGGCGAGTTTAAAGAATGGGAGAAAAGATGGCATGGGGAGAAAAGAGTTTGTGAAGTGCGTATTTGGTGAAAAGACTGTGCCAGAGACCCAGGGAGGTTTAAACGTCAGAGTACTTATGTTAAGATGACTGTGCATGGAGTAATTTAAGTGTGCTTTTTTTTAAATAGAGACAAAATGAAAAATGTCTGTAGGACACTTTCCCGGTTCTGGGAAGTGGTGAGTTTGGAGCTGTGCTTTGAGGACAGATGGAATGTTTTGTTTTTTGTGAGATAGCGTCTCACTCTGTTGCCCAGGCGAGAGTGCAGCGGCATCATCACAGCTCACTGCTGCCTGGGCTCAAGAAATTCTCCTGCTGCCACCGCGCCCGGCTACATTTTCTATTTTTGGTAGAGATGAGGGTCTCACTCTTGCACAGGCTGGTCTCAAACTCCTGAGCTGAAGCGATCCTCCCACCTCTGCAGGGGTGCTGGGATTATAGGCCTGAGCCACTGTGTCTGGCCCACATTGCTAACTTTTGGCAACAGAGCACACCCAACCAGCACGCAGAACTAGAAACTAACACTCCCAGCACCCTGAGCGCTCCTCCGCCCCATCCATCCCCACCCAGCTCCACCCAGCAGCTCTCGGAGCAGCGTGGGTCCATGGCACCCAGTTTTGTACTTTCTGTGCAGTGAATCACTCTGTGTCGACCTGGCTTTCATCACCTTTGTGAGACACAGTGTTGTCACATGAGGTCACAGACACGTGGTTCCCTTGCTGTGTGGCCTTCACAGGTGTAAATGGACTATGTGTGTCCTTCCCATTGCTGTTGGCATTTGGGGTGCTTCTGGTTTTAGGGCACTTTGGAGAGTGCTGCTGTGGGCATTCAAGTGCCGGTCTTGGGGTGACCCAATGTGCACACTCCCCTCAGGTATATGCCTAGGGCAGGAGTGGACATGTAGATGAGGTCCTCAAGCTGTCCCACCAGTAGGAGGTGAGGTTCCAGCTGCTCCCCAGCCTCCTCTCTGCAGACAGAGTTTGACCAGGCTGGGTTCAGGGAGCCATGCACAGAGCTCGGACGGGAACCTGAGCCGGGTTTGGGGACTGCGTTTGCAGGAGCCCACCGCCAGGCGTGCATAGGGGAGTGGAGAGAAATGAGGTGCTCAGTCATGGGAAGAGGGTTGAGATGGAGGGTGGCTGTGGCTGCCTTGCCAGGTCGCAGAATCTGGACTTGCTCCTAAGTGTTTGTAGCTGGTACCTCACTGGGCATCTTGATTGGGGACTCCTGGGGCTTAGCTGCAGCAACACTTCCTTAGCAGAGGGCAGGTGCCTCCTAGTCTCACCCTCAGGGGCATGCTGGTGGCCCCCACTGTAAGCCGGACCCCCCAGCCTCCCTGATGGAAGAGAAACTCTGCTGGGAGATGGTGGCTGTGCTTTCTTCCCCCCACCTCTTGGCTCTTCTCAGAGCAACTGGTGATCGTAACAGACTCCAGAAGACGGTAGGGCAGTCGCAGTCGGGCTCCCTCTTTGCTTCCCAAGAATGACATTTTGGAGCACGGATGCCTTCCTGTCCATGTCTGGCAAGAGGATAATCATTAGCAACCTGTCTTCAACGGATGGGGTTGTGTGGGGGTGCCCGACACGCTCTGGGAAACTGCTCTCTCCTATGCGATAGCTTCTGGTTGTTTTAAATTAACTAAAGTCAACCTAGCAGTTAATAAATGGAGACTGGGTTAAACTTACATTATCGTCTGAGATGAATTCTCAGTCACGCTCCCCATGTTGGCGCTCCACACCTGGCCGTGGCTGCTGTGCTGGGCAGCGCATAGCATTCCCACTGTGGCGGAAAGGTGGTGGTCAGTGTGGACAGGATGCCAGGGCGCTGAAGAAAGGAGGGCAGGCTGCGTGAAGCAGGCACAGGTGACAGTGTGTCCTGTTTGGTGGCTCCCGTGACAACGTTCAGTCGGCAATCAGAGCGGCATCGCTGTAGCAGCGTCTGGTGTTCTTGGTTTTCTTCTTTCAGTCAGGCCTGACGGCTGCTCCCTGCCTTTGTTTCTTTTACACATTATTATTATTTTCCTCCTGGCTGTGACGTAACATCTGAGGGGCTACGCTTGTCCCCTCAAGTGCCAAGCCACTGACACCAGCATTGCACGCGGCCTCACTGTTCACATACAGACAAATAAGAAGGCCAGAAAAATGCTGGCTGTGCCGCTGCCTGGGGCTCCCTCGGCATGGGGGCTGGGCGGGGTGAGAGGAGGTTGGGGTAGAATGGGCCGCCCCAAACCTTCAGGGGCCTGGAGCAGGAAGCCAAAGGGCATGCGGAGGGCCGGGCAGGACTCTTTGGGTTAGGAAAATATTTTTGCATGCCCTGGAGATTTTATGCATGTTGTTGAAAAATAATCATACTTCCTGATCATTAGAATATGTTCGGAATAGAACGAATTTCTGCAGGGGGACGCAGATCCTTAAAAGTCCCAACTCCGACATAGTCCTTCTTCTTTCATAGGTATGAAATGCATCTCCCCGTGGGTCAGCATGAAGTGAGAACTGTGAACCCACGGCAGGCTAGTTGGGTCATGTGTATTTCAGCTATCATTCATTCACTCATCTAAAAACATTTATCCGGTGCTTTTTACAGAGCATGATACAGCCTGGATATAAATTCGTATGCAATTTAAACAGTAAACTAATTTAAATTGCGCACAAACTTTATGTCCAGGCTGTATTTGGGTCATGATGATGTAGTGGTGAGTAGAACTGATCTGGGCCCTGTTCTCGTGGCCCTTATATCAAGAAGGGGAGAGTGGCACTTCAAGAATTCAAGAACTCCCATAATCAGGCACAGAATAAGGTGATGTAACTGGCAAAAATTGAATGGACAGGGAAATGTAAGTTGAGAAGGTCAAAATAGTTTATTTTACACATGGAGTTATAGAAGAAATACACACTGTGAGATGAAAATGCAAAGACTTTGGGGTCAAAAGCTCTGGATTTAGTTCCTGTTGTAGTTCTTTTTTTTTGCAAAATAGTAATTTCATTTCATTTTTTTTTATTTCTTATAGCATAACTGTGTACATTAATGCAATCATGGGGTGGTACAGTGTGCTGTTTTCACATACATTTTGAAATACTCTCATCAAACTGGTTAACATAACCTTCATGTCATTTTCTTAGTTATTGAGTTAAAACGTTCATACTCTGCTTTTAGAAAGATTCACTTGTACCCTTGTAAGATAAACCATAGAGGTGACCCCACCAATTACCCTTCCTCCCCCCATCCATCTCCCTCACCTCCTCCTCCCACCCCCTTCCCATATTCTAAGGCTATAATTCAGTTATGACATTCTTATAAAAGCTATGAATTAGTTTCAAAGTAGGGCTGAGTACATTGGATACTTTTTATTCCATTCTTGAGATACTTTGCTAAGAAGAACATTTTCCAGTTCCATCCATATAAACATGAAAGAGGTAAAGTCGCCATCCTTCTTTAGGGCTGCGTAGTATTCCATGCTGTACATGTACCACAATTTATTGATCCATTCATGGGTCAATGGGCATTTGGGTGTCTTCCATGACCTAGCAATTATGAACTGGGCTGCAATAAACATTCTGATACAAATATCTTTGTTGTAATTCGATTTCTGGTCTTCTGGATGTATACCTCATAAAGGAATTGCAGGACCTGTTGTAGTTCTTATCTATTGCTACATAACATAGGACCCCCCCACTCCCTTACAGCTTTAAACAACAAACATTTATTATCACATCGTTTCTGGTTGTGGGAATTTGGGAACAACTTAGCCAGGTGGTTCTGACCCAGGCAAGAAATTGTAGTTTAAGACATCAGCCCTGGCTGAAGTCATCAAACACCTTAATCGGGGCAGGAGGATCTGTTTCTAAGATGACTTGCCTGTGTGGCTTTTGTAGAAAGCCTCCCCCTCCCCATGTGGCCCTGTCTAGTAGGCTGCTTGAGTTTCCTGACAACACAGCGGCTGGCTCTGCCCATAGTAATGATCTGTGAGACCCCTGCCCCGGAAGGAAGCCTCAGTGCCCCCTGTTATGTGACCTAGAGTGGGAAGTGACGACACTTCACTTTGCCCCCATTCTGCTTGTTGGAAGCAAGTCACTGAATATAGCCCACGGTCAGTCAAGGGGACAGGGATTTAGTTCTCCCTTTGGAAAGGAGAAGTAGCAAAGAACTGTGAGCCTATTTACAAACCGTGGCTTATTTTTCTCTAGCTGTGCTTTGGGATGACGGGCAGGTTTCCGTATTTTTCCTGTGTGAGGTTTGTTTTCTCATATGAGAAACAAATTTGATGACATGCGTGTCACAAGGCTGCTAAGTGAGATGTTGCGAGAGAAGAAAGCTTTGCAAATCCTAAGGAGTTATGCAGAGATTAGTCACTTAGAAAAGAGCAAGAGACCCAGAACCTCAGAGTTAAAAACGCCCCATTTGTGCAGTCGCAGACATTTCTTGAGCGTTGACGCATTCCCAGGATGATTCAGGTGCAATCTGGACTCCTGAAGAATTTCCTCACTTTTTAAATTTCCCTTGTGTCCTGCTGGACCTCCAGTGTGGTGTGGGTCGAAGTCCCTCACTTATTCCTTTGCTTAAATCAGTTCTGAGTGTCTCTCCTCCCTGTTCTGGGCAGATTCCTTGATTCAATCTTCTTATCACAATCTCTCTCTTGGCTGTGTTTAGCTCAGAGAAGATTCTGTCTATTGCCTTTTAAATTTCGGTGGCTCTTTTCACTCCCAGGAAGTCTGATTTGTTTTTCTGGCATCCACATGTTACGTTGTATTTTTTTATTTGAAACATTTGTTTCAATTCATAGACGTTGCTGATCTTTATACAATAGAGACTTAACAAACAAAAAGATACCAACCCACAGAGATACATAGAAAGGGAGGCCCCTCCAAAAATCCAACCAAGCGAACAACCACCCCCGCCCCCAACGAATCAAGCCTGAGTGTGACAATAATGAATGGCTTCCGTTCGTTTGTGAAGAGCGAATAATGAATCAACATCAAGCACCTTCAGCGTGTCCCTGAATGGTTATGAGGGCTGAGTCCTAGCCTCATTCCTTCTAGATTCTTCCTATGTGTCCTTACTGTGGAGGCCGGGAAGGGCTGTGGTGCTCTGAGTTCTGGCCGGGATTCACACCACTTGCTCTCTTTACCGTCTGGTTTCTGTGTGACTTTCTGTGTAACTCTCTGCATTTGTAAGCTCCTAACGTGCAGGGGTCAGCAGCATCTGTGACGGGGGCACGGGCATGTGTGTCTCTGCCTAACCTTTGCTTTGCCCAGTGTTGATACTCCTAAGCATACGTCTGAGGCTCTATTTAAACAACAGTGCTTATTTGCCCGTTTTTGGACCGTTCTGAGTCTCTCTGAACATTGGTCTTTTTTTTTATTAGTATTTTTAATTTTTTTATTAAATCATAGCTGTGTGAACATTGGTCATTTTTTAATCTTTCCTTTTCCCCACGATTAGCTTCATTTCACGTCTTTCTTCCCAAAGAGCAATATCAAAAAGACGAGAACAGGGCCTGAGGAAGGGTGTTGAACTGCTCCAGGGATACCTGGACATCACTTTCTTTGCTTGGTCAAGCCGTCTTCAGTGGCCGTGTATCCCGGTCTCAGCAATTGGCTGCTGTGCATTTGGAGAAAATGAGGAATTGCTTTTTCTTTTCTAGAACTCAATGCTAAGTGTTTCTGGAGTTATTGGACTGACCCCATGCCTGCCAGAATCATTTAGGCTGCTGTAATGATGGCCACAGTGATGGTCCTTTTGCCAGAGACCTTGCTACTTGCTCTGAATTCCGTCTCTATCCATAGATTATCCATCCACCAGATGGACATAGGTGCCTCCATACTTATATATGCCTTTGACCAGGAGTTATAGGGTCTGTATCTCACATTAGCTCTGTGCTAACAGTGGCAGAGGTGGCACAGATCAGTGTCACCCTGGCTTGGTGTGATTGCAGGCTTATGTCACACGTGCTGAGTGATTGAAGACATGAATGAAATAACCACAGGATCTGGGCACTTCAATCAGCTTTAAAAATAAGATAATTGGTCTTCAAAGGCTCTGACAGCTTTGCCTTTTTTAATGATTATAAATTAAGTTTTTGGATATTGGACTGGGTATCTTAAAAAAAAAGTCAATCTAGCATGGTGCTCATTTTAGTCCTGGGATGAATTGTCAGTAATTTTTTTCCTAAGGAGGGTACCTAAAGTAAGGTGACCAGATTTTAACATTGGTAAAGCAGGACACCATCGATGGGGTGGGGGTGGGGTTCTTAATTAAAAATTTGGTCTAAATGGAGCAACAAACATTTTCATAGAACGTAAAAATAGTATTGTAATATGTATTTTTAAAATTTCAACGTAAGTACAATTTACAAATATAATACATTAAAAAAAATTATGCATAGGGCACCGCCTGTGGCTCAAAGGAGTAGGGCACCAGTCCACCTGAGCGACCTTACCCTGGAGGGGAGAAGGGAGTTTACATTAGCCTTTTCATTCCCAAATGGAGTTACATTAACCTTTTCAGCAGCTGTATATTCCCTTCCTGTTGTCCCGCCATTCCCTAACTTGTCATGCATTGTTTCCAAAAATCTGGACTTTTTTTTTTTTTTTTTT
>NW_003852460.1:6672055-6676613 GCF_000181295.1 Otolemur garnettii | reverse complement strand
AGTTGCCTTCATTCATTGCATTCATTCTAATTTTTTTCCCTATAGGGCAAGTTTCTATAAAACTTCTTTAAATTGCTGAGTCCTCATCACAATAGGAATTGCACTGTGTGTGTGTGCGTGTGTGTGCTTCCAGCCCTTAGCAAAGTCAGCTCACTCTCTAATGATCACATCGCACTGTTGCCCTCCTTACATCCTTGCTATCAGTTCCCATGGATTAACTCTGAGGTGCTGATGCTGATGTTGAATTGGGCACTGTTTTGTCTTCACGTGATGCTGGTCAAGAGCACGGTCAGCGTCCTGCGAGAGCCAGAACATGCTCAGTGTCCTGCGAGGGCCAGAACACATGGGACTGGAAGGACAGTTAGGACTGTCTTGATGCTGCTTGAGCTGAGCAGGCCAATCCTTGATGACAAACATTCTCCTTAAAGATGCTGTGTTTGAAGGGTCTCTTGCGGTAGTTGCATTAGACAAATATTTGGTTTTGCAGTTGCAATCTTATAAATCAGGGGGAACGTCTTTCAGTTTATTTCTTTGTACATTAATAGGCAGCAGTGCCATTGCTGTCTTCATGAGGTTCCTGCAACGTCGAAGGGACTTATAGAAGCTGGCAACACGTGTCCAGGGGACTCCTGGATTCCTAGGGAACTCCATAGAGGACTAAACATCATACTTACTACAACAGTCACCAATATCATAACTCATCTGAGGAATTACTGAGAACAAGACATTCTCCTGGCAAGCTTGGAAATCTCTTGTAACTTGGAGGGCAAGCCACCAAGTAACTCAGTAATCCTGGAGGAGCAAAGTTCAGTCCGGTAGTAGTAGGGCTGTTGTTAAACATTAAGCATTTTATGACAGTTGCTTAAAGGATTAGTGGAGAAAAATTGCATTTAGTATTTTGAACATCATTTCCTTACCACCCCTGAAGATCATTTCCTTGAGTACATAGTCTGCTGGCACCTAGGAGACCATTTCCCCGAGCACGCAGCCCCTGCATGTCTTTGTTTAGTAATCTTCCTGCCTATTATGTATCTTCTCAATAAAAGGGCTCTGAGAAGTGCTCAGGGCTATCCTTAGCCTCACCTCTTGCAGCTTGTACTGTTAATCTGTGTCTCGCGTGATCATTTGTGCGGTCGCGACAGAACGCCACTTTATTCTGCTCTCTCGGATAGAGGACAAAATAGCTTGTTTTCAAGCCACAGAGAATAGATTGCTTTTGTGGCTGATTTTATTAATTTCAATGACCAGGGAGAGAAAGCAGTGGTCAAGAGTGTAGACCTTGACACTAACTTCCCAGGTTAAAACTCTATCCTGCCCCATACTAGCTATAGGAACTAGGCAGAATTTCTTACTGTCTGCAAGCCTCAGTTTCTTTATTGTCAAAAGGCGGCTAACAATGGCACTAATCCCAAAGGTTACTGGAAAGTTGGATATGTAATACTAGTTGAATAGTCGAATGCTTAGAACCACTGACTGGTCATAGGACGTGTTCAACAAATGTCTTAAAAAAACTTTACAAAAAATCCAATACCCTTGATGTAAAGGATGAAACATAAAATCCAGAAACCCAAGAAAGCAGGATAGGTGCTGACAAAAATTTCTTCCTTATTTTCACAGGGTATTTCCTTGTGGTATTAGAGGAGGAGGTGGTGTTGTGAACGGAAAACCATCTAGCTGAATACAGGACCATTAAATAGACATTTTATATTTTGGGTAATTACCCAGAATGCAGAAAGCAGATTTCTGTGCTGGAGAAACTCCCTGGTGTGGTGACAGAAACTTCTGAATTTTTGTTCTAAATTTTATTATGCATGACAGGCTGTATTCTCTTTAGAGGTCTTCTGAATATTTGATTTGCTCATATAATTTCACAAACTGAGTTATTCCACTTATCCATGAGCACATCTTATACATTTGATTTCATGAATCTAATTTGATGCGTTTGGCTGAAACAGGCTTTGGCTAAGACGGTAAGACCATCTTGGTAGAGGTGTAACAAGATAAGGAACACAGGCAGCAAGTCTGCTGCGTGGAACTCTCTTTATTTCAAGATTAAGAATTTGTTTCTTAAAAATAGAGGGCTTGGCATATCCAGTATGTCCATAATTGTTTGTAATGTAGCTTTTAACATTAAGTCCATTACGTGTGTAGAGTAAAAAAATATACTTGAGTTTAATCTTATGTCAATGCAAAAATTTGATAAAACACTTAAATTTTTATCTGGATAGTTTTCTAAACCCAGCTAAATTATTAAACTTTCTCTCTCTCTTTTTTTTTGAGATGAGTCTCATTATGCTGCCCAGGCTGGTCTCAAACTCCTATGCTCAAGGGATCCTCCCACTTCAGCTCACAGGGGACTACGGGTACAGAAGTATGTTACTCCAGCCAGCATAAGCTTTCTTTTGTATAAAAAATTAAATGATGTTGTATGCCATCTCAATCTGGTCCCTATTTTTTATCAATTAAATGATATATCACATAATTTTATAACTCACATGGGATGTTGGCAGTCTGATCTAGACAGTTATGAAAGAATTTGGAAAGGCATTCTGTGCTAACTTCAGTTACTACAGCTGTTTAACAAGTTAGCCAAAAATACAGTGGCTTAAGCTAAAACAAAGGTCGTCATTTATCTCTCAGGGTCTGTGCATGTCAGGAGTTTGGAAGTGACGTAGTGTGGTGGTTCTGGCTCTGAATCTGCCAGGAGGTCCCAGTCAGCCATCAGCCAGGGCTGCCCTCATCTGAAGGCTCACCTGGGGCTGCAGAATCTGCCTCCAGTGCCTCCACCTGGGCCCCCTCCCTGGCTGGTGCGTTGGTCCCTCTTTCCAGGAGCCTTTCCTCATGCTGCTTGAGTGTCCTCATGGCACGGTGGCCCTCATTTTCCAGCGTGCATGAGCCAAAAGCTCAGGGTGGAAGATTTAATGCCTTTTAGGGCTTAGCCTTAGAAATACATGTAACTGTTATGGTGGCTGTTGGATGTGCAGGACCACTCCTGCTTTGACGTGGGTGTGTGCTACTCAGGGATATGAATTCTAGTGAGTGAAGACTGCTGGGGACTGCGTCGGATGCTGGCTGCCGTTGTCTGTAAGTTTCAGTCACATGCTGTTACCTACATTTAAGACTATGTTTAGTTAACATACTGGTTTCCAGCCGGGCATGGTGGCTCATGCCTGTTGTCCCAGTGCTATGGAAGGCTGAGGTGGGTGGATCACCTGTGCTCAGAAGTTGGAGACCAGCATGAGCCAGAGTGAGAGCCAGAGTGAGACCCTGTCTCTACCAAAAATTACCGGGCGTTCTGGCAAGCACCTGTAATCCCAGCTACTTGGGAGGCTGAGGCTAGAGAATCACTTAAACCCAGGGACCCACGGGTTGGCAGAGGTTGCTGTGAGCTATGATTCTTGGCAGAGGTTGCTATGAGCTATGATTCCACAGTACTCTACTAAAGGACACAAACGGAGACTCTGTCTCCATAAAAAAATAAAATAAAATAAAATAAAAGCAAAATTAAAAAAAAACATACTGGTTTCCCTGGGCGGTGCCTGTAGTTCACTGAGTAGGGTGCCGGCCCCATATGCCAAGGGTCAATATGGCCCCAGCCAAACTGCAACCAAAAAATAGCTGGGCATTGTGCCAGTCACCTGTAGTCCCAGCTACTCAGGAGGCTGAGGCAAGAGAATTGCCTAAGCCCAAGAACTGGAGGTTGCTATGAGCTGTGACACCATGGCACTCTACCAAAGGTAATGAAGTGAGACTCTGTCTCTAAAGGAAAAAAAATACTGATTGTCCCACAAGCTTATGGGCAGGATGTACAAAAGCACACAGAAGCAAATAATTAAGGTTTAAAAAAACGAGTTTAGAAACAGCCAGTTCAAGAACCATGAATGTGACGTACTTTGAACAGAAGAGGAGTTCTAAAGACATGTCCTTGTTTAAGGGATAAAAGATTGCAGAGCTTTTATGTGGCCATCATTTTCAAGCCTCGACTTACAACTTTTCCTGCAGTTGGCTGGAAGTTACATGCACTTAAGCACCTTGACACGTACAATGGTAATTCAGGTAAACAGGCTGTGAGATACGGACACGTTTGTATGTGCTATGGCTCGATAATGACCACATCCACATGCCAGAAAATCAGCTGGGAAATTCTGGAAATGGAAGCAAGCGAAAAGACCTGGTGCATCTCAGGTCTGATAAAGTCTGTCTGCCCTCAGCAGCCTTTGAAGGAGAACGCAGATATCCGTAAACTGGGTGTGCAAAAGCCCAACCTGCCTACCCCTGTCTCAGGAGAGGTGCCTGATCCAGCCTCAGGAGTGTTGGGGGAGGCTCTAAGACACAGGATATTGTCTGTCGCCTCATTACATTCATTCTCGGAACAAGAACTCTGTGTTCCTCGTCTTATATAATAGAACGTAGGGCCAGGCTGCAGAAAGAGGTTATTAGAGAAACCTATTAATCTACTGAAAGCAAAGCCCGGCTTCAGGAATCCGGAGTCTCTTTGTGGTTGCTAATGGTGTTTCACAGGACCAAATTCCACCATTTTTTTTTTTTTTTTTTTTTT
>NW_003852460.1:6666301-6671839 GCF_000181295.1 Otolemur garnettii | reverse complement strand
TAGCCGGTTGAGCTATAGGCACCGAGCCCAAATTCCACCATTTTAACCATTGTGCTATCCCTTCGGTTCATCAACACCAAATACAAATCTTTGCAGGTTTCCTGTCCCCCTCCTCACTGGGCTTGGCTTTCCTCTTTACCGTAGCCGGCCTCCCAGAGCAGCCAACTCTGAAACCCTGAACCACCACCCGAGGCTGTGTTAACTACCCCCAAGGCTTTGTTGTAAACAGCAGCTTCACCCCAACCCCCCAAAGCAACCAGCAGACCAACTTTACCCCTGTAATGAGAAACTACAAGGAATAGGGGGTTGCGATAAAGTTGGAACAATTCCTTGAGAAGATTTAATAATAATTTGTCTTTAAGGTATCCAAAATATGATGTACAAGGGAGATAATATGTTTTTTAAATTAGATTTTTTTTGGTGGATGCTTGTACAGGCTCCCTTTGCCAGAGCCTTATTTTAGTCTCAGCTCTTCCTTTTCTAAAACTGTTGGAGAGAATTATTTTCTTAGGACATCAGATTCTTGGCTCAAGTCACAACGAGACAGGCTGCAGCAATTTTTATTTTTTTTTTTTAGTATCTTTTTCTTCTTGTTTCTCATCTTTTATTTCTCAAAATACGCATTTTTTTTTATAGATGGGGAGCAATTTTCAGATCAGGCTCTCTGAAAATAGTTTGAATTAGAATATATTAGGGGAAAGTCATAATTTACCCACAGAAGCGCATTATTTTTTATTTTATTTATTTTTCTTTTTTTCCAAGCCCAACTGTATCCAGCTTTATTAGCGATACGTTTTCATAAACGATCATGGTATTTCAGGCAGAGTATGTTTTATTTTAATAACAGCAGCCCTCGGGGGCTGCAGACAGGAAAAAATGAGGTAGAAAAGCTTCTCCCAGCTGTTATTTAAGCCATCGTTTTTGTTTATACGGATCATTTTTAATGGTAGATAGGCACATTAATTAAAAATACATTTAACCACAACTAGTTCCTATTTTCTTTTGCTGTGTTTATATTTCTCCTCAAATATCTTCCCGAGGGCTGAAGATGTCCAGAGGGGCTTATTTTACAAGGAAATCCTTTTTCCAGCTGTGGAATTAACTCTGTAAGTTCTCAAAGAACCTTGCAACTGGGTCCCCTCCCCGCCCCTCCCCTGCCCTCTCCGCCCTGGTTCACATCTGTGTCCCTCCACCTTTTGGCTCAGATGCTTGCTGTTCAATCTAGTTTCTAAATTGCATGAGATGACTCATTTGCAAGTAGTCATACTCTGATCACATCCCATCCTCCCAAAAGTTTGTGAACATGTTTCATGCTATTAACATCCAAACTTCTCTAGTTTGGCATTGGTAATTCTTTGAAAACTTGGCACCATAAGCCATGTCCAGACCCTTACTACCCAGCAAGTGCCCTCTTGGGCATTTGTGCCAGACAAGTTAAACTTGTGTTCACAGAAAGACCTGGACAGTCGGGGGTGGTGCCTGTGGCTCAAAGGAGTAGGGTGCTGGCCTCATATGCCGGAGGTGGTGGGTTTATATCGGCCAAAAACTGCAAAAAAAAAAAATAGACCTGGACATTCATGGCAGTTTTCTTCTTGGTCCCAAACTATAAACAACTCTCAATGTCCTTCTGCAAGTGCATAGACAAACCTTGGTACCTCCATGCTGTGGCGCATTACTCAGCAATAAAGAGAAACAAACTGCTGAGACATGTAATAGCTTGGAGGCTTCTTTAAGGAAATGAGTGACTAAAGCCAGTCAGATGTTAGTTGAAGGCTGTCCCCAAGACAGAATAACACCCTACCCGCCCACCCCTGTGTTTACAACTAGCTACCCACACGAGTGGAGTGGGGCTGGGTACGGTGACTCACGCCTGCAATCCTAGTAATCCCAACTTTGGGAGGCCAAGACAGGAGGATCGCTTGAGGCCAGGAGTTCAAGACCAGCCTGAGCAGGCGTGAGACCTCATCCTTACTGAAAATAGAAGGGAGGTAGACTTGGGAGTCATCTGTGCAGAGATGATATTTTATGTCGTGAGGAGAAAGAGCCGAAATCAGATGTGTTCCAGGTGTTTGCAGATCACCTGGGTATCTTGATGAACCTGAGATGGTGAGTCCTCGAGGGACGTGGATTGCAACAGTGAACACTTTGTGTATGGGTTAATAATAGTTAAATAGTTATGAGCCTGTGGCTCATAGGAGTAGGGCACCAGACCCATATGCCAGAGGTGGCAAGTTCAAACCTAGCCCCGGCCAAAAACTGAAAAAAAAAAAAAAAGAAAGAAAGTATAAAGAATAATAGTTAAAGCATAAGCATAGGGAGATTTCAGGAAGAATATTCAATTATACCTACAGAGTGGCTTCTGATGTGACTCATTGGTTCCTGAACCCACAAGGTTGGCTGCCCATGGTTTGAAAAGTCAATTGTAGGCGGTGCCCGTAGCTCAGTGGGGAGGGTGCCGGCCACATACACGGAGCCTGGCGGTTCCACCTCAGCCAGGGTCCGCTAAAACAACAATGAAAAAGATCACCAGGTGTGTGGCGGGCACCTGTAGTCCCAGCTGCTTAGGAGGCTGACGCAAGAGAATTGCTTAAGCCCAAGAGTTGGAGGTTGCTGTGAGCTTTGATGCCATGGCACTCTACCCAGGGCAACAGCTTGAGACTCTGTCTCAAAAAAAAAAAAAAAAAAAAAGCCAACTGCAAAGTTGAGCCTGCTTCAGGAAAATGTCCCAGGCCCTGCCTGTGCCACTCAACCCTTATTTGGCTTCTAGCGTCCCCTTGGGTGTCCGTCCTCTTCTGTCTCATTTCATCTCCTCGTCACTCCGTGCTTACCTATCCCGAGCTTGTCACCTCCTTGAATCACAAGAGATCAGCATGCTGCAGAATTCTGAGGTGATTTACGTGTAATGTCGCAAAAGTTCTGTCTGGAACAGGGAGGAACTTTCTATTGTGTTATATAGAGGCTTTTCCACCTGCACATCTTTTATGCTAGCTACTTTTGTTTCTAACGACTAGTGCATGCCTCCATGCAATGCTGGAACTTCTCGAATTGCAAGAACGTAATCACCAAAGAGGGAAGTCACCTCCAGATGTTTTGTGTTCTTGCTGTACTCTGAGTACCTAGAAGAATAGTTGGCCATATCTGCTTGTCTTATTGCGATTGCTTCCCTCGGCAACCTGAGTGCTAATTGCTTCAGCCTTTGGGCAGACTGTTGAGATGAGCTAATAGGGCAGCGTGGGAGGCATTGTATGTAATTCTGCACCAAACGCTTCAGGCTCCATGCTCCTGGGAAGGCTCCTTCATTATTCAAAAGACTCTTCTGGTGCCGGTTGTTTTCTGTCTCTGTGAATAAACACCCTCTCTTTCAAGACGACCACATGTCCACTCAGAGCCAGCTGAACATTTGGGTAGGACTTTATTTAAAACATTTCAAATATGGCTTTGTCTCCTGTGAAACTGACACGGGAAAACAAGTGACCTTCCCAAAGTTACTTGGCTGGGAAGTGGTATAAATAGTACTCACAGCAGACTGTCTGACGGGAGCTCGGTATTCTTCCCAGGGAGACGGTGAAAGGACTGTTTTTCTTAAGAGACAGGAGAGGGAAGGAGGAATCGTGCACTTTTCACAGTGCACACTTCTAGGTCTGGGAACAGCTTGTTCTAATTAACTCATTCTATAGATGAGCAGACCGAGGCCCAAACATTTCCCCAAAAGGTTACAACATAGTAAGGAGAAATAAACGCCCAGATCCCGTTGTCTAGTAAAAACAGAATGCCAGTCACGGATATTGGCCGTATTTGTAATTTTAAAAATTTCCTAGCAGCCCCATTAGGAAAAATAGTAAAGACTAGATGAAATGATTTCGGTGATGTATGTATGACCTAGTACAGCAGAATATTATCATTTCAGACTGTAATTAATATATACATTATGAACGGATATTTTTCATTCTTTTTTTTCTGTACCGAATCTTCGAAATCTCATGTCTTCCACTTACAGGGTGTCTCAGTTCAGGCTAGCCCATGGTGGGTGCCTGGTGACTGCCCCCTTGAGAGGCCTGGGTCCAGGAGAGCCCCGTGTTCTGGTCCATCTCCTCTCAGCAGCCCGGGCTGACACAGCATCGGACTTTGTCAAATAACAACGATAAAGAGCTGGTGCTTACTTTGAATTATTGTAAGTGGAAGAAACAGGAGAATTGACCAGCTGGGGAGTATATTTTGTTCGTGGAGATGTTTTAAATTATGACTCCCGTCCAAGTAATGCAAATCAGTAATAAAAACTAGGTTGTAAATTTCTCGGTGGGACATAATATTTAAAACATTTGCGCTCTGAAGGCAAAGGTGACTAAGATTCTTTTGACATAATGCTTCCAGTATTTCTGAGCTTCATTCCTTGAGTTCTTTTCCATTCTGGTGACGTTCCATTAAAATGCCACTCTCCTCCCCCCAAGAGCAGCGCGGGTGGACTGCAAGTTATGTTAGCACGCGTCCTGGGGGACCCGGGAAAGGAGCCGCCCCTCCCTTGATGTAAAGCCTTTCTCATATTAATATGGTCAGTTTTTCCAAAACTATGACCAGTAGAGCTGCAGTTTTGTGGAATGTTTTTGTTAACAACATTAGAGTCTGCTAAGTAAAAAAGCTTCTTTGTCCAAATAAGTTGTGGTACAGTTTGTCTGCATGGGACAGAGCTGACTCACAGGCCTGCCCGAGCAGGAGTTAATTTCTTCCTATATTGAAAAAGATACAGACCATGACGGCCTAGGCAGGGCTGGTGCAGCGAGCTTGGGTCCTGTCTCTGTCCCATCTCTTGTCCTCAGCTCACACCCCTAATCCTCATGCCTGGTGCTTTGTGTTTGTAAGATGATATCCCTGAAGTGTGTGTTCTAGAGTCAAAGAAGATGTGGGGGGCGGGGGGGAACCGGAGAGGAAAGGAATGAAGGGAGGAAAGAAAGGAGGAAGGAAGGAAAGAAGGAAGGAATCAAGGAAAAAAGGGAAGATGTGTCTGTCAGGACTACACCTTTCTCAGCAGCCTCTGGGAAACTTCCACTTTTGCCACTTTAGCTGGAACCATATGCTGTGGTTTCTGGTAGCTTCCAAGGAGAGCGGGAAGCTATGTCAGCCTTCTCTGCATAAGAACAAAGGAGAATGTGGATTCTGGGGTGCTCAGTTTTGCTGGGTGGAGGGAAAACAGTTCTTAGGGACATTTAACATTTTGCTTTGTGTGTACCTAATGGGAGGATGTGATGTCATTTGTTTTCGTGACACCCTCATTTTATGTGGAGGATCTGGAGTAGGCATCCTCGAACTACGACCCGTGGGCCACATGCAGCCCACCTAGGACATTTATCTGGCCCGCTGGGTGTTTTTTACCACCGCTGCCTGTCCTGCTTACAGCTGACTTGTCCTGGGGCCTGTAGTCTGGCCCTCCAACGGTCTGAGGGACAGTGAACTGGCCCCCTGTTTAAAAGTTTGATGACCCCTGATCTGGAGGAATAGTTATTCTGGAAAATGTGCTTTGGGTGGAGCTTTTTTTTTTTTTTT
>NW_003852460.1:6664180-6665954 GCF_000181295.1 Otolemur garnettii | reverse complement strand
GCTGAGCCTGCTTTCGGTGAAGCTGAATTGATGTGTAATTCTCTCAAGGCCACATGAGCTAGAAAAGAGAGGAGCAAAGGGTCTGTGGAAGACCAAATGTCTTCCATTGAGGGCTGTCGGACTCCGTCGTAACACGGCAGAAAAGGCAACGGCTGCTCTCGTTTTCTCTATGGGGTTTTCTCGTTCCTGCCTGCTTCATGGGTCTCTTGCCTCGGCCCTAGGAGAACAGCACTGGTTCCTTCTGCCCCAGAGCCAGCCCCAGAACACAGCAAGTCTGGGTTAACGTGCTCAGCGAGGAGCTGTGTGCTGGCAGAAGGTTAGCAGGAGAAGTGCCGTGGCCTCGCCCGGCATCAGCATGGCCTCCGGTTACCGAGCTTTGCTGAGCCCAGTCGGAATTGGAGGAGGCTGTGTGAGCGCCAGCGCAGCTGTCACTGTGATGAGGGAACCTGTGGGGTCCACCCTGAGCCCCAAGGCTGTGAGCTCCTGTGCTGAGAAGGCTTCCTCCCCCTGTAGGGCCCCCAAATTAGAGACAGAGACGTTGGCAGTGCAAGAACAAAGTGTCAGTCTGCAATTTAAACAGTGACACCTTTTTGGGAGAAAGGCCTAAAAATGTCTCCAGTTCACTTATCCTCTCAGCTGCTGAGAAAGAGAGCTCAGCACGTGAATGCCTGTAGGGGTTATGTGCGTACATGTGTGAGCTCAATGTGCAAATACGTGTGCATGTGTGTATGGGCACGTGCAGGTGTACATGTGTGTATGTGTGTATGTACCTGTACAGGTGCATGCATGCACGCTCACACGTCTGCACACGCACATGTGTATGCATCTATTGTGTACGTGCACGCATGTGTTTATGCACACTTTGCACGCTTGTTCACTTGTGCAGTGTGCACACACAGGACACACATCTGCATCTGCATGCTTCTCCTTACTCTGTATCCCCCGTGATCCTCTCCTGTACTTTGGTTGCTGTTTGTTTTCCCATCATGGCTGATGGCTTGGAGTTTGTGTGCAATCAGAAATGATTTTGAGGTCCCTACACTACACCACAGCTTGGCTGTATTAATGGTTCAGGAGGAGCATACTGATTACGGAATAGAGAGGTTATTTACACATCATTCCACGGCAATCAGGGATGGCAGGAAGGAACTGGAGGGCCCCGGCATGCTGGGAGCAGGCGCCTTGGCTCTAGATGGGGGCGTCTGTTGCCTGGAGACGAGTGTGAAGGATTCAGGTAACAAAAGATGTTCTGGGGCTCCCGTGAAGGCAGCAGCGGCTTGTGTGGCACTCAGGTTTCTGGCGGCTCATTAGGCTGCGTGAACAGCATCACATTGGGGCATCATACAATTAAAACACTGGGGCACTGAGCCACCACCTGACAGTCTCCATGCTTCCTTAGCAACCCTCACAATGGTCAGATGAGAACCAGGCACATACTTGCCTTGAGTTATATGTGCTGTGTCTTTCTGCAGGTGTAAGCTTCACTTCTTTCCTCACATTTGTTCCCACATTTCTCCTACTTTTTAAACTATGACTTCTTCTTACATGTAAAGGCATAACACATTCTCCCCTGCAGTTCCTGCCATCTAGGGCCAGGGCACGTTTACTACCTGTGTGGCTGGGACAGAGTCTTAGAAGCACTGGGGGAGGCTGCAGGTGCATGCTGTAAGGAATGTGACCCAGACATGCCAGTTACTAGTTGGCCATGAGTGATTCACATGCAGGTACACAGGATAATTAAATCCGCACTTCTGCACCGTCTGAGCACTGTGGG
>NW_003852460.1:6659425-6663976 GCF_000181295.1 Otolemur garnettii | reverse complement strand
TTTTTTTTTGATTGACTGAGACTCTGGGAAATTAAGAGGTTTCCTCAGACTACATGGCAGCCAGGATGCTGTGCCTCGAGCCGGGCACTGTGCTTTCTGTCTGAGTCTAAGGTGGGTGGCAACCAGACAGGTGCCAGGGGAAACACAAGCAGCCGAGCTTCTGCTGAGGTGTCAGTGTCTAAGGATGAGCTTGCATCCTCCCCATGGCTGAGTTAGTTAAACTTGAGGTTGGTGGTTGTGGAAAGGTGGTTCTCCCTGTAGGCATCAGCCGCAGCAGGGAGTGGTGAGCAATGCCCGTTCTTGCGTCCCCCCTGGTCCTGCTGAATTAGGGGCTCTTGGGCAGGCAGCCTCTGTGTTTTCTGAGCAGGACATCCAGGGGCTGTGGGTACATTTGGTGCTAAAGTGTGGGACCCGTTGCCCCGGGGAAATCGCTACACCCTTGGCAGATTCTAAGGCCTCCCCTTTCCTTTCATAGCACAATCCTCACCAGGACCAAGGAGCTGAACAGGTCACAGGAGAGAGAGCAGGTGCCACTAAACACTCCCAGTTGGGCTGTGGTTAGTAAGGTCAGTGCCTTCTTCTGAAAGACTCCAAACTTGGAAGAGCCCACAGGAAAGATGCTGATTTTTAAATTTTATGCAAACTCCAGACTTTCTGGGCAGTTGAGGTGGGGGTTTACCTCCCCTGCTGTGGCAAGCCCTGGGCTCCCCCGGAGGTCCCTAACGATGAAGCTGAGATGGTGCACCAGGCGGCAGGTTCAGCAGCCCTTCGACCCGGAGCCTGCCCGTCCCACCCTCAGGAGACTCAGGGCAGGGTCTCTGAGTATCAGCTTTCAAATGACCCAAAGCTGCGAGGGGGGATTCTGTGACTGCTTTTATTAGGCTGTTCCACAGTCTGGTGGATTTCATTATTAGAAAGTAATTTCATTCCGCAAAGCATCCTGGCGATCTCCACCACGCTGTGAGGGAGGGCATTGTTTCTGCTGCCTCTGCCTCCGCCTCCCAGCTGGGACTTCAGAAAACAAAAGAAACAATTTCCTATGATAATATTAGCAAATACATCTTCTATAAGCCCCGTCTTCACGCCTTGTGAATTACATTATCTCCTCTTCGCATTGTAGACTTACTTGCAGGAAGAATTTTGCCTTCCAAAGCAGGGGAAATGATTTCACACTTGCTTTGATCAGAAATCTGTGGAGGTGGTTAAACTGTTCAGTGTATTTTCAAATGAGGTTAGCTTTGCTAAGGGAAGGGAGAGACCATCAAATGGTTAGCCTAAATTAGGAGGCCTAAGCGCTGTCTCGAACATTTGCAGATGGATTTATTTTTTATTTATTTATTTTTTTGCAGTTTTTGGCTGGGGCCGGGTTTGAACCCGCCACCTCCAGCATATGGGGTCGGTGCCCTACACCTTTGAGCCACAGGCACCACCCTTTCAGATGGATTTAAAGGGTAATTTAAAGTTAAGAAGGTCAAAGGTTTCCAGAAATGTGAAGCAAGGCCATTTCCCACTGGCACAGCGACATTCTAATATCCTATTTCATGTATGGGACACGTGACATCTAGATTATGTAGAGTCAAAATGAGGTCATCTTGATAACCATCTGGGCCGTCAACTCACTGTTACAAATTAACTTGGAATGAGGATTGGGCTCAATTAAGAAATGTTTTGCTTTTGTTTTATGGAAGACAATTTGGTAGGTTGTATTACTTCCAGTTCCTGGTTGGGACAGCCCAGGTTGTTTTTGGCTTCCCTCCTGTGGAAAGGCAGTCATTTTATTATTATTATTATTTTTTTGGAGACAGAGTCTCAAGTTGTTGCCCTCGGTAGAGTGCTGTGGCATCACAGCTCACAGCAACCTCAAACTCATGGGCTTAAGCAATTGTCTTGCCTCAGCCTCCCAAGTACATGGGACTACAGGTGCCTGCCACAACGCCCGACTATTTTCTTGTTGCAGTTGTCATTGTTGTTTTGGCTGCCCTGGGCTGGGTTCAAAACTGTGAGCCTGGGTGTATGTGGCCAGCGCCCTACCCCCTGGGCTATGGGCACCGCCCAGGCAGTCTTTTTTTTTTTTTTTTTTTTTTTTTTTGTCTGGGGCTGGGTTTGAACCCGTCACCTCCAGCATATGGGGCCAGCACCCTATTCCTCTGAGCCACAGGCACCGCCCCCAGGCAGTCATTTTATAATACAAATTGTCACTGACCGAAATTGGAATTGGCTCACAGCTTTCCGAAGGGTTACTTGATAATGAAAAATGCAGCCATTTTTTTGAAATGGCTCAAAGCTTTGAGGATTTTATTTAGTGATTCTGCAGCTAGTTGGTGATCAGCATATGGCTTTGTGGAAAGTTGCACAGGTGAACGGTTCATTACTGGTAGGCCCAGTGTAAATGAAAGCTGGAAGAACAGGGAGGATCTGAAATCTAGGGCAAATGTGTGGCTTCCTCCAATAGCAGTCACTCACTGGTGACAACAAAGATTGCCCAAGGCACTGGTATGAAACTAGTTTGGTGTGGGAAGCCGAGCTTCCTTGCAGGCTCGGGAAGGTGTTCTGGTCCGAACTTGGCAGGCACCAGCTGCAGCAGTAAGACAGGGGGTCTGGCCAACCTGCAGGGGTCTTCCTGAGACTGTGTTTCAGGCAGGCTTTGGGTTAAAGCCAATAAAAAAAAAAGTATAATAAAATATAAAACTTTACATGAGTGTAAAAAGGTTTTAAAGGCTTTTATTAGTTACAGTATTGCTCTGGGTAATCACTGTTCACTGTGGACAAGGGTGCATGAATGGTCAAGTTGAGTTTAGGAAAGAAATTGTGGACTTGGTGAAGAGAAGATAGTTAGTGGGCACCGTGAGAGAAAGGAAGGATGGGATCGGGGGTCTGTACGGGGGGATGGCTAGTAAAGGTATGCAGGGCATTTTACCCTGTGATGGGGGCCTGGAGAACACGGCTGATGGGATGGCATCATTCCTGGGGCTCTGAGTTCGGTTAGACGTGGGTCAGTCTCAGCATTGGCTTTGTTCTGGCAGCCCTGGGGAAGTGGTGTCGCGTGTGTATAAACCAGTGAAAATGGGAAGTCACCACAGGTCAGAGGAGTTTTGAATCCCAAGTCCTATGGCTGCAAGTAGTGTGGTTTATAAGTGACACAACGAAGGCAGTCGTGGAGGGAAGCCCTCTATAGAAAAGGTGGGAAACCTTCCAGAGCAGACAGAGGCCTGAACGTTTTTTTCTTTTTTTTTTCTGCTTAAAACTTATGAAGTTTAACAACATCTTCCTGGTTTGGGTGCAGAAAGACAACAGGAAGCACCCCAGGTCATAAGGTGCGGTCAAAGGCAGGGGCGGCATCCAAGAGCCAGCACTCCGCTGTCTGGTTTAAGTGGAAACTCGGAAAACCTTCAACATGGAGCATTCTGCACTCTGGGGGGTGAAAACATGGTGGCCTCCACACCATTTTTATTTTTTATTTATTTATTTTTTTGGCAGAGACAGAGTCTCCCTTTATCACCCTCGGTAGAGTGCTGTAGCGTCACAGCTCACAGCAACCTCCAACTCCTGGGCTCAGGCGATTCTCTGGCCTGAGCCTCCCGAGTGAAAGGGCAGCCGTGATCTCATTATTTTTCTCTTCTTTTTAGATTAGTAATAATAGTTAATAGTTATGAAAAAGAAGAACAAAGAACTGAGAAAAAAAGAAAAGGCAAAGGGGGTGGGCAGGGGCCGTAAGAAGCTCCACAGCAAGCAGGTACAGGCCGTAGATTATGTAAACAGCCCAGGTAGCAACGACCAATCAGAAGTTCACACGGTGCTAACCCCAGCAAAGACCCCGCCCACAGAAAGACAGGTAACCTATCAAAACCCCAGGCCTCCCCAATGACCAATAAGTAAACAGACACTGGCTTCTCCCTCAGCCACCTTCCTTAGCATTTTATTGCAACCCATCATACCCTGCGACAAAGTGTATAAAAGTTTCCCGCCCTTTGTTCTGGGGCCACTCTTTTCCATGACTACTTTGATGGTAGGAATGACCCGAGCATATGCCTGAAAAGAATAAAACTCCTTAGATGTGTACGTAGTTTCTTAGTGGCAAATTTGGTCCCAACACCGAGTAGCTGGGATCCGCAACCGTACCGTTCTTAAAGGCAGACAGTAGCCAGTTACCGTCAGACCAGGGGTCAGTAAACTTACTAGAAAGGGCCGCGTGCTAACTATTTTCATGTTCCTGAGCCATCTAGTCTAAGTGCTCAGCTCTTCCTGTGTAGGATGGAAAGAGCCAAGGGCGACCCGCAGAGATGAAGGCGGGTGTCACTGTTCAGATTCGCGTGTGGACACACAAGTCTGGACTTGGTGTGATTTTCACGAGTCCTGGTGTCTGATGATGCTTCTGGTTGAATGTGTCCCAGCCACTCTCAGCTTGTCAGCTATACCAAGAAGGTGAGTAGGCTGGATGTGGTTGTGGGCTGGGGTCGGCTGTCCCCTGGTTTGGAATTATGACAAAGCTGGAGAACACGGACCTGAAAAGACCGCAAGGCCTGAATTGAGACCCTGATGGGGAGGCTGCCT
>NW_003852460.1:6657132-6659187 GCF_000181295.1 Otolemur garnettii | reverse complement strand
CCCGCCACAAGGCCCAGCTATTTTTTGGTTGCAGCCATCATGGTTGTTTGGCGGCCGGGGCTGGACTTGAACCCTCCACCTTACATGCATATGGCTGGCGCCTTAGCCACTTGAGCCACAGGTGCCGAGCCAGCACTGTAGTTTCTAACTCACTATACGTCCTCTAGTGTGGAGTTAGCTGGTTGTCATGCACCCCAACTATGCTATCCTTCCTGTGTTATTATTTTAAACCCAGGGTGAAGACAATGGCGGTAGTTCTAAAGACTCTTCTTGAATTGAGTGAAACTGTTTCTAAAAAGCTCTTTCCGCCGTGGCAGTTTTCTGCTGATTTCTCATCTTTGTGGTCAGTTCCCGCTGCCCCGGGTGGAGGCTGCTTTGTTACTCACCTTCTTTGATTCCTTCTCCTTTTGGGCACACAGTGATGCCACATTTCCTGGATTCCTGGCATTTCAGAGCAGCCTTGCACCTGGGCTCTGTTCCCAGGGAGGTGCTGGACTGACCTGTGTCGCCAGGGGCCCAGCCCCCACGGCCTCATGTGCAGGGCTCACCCCCTTGCTGTGCGTGCCGGGAGACCTCACGTCTCTAAAATATGGCAAGTCTACAAGGAGAGGTGCCCAGTAGCAGGGGGCAGGGACTTGCCCGTTGGAATGTTGTGAAGACGAGGAATGAGATGCACCTTCACTGACAGTGGGTCGCACCCTGGCAAGCCCGTCGTTAAGGTGAAGGCATCGTCAGTGGAAAACGTGTGCCCACCTGGGTGCTGGGGCTCCTTTCCACTGCCCCGCTTTGCAAGAGCAGTTTCCGCTGAATGCTTGCTGCCTTCTCAGTAGCGTGAAGGGGAGTCCTGGTGAGTGAGACCTCTGTGAGCACTTACTGTGTCAAACCACCGGGGCTGCTTGTTACAGCTTTGTCCTGCCTTGGCTAGCATGTGTCCCCGTGTGAGGAGGTGATATATGGCACACAGTGGTGCCAGGACGGAAACAATTCCTGTCCCTGCCTCATGCTTGGCCCTATATGTATCTGAGCATCTCAAACCACTCCCGTCCTCCTGGACCTATGGCTTGCCCCCACTGGTCATCCTTCAGGACGACCCTGTGCCCAGCACACCCAGCGGGCTGCCCAGGTCCTCACCTGCTGGTTGATCCTTTTTCTCCTATGCTGGATACCCTCTTTGAGAGTCATTCCTGGTGCTCAGAGGAATTCTCTGGTCACTTTTCCTTGCACCTTTTAAATTTTTCAATGGGCAGGTGAGTAACAGAACAGGAAACACGTTTCAGGGGCACAGAAGTGGGTGGTGGCGGCATGGTTCTGTGAAGGGAAAGCTGGGGGCAGGGGAGGAAAGTGGGAGAATTCCAGAGGGAGGAAGGACTGGTGGCCAGTGTGTCCACAGGGCACAGCCCCACGCTCGCTGCGGCACCCAGAGGACAGGCAGCTGAGATAGGTGAGTCATTAATTTGGGAGCTATATTCATTCTATGGTTTGGTTATTATTTTTTTTTTTATTAAATCATAGTTGTATACATTGATACTTTCATGGGGTACAGTGTGTTGTTTCCATATACAATTTGGTTTGGTTATTTTTAAAGGTAATTCGATATGCTGGCAAAGACATATTAATGGTCAAATCACACTTATGCACATATTATATAATAAACATGTATAATTACGGAATATAATTATGTATCATATACAAATATAAATATAGTTCTATACGACACAACATATACAGTTACATAATTGTGTCTTACAGTATGTACTTACCGCCATATTTTCTGTGAGATACTATTAGATAGCATCATTATATATTCTATAAGTATATGGTTTACATATGCACAGACACATGTGCACAAGCTGAATTTTCCCCTTTTTCCCTGAAAATGTAGCACTTTGTTTTCCCTGATGCCAGTTGATTTACTTCCTGAAATAAAGAACGCAAGATTATGGGTAATCTTCCCAAGTGTCAAATTGGGTGATTTCGGAGAGTCTTGGCGTTCTATCTCTCCGGCTGCATCTGGTATTCAGCACAAAGCACTCAGAAATCTCCAGAGTCCCTGTT
>NW_003852460.1:6652252-6655565 GCF_000181295.1 Otolemur garnettii | reverse complement strand
AAAAAAAAAAAAAAAGGAGCCTGGGGCTATAAGGATGTGGGAATCATTTTCTTGACCTGAAAAAGCTTCTAATCCCTCTGCTTCAATCCACCTATAATAAGTCAGCCCTGTGTCTTAATCTCTGTTCTCTTCATTTGATTTTGGTCCCATAAAGTGCAATTATTTTTGCCTTTCAGTTGTCAGATCCATAGGGGTAGTTTTTCTTTCTTTTCTTTCTTTCCTTCCTTCTCCCTTTCCTTCTCTCTCCTCTCCTCCCCTCCCTTTCTTCCTCTCTTCCTTAGAACCAATTATTGTTAGGGTTCACTAAGAAGCATTTTACAAAGTGACAGAAATATAAGGTTTTATAGGGTATGTTAAAAAGTTTCTTCCAAGGCTCAGCACCTGTAGTACACTGGTTACAGCACCAGCCACATGCACCAAGGCTGGTGGGTTTGAACCCAGCCTGGGCCTGCTAAATAACAATGACAAGTGCGGCAAAAAATAGCCAGGCAAATTGTGGTGGGCACTTGTGGTCCCAGCTACTTAGGAGGTTGAAGCAAGAGAATCGCTTGGGCTCAGGAGTTTGAGATTGCTGTGAGCAGTGATGTCATGGCACTCTATCCAGGGCCGCATAGTGAGAGTCAAAAAAAAAGTTTCTTCCAAGAAAGAAAACCTCAACCTTTTGGAAGAAAGCCATTTCAGAGTACTTAACAAAGCGTATTTCATACATTTGAAATCGTGCATTTTAGAAAACGGAGGTGAAATTCTCCTAAAGTAAAACAAACCATTTTAAAGTGAACGATTCGGTGGCGTTCAGTGTATTTCCAGTTTGATGCCACTGCCATCCCTCTCGTTTCTGAACATTCCGTCATCCCAAAATAAAAGCCTGAGCCCACTGAGCAGTTATCCTGCACTGGCTCAGCCCTCCCCACCCCCTCACCCCCCACCCCGCCCCCGGCAAACACCAGTCTGTTTTCTGTGTCTATGGATGTAGCTATTTTGAGTATTTAGCATAAATGGAGTCATATGATATCTGCCTTTTGTGTTTGGCCTGTCATTTCTGAAGTTCAGCTATGCTGTTGCAGGTATGACACTTCATTCCCTTTTATGGCTAAAAAATCCCCCGTGATGGGCGTGAACCAGTTTGTATATCTGTTCCTCCTTTGACGGACACGAGAGTTCCTCCCTCCTTCCGGCTATTGTGAATAATGCTTCTATCAACACGCACGTAAATTATGCATCTTTGCCTGTTTAGTTTAGGGAGTGATTCTTTCTGAAAGATACAAATTGATTTTGAAGTCAGTGATTTGAGGAGATTTGCCGAAGCTTGGCACGCTGATATTTAAATTCAGAAATGAAGAAAATTACTATCTCAGGCAGACTTCAAGGTATTCTGCAGGGTTGCAAGGAGTGAATGGTCTCTTGTTAAAGGAAATCCTCGGCTGTTTATTCAGGAGCCTGTGGGCTTCCTGACACAAAAGGGATTGTGACCACAGCTGTGTGTGGTGTCACAAGAGATGAATAGCCATTTCTTCACAGAATTCTTTCAAAGACCCACAGGGACTTCAGAGACACTCGCTTCTGTGCCCCAGTGTAGAGCTGTCATCTGCCTGCTAAGGGTGCAATTGGAAGATTCTCCCTGTTAACCTAAAGCTGTGAGAACTCAGAATCACATGGCAGGCCAGCCACACTGAAATGGAGCCTAACTATGCATCTGTCACCTCTGGGATACAGGGAGGCTTCCTCCCTCCTCTGGGAGTCAGGTGGAAAGAGAAGCTGTGTGTGTGTGTGTGCACAAGTGTCTCGCCTTCATATTGTCTTTTTTTGGCTGGGGCTGAGTTTGAACCTGCCACCTCCAGCATATGGGGCTGGTGCCCTACTCCTTTGAGCCACAGGTGCCGCCCCTTCAACTTGTCTTTTTTAGCAGCAGGGCTTACCTGCTCTAAGGTTTTGATCACTATATATATATATTTTTGAGACAGAGTCTCACTGTGTCGCCCTGGGTAGAGTGCTGTGTCATCATAGCTCACAGCAACCTCAAACTCTAGGGCTTAAGCGATTCTCTTGCCTCAGCCTCCCAAGTAGCTAGGGCTACAGGTATCTGCTACAACGCCCAATTATTTTGGGTTGTAGTTGTCATTGTTATTTGGCAGGCTGGGGCTGGGTTAGAACCCATCAGCTCCGGTGTATGTGGCTAGCGCCCTAGTCGCTGAGCTACAGGCACTGAGCCATTTTGATCACTATAGATTAATAGTATAACCTGAAGTCTGATAGTGTGATTCTTCCTGCTTTGTTTTTATTTCTGAGTAATGTCTTGGCTATTTGAGTTTTTTTCTGATTCCATATAAACCCAGTAGCATTTTTTCCCCCAGATCTTTAAAGTTGCTTTAATAGGGATTGTATTACATTTGCATATTGCTTTGGGTAGTATGGACATTTTAACAATGTTCATTCTTCCCAGCCATGAGCATGGTATATTTTTCCATTTATTAACATCTTCAGCTATTTCCTTTCTCAGAGTTTTACAGTTCTCCTTATAAAGATCTTTCACATCCTTTGCAAGGTAAATTCCCAAATAGTTCATCTTCTTTGGCACTACTGTAAAAGGAATAGAGTCCTTGGGTTTTATCAGGTGTGACATAAATGGAAGTCGGAAAGGAGGACCAATGGTCTCTGACCAGGGCTTAAGGGGCTGAAACTAAGGTCCACTGTGGGGAGCTGCAGAGTGTATGCTCCCATCTGTCCTAAAACCCATGCCATGTGGCCTTTGGGGGTTGGACAGGGAGGAGAGTGAGTGCTGCTCAGTGTGGCTGGGATGGGCGATGGGATGGACACCACCAAATTCTGTGCAGGATGAGATGACATTGGGTTACCATGGCTTGTCAGGTGAGTGTTGTAGGCGTTGACCTTGGAGTAATGCAGCTTAGAGCCCAGTCATGCCAGAGAGCAAGGGGACTTGAGACTAAGCCTGCAGGAGCCTGAGGTCCACCATGTAGCTCCTGCCTCGAAGCTGGCTCAGGTACACTGCCCGTGTGCTCCTTAGGTGTAAGGCCCTGAAAAGAATCAGCATGAGGAACCATCTGGTCTACAGGAAAGGCCAGCTGTCACCACACAGAAACCACAGGTGAGAGCTGTGCATCAGACAGAAGTCTCATCTGGATACTTGTATGTCACAGAGCTGCAGGATGCTTTGTGTGTCTCTGTTCAAGACAGCCTGGGGAGTCCCCAGCAGCCAGGGGCACATGTGGTGAGGGGAAGCATTCCTGACCTGACAGCCTGGGGAGCCCCCAGCAGCCAGGTGCATGTGTGGTGAGGGGAAGCATTCCTGACCTGA
>NW_003852460.1:6646618-6651954 GCF_000181295.1 Otolemur garnettii | reverse complement strand
ACAGCCTGGGGAGCCCCCAGCAGCCAGGGGCACGTGTGGTGAGGGGAAGCATTCCTGACCTGACAGCCTGGGGAGCCCCCAGCAGCCAGGGGCACCTGTGGTGAGGGGAAGCATTCCTGACCTGACAGTGTGGGTCTAGCACCCTTCTCTACTGGAAAGCAGTCAGGCCAGGAGTGACAGGCACAGTAAGCTCAGGGGTATCATGGGTTCTTGTTGAAGCCAGCCAGGCTTTGTTTTGGGTATGTGAGGGCAAAGGTACACATCTGCCTCTCTTATTTCAAGGTCGCCTGCCTAGAGCTAGCCTCCTCTGTGGTCCGACAGACATGCTCCTTGCCCTTCCAAGGGCATGTGGCTCTTGCACGCTGAGTGTCTGCTCTGATTTTGCGTGGCTTTGGGGGCATTACTTTACCTGTCACACCATGAGACACCAAGACACTGCTGGCTCCTGACTGTAGTCAGCAAGATGTCATGATTGGCATTTTAAACATTGGTCTGGTGGTCAATGTGTTGATGTCCTTACTGGAAGGCCATTACAGGCTCTGTGCTGCATCCTTATGTTTCTGGAAGTCAGTTCTGCTAGCTACATTTGTTTTTTCTTTCTCTTTTTTTTGAGACAGAGTCTCGCTCTGTTGCCCAGGCTACAGTGTGATGCCATCAGCCTAGCTCATTGCAACCTCAAACTCTTGGGTCCTGCCTCAGTCTCCTGAGTAGCTGGGACTATGGGGGTGCACCACCATACCCAGCTAATTTTTTTTTTTTTTTAGTAAAGATGGGGTCTCACTCTTCTCAGGCTGATCTTGAACTCTGAAGCTCAGGGGATCCTCCCACCTTGGCCTCCCAGAATGCTGGGATTACAGGTGTGACCCACTGCACTTGCTGATAGGCACATTGACACTACGGCCCTAAGGGATAAGGAATTTCAGAGTCTGGGTTGGAAAAAAGGAGGAACCTGTGCCCCAGGGAACTGCAGCTCTTAGCCACTCCCTGAAAATGCACCAGGGATACCACCCTGGGCTGGGCAGTGAGGCACTGAAGGGAGAGGGGGACGTGGAGGCCACGTGTGAGTGAGGCCCACTGTCTACTTCCCCTTTCCTGTGGCTGTGACTTCAGGGCCAGGGACAGGATGGATGAATGTGACTGCAGGGTGGGCGTGGCTGTCGCTATTTGTAAGGGAGCCACTGTGATTTAATGGAGCATGAAGGCAGAGACAGGTCCACATGTTGAGGAAGCCAACACATGACACAACGGCAGGGTTAGACACTGAGCTGTAGAAAACCAAGACGGGATTTCCCATAGGACTCAGGGTTCAGAATTTACAGCTCAAGGTGGGAAGAGAGGCCAGTGTCCAGACTCCTCTAATTATACCCACATGATAAAATTATCCAAGATAAACAAACAGAGTAGCAGAATTGTGTATATGTGCACACACAGCACCCACATGCACTTTATGTGTACACAAACGTGTGTGTGCCTAGGTATTACCTTCTCCAAATTTCAACCTGGTAGACACTGTAATAGTTTTCCAATACATAATACCAGAGCAGAAGGCTTGCCCCACCCCCGTTCTTCTGAATAATTTACCAAAAATATGACATTGACAATTTTTCTTGACTACATTTCAAAAAAGTATAAATTCACTTGGGCCCAGCTTATTTAGTAATAATTACCTGTCAGAAATGAAAGTCGGAGTTCAAAGTTAACTTTGTAATTGAAAAGCTTTGCGGCAAATTTCCGCCTGGATGTTCAGCAGTGTTTGTGGTGACATGTTTTCTTCAGAGCAGTCGACCTTGCCGAGCACTCCTGGGCGTGGAGAAACGGATCCGCCTTCTCAGATTCACAGTTTAATTTATTCAGCAGTTCTTTCAGCGGGTGGGGGTGGGGGAGACATTTGAACTCTGTCGAAAACCCTGGGCTTCTTATTTCACTTTTGGCTGAGGGTAGGGACATTTTAGAGGAATGAAAGGGACAGACACAGGAGGCCGTCCCTGTCTCTAAGGAGCTGGTCATTAAGCCAGGCCATTCAAACAGAAATTACAGGGAAGAAGGAACTAAAAATTGCAGGGGGAGCTTTAATAAGAGCTGGAGGAGAGTTGGGCCCAGGGTAGGGTGTATTCCCACCCCTGGCTTAGGGAAACAGGTGCAGAGCTAGGCTGGTGGCTGGAGCTTGTAATTCTGGTGCTTTGGGACGCCAAGGAGGAAAGATGGCTTGAGGCCATGAGTTCAAGTTCAGCCTGGACAAGAGTGAGACACTGTCTCTACAATCAATCAATCAATCACTCTCCAGGCACTGTGGCAGGTGCCTGTAGTCCCAGCTACTCAGGAGAGTGAGACAGGAGGGCTGGCTGAGTCCAGGACTTTGAGGTTGTTGTGAGCGGGGTTGACACCACTGCATTCCAGCCTGGACAACGGAGTGAGACTCTGTCTCAAAGAAGGCAAAGAAAAGAAAAGAACCGCAATGTGAAACCTTGCAGAACAGGCAGAGATAAGATGCAAAAGTGTGGGGTCATTGTCTTCCCCATCTAGCCCTTCAAAAATTGGTGGAATTCATCAGTTCTGAGGACTGGGTAAACCTCCTTCATCTCAGACGTCAGTGGAGAGGAAGCCACGCTCTAACATAAGTCAAGGGGGTTTATTCTGAGGACCAAACCGAAGGACCCTGACACGGGGACTTGCAGCGGTGGGGTCACAGTTTGGTTTATAATTTCAGGGAGACGGGAATTACCGACAAAAAATCTGTATATGGAGGGTGCACGTTGTTTGGCTTGAAGACGCGGGACATTCTCAAGTGGGGGCCCACAGGTTACAGGTGGGTTTAGATTCTTTAGCTGACAATTGCCTGAAAGAGTTAGACTCTAACAGAGCAGGAGTCAGGGAAAAAGAAATGCTGAGTTCAGAGGACCGTCTGTTAATCAGACACAAAGTGGTTGGCTGTGTAGATTGAGGACCTGCAGGTGTGTCTTGCAGAGCCTTGGGCCTGTTAGTGACATCTCTAAGGAGGAGGCGGGCGTGACAGTTAGATATGATCTAAGTTCTCATGCCTAGCAACTCAGTTTTAGGGCCTCATTTGCCAAGAGGGGTCCAGTCAATCTGCTACTGGTGAGGGGGCATCTTAAGATTTTATTTTAGTTCACACAGGGAACGTTCTCGAATCTTGACATCCTTTCATGTTCTTCCTGCAACTATCCTCTGTTGGCCGAGGAAGCTTGTATTTTCATGGACAAGCACGTCCCAGAACATGGTTATCTTGAAAACGCACAGTTTTGAATTCATGGTTGCTGAGAGCTATGTGGCCCCTTTCTTTTTAGAGAACTGGGGGCCACTTCTGCTATGGAGTCCTCAAGAAACAATGAAAAACTGAGGGAAAAAAGTCACAAATGTTTTTCCTGGGAAGTCTGCCATTATTTTCAGTGACCTTGATAGCCACAGGGGACTCTGGGTGACAGCCTCTATCTACTGACTCTTTGGGTTAAGCCAGGTGACCTTTTGTTGAGGTCTTGCTCTGGGCTCAGTTTTATGGGGTTATAGAGAAAGGGCCAGAGGGAGGGGACGGGTCCTGAGGGTGGAAGGCACAGGACAAGGAGCAAATTCACATAGCAAGGACAGAGGAGCTGAGCGCTTGCTTCACTGGAGGTACGGGGAGCAGAGAACAGGGAAAGAAGAGGATAGAAATAGCTGGACAGAGAGGTCTCCTCAGAGGACAGAGCCTTTGAAGTGAAAGATTTTTTAATGTGTGAAGAAAATCATTAAGCATAACGAGACCAGGAGGCAGCCTGACCAAAGGCGCTGGGGAAACTCCAGTCAGATCCGGGGTGCAGGAGTGAAGGGTGCGGTGTGGCTGGAGGGACGGGTCGGGTAGCAGGGTGGTGAGTTTGGGTGAGATGTGCAGAGCTAAGACCAGATCCTAGTGGGGACATGTGGAAAGTTTGGTGGCATCTGATGTCATCTGTTTTCAAAGATGTCGGTTAGTTGACTGCTTTCATAGACAAGCTCTTCTGGGCAGAACCTGCTAGTGAAAAAAGCCAGATGAACTTTGCAGAGGCATTCAGGGATAATGGCTTTGGTCTTCAGAAATGGACCCACTCCCTGAGGGGAGTCAGCTTGGGGCTGTTGCAACATTAACTTACTGCTGTTTAGAGCACAGCATGCTTCTGAGCATCAGAATATACAGAATAGAGGCACCTAATGATTACATGTGTGGAACTGCATTACCCTGTGACGGATAGGCTGAAATCCTAACCTCTAGGGCAGGCGTCCTCAAACTATGCCCATCTAGGACATTTATCTGGCCTGCTGGATGTTTTTGCTGCCGCTGCCTGTCCTGCTTAGCAGCTGACTCGTCCTGGGGCGCGCAGTCCGGCCCTCCAACAGTCTGAGGGACAGTAAACTGGCCCCCTGTTTAAAAAGTTTGAGGACCCCTGCTCTCGGGCCTCAGCATGGGATGTTACTTGGAAATGGTGTCTTTTCAGGGGTATTCAAGTGAAGATGAAGCCATTAGGGTTGGCTAGTCTCATGTCCTCTAAACAGGGGACGTGTGGGGGGACGTGTGTGGTGGACACAGGCACTGAGGAAGACAAGGAGAAGACCCGGGGAGAAGGCAGCTGGCATCTTCCCAAGGTGTGCCTGAGCCACCAGGAGCCAGGACACAGACCTGGCAGAGACACTCCCTCCTGGCCCTCAAAAGAAGCCACCTGCTGACACCTTGGTTTTGCACTTTCAGCCTCCAGAAATGTAAGAGAAGGAAATTTCTGGTTTTAAGTCCCCGAGTTTGCGACAGTTTGTTACAGCAGCCCTAGCAAGCAAAGTGTTGGGGACATCCTTTAATATAGAGAATAATATGATGGCATTGTCGATAAATATAAAAAATGTGACTCCATGGTGAGAGAACGAAGGATTCTGCCTGATTTGTCATTATTTTCAAGCTATAATCTGTTTGTGTCCGGTAGATATAGACATGTTATTTAGCTTTAAATTTTTCACAGAATTGATTTTTGTTGCTTTCAAATTTTATAGCCTAGCCAGGCAAAGAGAGGCAAAGGAGACAACTTCCAAAAATTGACCTGAAAGGGAAAGTTCCTTAATTTTATTTTATTTTTAAAATTATGTTCTTGCTACTACCTCGAAATGTAGCAACTATTTCTAGATGTACAGGTTATGCCACTGTCATTAGAATGTGGTTATAATCCATTGAAGATGGAAACACTGCATTTTTCTCCCTAAATTACAATGAGTTGATTTCCTTTTTTTGAGATAGAGCCTCAAACTGTCCCCCTGGGTAGAGTGCTGTGGCATCACAGCTCACAGCAATCTCTAACTCCTGGGCGCAAACGAGTCTCCTG
>NW_003852460.1:6639582-6645970 GCF_000181295.1 Otolemur garnettii | reverse complement strand
AGTCCTGTCCCTCCAGTTACAGGTGACTAGTTCTGCACTCTGGATGCGGGTGTTGGAAGCCACATCCTGGGCACCGGCCTCATTATGAAGCAGCTCGGCTGCCTCTGCACAAACACCAGCTAAACAAGATTTGCTCTCAAGTATCAAGAAGGAGGCAGCAGATGAAACGGTGGCTGTTTCAAATCTATCCCGGTGAAGGAACCAGCAAGGCTGAATCATGGCTCTCAGGAAACTCGTGTATTAAACACATCTTGTTACAATAACCAGCTCCAAAAGCATGCACTTCTGTGCTGAACTCTCATCTCAGAGGTGGGGCGAGCCATATAAATTTTCATAGCAGCGATTTGTTTATTTTATGATTTCCCTTCCTGACCCTTCTCTCTCTCTCAGCTCGCCGACAGACAGGCGATTTGCCTTATTACTGCCTTCTTTGAACCGGGGCGAGTCAAATGATTGGTTTTTTTTTCCCCCCAAACATACTTTGTCATGCATCCAGAGTCTCCTCTGGCCGGGGACTTTGGTAGAGAGAACCATACCAAGATGATAAGTGTAAGGCCTGAAAACGATTCATCTGTCTGTCTATAGGCTGTGAAGATTTCATTTTGTATCTTCCCAGACTCCGAATCCAGCTCCCCGTGAAGCTGATCTGTGCACTGGCTCTGATGCCGGCTTTGCTCCAGGCAAGATGGTGAGTTTTCTCTATATTTATCTGCCCCTCTCCAAAATTATACTAAGGCCTCAAGGAATACATAATGCATACAGACCGTGGGTCCCCACTTCAAACACCCCCTGTAGCTGCAGCTAAAAGCTTTCTACCTGTGACCTCCCCAGGGGTTTCTGTTTCACTGGTTCCTGTAAGGGTTAAATCAGCAGCCCTCTGTGTAAGAAATGTGCCCTTCTAATGCAAAAATAAATTAAACAGGCAGTGCCATTTAGGTTAGAGTGCGGTTTGCCTGGTTTTCTTCAGATATTTACACTAATAGCAATTTATCTGCCTCTGAATCTCACAAGGACAGATACTGTGTTTCTTTGGCAGGGTCCATAGGGCTGAAGATGGTGCTGGCCACCAGGCAGGTGGATCTGCATGGGGCCTGGAAATTCACTCGGTGACTGTCATAACCTACTCGGGCCAAGCAGATCTCTTTTTAGTCTGTGCAAAGGATGGTCCATCTTCTTGTTATGACACCTCCCTGCTATGGTATTAGCAGGACTGTGTGTCCAGATGCCCAGTAGAGTGAAGGTTTTTGTCTGTGGTCAGTAAATATTTTTGGGAAAAAGCAGATGGTGCTTATTTTTAGCTTCCTGGACCACACTTTCTCTGCCAAAACTTCTTAATTCTGCTATTACAGTGAATGCAAGTGTAGGCCAGTAAAGGGCCCTGGCTGTGTTTCAATAAAACTTTATCAAAAAAAAAAAAAGCAGGCCGTGGCCAGATTTGGCTTGGAGGCTTGCAGTTTGTAATTCCCTGGTCTGGTCACTGCATACAGCTCCCCTGGGGACCTGAAGCTTCCGCCAGGGGCTGGGGGAGGAGCAGTCTGAATTTTGGGCAAGTGCACAGGTGATCTTGTTCCTGTAGGCCACCCTTGGGATAGCTGGGCACCTGCTCTTTGTGTCTAGATTTGGTAATTGCAATAGTCAGGGATGGCAGAGGGGGCTGGTTGGTGATTCCAACGTTCTACAGCATTTCAGAGAGAACCTGAAAGGTGGTCTCTACACTCAGGGACCCTGTGAGTAATGTATTCCCAGGGATTTGTGGTTGACTTCATTTCTTCTTGGGTCTCTGGGAACCCACTGGCTTCTGAAACCATCCAGGAAGAATCCAGGAAATTAAAAGAGAGCCTCATTTTCAGCGTGACCTTGGATCTATCGCTGGACTTTCGAACACCTGGGGCAATGCAAACGAGCATCAAATCGTGCCAAAACAGGATCTTACTGGAAAACAGATGTTAGGTCAGGATTTTCCTGCTGGTGGGAGAGCTGAGTTTCTGAAGGTAGCTCAGGCAAGCTGTTAATAATACGGACTTCTCTAAATACCAGGGCTTAAACGCACAGAGCTAATGACTCTTAGATTTGGGAAAAGTTAAAAAAACAAAAAGAAAAACCAACCTTACAGTAACAGTAAGACAACCACAAAACTCTGGTGAATGTATTAAACCCCCTTCATAAGAATGAAACAAGCTTTCCCGACGTCTTCATGCGGTAACAACACTCGGCCCTGCCCTGTGTGCTTGATGGTGTAATAGCTTCAGCAACTCCGGGCACAGTAATTCCTTCCAGGTGGAAATTAGAGTCTGCCAAACCCGAGATCCCCCTTTCTTTGGTGGGTTGCTGGAATCAACTCCATGGGCATAACGTATCTGGCAGATTGCTCGCCATGTGGTTGAGGGGTCTGGAATTATTTTAAGTTTCAGGTTTTAAAAATAACAGGCAATTTTGACCCTCTTGGTGGGTTTGCTTCTAAGGGAGGGCCTCCTGGGGCTTTCAGGTAGGGATCAGGTTCCCCGCCTGTCATTTCAAAGTGCCCTCCCAAGGAAAAAGACTTTATGTTGGTAACTGTTTGCATAACACATTTGTTTTGGTTGAAATTTCATCAGCTGAGTTAATGGTGTGTCGTGAACTGGGCCTCTCTGTCGGGAGCTGCCCGGGTGAGAACGTTTTAGCTGTGGCTACTTAGAGGCGTGGGTCCCCTGGGAGGAAGCATGGCCTCCTCTGTTGCTGAGCTGCCGTCCTTCCAAGTAGCTGCTTTTACATTTCATAAAACATATGTAAAGGGGTCTGCTTATGAGGGAGGCTGGAGAGGAAAGCACAGATTTTTATGGCTGCGTGGCAGCAACAGGGGGGCTTGGCTTTGGGACACTCTGTGCAGCTTGACACATTGCCCTCAACAAGCTCTTCTGAGCCCAAAGGGCACCCAGGGGGACAAGCAGAACTGTCCCTAGGAGAGAGGCTAGCCCTTCCAGGCCCTGGGAAAGACAGGGTTAGCTGCTTTGCTCCAACTATCCGGGGAGTTCCTTGCAGATTGGATTAGAAGACACTGTCTTTAACACTTGCACCAGAATGTTTATTGCAGCTCCGTTCACAACCGCCAGGTCCTGGAAGCAGCCCAAGTGCCCATCACCCTATGAATGCATTAACATGCTGTGCCACACGTACACCATGGAGGACCATTCAGCCATCAGAAAGGATGGAGACTTTACATCTTTTGTGTTTACCTGGAGGGAGTTGAAACATATTCTTCTTAGTAAAGTATCTCAAGAAGGGAAAAACAAGTACCCAAAATACTACTATGAAACCAATATCTAAACAACTACACACCCACATGAAAGAAAACCCACAAGTATAGTCTAGAAAGGGGGACAGGAGACAAGGAAGGGGGGAGGGTGATTGGCGAGATGTCACCTCATGTGCACCATGTGAGGGTGTTTAGCACACCCCTGAGTGAAGGTCAATTACACTGGAACAATTACCTTAGAAATTAAAACAATGTAGCCTAAACATTCATGCCCACATATTATTTGAAATTAAAAAAAGACACTGTGTTTAGGGTACAACAAAGGTGAAAGGTCACTTGTGCTTATTGCTTGGCCTAAGTATTTTGGCTGTGAGCTGTGGTCAGTGATCAGGTCAGGTTAGGGACACTATTCACAGCGACTCTCACGCAAGCTTACACCGTTAACGTCCACCCCACTAACAGATCTGCCCCAGTGGCTCTTTTTTGAAAGAAAGTCCGTGTGGTGATATCTCTGTGCAGTTAGGGTCTAATACGGCGGTTCTCAACCTGCGGGTTGCGACCCCTTTTTAACAGTGAAAGTACATTGCGACATTAGGAAGGTTAAGAACCACTGGTCTAATAAACAGCCCCTATGGCTTACAAGATGTAATGATATAATCTTGTATGTGATTCAGGGAATCTCTCCTTCTTTAGAGGAGAAAAAGGAGAATGAGGGTGTTTGCTTATTTTGACGGAGAGGCAGGTGTGAGGGGAGTGAAGAAATAGCTCTGTCTGCAAGGCTGCTGGGGGCAGCAGGTGCCTTCAGAAGGAGCAGCTCCATATGCTGTCCTGATCCCAGCATCATTTCCTGCAGAACTCTTTTTTGGGGAGTGGTAGAAGGGTGTCAGGAAGATGAAACAGAAGTTAGAAGCATAAATACTGGCTGTAATGGAAGTCTGGTTGCTGAAGCTGTGAGCCCAGATCAATACCGTTTGTAAACAAAAAGAACTGGATGTCCCCTCATGCAGCTGAAACATACATTGATCTTTCTGTTTTGTTTGCTTTTTAATTCCACCTACAAATATGAATTGCTTGACATGTTGCATTTGAATCTTTTGAAACTTCATTTTGTTGTACAGAATATTATTTTGTTTGTTTTTTTCTTTCTGTCTAACGAAACAGGCCTGGCTGTTCTTTCGGGGACTGAACTGTCTCTGTCCTGTGGCTACTGGCTTTCTGAATATTATCGGGGGTGGGGAGAGAGAGAGAGAACTCATTTTAAAGGATTACTCATGACATGACTTGGGCTGAAAAAAAATATCCCCACCAAAACATTAATTTCTAGAATGTAAGACAGGCTGTGTTGGGCGACACAATTTTCATCTGACACGTCAAACACATTAACAGAGCTTTTTTTTTTTTCACAAGTAGAATGGAATCT
This sequence comes from Otolemur garnettii, assembly GCF_000181295.1. NCBI lineage: Eukaryota > Metazoa > Chordata > Mammalia > Primates > Galagidae > Otolemur > Otolemur garnettii. The sequence continues at coordinate 6,641,318 of NW_003852460.1, read as the reverse complement.
TGTAACGCCACAGCCGTCAGACAACGCTGGCTTTCGAAGTCTGAAGTACAGCTCTTTCCCTCTTGAAGCTAATGGTTTCATTAGGATGAGGATCTTCTGCATATAATAGGTTTCCTTGGTCCTTTGCAGCATTGGAGTGGTCGGTAATTGGGCCTTTAGTTAATTAACTGCTGCTGATAGAATACTGTGTTTCCCTGAAAATAAGACACTGTCTTATATTTATTTTTTCTCAAGAAGACACACTACGGCTTCTTTTCAGGGGAGTTTTCTTATTTTCATTAAGTATAATACAACAATCTACATTTATTCAAATATAGTTAAGTCATCTTCTTCTGGAACCTGACAGGGGGAGCCGACTTTGTTGGTGGGGCTGGCACTAGTGATGTGTGAACTCCTTTCCCCTAGCCATTCGCACGTGCCCAATAGGATGCCTGCGACCGTGGTTACCATAGGCGCACTTGTGCAAGTGCGAACAGCTTGGAGAAAGGAGCTGTGGCACATCAAAGGTATTCCAGTCTTCCTTACTGCTCTGTGTCAAAATTCATGGCATGGCTATGCAGCATCGCCCATCACTAGGTCTTATTATCGGGGTAGGGCTTATATTTGACAAATGCATAGAAATCCTGCGAGGGCTTATTTTTTGGGTAGGTCTTATTTTCGGGGAAACACAATATGTGCTAGAAAGAGTCAGGTGCAATTTCTATCCTCTTCTCATTTTATTGTGTGCCCTTTGGTGGAAGACATTTTAGGCCCAAGTTCATTGTTCAAGTTTACCAAGAGAAAAAAAAAATCAATGATACTATCATGGAAGTTAGTTTAGAAGGTATAAAATATAATTTTCTGAGAAAAAAAAAAAGGCAAGTACCAAGACTCGAATCCTCTCCAAACACAGTTTTCTTTATTTGTAGCCTTTGTTCTGCTGTCATCTCTTGGGTGTTTCTCCTATTTTCCCTGAGTGCATGGGGCTCTGTTGTCTACCACTAGTGACTTCTCCATCAACGCCAGAAAATCCGGACCACTCATGTGATGTGTGTGTCGGCCTTCAGTTGGAGGCTGGCAGACTTCCAACTATAGAGTGCATCGTTGATCAAGGGCCCCAGAATCTGTTGCTGGGTTGCTACTGAGGCCATCTTCTCGTGGACTGGTCCCAGACAGGGACTGAGTACTGCTGACATCAGCTGGAGAACTCCCCTAGGGTCTCACAGAACCTGCCTTAGTCTGTGCAGTGGTCAAGAATGCTTCCAGCCCACCTGCCTCCCTCTCTCCTTCCCGTGGGATGCATCTGCATGGCCCCTTCTTTCATACAGGTATTTCCCCTAAAGCATTCCTAGTTTGCTTAATCCCACATGGGCGTCAACTCCCTTCAGGGGCAGGACTTACCCAGGGTGCTTGTAATGTGTCCACCCACCTGCCTCCTTTCCCTATATCCTGTGCTCTGTAGGGACCCACCTGCCTCCTTTCCTCCATCCTGTGTAGAAGACTCACTGTAGGGACCCACCCACCCCCTTTCTGTCTGTCCTGTGCAGGAGACTTACTGTAGGGATGGGCCTCTTTCCTGCTTGCCTCCTTGGTGTTCACAGACTGGAAAAGACCCCAGACAGCAGCCTGCTTGCTACTGGGACCTCTCCAGACAGCATCTTGAAGTGTTCTCATTTTTCCAGGTGACCTCAGCCACACTCAAGGCTTTCTTTTTTACCTGTACACTCAGTCATTGTGTAAGGGACACCACCACCTTG
>NW_003852460.1:6637695-6639562 GCF_000181295.1 Otolemur garnettii | reverse complement strand
GTTCTCATTTTTCCAGGTGACCTCAGCCACACTCAAGGCTTTCTTTTTTACCTGTACACTCAGTCATTGTGTAAGGGACACCACCACCTTGTCATCTCACAGTAGGACCTCCTGAATCTCAGTGTGTCTAAATCCAGTTCATCCTCCTTCACCACCCCCCAAGCACCTGGTATAGCCAATGGGACCACTGTCCTTGCATTCTCTCAAGTCAGAAGTCTGTGAGTTAGTCCCATTTGGAGTCTGTCCCTCTAATGCTCCGCCACCCCATCCCCACCCAATGTCTACTCACCTGATTCCTTTTTTGTAGCATTTTTTTTAATTCTATGAAAGAGGTGTAAAACATGTGCTCTGAGAACTATAAAACATTGTTGAAAGGGATTAAAGAAGACTTGTATAAACAGATATGCATCCCATGTTCATAGATCGGAAGACTTGATACTGTTAAGGTGGGAATGCTATCTAAAGAGATCTGCACACTCAGCCTAATTCCTGTGAAAATCCTAGCTGGGCTCAGTGCCCAGAGCTCAGTGGGAAGGGAGCTGGCTACATGCGCTGGGGCTGGCAGGTTTGAACCCAGCCCAGGCCTGCTAAATGACAATGAGAACTACATCAAAAAAATAGCTTGGGGTTGTGGCAGGCACCTGTAGTTCCAGCTACTTGGGAGGCTAAGGCATGAGAATTGCTTGAAATTCCAAGAGTTTGAGGTTGCTGTGAGCTGTGACGCAACGGCACTCTACCAGGGTTGACATAGTGAGACTCTATCTCAAAAAAAAAAAAAGAAAAGAAAATCCCAGCTGACTTCTTTGCAGAAATGGACAATATGGACCTGTAATTCATCGGGAAATGCAAGAGACCCAGAATAACCAAAAAATCTTAATAAAGATGGTGAGAATTGGAGGGATCACACTTCTTGATTTCTAAACTCATTATAAAACTTACGGGCAAAACTTACCACAATAATGAACACAGTATAATCCTGGGAAAAGGATATACAGATCAATGGAATAGATCAAGACTCTAGAAATAAACTCTCAATGTTTATGGGCAATTGATTTTCAGTAAAGGCACCAAGAGAATTAAGTAGAAGAAAGAAATATTCATATATGTACATATATGTAAATCTCTCTCACACACACACATATATATTTTTAAACAAATGATCTTGAATAACTGGATACCACTTGCAAAAGATTGGAGTTGGATTCCTACCTCTGGCCACATCCAATAATTTACCCCAAATGGATCAAAGACCTAAATGTAAGAGCTAAAACTGTAGAATTCTTAGAAGATGTTAACAATGTCTTCATTGAGGCATCTGGAGAGAAGACTTTGAAAGCAGCTAAAGGATGAGTGGGTGGGAGGAGGGTGTGTGGGCAGAGGGCAGCTGACCGATGAATGCCGGGTTTGTCCGGGCAGCTGCTGCCCGCCTCTGGCACGCCCTGTCGGTGCCCCCTCCTCCATCATTCTCGGGCAGAAAGACAGGAAGAAAAAGCCCAGTAAGATGTTGGCTGCTCTAAAGAGTGGGGGAGGCTTGGTGGAATGTTCTGCCCACCTTGGGGGAGGGGGAGATGAATGTCACCAGTTGTTTATTTTGGGGTCCTGCTCATTGTTTGAGTAAGGTGTTCTGCCACTTGCGATGCTTTTTACGATACTTTATGTCCTTACACCACTTGAGCAGGAATAGTCAACAAGACTGATTGTTATCCTCCAAGTCAGGGCTCAGCAGTCTTCCCGTAGAGAGCTGGAGAATAAATAGACACCTCTGGGCTCTGCTGGCCAGACGGTCTCTGTCTCAGCTGTGCTATTTGGCTGTCGCAGCTCACGGGCAGCCTCGGACAGGACAGCCCATGCTGTGTCCCAGTGCATT
>NW_003852460.1:6636191-6637076 GCF_000181295.1 Otolemur garnettii | reverse complement strand
GGCTCCCTGCTGGCCCCAGGGCATGTCAGGGTCCCTTCCCCATGAGGTCTGCCTGGCTCGAGCCCCGTGTGCTAGTGAGTCTGGGACACAGGCAGACTGTGGATTTGCTCTCTGTATGTATTTGCCAATGCAGATGTGTTTTTGATAAAGCATTTTCCCTGGCACCAGCCACCTGGCATTCTGTCCACCTTGTGTGTGTGAAGGTGAGCAGGGACTTGTCCTGTTGCTTGTACAAGTCCCGAGAACAGTTTCCTCCCCCCTGTCCCCTCAGGCTGTGGCTGCCCTCACACGTCAGGAGACTTGGCTGTGAGTTTCCCAAGGAGCTCAGGGCCTGCTCTGCCTTCAAGGTCAACTCCAAGTGATGCTGTCTCTGCAAGGCCTTCCTGAGTGCACCACTCACCCGTCTGTTTGGGGGTGGGAGCCCTCCTAGGTCCCCTACCACAGCTATGGGAAGGGCCATCTGAGAGTCCTCTGCAGGAAGGTGTCTGCTTCCTATGTGTGGGACACAGTTTCTAAATGTGTAATTGCAGAGTGCTGTGGAGTTGTATGCGCTATTAAATCACGAATTATTACTTTAAATAATGATTGATGAGGCAATTCAAGTACAGTAATCACACAATGCCAGCCACCACTGAGGGCCTGGCTAGTTTGCATCAGCTGAGGGCAACGGGAAACAGCCAGTCAGAGGTTTAAGCCATGAGGGGGTTCTTGTCTTGCCCTTGCAGAAGACATCATGGTGGGCACGGCAGCTCTGTGATGCCATCAGAGGTCTAGGTATTTTCTTTTTTTTGCTCCAGCAGGCATCGGAGGATGCTTTCGTCCCCAGGCTTACCAGAGAAGGGCAGCTGCGTCTGCCAGCACAGAAGGGGAAGGGAGAAAGCGCCC
>NW_003852460.1:6633774-6635766 GCF_000181295.1 Otolemur garnettii | reverse complement strand
TTTGGTTCCCCCTTTCCCTACCTTTTGTTTGGGTCTTCTTCCAGGTGGCCGGTCATTTGGTAGCACCAAAGCACTCCGAGAATACTTGTATGCACCGACATTTTGCGTCCTGTGTCGTTCAGCTAAAAATCGGGGGGGATTTGTGTTTGTAGCCTACTTGTTAAAAATCCTGATTTGAATGGCTTTTGCGTTTGATGGGTTTTTCATGGTGCACGGTCCTTGACTGTGGGGTAAGAAAATAAGTTTCTAGGTCTTGCTCAGCATGAAGCAAACAAGTTTGATTATTATCTTTTATTCATGGAAAGATTATGCACATGAACGGAGCTAATGGGTGATTAGTTTTCATGTCACGAAGACTCTGTACACGTATCTCAGAAAACTGTGGAAGAGATACGGAATTCTTCATCATAGCTTCAGTTAAAGCAACACAGTAAAATAGCAATCACCAGGTAGAAACCATTTATGGCGTTAAATAGAGATGACTTATTTTTAGCACGAACACCTTTCAGTTTCAATAGGAAAAAAAAAATGACTATTTGAGGTGTGACATAAAGTTGACGTGAGGAGCAGAGGAACAATGCATCTCAGTGTGGGCAGGGATTTGTTTTTCTTTCGTGTTCCAAGAGCCACTGCCATCAAAGTGAAAACTAGCCTTCTTCAAGAGCAAACAAGATTTGGAGCCAGCTTTGTTGTGCGATTATGCTTTATGCTATTATTTCTGGCTTGCAGACAGCAGCTCTCTGCAACAAGGATTTATAAATGTTCCTCATATTTGACGTAAATGTCACGTCTGTCAATTCCTGAGCTGGCAGATTTTGCAAAAATATCTACCAGCATCTTCATTCTAGTTTGGAACTGATTCAGGAAAATGTCCTTGGCTCCAAAATAGCTTTAAATTAAGGTTTGGACGCTCTAGGCCTGGCTCTCCACTGGCCTTTGCCACTTCCAGATAAGAATGGAGATTTTGGGGCATCTGTGCTTTAAAAGGCCAGGGCCTGGAAGAGAGCAGAGAAAGCTGCATTTTCTGCGCTGCTGGCCCCAAAGAGAGATGCGTGGCTGAAGTAACGTGGGACAGTCAAATACGAAAAGAAGCAAAAACAGAACGAGGGAGAAAAATGCCTGCTTCACCCTGGAGGCAGTCTTGCTCAGCTGAAAGCTGTTCTCTCTGCCAAGGCTCACGGCCCTGTGCAACTCCTGTTTCCGGCTGCACTGGGTTTCAGGAACTGTGGACTCTGGAGATAAAACAGGGGTCCGGCTTCCCGTGGGTTTTGGCAAGTTCCTGTGTAGCCTCCCCAGGATTTTATCTGCGTCTTGCACTGAAGACTTGCCTGTGTGATACATGACGTCCCACGGCTGATGAGACCCCGGGCAATGTGGCTGCCGGCTCCCGTGTGCTTCCCGCTCCTCCCGTTTTAGACCAGCAGGCTTGACAAGGGCAGCTTCTTGGTGTGTCACCCTCTGCCCCAGATACTTACCCAGTCCTTCCTCCCCCATGAGGCCTTCCCTGGGACAGCCCTCTCCACAGTCTCCCCATATCACACCATGGTTTTCCTTCTACCTCTCGTCTGGACTTTCCCTGATATATTTCTTTGTTGCCATCTGTATCTTCTTTTTTAGAAAACAGTGTGGATGAGAGCAGTGGCTTTGTCTTGTTTTGGGGTTTTAACTCAGCACGTGGAACCTGGTACATACGGAGTGTTTAAACAGATATATGCTGTGTAGTAGACGTATAAATGAATGAATTGATATGTAAGGAGGCTAATTTTGATTTGGGTGCCATATAAGTTGGGTGTCACTCCACCCACAGATTTTATGAAACTCTTCCAATGATGATGTGCATGTGCACATTGTGATGAGGACTGTGCCGAGCCATCGTATCTGTCCATCCACCCATCCACCCCTCTGTCATCTCTATCTATCAATCATCTATCATATACTATCTATCTATGTATCTATCATCTATCATATACTACCGATCTATGTATCTATCAT
>NW_003852460.1:6628463-6632802 GCF_000181295.1 Otolemur garnettii | reverse complement strand
ATCATCTATCATATTCTATCTATCATATACTATCTATCATCAATTATACACTATCATATACTATCTATGTATCTATCATCTATCATATACTATCTCTGTATCTATCATAGTCTGTCATATACTATCTATGTATCTATCTATCATCTATCATATACTATCTATGTATCATTATCTATCATATACTGTCTATTATCTATCATATTCTATCTATCATATGCTATCTATCATCAATTATACTCTATCATATGCTATCTATGTATCTATCATGTATCATATTCTTTCTATCATATACTATCTATCATCAGTTATACACTATCATATACTATCTATGTATCCATCATCTATCATATACTATCTCTGTATCTATCATATCCTATCTATGTATCTGTCATCTATCATATGCTATCTATATATCTATCATCTATCATATACTGTCTATCATCTATCATATTCTATCATATACTATTACCTATCATATAGTATCTATCATATACTATCTATCATCTATCATATAGTATCTATCTATGTGTCCATCATCTATCATATACTATCCATCCATCCTTCCATCAACTCTATGTCTATAGTCTATATTTCTATCATCTATTATATATTATCTATCTATATATCATCTATCATCTACCATTATCTATCTATCTTATACTATCTATCATCTATCTATCACATACTATCTATCTATGTATCCATCATCTATCATATTCTATCAATTATATACTATCTATCATCTATCTATCATACAGTATCTATGTATCTATCATCTATCATATACTATCTATCCATCCATCCCTCTATCATCTATCTGTTATCTATCATCTATATCTGTCTATCATCTGTCCATCCATCCATCTCTTCTATCTTCTATCTATCCATCTTTCTATCTCTTCTGTCAATAAATCTATTATCTATCAATCAGTTATCTCTCTGTCTATCTATCATTTATCTACTTCTCATCACATCCATCCTGTCTGTTTATCTATCTAAATTAGCTTTCAGCTAGAAAGGCAGTCACCTGGCACTTGGCCGTGCTTTCCACACACAGCATTAGGAAAGAAGTTAACCTTGGGGTGGCTTCTAGAAGAATTAGTGCTTGTCATCATCGTGATCCATCACGGGACTTGATTAGTAATGAGGAAATGGTGATTAAATAGCTTGGCGAGTTCACGTTTTACATTAGCAATTACTCTGTTGACTGTGTTGGTGTGAGGATAAACTTTTTGAAAGTTCTAGCATGAAAAGAACTATATAAAGGGATGTGGTTCCCACAGTATTTTCTCCTTCTTTTTTTCGCCATAGTGAGGATGAAATGTTATTGTAGATAAGAGACAAGGCTTCTGTTTACCAAGCCTTCCTTGTCTGTCAGCCTCCCTCCCCCTCCTGCACCTCCTCCCTGATCCTACACACCCTGTCTCTGCCTTCTTGTTCCCACTTTTCATAGGGAGAGGACGTTCTCAATGACAAGCATTTGATATGGATGATTCTGCCTGCATAATGACATTCCTCGAGTTCTGATTGTAATGATGATGTTACGTGCCCAGTGCCGGGCACATTCCACTGCCTCGTCTGTGAAATGGGGGTGATAAGCCCGGCACAGCTAGAGTCAGTGGGAGTGACTGCCCTGAGGTCACGTGGCCAGACTTGCACTGTGGTTCCAGCTGCCTGTTAGATGTGCTCCCCACCTCTCCAAAAACTGTTAACTTGTGCAGAAAAGAGAGCGAGAGAGAGAAATAAAACGTGTTTACTTTACATTTTGAGATAATTTGAGACTCATAAAAATGTTGCAGAACTTGTGCAAATTGTCCCCTTTGTCTGTGCTGCTCCCTGGGATCTCCCCCATGGTAAGCTCTTCCCTAGCTGCAGTCCTGTGATCAGCACTAACCCCTTGACTTTGGAACAGCTGAACTCACCCACAGGCTTTACGCCGGGTTTTATTCATTTTGCATCAGTGTCCTTTTCTTTTCTTTTCTTTTCTTTTTCTTTTTTTTGAGACAGAGCTTCAAGCTGTCCCCCTGGGTAGAGTGCCGTGGCATTACAGCTCACAGCAACCTCCAACTCCTGGGCTCAAGCAAGTCTCCTGCCTCCGCCTCCCAAGTAGCTGGGACCACAGGCGCCCGCCACAACGCCCGGCTATTTTTTTTTCTTTTTGGTTGCAGCCGTCATTGTTGTTTGGCGGGTCCGGGCTGGGGATTCGAACCCGCCACCTTAGGTGTACGTGGCTGGCGCCTTAGCCGCTTGAGCTATAGGAGCCGAGCCCATCAGGGTCCTTTTCCAGGAGCAGGCTCCACATTGCGTTTACGTGTTGTGTCCGGAGTCTCCTCTCATCTGAGCCTTTCTCTCTCTTCCTCAATCTTGACTTTTTTTCTTTTTTTTAGTTTTTTTAAACTAAATCATAGCTGTGTACATTAATGCAATCATGGAGTACAGTGTGGTGTTTTCACATACATTTTGAAATACTCTCATCAAACTGGTTAACGTGGGCTTCATGTCATTTTCCTAGTTATCGTGTTAAGATGTTTATATTCTACTTTTAAAAAGATTCACTTGTACCCTTGTAGGATAAACCATAGAGGTGATCCCTCCAATCACCCTCCCTCCCCTTCCCTGTCCCACCCCCCTCCCCATATTCTAAGGCTATAATTAGGTTATAACATTCCTATGAAAGCTATAAATTAGTTTCAAAATAGGGCTGTGTACATTGGATAGCTTTTCTTCCATTCTTGTGATACTTTGCTAAGAAGAACATTTTCTAGTTCCATCCATGTAAACATGAAGGAAACCTTGACTTTGATGGGGAGGACCAGCCAGCTGTTCTGTGGATCGCCCATCAATTACAGCTTTCCTGTCATTTCCTCGTCGTTTGATTTAGGTCATGTGAATTGCTGTTCCTTCCTTCCCCGTGCACCTCGTCACGGGGGTGTCACGGTGCTTAGTTACTGGTGATATTAATCTTGTCCTTTGGCTGAGCTTCTGTGTGCCGGAACTCTCCACTGTTTTTCCTTTGAAATTAAAAAATATCTTGGGATGACATGCAACTATCCTGTCTTTGAACCAGACTGTTTTTTAACCAGCCAATTTTAGCTTTCCTTGATGAGTCCCTCTGGAACAATTAGTCCTGTGATGCATGCAAATGGTGATATTTTATACTTCCTTTTCTTTTTTCTTTTTTGCTCTATGTCACGCTGTTACCTAGGCTGGAGTGCTGTGGCTTCATCACAGCTGTGATTGTAGGTGTGTATCACCACACTTGCTTACTTCCCCCCCATTTTTTGTAGAGGCAGTTTGCTATTTTACCCATTGTTCTTGAATTCTTGGCCTCAGGCCATCCTCCTGCCTTGGCCTCCCAGCTAGGATTACAGACATGAGCCACTATGCATAGCCAGTGAGCTATTTCTTTTATTTCCTCTACATTTAATCGGAATTCCAAGATAAGGAAGAATTACATCTTTTCCTTCTCTGATTTGCTACTAATGCATTCACGGACCTCATTTTATTTTACGGGTTATAATTAATTAGTATCGATATTTTTTGTTATTGCTGTTATTACTCTGATTGTCCCAAGATTTAGCCTTTGGAAGATCCTTTAACTGGGATCCCGATTCCTTTTGACATGCCCCGGTCATTTTAAAAATGCTTTCTTAGTTTTAGGCACCATAGGATATTGCTGGAACATATTGTATTTCCCTCACCTCAGTCCCTAGATAAGCAGTCTCCAAATAGCCCTTGCTCCTTCTATTGGAGAAGGGGTTAGAAACCAAGATCTGTGAGCCAGTGTGCTTATTTTTACTGGGGTGACATTGCTTCTTAACCCTCTCAAGGAACAGGGCTGTTTGCTGGCGTCCATTTAAATACATACACAGACGCATGCATACATTCGTGTCTGGATCCGTGTCTCTCTGTCTGTCTGTATATTAAGGACCAGGGGTTGACATTGTCACTGATTCTAGTCCAGTGCCACACTGCCAATTCTAGCCTTTCCCCACATTTCTAACTCCTTGGTTCAATAGTAAAACACCTGTGCCTCAATCCTAGTGAGTGTGTGTATATATATTACATATATGTGTGTAGTTTCAAAATTGCTAACACAGCAATCTGTTGATCAGAACACACACTAGCTATGACATAGTGTATGTGCACATTTCTTTTTGTCTTGTAAGCTTTCTAGTAGATGGTCTTGCAGCCCAATTCATAATTGTTAGGTCATGGAAGAAACCCAAATGCCCATCGACCCACCAGTGGATCAATAAATTGTGGTACATGTACAGCATGGAATACTATGCAGCCCTAAAGAAGGATGGAGACTTTACCTCCTTCATGTTTATATGGA
>NW_003852460.1:6627225-6628231 GCF_000181295.1 Otolemur garnettii | reverse complement strand
AGTATGAACGTTTTAACTCAATAACTAAGAAAATGACATAAAGGTTATGTTAACCAGTTTGATGAGAGTATTTCAAAATGTATATGAAAACAGCACACTGTACCCCATGATTGCATTAATGTACACAGTTATGCTATAAGAAATAAAATTAAAAAAAAAAAGAAATATTTTTTTTCTAGGTTACCTAGGTCAGTTCCTTTTTTTTGCAGTTTTAGCCGGGGCCTGGCTTGAACCCAGCACCACTGGTGTACGGTACTGGCGCCTTACTCCTTGAGCCACAGGTGCCATCCTCTTTTTTCCTTTTTACAATGTCTCTATTTGTTTGCAATAGGGTTAAGCCCACTTGCTACTGTCTAAAATCCTTTTGGGGTCCCCACCCCACTGCCACCACCACAGTCCTGATTAATTTTAATTATTGATCAACCCTTTGAGTAAGTGAACAGCAACATGGTTCTAAAAGCCAGCAGCATGCAGAAAGGATTACATAGCTATGAACTGCTCCTCAGCCCTGTCTCTGCTACACTTTCATTCTTCCCATCCTTCCCCATCCTGCCTGCACCTGCTGGGTAGTTTCTAAGTCATTGCCCCTATTAAGTTTGCACACAAGAACAAATAGGTGCCTTTTCTTATATCCCCTTCATCCTCACATGAATGATGGCATGCTATACGTATTCCTTTGCACTTCCCCCCCTGCTGAATAGTCTGTCCTGGAAATTTCAGTGCACAAAGGTCTTACCCATTCCACACTCTTTATTTACTTCTCATGGAGGTGTCACCTATGCACAGTAATGCAAATCTTAGGTATGCAGTTTGATGATTTTTTTCCCCAAGTGCTAACATGTGTAAACACTATTCAGTTGATGATTTGGGACATTGCTGGTGTTCTGGAACATTTCCTCATGCTTTTTCTCAGATTCCTCCACCCCACTCCCCACCAGAGTTCTGATTTTTACCACTGTGGACGAGTGCTGCCTGTTTTCGAGCCCCACGTGGTCAGACTCAGATG
>NW_003852460.1:6621881-6626884 GCF_000181295.1 Otolemur garnettii | reverse complement strand
GTCCTGGTGCAGCTCAGGGGTGATTTCTGAATCTGAAAACTTCATCTTCTGTTATGCTGCAGTGGGCTGGGTGCAGGGGGACAGCTCACAGAACTAAGACATTCTGCACCTTGCTTAGAAAGAGATTACGTCTTGTTTTATGAAATTCTTTTAAAAGCTAGAACTACCGTTGGCATTCTCTGGGTCTCTACATCCTAACCAGCTTAGAAGGAAACTTTCTGTCAAACAACTGAAAAACAAGTGGCTGCCACTTGGTTTGAAATAAATACGTGTGCATTTGATCTCAATCTCTATAAACCACTTGGAGTGGCATCGATGTAATTCTATTGAAATATAAGGTGAAGCAGAGGTGATATCTCCTTTATTTATCACCTTATAATTACTAGGTACATGCTGGGCAAATAAGTGAACAGTTCCCAAACCACTGGTTAAGGCATAAAGAAAATCAGACAACAATTAAATAGTTTACCCCTTAATTCACTAAGCCTTTATGCTTATTATGCTAGGCGTAGAGAGTTGGGTTGGTCTGGCTGCAATGTGTGGGTTCTGCTCACAAGGATGTTGCTTGGTGCCAGAGAGTTGGCCCGGCCTCTCGGTCCCTTCCTTGACTAGGCTTAGTTCACCCACAGCTCAGGGGTCGCAGAGTCCACTAGAGGTAACGACTGGGTCAGCTAGCACTGGGAGAAGTCCTAGTGCTCCCTGAGTTGCAGAAACAAGACCTCGTAGATAGTTCTGGATTGAACATTATCTGAGCAGTACTATAGGCATGAACACAATGCCGTTTCTTGGCTGGGATCTCAGCATTGTATGTAGCCTGTCCCACAGGGGAAACCCTGCCCTCTTAGCCTTCCATGCTTTGCGAGATAGAGGACGACAATATGATGAGGAAAAGACATTTCCCCCAGTAGCTCATCCAGGTCACCCCACTGAGCACCTCTGCTTAACACATGCACGCAGGGTGAACATTCCTACACAATCATACATGCTTTTACATTCTGCATTCTGCACCCACTGGGCAGAAATGAGCTGAAACCCAAGACTCTGCTTTCTATTTTAAATTTTCCTCTCTCTGGTAACTGGAATTACCTGCTGTAGGAAATTCCATAGCGCAGTGGTGATAATGTCCTACAGGCAATTTCAGCTAATTAGGAGAGAAATGTCCTAATTTACAAGGGAAAAGACAGTTGTCTGGAGAATAATTAATTTCTGCCACAAAAGATGCATATATTAGTATGGTTACCTTCAAGAATTAATTACTCCGTTTTTGACTATTTGTCTTTTCAGGAATGTGGCTTACTTCAAAATGTAATTAAAATATTTAGCACATAACAGATCGAAAATCATTGCTGCGTTGAAGCCAGAATGCAAGGAAGGAAATATTAGTTTGTAAATGTGCTGCAATTTCTCATTTTAATTCTTCTGGGCAAGGATATTGGACTTATACAGTAACATCTGTTGTTGTGCTAAGTTTTCTAGGGAATTTGAGGTTGAACTGCCTTGTGCTTACACTGTGAGTGGTCTAAGAAGGAAGAACTGATTTTTTTCATGTTGTTGCTTTTATCTCATGATCAGAGGGCGCTGAGACAGCGCTGGGTAGTGGTTACACCCCTACTGATGGCTCCATAATCATCTCCAGTGCTTGCATCTTGGCGATGCCAGAGAATGGCTACTAACAACCCCACCGTGAGCTGCCAGGGTGCAGACCATGGATTCTTGTAAGCCATCTGGTCCCACATGCCCATTGTAGAATCTCATTGTTCCCAATCAGGAGGCAAATTCCCTCCTCTCCCCTTGAACCTGACGGGTGTTTATGATCACCTCAACACATAGAAAGTAGCAGGGGTAATGCTAGCTGACTTCCTAGGCTGGGTCATAAAATTCAACGTGGCTTCTACCTGTTCTGTGAACATTTGCTCTTGGAACTCAGCCACCATGTTGTGAGGAAGCCCACACCACACCAAGACGTCCTGTGTACTTTTCATCAGTAGCCCTAGCTATAACCTCAGCCAGCCTCTGCCAACCTCCAGACACGTGAGTGGGGGAGTCTTTGGAAGGTCCTGCCCTGAGGATTCAAGCTGCCCCCACTAAGACCAAAAGGAACAGAAATGAACCATCTCCACCAAGTCCTGTCAAAGTTGTACATTTGCAAATGAATTTGGGACAATGTCTTATGCTACCATAGTAACTAAAATACAAGCTAAGACTTATTTATAAAAGGAATACTCTTTGAGGAAAGTTTATCTGTGGTGGATTGTAGAGTTTGCATTTAATGAGTGTTTGTGGAAGAAAATGTTTAGGGAAATAAAAATCAGTTAGTCAATAATTTACTTTACCCAAATGAGTTTAGATGGCTGCCCCCCCCCATATACCTATCATTTCTCACACACATTTTGTGCCACAGACCTTAAGAATACTTTTTTTTTTTTTTTAAAGACAGTCTTATCTGTTGCCCAGCCCAGGTGCCCATGGTATCATAGCTCCTAGCAACCTCAAACTCCTGGGCTTAAGTGATCCTTCTTTCCCCAGCCTCCCAAGTAGCTGGGACTGCAGGTGCCCACCACCACATCTTGCTAGTTTTTCTATTTTTAGTAAGAAACAGGGGTCTCAGCCCTTCTCAGACTGGTCTTGAATTCCGGAGCTCAAGCAATTTACTTGCTCAGCCTCCCAGAGTGCTGGGATTATAGGCATGAGCCCCTGCACCCAGCTGAGAATTCATAATTTCCCCCTTGCCTTGGTTCCAGTGTGCAGAAGCTCACAGGCCTTGCACAGTCATTCTCTGGGGTCTATAAAATTCTCCCTCTGTGACACTGAGTTATCAGGAATCCCAAGAATGAGGAGATGAGACTCAAAGGGAAGAGTGTTCAGTGACAGCTCCCTTCCCCCATAGCTGGAGATGGCATCACAGCAACTTAGTGACTTCAAAAATAAAACACGTGCCACCCCTTGGCACCCTCGTAATTTCTAGAAATTTGTAAAGTGAGGATGATAACAACTTCCCACCTCCCTCCCTGAGGGTTGGGTGGAGTGGGACAGTGGGTATGTGCTTGCACAGTGCTTCAGTGTGGAGGGGTGCGTCTATGGAGAGTATGTCACTCCTAACAGCATGTCGTCCAGAAAAGCCACCATAATGGACCACCGAAATAGCTGCCTCTGCCTCAGTGTTGATTCAAGAATATTCACCTGATGAAACAGCCCTCACCTCCCGTCCAGCAGGAAGAATTGCCTTTGGAGTTGTGTTAAAGCAGTTGGCTTGGGCATGGTCTGCACTGTCGGTGAAAATGCAAACTCATTCACACCACTGCCCACACACTCCTGGCTGGGGGGATGCATGTTGCCCTGGGGATCACCTGGCCACTGTCAGTGGAATGTTTGCTCTTCCGATTCCAATACAGCTCCTATTCCTTCTTCAAATAGGCATTTTCACAGCCATGAGGGTGATTCATTTTTCCCAGGTGCCAATTGCTTTCTGGAGATGATGACATGGTTCTTTGTTCGTTTACAAGTCTACACTGATTATAGGAGTTGCATAGATATAGGAGCTGAAGGTCGTCTTCTTTATAAGGGTAGCTTTGGAAAAGGAAGCCAGAAATTAGACAGGGTGCAAAGAATCCTTCCTGGCTGTGAGGCAGATTTTTAGAAACCAGTGACATTTCTCCGATTGTCTGGGATAGAGACATCCTTTCCCTCCTCCTGTGGCTATAGAAAGTGTTTATGGGGAAGCTACAGCAAAACCTCAGTCTTTAATGGAAAATTCCATCTTCTAATTTGATATGAAGAGCAGTCATAACAGGAGTCATGTAGGTTCCTTGTGGTTTTATTTTTGCTGTTACCATTTTTATTCGGGTCAGTGAAAAATGACAATCTGTCCCATCTAAATTAGGATATTAGGAATCCATTGTTAGGTGCCATCAGAACGTGCAGATGGGAAGCACATATTTCAGCCGGTCCTTGGAACATTTGGAATCAGCCAGGGAGATGATGAGCTGAGCTCTTCACACCTCAGAGGGGCCGTGATGGCATGTGGCTGGAACCCAACCCCGTGACTCAGGTATGAGGAGGCAGTAGCAGGTGCCAGCCGGGTCAGGTGGGTCTCCCGATGTCTGAAATTGCCTTTTTTGTTTTTGCTGTTGCAGTTTCTGGAAGCCCACGGACAGCATGCTTTTGTAAGTTTTGACAACATGAAGGTTTTCTGGGATCAGGCGGGCATGGGGACATTGGAGGAAGATCTGGGTATAAACGCACAAGGAATGAATGCCCTGCTGGGAATAGGCAAGTGCGGGCTAAAAACACTGCTGTGGCCACACCACGGGGTCAGCTCCATAACTGGCAGGGTCCACAGCAAGGTGAGATGTGCAGCCTGCTTTTCAAAACTTAACAGTTCGAAGATGATATCTGCAGAGTATTAAGCTGTGGAAGTTGTCTGTCTGTAGTCTGGAATGTTCTGAAACGCTGTCTGGGTGGAAGCATGCAGTATCTGGCTTCCTTGGCTCAGCATAGTGGACACACACCGTGATTCTTCCCTTCTTAACCCGAGGAGCAGTCAGTGGGATGGCCACACCACCATTTGTTTTTGTGTTTACTTTTGCTTAGAAGGAATTTTTCTGGCCTTTCCCAGGTCCGGTGACAACTAGCTGGCTGATCAGCACAGCTGTGTCCTCTTCTTCCTGGCGACTCCGTCTCCCAGCCTCCCTTGCTGCTGGCTGCAATCATAAGAGTGAGTTCCAGTCACTGGAATGAGAGCGGACGTCACGTGTGCCAGGGCCTGGCCCAGGAGGTCCTCCCCAGCCTGCCCCTCTACTTTCTTGTCCTTCTGATGGAATCTAAACTAGGATGACAACCTCAAAAGGCACATGCTAAAGATGACTGAGCCACATGTTGAAGGAATTTTAATCCACGAGTCACCATCTGGAGAAGACCTGCCCATAGGACATCCCAGGAGTGACAAGAGGACCACTAGTGTGAAAATCTCCCACTGGACTGAATCTCCCTGAAATCTCCCACTG
>NW_003852460.1:6619545-6621507 GCF_000181295.1 Otolemur garnettii | reverse complement strand
CCTGAAATCTCCCACTGACTGAGCTGAATCTTCCTGAAATCTTCCACTGGACTGAATCTCCCTGAAATCTCCCACTGGACTGAATCTCCCTGAAATCTCCACTGCACTGCAGTGCTCTGCAGAACGACCCTGGCTCAGAGGGGCGTGTGTGAGATGCAGACAACAGCCCTAGGACCTGCCAGTCTTTATCAGCTGTGTGCTGCCCCTGCTACGTGGGGTTTCCTGGGAAGGACATCACAGGGCACAGCCATCCCATGTTTTGCCTTCCATGTCTATGGATAAGCAACCTAGAGAGTTGTTTAGCTACCAGTCTTCAGATTTGGGAAATGCTGACGAATGTTTTGGGTGTTTGTGGTAGACAGAATAATGGCCTCTTCAAGATGCCCATGTCCTAATTCCTGACACCTGTTAATATGGACCTTTGCAGACATGATGGTTAAGGTCGTTGTGATGGGGAGATGACCTTGGAGTATGTGAGTGGGCTCAATGTCATTACAAGGGTCCCACTAAAAGGGGAAACAGATTTAGAGTCAGAGAGGATAGGTCAAGAGAAGCAGAGATCAGAGGGAGAGTTGGAAGGCACTGCACTGTTGGTCTTGAGGTGCAGGAAGGAGCCGGGAGCAAGCCCTTCAGGCAGCCCTTAGAAATCGCACAAGGAGAGAGAACACAGCGTCCGCTCAAGCCTCCAGAGGAACCAGCACCGTCAACACCTTGATTTAAGGGTGTCTGACATCCAGGAGGGTAAGATAATACATTTTTGTTGTTTAAGCCTCTAAATTTGTGCCAGTTTGCTACAGAAGCCCTAGGAAATGTGTTATTGCAGATTTATGTTGCAGTTTCAAAGTATTTGAAGGTGGGAGATTCGTCTGAAGTAGAGGAGGAAGCTGCATAACTCCACGTTCCAGGGTCAGCTGTCACCGTGCTGACCGCACTGTAGCTAAGGATGACCAAACAAATTATAGGTCAAGTTACACCCACGGCTCCAAAATTCCATCTTCTACTTAAACAAAGACCAGTAATAACAGGAGTAGCGTAAGGTCATTGCGATTTTATTATTGTTGTTACCATTTTTATTCAGGTCAATGAAAAATTATAATCTGTCCCATCTAAACTTAAGGATATTAGGAATTTGCTGTCACAGTCTCACCTTTTTTTTCCCTATAAGCTAGCATTGCAAAAATACTTGAACATTCTCTATTTGGGGGGAAAAATTCAATAATGCAACTGAAGTGTGGCCTTAAAAGAATCCTATGGAATTATTTCTCCAAACCCAGACTAAATAGAAATTACTCATGGTGGAAGGATTTCACATTTGGGACAGGGACAGCCTTGTGTCTGGGTTTCCTTAGCTCTTGTGGTGAGAAGATGCCCTGGCAGATGCTGTGTTGCCATCCGAAAAAGATCCCTCACTTTCCACCAAGTGTGAATCATTGGCAATGAATAAACTCACATCATTTCATATTTTTTATTGGATTCTATATCTGTGGCTCAGGTGGCTAAGGTGCCAGCCACATACACCTAAGGTGGCTGGTTCGAATCCAGCCCGGGCCCGCCAAACAACAACGATGGCTGCAACCAAAAAATAGCCAGGCGTTGTGGCAGGCGCCTGTGGTCCCAGCTACTTGGGAGGCTGAGGCAGAAGACTCGCTTGAGCCCAGGAATTGGAGGTTGCTGTGAGCTGTGATGCCATGGCACTCTACCCAGGGGGATAGCTTGAGGCTCTGTCTCAAAGAAAAAAAAATACAAGATCTAAATCAGATTTGCTCCTAACCCTAAGCTGGGCGGATAAACACAGCGTCCCACACCCACACCGTCAACATCTGCTCCCTAATAAGATTCTTTCTAATGAGAGAAAACTCAGTTTCCCTCGAAGAGAAGAAGGAGCTTCCCGAGAGCTCTCACCCTCCTGTCTGCTGGAGATAAGTGCACCTGACCTCGCAGAGAAATTCCCTCGTGACATTC
>NW_003852460.1:6609587-6618730 GCF_000181295.1 Otolemur garnettii | reverse complement strand
CCCGCCACCTTAGGTGTACGTGGCTGGCGCCTTAGCCGGTTGAGCTATAGGCGCTGAGCCGAAAATGAAGAATCTTTATCAGATGAGCTCATCACTGTATATATTGTACAATAATTATACAGTTATTTTATATTATAATTTTGTTATATAATTATATATTATTACAAGTAAGAATAAACAACAAATATATACATAATTGTATAAAATAAGTACATAATTTATAAACTTACATAAAAAAATTTTATATATCAATAAATATATATGGGTCTATATGTGTGTAGATGTCTATGTGTATATATGTGTGTGGCATCTACCTCTGTGAAGTCTGCCCTGACCAGTCCTGCAGTCCCCACCAAAGGTGTTAGCCCATGAGCAGCTTCCCAGGGCCTGCGTTCCAGTGTCCCGGGTTTGCTCTGGGGACAGGGGATTTAGTCCTGGAGATGTGTCCATGGCAAGAAGTCCAGCTCACCTTCTCTCATCTCTCCCAGCCTGGGCCCAGGGCGGGCAGCATGATCTGCATGTTGGAGCCCGATGTCATGCTCAGCCTAGTGCCAAAAAAATGTATACACATTTAAAGAAAGGAAAAAACTGCATTAAAACTTTAATATTCAAGTCACATTTGACTTCTGCAATTAGAAGAGACACAGGTACAATATGGGTATAAGAGGTCAGACAATTAAGTCTGAGAACTCATACTCGAAAACGTGCCACACGGCTCATTGCTGGACATCACTACGGTGCCCTTGGAGGGGCTCCCCTTGGGAGGCTGTGCACGGATGCCGGTGTCTGGTCTCCCCTTCACAGCAATTTTGGAACTCTTTTTCTGAAATGGCCATCAGAGCTGTCATTCTACAGGGTCTAACAATTGAGTTTGAGAACTCATCCTGGAAAATGTACTTTGAATATACTTCCATATTGAGTGTTATAATTTTAAAACAGTTTGTCCTTGCCTAAAATATGTCTACACTTTTTTGGAACCTTCTGTATTATTCCTTCAGAGTGTGATTTCAGGTGGACATCCAATGGGATTTACAGACTCTCCCCGACCCTGGGAGTCAGAGGGGCAGGTAGTGGGCTGCACCCCCACAGCAGGAGCCGGCAAGTTCTCTGGGCTCCGTCTTCAGGCGGGCACCTTGCTGCATCACAAACACCTCTAGGAACTTTTTTTTTTCCTGCAGTTTTTGGCTAGGGCTGGATTTGAACCCACCACCTTCAGCATATGGGGCCGTTGCCATACTCCTTTGAGCCACAGGTGCCACTCACACCTCTAGGAACTTTTAGAACCAAGCCCATCAACTATTTTACAGCCAGAACCACCTGGGGTGGCCCAATTCTAGATAATTCAGATGAGAGACAAGAAAGCATCACAATCATTTTGTTGTGTGAGCAAACTGGGATGAACACACCAGGAGGAGTGATGATCAGCGAGTCCTGCCTGTGTAGTTCTGGGGAGTTCCCTGTGATTATCCCGAGTGCTTGCTCTTGATTGTGTATTTCAAATTTTTAACCTTTTAAATATTTTATTTTTTAACTGACACATGATAAAGATCCATATTTATGGGGTACATAGTGATGTTGTGATATATATAATGTATGTGATGCAAATCAGGGTAATTAGCATACCCGTCACCTCAGACATCTATTGTTTTCTTGATGGTGGGAGCACTCCATGTTCTCCTGGTAGAAAAATATAAAATTCATTAATGATATATAAATAAATTAAAACAAGAGAGCTCCATCCAGTGCTTTCTCGTTTCAGACGATGGCACATTAAATGCTCCTGGAAGATTATTGAGTCGTGAATTTATGGCCCGACAGAGAGGATGGATACGAAATTGTTTATAACGACAAGCCGCGTAAACCCATGCATACGGAAAAGGTCTGGAATAAAATATTTACAAAGGTCAGTAGCAGGGCAGTTTAAATGATTGAGCTGTGGATTCATTTTCTTTTGCCTTTGTATATTTCAGATTATGGAGAAATTTTGTGTGTTGTCGAAATGATTTTGACAATTTTATCATAGTTCTCAAATATTTTAACTCTGAATTTTCATACAGATGACTGGAGCTTGTCCTGAATTTTTTTTTTTTTTTTGAGACAGAGCCTCAAGCTGTCCCCCTAGGTAGAGTGCCATGGCATCACAGCTCACAGCAACCTCCAACGCCTGGGCTCAAGCAAGTCTCCTGCCTCCGCCTCCCAAGTAGCTGGGACCACAGGCGCCCACCACAACGCCCGGCTATTTTTTTTTTTTTTTTGGTTGCAGCCATCATTGTTTGGCAGGCCCTGGCTGGATTTGAACCTGCCACCTTAGGTGTATGTGGCTGGTGTCTTAGCCACTTGAGCCATAGGCGCTGAGCTGCTTGTCCTGAATTTAAAGATAGGAGGCTCCTTCCCCTGTATAGTAAACTAACATGTTAATACTAGCCTCACCCCCTAACTCTTGGCTCCCCCAAAGAAAAGGACAGCAGAAAAGACATGCCAGTCACACAAGCGCTTCTAGTCTCAAATAATTTTCAACTGCAAGTGAATCCAACAGCCTTATTGCATGAGCTGCTAAAACAGGCAGTCTGTGGGTATTACTTTATCAAGAAGTGAAATTCAAACCCTGCCTTCCTCTGCGTACAGGAGAGCTATCTTCCTCCAGCGACTCCCTCCTGTAGGCCTGGCTGCAGGAGTGGCCTGTGGACAGCAGAGAGCAGCCCCTGGGTGCTTGTTAGCAGTGCAGAACTGTGGACTGAGAGTGGGCATTCCAGGACTGACCCCACCCAGGGCAGTGCAGGGATGAAGCTGAGGGAGCAGAGAGCAGAGGGATGTTTGTGAACCAGGCAGTGCCTACACTTAGAAAGGTGGTGTTGGGCTCGTGTCCAACCTGCATTTGGTTATTTCACGTTTTCTAGAATAATGTCCCTCCTTTATTTTTAGTTGTCTGTTTTTCATGACGCTGGCAGTTTTGAAGGGTCAGGCTCATTTTCTGATGTCTGTGGTTATCAGCCAGGTGTATGGTGTGAGGAATGGAGATAGATGTGCCTGCCTGCTCCCCCGGTCCCCAGAGGATATTTGGCAATGCCAACATATTTGGCCGTTGTGCCTTGGGGAGTGTTACTGCCATACCCCAAGTGGAGGCCACGCATGGTGCCGAGTACCCAGCCCTGTGCTGGACCCCAGTCCCTCCTCCTCCCAGAGGATTATCTAGACACGGAAAACAGATTGAGATGTCGAGAAATGGTATGTTACGCAGTGTCTTACATTCTGGGTCTTTTTGACTGTGTGCTCATGGTTGGATTCAAATTTAACATTTCTTGGCAAGAATACCTCCTAGATGACATGTATTTCTTAATAAATTCTACACAGGGGGCCTCCGACGCAAGCTGTCCCACGATTGGCAATGCTTGATTTGATCACTCACTTAAAGGCTGAATGCCTGCTGCTCAGCCTCCAGAAGGACAGCACACCTCTGCTCGGCCCGCCAGCCACTGGGTAAGGTCAGTGTCAGAATGTCGCCTTCCTCTGGCAGGTGCACAGACACACGTGCAAAGTGACAACGTCTCTGCAGCACTTGTGCTATAGAAACCAGAGAAGGTGCTTTCAAGAAGAATTAGGTTTCTTGGGTTTTTTTTTAAAAGGATATTGGGGGAGGATCATTGCTAATATTTCTCTGTAAGTAACATTCCACTTGAGCAATTTTGCCACATGGGGGGGACCCACTTTGATTTGAAACTGAACACAGCCTGAGTTGTAACCCCAGCAGCCCAGTGGGAACAGGTCTGTGTAAGGGATTGAAAGGAGGTTTGCAAGGCTGCCCATAGAGCCCCGTGCAAGCTCACTTACACGCTTCTTCTGCACAACCTCTGTTGGCTCCACACTCTCCAATGATCAAGTTCAGCTTTGTGCACTAGCTAGGCTCTTGGAGCCTCATGGTTTGCATGGATTTGTTCCCCTAAAAAACAGAGGGCATAAGGAATATTACTCTGATCAGACAATTTGGAGAACTGAAACCAACTTCTCTACCAGCTGCACACAGCCAGAAAGTGGGAGAAAGATTTGCACTCAAATGCAAAAGGGTTGCAGAGTCCAGAAGGCTGGCTCCAGCCCTGAGTCCTGCCTTGCTGTCAGGACTAATGGGAAATGAATGAAAGCCTTTATTATGGTAGCATTTTACTGTATGTGTGACGTACTGCCCTCAAGAAAATGTCTATTCAAATACCATTTACTGATATGGATTTTACAACACCCAAAATAATTTTACATGGAAAAGAAGTTCCATGATGGGTGTGCGGGGATCTTGAAATGAGTACAGACAATGCAGGTATTTCTTTTCCTCTAGACACCCATGTCCTTATACGCCACTTCTTCAGGTTCTGGTTTTGCACTAGTGTGTGGGGAGACACAGAAAGTCAGGATTCATATTTCCAAGGACCAGGCACCTCTCTGGCTTGTGTGGCAGCCCAAAGATTTTCTGGTTACAGCCACAATTCTGCCACACCTGACTCACCCGTCTCAAGGGTCATGTTTCCCATGGTGGTAACTGTGGACATTAGTATTTATCTATTTGTGTATTGATTTACATTTTGTAAATTTTGTGTTGTGAAAGAGGTTTTAGGTTTACAATTAGAAACATGTAGTGGCAGGTTAAAACCCAACATGGTTCTACCACATGACCTGAACTGTAGACTTCATTCAAACTTCATTTGTTTCCCCACAAATGTCCTTTTTCTGCCCCAAAGGAAGACAGAAGATATTCTGCCTTGCAGGACCCCAAGTTGCGTTTCATCGTCATGTTATCTTAAGCTCCTCGAGGCTGTGACAGTTTTCCAGGCGTTTTTTGTTTTGATGACCTTGGCGGTTTCCCGAAGGACTGGGGAGGTATTTTGTAGAACGCCCCTTGCTCAGTTTAGGCTTTTCTGTGTTTCTCATGATCAGACTGGATTTACGAGTTTAGGGGAAGAAGACCACAGAGGTGAAGTGACATTTTCATCTTGTCTTTCCCAGGGTCCATCCTATTCTCGTAACTTGTCGCTGGTGATGGTGACCTTGTGCCCTTGTTACTTGGCTGGGGTGGTGTTTGTGAAGTCTCTTCACAGGCAAGTTGCTTCTGGTCCTCCCTTTCCACACTTTGTTCTTTGGACTTGAGTCACTAAGTGTGGTGAACACTAGTTTTAAATGCCGCCTTTGCCCCCAGCAACAGTCCAGGGTTCACATCTATAAATTCTAATCCTGGTGCAATATCTTCGTAGTACTACCACTTTAACTAGGAAACAGAGCTCGTAAAAGCAAAGGTGCATTTAAGATAGTAAAAGAGAGTTTTCTCTCACAGTTTCAGATATTACTGAAATTTGCTTTGAGCTTGAATTAAATTCTTATACATGGTCTGTAAGTTATTCCCCAATCCGGAAAAATGTGAGTAAGAAATGTGACTACTTATATTTTCGCCATCTGTGTGCAGCGCGGAGGGAGGCTCCCCCGATAAGTGGTCTAATCTGCACTCCGGGGTCTTGCTCCCATTCTGTGGATAACAAAACTGAGGCTCATAGGACTGAATGATTTGTATCGCATGGCTGAAGTGGGCTTTCAAAAGACGCTGCCCAGCGCTGAAGCCCCAATTCCTTCTATTAAATCCTACACACTTTGCGGATGGACGGAGGGAAAACAGAAAGGGATGCTTTAGAAATAACCCTTCATTGCCATGGACTGCCTTCATCGAATGTCTCAGTTTTGTAGCTGGCATTCCAGGGAGCCGGCTGCCCAGTGCCTCCCCCACTCCTGCCCTCCCGCCTTTCACCCTGCTGGTGTTTCCACTGATTTCCCAGGACAGGCCCTTTCCCTCCTGCAAAACAGTGCTCAAGACGCCTCCTTGATGTGATCTTCCCAGACAAACCTCTTCTGACCCCAAGCCCAGTCCAGTCTTTCTTGCAACCGCCCAAGCTTAACTGAGTCCACAGGGTGAGTCTCCGCCCCATGCAGACACCTGCCCTCATCTCCAGGTCTGGGCGGAGGCCTGCGTGCAACCGCTGTGTGCTTTTTGAAAGTTGCTTTGTGCAGAGTTCTGTCTGGCTCTGTGGAGAATTTGGAGTGGCACAGGCGTGGTCTGGACTGTGCAGGAGCGCCTGGTGTCGGGACACGTGAGCAAGTGGGTTGTTCCTGGAGAGGAAAAGGAAAGTAGGAGCAAAGGGCAGAGAAAGGGAAGGGCTGGGTTGGCTTCCTGGGGGAGGTGGGGTCTGAGGTCATCTGCGAAAATTGAAAAACATTTGCCAGATTGGAGAGGGTCGCAGGCAACCGGGAAAGGCAGAGCAGAAGCAGCATGTGGCGACGTAGTTGGGGCCACAGGGAAGCAAGCTTCGAATGCCAGGTGAAGGAATTGCCACTTTATTCTGTAGACGGTGGAGCCTGTTGCTGGTTGCGGAGAAGGAGGCTGAGGCCCCCTGGGCGGTGCTGTGCTTCCCAGGTCCTCTAGGCAGCTGCCCATGCTGGCATCCTGGAGACACTTCTCCCTGGTCTGCAGAGAATGGACGTTCAGTACTGGTGGCAGGTCTTCCAGCTGTCAGAGACCAGAACCGCACAGCTTTGCAAGTTGTGCAGGCAGCTTCGAGGGGTCCCCTGAACCACACAGAGATTGTCACAGAGCAGGTCACACACACACCCATTGCTCTGTCCACATGCACCTGCCCTAAATGCCCCCATTGTTATACCTGTGAAAAGATTTCACCTCAGCCTGACTGGCCAGCATGTAAGAAAGAGAAAAAAAAATCCTCCTCCTCTGTAGACCTGCCTCGTTGCAGCCCCACAGCATGGGGATCGGTGGTATTTTAAGAAGTACAGCCGCACTCACTTAGGAGCAGAGCAAGTGCATGTTTAGCTTTGGCAGAAGTTGCCACAGCAACACAAGTCGGAGCGCGCCCCCCCCCTTTCCAGACTCCCCCTAAAATCCACTGCCACAAAGTGTCCTAGAAAAAGAAGCATTGGAATCTTTTGCTCACTGGCTGAGAATGGCATTATCTTTGATAAGTGTTCAGTGCAGCCCCTGGATGAGATGCAAAGAGTGTGGCTTTTAAGACATTGTGGATCAGGAAGAATAGAAAATGCTCAAAGTGGAGTTCTCATCCAGCCAAGCAGGATTCCGAAACCGAAAATAATGCCCCCCCCCACCCCCCCGCATTGCACATGGAAATGAAACTAATGCCTGGATGCATTTCCTGCAGGTTTGATGTCTAACTCCAGTGTGGTGGAGTGCCAGGCTTGCTTCCCACTGCTTTCAGCTCTGATGGGAAAAAAATAAGGTCAGAAAAGAGATTGTTTGTAAGGGTGTTTGCAGAATGTGTGCACCCCACCCAAGACTTTTCCACGGCAGTCTAACTGTTACATGAGATCCTTCACGGGCATCCCGGGACTGGTCAGGGTTGCCTGTGATGCTGGTTGTAGTGGTGGATAGAAAGTGCCTGCAGTCTGGTGTTGGCAGCTACAGGAGAAATCTGAAGTTCCAGCTCTGCTCCAAGAGAGGTGCCCTCAACACTGAAGGCTGAGCCAGTTGTGTTGAATTTTGGGCTCCCCCTGTGTGTGGTGGACTTTGTTGAGTGAGTTGAGCTTAAATTGAGTTGAATTTTGGATCTGATCTTACCTGCGCTGTCCCATACATGTGGAAATGTGCTCTATGTGGTAAAGGATTTTAGGACCCTAGAATCTCAGAATTGGAGACGACGGTACAATTTATCTTGCCTGAGATGTTTGTTTCACTGATGAGATGAACCCAAGAGAAGCTGAGCTTCTGCTGATATCGTCACATGCATCAGACACAGAGGACAGTGACCGCTGGCCTTCCAGCTTTTGCCACAGTACACCGTTCTTCATAAGGGGACTTTCTGGCCTTCTGCAGATGACATTTTTGAGTTGGGTTGCCTTCATTCAGTGAATCCCTGCTCTGAAATGCCTCACATGGTACACAGAGCTCAGTCACTTTCATGCTGAGTTGGAGACCCAGAAGCACAAAGCATCTTAACCTGGGCTTTACAGCCCTACTCCTCTTGCTTCCCAGGTGAGAGTCAGAGGGCTGGAGGTGTGGCTGCCGTGGCCCAGCACACATGGTGGGGAGATGCATTCCT
Organism: Otolemur garnettii; assembly: GCF_000181295.1. Taxonomy (NCBI): domain Eukaryota; kingdom Metazoa; phylum Chordata; class Mammalia; order Primates; family Galagidae; genus Otolemur; species Otolemur garnettii. The sequence continues at coordinate 6,610,637 of NW_003852460.1, read as the reverse complement.
GGTGCTGTGGGAGTCGTGGCAGGTTGTTGCCTGTTGTTCTGGGTTAGGTGCAAGCCTTCTTCTGCAGTTAGGAATGGGACTCTTTTGGAAGGAATAGTTCACCTTCTTTTTTGCCCTGTCCTGGTGTCCCTGAGCTAGTCTGAGCCCTGGTTTACCTTGTACTGCCACCTGCTGGGGCCCTGAGCAGGCCAAGGTGGATGGAGGCACCTGCCATCTCTATAGCCCTGAGCAGCTTGAGGTGGATAGAGTCACCTGCCACCTACTGGGACCATGAGCAGGCCGAGGGGGACAGAGGCACCTGCCACCTGCTGGGGCCCGGAGCAGGGCCTGGTGGATGGAGCCACCTGCCACCTCTATAGCCCTGAGCAGCTTGAGGTGGATAGAGGCACCTGCCACCTGCTGGGGCCCAGAGCAGGCCCAGGTGGATGGAGAGGCCTGCTGGGGCCTGGAGCAGGCCCATGTGGTCAGAGGCACCTCAGCCTTGACTCAGAGCTTTTTTTCACAGAGCGACTCTGGCCTCTGCCCTGCACACCGTCACTGTGGTCCCACCTCTGCAGTGCCCCCCAGTACTTCCTTGTCTCATTCACACTCCTCAGATCATCCACACACATCTGCCACTCTCTCTGGCTCTCGAGTTCTCTTTGGAGTGGAGAATGTATTTTGGAGGGATTTTGATTTAGAACTCCAGGTCAGAGATTTGTGAATAGGTACTGGTGTTTGCCGCCTCATGGCACAACAGAATGGGGACAATGACAAGAGATGCCAGGCTTCCAACAAAGAGGGAGGCTGTCACATTTGAATGTTTCCACTGGCACCACGGATGGAGAGAAAGAATTAGCTCTAACCCCCAAACACAGTCATGACGGTGCCGTGTTCCATAGCTACTTCCTCTGAGCAAAACAACAGTTTGATAAGAACTTGAACATCCCAGATGGGTTCTATAAAAGAGGGGAACATAAAGAATTAACTTGTGGCTCAGCGCCTATAGCTCAACCGGCTAAGGCGTCAGCCACGTACACCTAAGGTGGCGGGTTCGAATCCCCAGCCCGG
>NW_003852460.1:6603475-6606997 GCF_000181295.1 Otolemur garnettii | reverse complement strand
ACCAAAATGAAAGCAATTGGGTATGTCAGAAGTAGGAAATCTTTAGCTCTAAACTGGTAGGATGAATTATGAAAGAAAGTAAAGTTAACGAACATGGATAACATACCAAAAATATATTGCTGAAGGCTGTGTCTCAAGGGCAGCATACAATTCAGTATTTTATCTGTTTCTGAAGAAAAGAAGTTGGGCAGCACCTGTGGCTCAAGGATTAGGGTGCTGGCCCCATATATCAGAGGTGGCAGGTTCAAACCCGACCCCAGGCAAAAACTGCCCCCAAAAATAAAATAAAGAGAAGAAGTTGTCACATGTGTCCTGGATACATGTATTCTTCAGTTGTTCACATTTGTCATACTGACCTTTGGTAAATATTTTCAGGACCATGTTGTGTACACAGAGGGTGTTTATGAGGCCTAGCAAAGACTTTGCAATCCTCCAGAGCTAAAGGTCATCGGCAGTGTATGAAGCAAGTACAGATGATTAAGAAATCTGGCCTTTCCACTTTGATTCCCAAGGCTAATTGCTTTTATCCCCCCCTAAATAAAAGAGTCTGTCTCAGTTTCAAATTTTAATGCAAGAGCATAGCTGCCCTGCCATAGATACCAACAGTTGATAATTTTTTTCTTTATATTCCACTCTCCTCATTTTCTATATATATATTTAAAATGGACTATAGAGTTTCTTTAAAGAATCACCTTCAATCTTTCTTTTAAAAAAAATTTTTTTTTAGCTGACCACGAGTGCACGTGTAAAAATGACCAGCTATTTTGTGTTACAGTTGTCATGTTTTTTAGTTGGCCTGGGCCAGCTTTGAACTTGCAGCCCTCAGTGTTTGTGGCTGGTGCCTGGACCACGGTGCTACAGGCACTGAGTCAAAATCATCGTAAATCTTTTGAGGAATAAGTATGGAGGATAGGGTGGGAAATTTGGCAGTTCACTCCTAAACCAAGGCCGTGGATTGTGTAATGAAATCAAACTGAGTATTCATCTGTATTCTACATGCTACCAGGAGTCCATGTGGCTGAGGGCAAATTGCCTAATTTCTTGTGCATTAATTTTCTCAACTGAAACATGGTAATTGCAATAGGGTGAGTCACAGGGTGGTCAGAGGGACCAAAGAAGCACTCGGTGAACTGCACTTAGCGTGGTGTCTGGTGGATAAATGGTCTCTGCCGTGGTTGTGATTCTTGCCCACAGACCTTCCTGCCTCCCAGGTGAACTGGATTCCAAGGTGCTGCCTTTCCACACGGGAGAGGCATCATGTGACGTTTGCAGATGAGAAAACTGGCCTCTGTGAAATGCTTGCCGAGTTCCCCCAAGTCCCTGGAAATATTCTTTCCACTTTGCCAGAGACGTTAACTGGATCATTCCAAATAACTTCTCAGGATATACAGACATTATCGCTGCTCACCCTGCCCAGAAGAACACAGTGACAAATGTCGGTGGGAGAAGCCGCTGGTCGATGACTCAGTCATTTGTTCTACATTTGCCAGAACTGTGGCAGTGGGTTCCAGTTGATTTCTTCTCCTAGTTACCAAAACGTTAATCACTGCCCGATTTGCGATGATGTTCTTGATAACAGATTTCACCCAGGACACACGTTTGCTCTTTGGAGATTACTGCCCTAGCAAATTAGTCACAAGGATTTATAATACTTGATAAGAGAGCTCTTTGCTTTCTTTAATCTGTCGTGTTATTGGCAGCAAAATAAAAAGAGCCTCCCATAACGCCCCTGGCTCCCAGGCTCCCCTCCCCTCTGGCTCCCCCAGACTTGACCGTCAGCTGCCCCCGAGCCCGGGCTGCCCAGGGAAGCTGAGAAGTAGCGTTTTCTGGGCCAGGTCGGCCCAGCATGGCTAGTCTTCCTGAGTCCTTCCAAATGGAACAGCAGAGATAAGAGCCCTGCTGATTCCATAACAAAGGCAGGCACATTTTTTTTTGTATGTTTTGTAGACTCAACAACACTTTACAGGAAAAAAAAAAGAAAGATAAAGTCGATTTTGCTTTACAGACTCATTTCAGTGTGAGTCATAGCAAGCTGCAGTGTTATTGAAGCTCAGAGTGGAGGGTTTTACTGAAAAAGAGGCAGTGACATTTTAAGTTCAAGAATATCTTCAGATTAGACCTGGATAATTATCTTGTGCCTCAAAGTGCAAAGAATCTATACGTTATAATCCTGTAATCTGTAAGCTCACATGGGCAGAAGCTCCTTACCCAACTAACACCCTCAGCTGGCTTGGAGCCCATAGCTCACTGAATGAGGCACCGACCACTTATGCTTGAGGCTGGTGGGTTCGAGCCTGGCCCAGGCCTGCTAGACCACAATGACAGTTGCAACCAAAAAAAGAAGAGAAAAAGGTAGCTGGGCGTTGTGGCGGCCACCTGTAATCCCAGCTACTCGGGAGGCTGAAGCAAGAGAATCACTTAAGCCCAAGAGTTAGAGGTTACTGTGACCTGTGACGTGACAGCACTCTACAGAGGGTGACATAGTAAGACTCTGTCTAAACAAACAAACAAAAAACACCTTCAGTTGATGCATACAGATGACAGTTTGAGAACTGAGTCCCCAGGTGAGACGTTCAATCATCAGTGAAATTTCCAGCTCTGCAGCAAAGCCCCTGTCAGGTCCCCTCTGGCTGGAGTCTGGTCCCAGAGTTTGGTGGCATCAGACGCTGTGCTGTTTAGGGGCTGCCATTTCATTGGGTGAAAGTTGGGCAAGGTTTGTGGGCAGGTGTGGGGGTAGTGAATGAACAGCCTCTGGCTGGAAGCCCAAATCTGTGACCTGCATGATTCTGCAGGGACTGTGGGTTGTCCCCTCACTGTCTTGTGCCTCAGTTTCCTATCCAGGGCATGGAGAGAGAGGAGAGGATCTCAGGGAACTGCCACTGCTAGCATTTTAGGTCTTTCAAAGGTGAGAAAGGGCCCCAGGAGCTCTGAGCGGAAGTGCTGTCTGATTGACTGAAGCTCAATGGTTCTCGTGCCCATTGGGAATCTAGATGTTGGAACCATGGCTGGAGACCTGTGTGTCAGGGCTCGATGCTGAGAAAGACCTGTTTACAGAAGCATCCAGGAACATATTTTCCCCTTAAATGTCTGATGCACTTTATGGCATTTAACCCTCAAGAACGTCTTCCGTAGCAACACCTGCGTAATTTAGCTTATTGGACCTATTGGGCCACACTTCCCTTCATCCTGTGTAAGGCCCATTCTCATCCTACTGAACACATAGGTACTGAGAATCCCTGCTGGGGATCAAAGGGTGGACCAGATTGTGTGAACCTGTCAGGCCAGCCCCGGAAGGCGGCACTCTTTGGAGGACTTCAAAAGGCCTGGCTGACTTAGAAATGCTTCCTCGGCCTACTGGTTGATGTCTCCCTATTTGGGTTTCATTGCTTGGCTGTGAGACCTTAATCTCTGCTAAAATATAAATAGTCCTGCAAGAGGGAGTCCCGTCCTAGTTCCACAAATGTTTTCTGCAGTTTACTCAGTGCACAAAATTCAACTGGGTACTTAGAATATCCCACTGCT
>NW_003852460.1:6593874-6602930 GCF_000181295.1 Otolemur garnettii | reverse complement strand
TGCACTGACCCCCTCCCTGCACTGACCCATTCCATATACTGACCACCTCCTTAAGTTGACCTAATTTTCATAGACTGGGCATGCACCACATGTATGTATCAGCACAGTAGGCCTAGTTCCTTATGATGACCAGCTTGTTACAGTCCCTCGGGGCTCAGCTTACAGAGGTTCCTTTGCAGGTTTGTGTAAATTGATTTCCCAAATCTTCCCTGAGATGAGGTTTCTGTTGGGAGAGGAGGAAAGCCTGAAGGCTTGGAATCTGAGGGTGACTGGGGGGGCGCAGGAGGGAGTGGAAGGTAATGGACAGGGAGCAGAAAGTCCAAACCTGCGTACATCTCAGATGTGCCGAAGCACAGCAGTGACAGCTGCTTTTATGTGCCCAGAGAAATGCTCGCCTGTTGGTACTTCAGAGCGAGATTTGAGTCCATATTGAACAAAACCACCTCTTCTTCCTCTGAGAAATAGCTAAAGTTGTGACTTCACTGGTCATTGTAGGTTCAAAAAGGAATAATAACCTGATGATGAAGTTCTTTCTGATTTTCATTTCATTTTTACATTTTGGAGATAGGGTCTCACTTTGGGCCCAGGCTGGAGTGCAGTGGCATCATCATAGCTCACTCCGGGCTCCAACTCTGGACTCAAGTGAGCCTTCGCTTCATCACCCCGAGGAGCTGGCACTCAGGTGCCCACCACCACACCTGCCTAATTCTTCTAATTTTTTGTAGAGGTGGGATCTTGCTGTTGCTCAGGCTGGTCTCAAACCCCAGACCTCAAGCAATCCTCCAGCCTTGGAAACCCAAGCGCTAGGACTATAGGCGTGAGCCACTGTGTCTGGCTCATGAAGTTCTTTGTTAACTTCCATAATCTAAGCCTTCTTTTGGGATTCACAAAGCATTCACAAGTAACCTGAATTTTGCTCAAACATGCACACTGTTTTAGCAAGTATTACAGGAAAGCAGACGGGGATACGTCACATGTAGACACCCATTTGTTTAGCAGGGGTGGTGGTGAGTGACGGAGGATGAGTAACGCGCACAAGTACCCTGTGGGGCTGTGAATATTCATCAAGATGGCTCCAGAGGCGTCCAGGCTGGGCTGGCAGAGGGCTCCACCCTTTCCATAGCAGCTCTTGTCATGGTGGAGAGAGGGGTGTACTTGGGCAGTGCTGACCGTGGGGAGGGCTCCACAAGTCTGCCATCCCACCGCATTGGAGGCACAGGGGGTGACTGCAAGAGTGGCAGCCCCTTGGCGGAAGGGTGGCCTGATCGGAAGCACAGGCTCCCATCACTGCAGTCCCCTCCTGGATAGGCTCCCGCTTGACCTCTGTCAGTGGGGGGACGGGGCTTCCAGAGTTCCTTCCGCTTACGGGCTCCCCGAGGATGCCCACTGTGAGCCACCTGAAACCCAGGCTTCCATTGCTCCTCTGGTGTCTGTTTACACAGGGCAGTGTCCCTTGAGACTCCTGCCACCTCATCACGCAAGTGCTGCTGGGATCTGTCAGCTACATAGAGTGCACCTGTCCGGTCCTGGAGGAGGTGGCACTTCCAGCATGTTCCAGGGTAGGTCATTTGGTGGGAGCACAGCCAGTGACTCTGCAGCTGGGGGCCCAGGGCCTTTCTTGCTGCGAAAGATGTTTCCCTTCTATTGATAAGGTATGCAAATTGGAATTGAGTTTTTTTTCTTTTTTTTGAGACAAAGTCTCACTACATCACCCTAGGTAGAGTGCTGTGGTGTTACAGCTCACAGCAGCTTCAAACTCTTGGACTCAAGCGATTCTCTTGCCTCAGCCTCCTGAGTAGCTGGGACCACAGGTGCTGGCCACAACGCCCGGCTATTTTTTTTTTTTTTTTTGTAGTTGTCATTGTTGTTTGGCAGGCCTGGGCTGGGTTTGAACCCGCCAGCTGCCGGTGTATGTGGCTGGCACCCTAGCTGCTGAGCTATAGGTGCTGAGCCTGGAATTTAATTTTAATGAGCAAAGCAATGGGCACCTTGCAAAAACAGTCCTGAATGTATGGAGTTTTTGTTGTTGTCGTTGATGATGTTCATGTGAAAATTAACAAAAAATTTACTGCAAAAAAAAATAATTATTTGCTCTAAGTTTTGGAGAGAAGAGAAACTAAGTGTAGAAACCAAAGAGGTCGGAAAACAAATTCATCCAGGATCACAGAGTTGACCTTTCCCGGGATACAGTTCGAATATCTCTTAAGTGAGTGTACTGATAAAGATCGAGAGATGGGCTTTCAATTAGCGGGTGGAGGGGGGAGAAGGCCTCTGTCTCCGACCAGACCCCCGGGGCCAGTTGCTGAGTGCTTTGCCACTGCTGCTCACTCGGCTATGGAAGGCCACCACAGTAAGCAAGCTGGCATTGCCCACTGAACTGGGATTTTATAAATGGATGGCACAAATAAATCAGATCAGAGCCGGCTTCTCTTTCCAGTTTATATTATTTAAGCAGCGCTCGGAACAGAAATAGAAACGGCCTTGAGGCTGTGCACAAGAGGCCAAATCAAGATGATTTTATTCCTCATGTTGAAGCCATACATCCTTGTTATAAAGATCAGGCAACACAGAAACACATAAATAATAAAATGAAAACCAACCCAGAATTTCCATGCAGGAGGAATAAACATCTTGTGGGCTGGATGACCGTCTTCCTGAGTACCTTCCTTCCAGGAAGAAGGATGAAAATAAAAACAGACTGATACTTCCATGAAATGGAAGTTGATAGTTGATTATTCATTGAATTTTGTAGAACTATTATAATTATTGTTACTTGATTTAGCAGAAAGAAATGAAACTGATTTGGAATTGAATCACCACGCTTCATATAAATGGGTTTTTTGCCTCCTGCATGATGTATTAGCTCCTAAAAGATTACTCTAAGGTGAAGGAAAGAGATGCTGAATAACAGTGAGAGATTGGTGACGTTACATATCTTTGAATTGGCGTTTCAATTCTAGGTAATACTGATTCACTCCCTGCTATGAAATTCAAGGACATCAGTAATTTCACACTTATTTCTGTTTCCCGGGCAGTTTGCCTCATTACTATATTATTTCCATGCTGTGATGGTTTATGTAACAGTTACATTATGCTTGGTAACCATAATTCTTCCCGTTGCTTAATACGAGTGCTGTTCAAATAGGTTCTCTGCTCCTCACCCTGTTCTGTGGTCCAGAGTCTCTGTTTCTGAGGTTTTAAGTTTTCATCCTCTTGTCTGGATTTCATTTCAAGTGGTTTTATCACAAGGGCCCGTGGGTTCTGGTTTCTCTAAACTGTTTCATGCTGGAGAAGACCTGTCTGTCGCTTCATTCTGGGAGTGACATCTTGGCTGGATCTCATGTGGGTCTCACGTTCTTTCTCTTAGTGTCATTGTTTTTTGTTCCGTGACTGCTTAGCTTTCAGGGTCACTGCAGAGACATGGAATGCTTTTCTTTTTCTATTTTGTAGGTTATTTTTCCTGAGTATCTGAGGTATGTTTTCTTTGTCCTTGAAGTCGTCATGATTTTGAGTCTTGTGGAACCTTCAAAGAAAAGCCCAGTGTTATGTGTACTGATCTGTAGGGCAGGTGTTCTTCACTGCCTATGCCGTGAGAACTCACTCTTTGCGTCCTGTGGTGACACCTGCAGAATCCTCAGGGCAGGTGCCATTTGTTGCCTCCTCTGTGCCAAACCCAGGTGTTTAAGGAACATTATCTCAATCTCCCCACAGACCTTGGGAGTAGGAATTATTACCCCCAATTTAAAGATGAGAAAACCGAGCTTCAGAGATGACAGACGACTTGCCCAGGGTTGCATAGTCACTAAGGAAAGCCCGGTGGAAAGAGACAAGCTTTCCTCCTGCTTTATCCATGTCCTGGTATTTTGATGTGACAGCTAGATAAGATGTCATCATTGGGATGCAGGTGGCTGGGAGGTATGCAAGACTCAGTCAGCTATGTCTACATGAAAAATTAAAGGAAACCAATAAAACAAAACAAAACATAAGCCACTGACAGCTGAGACTGCTCTGGAAGGTCATGGGCAGCTGTGGCAGAAGCAGAAGGAAAGCATGTGGGTAAAATGAGGCACGAATTGTACACGTGACACCCTCTGCTTGGAGAACCAGCAGAGAGTCACACACAGGGAAGAGTGGACGTCTTAGTGTTTGGCTGGTAGGGCTCACAGGTCTCAGAGATGTTATTCAGTGTATCAGTCAGCTAATGCTGTGTAACAGATTTCCCTGAAACTCAGGGCTTCTAATAGGAAGCATTTTTTCTCCTACTGTTGAGTCTGAAGGCCAATTAAAACTCTGCTGGACTACACTGGACCCCAGGTTCTGGGTCTTAGGCTCTAGGTTGTGGGCTGAGGTAAGTTGTGCTGCATGTATCTTATTTTGGTCCAGGCTAGAAGCATATTTGTCTCCTGGCAAAAGTTTGTAGATTTCAGAGGGAACTCATAGTACCCTCCGAGTCTCCCGCTCAGAATTATTTGCACACTGTCACATCTGCCCACTTGCATTGTTCAGAGAATGTCAATGGCCAGGGGCTGGGGAAGTGCACTCTTCCATGGAGGTCTGGGTGGTGGGGTGGGGCAGGCAGGGATGAGAATGGATATTTGCTCAGTAATGACTGGATCAGACACACCTAGGACTAATGACTTGTGACATGAGGAGATTTTTTACTTAAAAATAATTTTACTGATTATTATCAATTTACTTGAAAGTTTGCAAGTTAAGCATTTTGCAAACCTTGTCTGATTTAATTCTCCCAGCCATTCAGTATGGTGGCACTGATGTCATCCTGCTTTTCAAGTTGAACACTCTGAAACTCAGAGAAATCTTCACCAAGGTCAAACAGTAATCTAGGAAGTTGTGGAGCCCTAATTCATACCATCACTGGGGTTTGTTTTCAACCAGCAACACAGAACATTAACAGCAGCAACAATAAAGCTCTGATAATTATTGAACAATTACTTTGTATTAGTTAATTTTTCTTTTAGTATTTTGTGTCTATAAATTAACCGAATCCTTATACCAGAGGATACAATTTTGAATTTATGGCAACTTAGTCTTCATCTTAGTATCTGTTGGCAATTTTTCTTTTCTGTTTTTTAGAGAACTGCATGAAGAACATGCCATCTCTCTATAGTTTAAAATATTCTGAAATCAGGTCACATCAGGTCAGGGAGAGCTGGGGCAGTGGATCTGATTTTCCTGGATCCACAAGGAATTGCTCTTGTCAGGTTGAACTTTGGTAGGTGCCATCAGTATAGACCAAGGCTCATTCTGGCAGGTGGTCTGTGGAACCGACTACCACAGTGTTCACTATGGAGCTTTCTGGAGGTTGGTATTGAATTCATTTCCCAGGGGACCCCCAGGGGAATTTTCTGTCAGGTCTCAGTGCTAAGAAAAGTACTTTTCCTACTGTTTTCTACTATTGAACTACTAATACAATTGGGGTTATTTTATTCTTAGTTTGTGGACATTGTGAACTTTGCTGTGAGGTATGTACAGTTAGGATTCCCATTTTACAGATTAGTAGATCAAGGCACAAGTGGTTTTGTGACCTCCCTAAGTTCTCACAGGCTTAAAAGTAGCAGAGCTGGGATTTGAACTCAGCCAGTTTAGATCCAGAGTTTACGTTCTGAAGCATGAGGCTGTGAGAGTGAATATGTGAATTATTTTATGTGCCCCAGCCGTGGGAGGCAGCCTTCTCACATGGCCCTTGGTGATCTTCCTGATGATATTCATGCCCTTGTGTAAATCACCCCTTCATTTTGGGTGTGGGCTGACATAGTGACTTGCTTCTTATGAATAGAATATTATAGAAGGTCTGAGATGTCACTTTAGTGATTAGGTTACAAAGAATAAGAATGTTTCTTTTGCTAGCAGACTCTCACTATTGAAGGCTTTATAACTCAATCTTACTGCCTGCAAGAAGCTGAGTTGTGCTAATCATCATAAAAGACTCAGAAGCAGGTCATTCCTCAGTCATATCTTCAGGAGAGATCCTAGACCCTGGCTTGACAGTTTGTAAGATAATATGTGGGGTTGTTTTAAGTTGCTAAGCTTTGGGGTAATTTGTTACACAGCAGTAACTAACTGATACATCCAACTTTAGTCTCATTCTTTTTTCTTCCTAATGGTGCTTTTCTTTCCTCTTGTTGTAGGCTATGTCCAACTCCTAAGCCTTCTGACATCTTCTGGGAAGGCAGTAAATATAAATAAGCAATAAAAAGTAGATTTTGAATTAGGAGTCAGAACTATCTCACTCCTAGCTCCACACAAATTTTGTAGAGGCTACTTGAGGAATAATGACTAATTCTTGAGACCATATCCATGCTACATTGCAGTGTGGGTGGAGCGGTGAGGATTAAGGTAGGCTTCAAATTATAGATAACAAAGAGAGGTTTTGATTTCATTTGCTAGACAATATAGATTTGTTGATGACTTTTAGTTCAGTGGATAAGAGTCATGTTTCAGCAAGATCCTAGTGAGTATGAAGACACCACTTCTACTACTATGGAACAATTAACTACCATGCCAAACCTAGAGGGTTAAAACTAAAATTTGTTTTTTACTATTTCTCAGGGTTTCTGTTGGTCAGGAATTCAGTTGCCGCTCAGTATGAGAGTCTGACTTGTAGCTGCTCATGAGTTGGCAGTGAAGCGTCATCTGGGCTGCAATCATCTGAATGCTCAACTGAGGCCGAGGAATCTATTTCTGGGAGGGCTCACTCATAACTTGTGGTTCCTTTCTATGTGGGCTCTCCATGGGGTTCCTTAGTGTCCTCATGACATGGTGGCTGGCAACCCTCAGAGAAACCTTTGGCAAGGGATGTAGATAAATGCATGTGTTAAATTTTCCATATCAACTAGCAGTTGTCATATTTTAAAAAATATTCTCCAACTGAGTCCATATGATATAGAACATTCTGTTTAATCAGTGAAGAAGTTTGTGGAAACAGGTATTCTGGGTGTGAGGTTGATAAAACAACTTACAAAGTGTCTTTTTCATTGTGTATGTATGATCTGCTACAGATAGTCAATATTTATTGGTCTTCTCAATGCTTTTGTGATGCTAATAGAGCAAACATTACAATTTTTGTGAAAAATTGAAATAATAAGCAGCAGGTATACATCATAAGAGATTATTTTTTTCAACAACGATTTCTCTTGGGATATAAGATAAGGTATGAAATCAAACCAAAGAGGTATTATGCATCTGGTGAAATAAAACTAACAACACAAAAGCAGAACACATATAATTATATTTTCCTCTTGGGGATTTTAGGATTTCCCTGAATACTTTAAAAGATTATTATCATTATTTTGTTCTGCATGCATAGCATTTATGAAATTCTTTGGTGAGGAATAAAAGCTATTACCAGACTGGCTAGAGAAACATTTCTATGAAGAAAAATCTCTGCTCCTTCTGGGCAGGTAGCTATCATGCCTAGATCCAGCATCTTCTTGACAATATAAGGTTATCTTTTCAAAGACTTCGTTAGCCCTAAATTGGACAGCTCTCCCTAGCCTTTCAAAGCATGGTGTCTAGAATATAGGTGGCCACTTATTCTCTGGAAATCAGCCCCTCTGTGACGGCTGCTTCTGGGTTTAAGCCTGATCCAGCTCCAGATACCTGAGATGTCTGTTCAGGGAACCAGGCTCAAATAGCTGCCTCTGAAAGCTCCTGTGCAAATATTTCAGAGCTAAAAGGCGGAGGAGCTACTCTCTGGAAAGGAGAGATTATTAACTAGTCTTGCAAAGGTCCCTTGGTGGTTTCCCTCTGCCTCAACCTGCAGGTTTGTGGAGATGTATTGCTGTCCTCAGCCCATTACAGTAAGGGGAGATGTAGTCTCTCATTTCCTTCCTTAGAAGAAACATAAAATAATCGTTTCATTATTACTTGATTATTGAGTTATTTACAAAAAGGTATAATCCCATAGCCTCCATCCACAAAGCTCCATCTATTTACTTTTTAAAAATTTTTTTAAATTTGGGATCAAATACTTACAATATAAAATTCATCATATTAAGCATTTTTAAGAGTATAGTTCTGTGGCATGAAGTACATTTACTTTGAGGTGCAGCCATCCTCACTACCTATGTCCAGAATTTTTCTATCTCCCTAACCGAAACTCTGTACCCATTAAATAATTACATCCCACCCCTCTGTTCCCTGAACCCATAATAATTACATCCCACCCCTCTGTTCCCTGAACCCATAATAATTACATCCCACCCCTCTGTTCCCTGAACCCACGACAATCACCATTCTACCTTCTATCCTACGAGTTTGACTACCTTAGGACCTCACCTAAGTGGAATCACACAGTATTTACCCTCTTGTGACTGGCCTGTTTTATTCAGCACGATGTAGTATGTGTCAGAATTTCTTTCCTGGGTAAGACTGAATAATAGTCCATCCTATTTGTATCCCACACTGTGTGTGTCCATTTGTTCCCTGCGGGACACTTGGGTTTCTTCCACCATTTGGCTATTGTGAATAATGTTAATAGTGCTATAAACAGGAGTGTACAGATATATGTTTGAGTTTCTGCTTCACATTCCATTTTTCACTGGGATTATTGTCTTTTTATTGTTGAATGTCCTCTGGATTGCTCAATCCTCACTGAATGAGGATGGCGCTAGGATTGACTCCTTTGTATAGATGAGATGAGCTGAGACTTGGAGAGGCTGGCAGGTGGGAGAGCTGGAATGGCACACCAGGTGTGCGAGATGCCAGTACTTGAACTGACTACCAAGTTTCGTCGCTTCCAACATGGGCTCCTGCCACCGTGAGATGGTCACATGTCTGTTGTACACGAGTGCAGTTCCAGCCTCAAAGATGTTTCCATTGAGTGGGATTTAGGGGTCATTTTCAGAACCCACTTTTACATGACTCAGTGGACGTGTCTCCATCATCACCTCCAGCATTCGTCATCTGTCTGTGCTGGGGACACCTCAACACTGGTGTATCTCTTTCTTATAGCTATTTTGAAATATACAACCCATTGTTGGTAAATACATTCTCCTTACTCTATTATTGAACATTAGAACTCATACTTTCTTTTT
>NW_003852460.1:6591053-6592375 GCF_000181295.1 Otolemur garnettii | reverse complement strand
TAGACCAAAGTCCTGCAGCATTTTCCCTATATTTTCTTCTAGTAGTTTTATATTTTTAAGCTTTATGTTTAAGGCTTTAATCCATTTTTAGTTGATTTTGTATGTGGTGAGAGACGAGGTTCAGTCTCATTCTTCTGCCCACAAATATACAATTTCCCCAACAGCATTTATGCAAGAAGATGTCCGTTTTTTAGTTTATGTTCTTGGTGACTTTGTCAAAAATCGGTTGGCTGTTAAGTACATGGAATTTTTTTTCTGCCTTTTGTATTCAGTTCTATTGGTTATGTGTCTGTTTTTATACCAATACCATGCTGTTTTGGTTATGGTAGCTTGGTAATATATTTTGAAGTCAGCTGGTGTGATGACTTTAGCTTTGTTCTTTTTGATCAGGATTGCTTTGGTTGAGATCAAATATTTATGGAGTACTTTTTGCTAGCAGAACCACCAACTCTAAGTGATTTAGATTGATTTTTTTCCTCTGATGGTCTGGATCCCCAAGGCAATTGTATTGTCCCTTATTGTTGTGAGTTTAGCCTATTTACTCTTGGGGAAGTAGGACCAGGTGTCCCTTTTGTTTGTATGATGTGACATCCTTGGCATACAGCTGAGCTCACAGAACATGCACCAGATATTATGTGTAGCCTATGTACTGCACTTGACACCTTTAATTCCAATGTGGGATTTTGCAGCCTTGCTGTCATTCATCTAGGTGAACATCTTTGGTAAAGGAACACACCCACATAGAATTTGAGTGGGAAGGGACCTCAGAGATCACCCTCCTCAGATAAGCAACAGCAAGTGACAACACTTATTTAAAAAAAATGGCTGACTGTGATATGCTTTTAACAATTAAGTGTGTCTGGGGAGCTAGGAATGCAATGACTGAAAAAATAATGATTTAAAAATCGTTGACAAAAAAATGAATAAAAAATCGTTGGCCTTGGGAGATGTCTGCAGACTGATGACCAATGGCCCAGTGACATTGGTGTAAGACAAACAAATAGCTCCCCTGGTGTAATTCTCTGCGTGCTGCCAGAAACTTTGGCTGGCCAAGCACCTATTTTACTCATGCGCTGGAGAAGGCTTAAGGCACGTGGAACAGTGGAGTGAACAAAAGAGAAATATTTCTCTTTAAAATGGAGCCCGTTGAAGGTTGAATTTCCAGCCATTCCTTAAAACTTTCAAGGCTGTGCTCTTCCTCATGCTCTCTGCAACTTGAGACTTCCACAGAACAACAGAGAAGAGGCAACTTGCATAATTAGAATTGTGAGGTATAAATGTCTGTTCCTTAGAAACCACCCAGGCTAAGGTATTTTGTTCAG
>NW_003852460.1:6589923-6590394 GCF_000181295.1 Otolemur garnettii | reverse complement strand
AGCACTGGTGGCTGAGCAGCCCTGGGATCTGACTCTCCTGCTCAGTGCTTTTTCTTCAGGAGGCAAAATCAGTCTACTGTGATCTTCCAGTTCAAAATGAGTTTGCAGAAAAACACCACGGACTTTCTGTTTCCTTTTTTTTTCTTTTTCTTTTTTGTGTGGTCCATGTGGTGACTCACTTTGAGTGATCTGGAAGGAAAGGACTCCTCCAGCAGAGTGGAGAGGTGGAGAGAGAGTGCAGAGGGAGCCGGTCTGTCCTCATGACACCTGCATTTGATCGGCCCAGGACACTTCCTGTTGGAGCAAGTTCTGCTTTGAAGAGGCTCTGATTGACATCGACTTCCCAGTATCTACTCACAGATGACAGTGTGAGCCCTAGCAGCTACACCAGGTCTGACTCCTGAGTACATCGCCAGCAGCTGAGTGTGTGTGCACGCCCGTGTGCGCGTGCTTAAAAAGTGATGACAGTGC
>NW_003852460.1:6588346-6589331 GCF_000181295.1 Otolemur garnettii | reverse complement strand
TAAAGGGCTGAAAGCAGCAAATACCTGCAGCTCAGGTCCCCTGAGGGAGAATCGGCTCATTCTGCAGCTTCAGCGTGTGGGTTTGGGGGGAACTTTCCTGTGGCAATTTGCAGCTACGTGACAGGAGTTGAAAGAAGGATCTGGAAAGCATCTTTGCGTGCCAAGAACCACTCCGAGTAACCCTTTTTAGCATTTTAGGCAAATTTAGGGTGGCAAAGAACAGCCTCCCCTTGCCTCTTTTTCTGTGGTCCACAGGCTAAGAACAGTTTTGGCATTTGTAAGTAGTTAAGAAGAATCAAAAGATAAAATTACATGAAATGTGAAAATGATATAAATGCCAGACCTAAGCGTCGAAAGATGAAGGTCTATTGGCGCCCAGCCATGCTTCTTTTCATATTTATTGCCCGTGGCTGTGTGTGGGCTATGCCAGCAGAGTCAGTACAAAGCTACCACCACTGCAGCCACACAGCCTAAAATATTTACTGTCGTTACAAAAAATGTCCGCTGGCTTTTGTTGCCAACGTAGGTCATGGGGTGAGGTACATGGAACAAAAACATTCACAACTTATAAGTAAAACAAAACATTCTGCCAATTTGTAAAGTTAGTACCACGAACACATACAATTATAAATGCAGGTCGCAAAGCTTGGTTAGATGCTGGTTATGGAAAGGTTGGGGACGCTTCAAACGAAAATCAAACCCCTGATGCCAGTTCAAGCACAAGCACAAAGAATATGAATGAAAGGAAAACGTTTCTCATTCTGGCAAGAACTGAGGGTGGGGGTGCCACCTGAAGGAGTAGGGTACCAGCTCCACATGCCAGGGCGGCGGGTTCAAGCCCAGTCCCAGCGAAAACTGCAAAAAAGAAAAAGGAACTGCAGCTGGCTAGGTGCATCAGGCCCATTCTCTGAGGACGGCCACCTGCCTCTCTCTGCGGGGTGACATGCTGCCCTTTTGCTGATATATCTTTTTTTTTTTTTTTTTT
>NW_003852460.1:6587123-6588220 GCF_000181295.1 Otolemur garnettii | reverse complement strand
GCCGTCATTGTTGTTTGGCGGGTCCGGGCTGGGGATTCGAACCCGCCACCTCAGGTGTATGTGGCTGGCGCCTTAGCCGGTTGAGCTATAGGCGCTGAGCCTTGCTGATATATCTTATGGAATTTTCTGACTCCCCTGCTGACTATGTAGCAGGTGTGATGAGTGACTCTGACACTCTGCAAAACTGAGCTTCCTCAGATATCCTCTGTTAAGTTTTTCGTTGGTTAGTATTTGGGCTCAGTCATCATCTTCAAGTAATAGATCAGATTATAATAAGGTTGAATTAGCATTGTCTTTGCCCAGAAAGCAATGTCTGAGTCTATATGCTAAGTTTTGTCATTTGGAATCATTTTGGACCTGTGATATATTTAGTATGCATATACATAGCTACATAAATGAAAACTGCATAATCTATTATATAAGCATATTTAATGTATCACATGTCTATTTATATACAATGTTACATACAATTGCACATATATGTTATCCAGTTACATCCAGCTAACCAGGTAACATATTTGTTATATATCTGTTTATAACCAGATAACGTTTGTTATACATAATATATAATACGTGTAACATGAATATTTGCCTATAATTCCTATAATATAAACAAGTATTTATGTGTTTTTAAAACAGGCATATAAAATAAATATGTATATGATATTATGTATAAGTATGATAGTTATACACAATGTTACCACATTCGATGTGTAAGTGTGTATAAATATGTGTCTTTAGTAAACATGGGAGGGAGAGCACACACAGAATGGGGATGGGTTCAAGTGTAGCATCTCCTGTCTCTCTGGTTTATTTTTGTTTCAGAAAGGAAAGATTTTTTTTCTTAAAAGATGGGAAGGGAACTGGAGTTTATTTCTGGAAAGGAGTTGACATAATTTGAATAAAAAATAAACAGACTTTTCCACTGGGCTTGAAATGTAATTTGTAATGTAAATTTTGGAGAAAAACGGTTACTTTTTCTTTTCCAGGAACCTAAACAATCTTCAGAAGGGCGCCCTTCTCTTTGGAAAAAGGATAGAGATAACATTATCATTCCAAGGAAAGACCAAGTTCAAAACAAGTGAGTTTCACAGGCG
>NW_003852460.1:6577743-6586363 GCF_000181295.1 Otolemur garnettii | reverse complement strand
CCGTCATTGTTGTTTGGCAGGTCCGGGCTGGGGATTCGAACCCGCCACCTTGGGTGTACGTGGCTAGCGCCTTAGCCGGTTGAGCTATAGGCGCTGAGCCCTGTGACTCCTTTTGAACTACAAAGCCATCAATGCCTGTGTCAATGGAACATGTATTGTTTGGGCATTTGTTTTCTATTGAGAGCCCAACATTTGGTGAAGCCGTGGAGGGTGCGTTTGTGGTGCTGAGAGTGAGCGAAATAGTTGATTTACCAGTGACCAGGGCTGAGGTGGTAGTCACATCTGTTGTTTGCTTTCTTGGCGGTTTTAGATTTGGGCCCCTGGTACCACTGATTAAGGAGTCATGACGTCAAGGCAGCCCTGGGGCGCTGTTTGCGTCATCAAGAATGTTGACACACATGTCTGGAGAGAGACTTGCTGGGTCACCTCCTCCCTGTCCCAGTTCAAGTGGGACAGATCCGAAAATGGGCTTCAGATAACCCAGCCAGGTATTCCACTTTAGAAAAGATCTCATCTGCTACCTCTGGGCATCTCCGTTCCATCTATAAAGAGAAATGGAAAGCTCCTACCTCACTGTAGCTCGTTCACAAATGAAATCACTTCCCAGGGTATGGGGCACATGGTAACTGCTGAGGAAATGAAAATGTATTTATGACTATCTTGGTGCAACCTTTCAGTTTGTCGGGTAGTAACAGCAACATGCTTTACAACGTGAAGATTTTTTTGTCTCTGTTCTTTTTTTTTTTTGCAAACGAAAAAAAGTGAAAGTGAGCAGATGAATGTCTTTAAAATGTGTGAGAAGTGAGGTCTTGGTGTCAGTCAGAGTGAGAAGTCCCAAAGAAGAGAATGACTTCACGTGGAACTCTTCTCCTCAGCCCCCAGCTCCTTGTGCGAAAGGGAAGGTCACCCTGAGTCAGGCTCATCCCCTTCCACTTAAATACCTGTTACTCTTATTAACATCCTGCTTCAGGCAAATGCAGGTGGCAAGGTGAAAGGCCCCAGGCACCTGCAACGACTGCCCTACTGGTCCTGAATAATTCCTTCCTGGCCTCCCATAAACAAGCACATGTGAATTGTCACTTCTGCTCTGCAGGCCAAGTCTAGCTCTTAAAACTAAAGTCTGTTCAACTCCACACTCATAATATTGATTACAAGTGTATTTTCCCAGGCGCAGAACAGAGACAGGACAAGATCAAGCATTCGTCCACCTCCCCAGAGATGCCTACATAATTGCTGCCTCCTTCACAGTCTTTTTCTGTCCTGACATTCACCTTGTGTGAAATATAGACTTGCTGGGCCTTATAAAAATGTAACCACTCACCTCCCTGCCCACCCCCTCCTCCTCTTCCTTAATGGAAGCCTTCTGCCTTTTGAATATTGAGTTTTCAAATGCCTGATGGAGAAAGAGTCACAGGTGGTCTGTGGTGTGTGTGATGCACCCAGGCACATCATAGAACTTGGCTTAAAAAATCTGCATGGACTGAGATCTTTTCCTCAGTAGCTTATTTGGGGTTGTTACTGTTGTCTGAATGTTTGTCCCTCTAAAGTTCATCGGTTGAATTCTCATCCCCAAGGTGGTGACACCAGGAGGTGATGAGGTTGTGAAGATGGAGCCTCATGGGCGGGATCAGTGTCCTTATAAAAGGGACCCCAGACCTTCTGTCCCCTTCCACCATGTGGTGACACAGCGAGAAGGTGCCATCTATGAGCCCGGAGCTGAGTCCTCAGAAGACACAGCAGGTGCCACGCCGGGATCTTGATCTTCACCCTGCAGACGTGTGAGCAGTAAATGTCTGTTGTTCGTAAGCCACTAGTGTGTGGTATTTTGTTAGAGCAGCTTGACGGACTGACACAGACAATATTCACAATGCTTCTCTAGCTGCCTCAACCCTTATTATTTCTTACCCTTTTGTTTTTTTCTCATCTTTGTTACTCTTTCATGGGTGAAACATGGTCAGGACTTGCCCCAGGGTAGGTAGACGCTGGACCTCACCCCTGCTCTCTCTGAGTCTAAAACCCGCACCCTTCTCATCAGGAACCCCTTGGTCCCTCTTGGTATTTAAAACCTAAGGTCACCAGTGTCACGCGAAAGTGGGTGTCAATGCATTTATAGAAGATTGTTTGGGCGTCTTCTTCCAGGCAGCCAAAGGACATTCACAAGGTTAAATTAGTGCTTTAGGGAACAACATTTTCTATCTTTCTGAATACCTGCTCGCTTGACATCTGTGTTTTTGGCTTCTCAAAATTGGAAGCGACTGGGATCATTGCTTCAATACGTGTCCCTTCAAACTGAAGCACATCTCTAGCTCAAGAAATCACTGGATGTAAGAATTGGGTCCCTGGGTTCTGCTCAAGTCTCTCTCACTCTCAGTGAGGGAAGGAGCCTGGAGCAGTCATAGCAAGGGCTGAGTCTATGGATGGGGACTCCACTCCCAGGGAGCCTTCCTTTCTAATGAAACTCACTTGGCACATACATAATTCCCAGGCCTCCTGGGGCGCCATATACATTTTGTCTGGAGTATTTCTAGACTGTGAGGATCATTTCCTACTGTGTGGTGTGCACCACAGGGTGGTCTGGTGTATCCTCTCTGTGTCCATCTGTTAGTAACAAACCCAGTGGGGACTCTGAGCTTTGCTTCAGATCTGGAGGGTGCCGACCAGGCTAAAAACATGGCACTGCAAAATGGCCACCTTTATCTTTGCGTTGGCAAATTATACACCGTTTCTGCCTTTATATGCATTTTACAGTATATTTTTCCATTCAAAAAGCACTACCTCCATAGTTAGGATCAAAAACTATGAAAAACAGCCAAAAACAAAAACAAAAAAAAAAAAAAAAAGGGAGGGGAGAAACAAATTTTTTTTTCTCTCCATCACCCAAAGATATAAATGCTAACATTTTAATGGATTTCATTTCAGTCTTTTCCTTAATTTTGAGTGTGTATTCTAAGGTTGTGATTACACTGAATACATAATACGGTGTTCTGCATTTTCAGCTTAATATTATGTAGTTTTTCTTTCTTTTTGTTTTTTTTTTACATGTTCCTTTCAAATACCATATTTAACGGCAATGTGGTTTCTTAATTTCTTCTAACTTTTAGCTTCCTATTCCCTTCTTGATTTGGGTGTCTTTCAAGGTTTCAGTAAACTGCGGCTGATGAAGTCAAAGTTTATTAAATAGGATCATGGCTAGTACAGTCTGTGTTCTGTGATCTGGGGGGATCACATGGGTCAGAGCCATGAAATACAGTACCTTGGAGGTATTATAGATTTGCTTCTGGAACATTGAAGTAGAGAAAATATTGTAATAAGGTGAGTCACAGGAGGTTTCTAATTTCCAGTGAATATATCAGTTCTGTTTACCCTATCCTGAAGTCTCTAAGTTAATGTGTAAAATAATGCACGTGCCTTAATTAAAAAATACTTTATTGTGAAAAATGTTAATGACCATCTGCGCCTTCGACCAATAGTCATATTTTTACTGGTGGAGAGACCAAGATTTTGTCTTGATGGCGATGGCTGCTGACTAATGCTGGTGTTTGCTGAAGGCTGGGGTGGCTGTGAAAAGATTTTTAAAAAATTTAGATTACTATGAGGGTCCGTACAATGAGATTACATCGTTTGCGTTTGTAAGGTTGAAGTCTAAGTTGTAGCCGAGTTCGTCACCCAGGAAGTGTGCCATATACCCGTGCATCATATCTGTTGGACGGGAGCTTAGTGAACCCCCTTCTCCGTCTGCCCCCTCCTGCAATCCAGGTGACTTTTCCCTTGTGTGAGCCTGTGGCTGTTAACCTGCTAGTCTCAGTTCGGTACTGAGTATACGTGCGATGCTAGGTCTTTCCACTCCTGTGATGCGTGGCTTAGAGGGTGTTCTCCAAACCTCTGCAAGTTGTTACAAAGGCTGCATAGTCTCCGTCTTTCTATGGCTGAACTGTCTTTATACACCACAGCTAATTAATGCATTCATGTGTTGAAGGGCACTTGGCTTATTTCTGCATCTTTGTCATTGTGCACTGAGCTGCTGTAAACATTCCACTGCAAATGTCCTCGTGGTCAAATGGCTTTTTTTCTTTCAGGTAGACATCTGGGAATGATCTTGCAGGATCAAATGTTAGGTCTACTTTTAGACCTTTCAGGACTCTCCATACTTTTCCCCCAAAGGGCCTGTAATCATTTGCATTCCCACCGACAGTGTCAGAGAGTTCTGTCTCTCCACACCCATGCCAGAATCCGTTGCCTTGAGACCCTGTGAGGGGGGTCATTCTCACCGGGGTTGGGTGATATTTCAAAGTGGTTTTGATCTGCATTTCTCTGATAACTAGAGATGATGAACAATTTTTTTTTCATGTGTTTGTCGGCCATTATTGTGTCCTCGTGAGAGACAGTTTTTTTTTGGCTGGGGCTGGGTTTGAACACACCACCTCTGGCATATGGGACCTATGCCCTACCCTTTTGAGCCACAGGCGCCGCTAGAGAGACAGTTTCCTAATAAGACAACAATGAAGCTTGCCGTGTCAATTACTCTTTAACAAAAGGCTTCTCTGTAGCACAGGATGCTGTTTGATACCGTTTTATCTCCAGTAGAACATGTTTCACAACTGGAGTATATCCTCTCCCACCCTGCTGCTGGTTTGTCAACTAAGTTAGTAAAGCATTTAAAATCCTTTGTTTTCAACAGTTTTTACAGCATCTTCCTTAGGAGTAATTCCGTCTCAGGAAACCTCTTTCTTTGCTCATTGGTCCTCTAAAGTTCTGTCCTGAGATTGCAGCAGTTCAGTCCCCCTTTTAGGCCCCACTTATCCTAATTCTCTTGCTTTTTTGGTGGAGTCACTTCCGCTGTGACTCCCTCTACTGATGGCTTGAACCCTTCAAAGCCAGCCATGAGCACTGAACTGATTTCTTCTAAACTCTTGTGAATGTTGATGTTTCAATCTGCTTCCATGAATCGCAGTGTTCTTAATGGCACTTTGGATGGTGAATACTTTCCAGAGGGGTTTCACCTGACTTTTTCCAGATCCAAGTACAGGAATCCTATCTATTGGAGCTTTTGGGTGACCAGATGCATCATCAGTGATGCATCTTTTAGGGAAAAAGCAGTAGGTTTCAAAAATGAGCTTTAAATGTTTAGCAAACCATGCTGTAGACAGATGTGCTATGATTCAGGCTTTGTCCTGACATTTCTAGAGCTTGGGCAGGGTCAATTTGGCATACTTTTGAGGGCTCCAGCATTTTCAGAATGGTCAGTGAGCACTGTTTCAACTTACAGTCACCAGCCGCACTGTCCTGTAGCCAGACAGTCAGCTTGTCCCTTGGAAGCTCTGAAGCCAGGCACTGACCTCTTTGCTCTAGGAATGAATGTCTAGATGGCCTCTTCTCCCACTAGAAGGCTGTTTCTTCTATGCTGATAATCTGTAGTTCAGTGTAGCCGCCTCCAGCAGTGGTCTCCACTAGACCTTCTGGATAACTTGCTTCTGTGTCTCTGTAGCTTCTCCGTCATCACCTGCTGCGCTCCCAGAACTTCTATGTCATGGAGACACAGTCTTTCCTTAAACACTATCAGCTAACCTGTGCTGGCCCCCGACTTCCCGTGTGTGGCTTCCTGTCCTGTCTCAGTCTTCACAGAACTGAAGAGAGTCAGGGCCTCGCTCTGGATTAGGCTTTGGCTTAAAGGGCTGCTGTAGATGGTTTGAGCTTCTGTGCGGACCTCTACATCTTGTCCATATCAGCCGTGAAGCTGCTCCGCTTGCTTACCATTTGTGTGTTCACTGGAGCCGCACTTCTCATCCCCTTCAAGTGCTTTTTCTTCGCGTTCACAACTTGGCTAACTGTTGGGTGCCGGAAGCCCAGCTTTCGGCTGGTCTCAGCTTCTGGCGTGTCCTCCTCAGTAACTGTAATCATTCTTGCTTTTGATTTGAGGGAGAGATATGTGGCTCTTCCTTTCACTCGAATGCTTAGAGGCCATCAGAGGTATCTTAATTAGTCTAATTAGTCTAAGTTCACTGTTGTATCTCCAGACATAGGGAGGCCCAAGGAGACTGAGAGAGATGAGAACAGCTAGAGGGCTGAGCAGTCTGGGCACATAGGATTAAAATCGCTGTTTCCTGTGCATGTGGCTCATGACGCCTCAAAAAAGTTATGGCAGTAACATCAGAGATCCCTGATCACGGGTCACTGTAACAGGTGTAATAATAATCATCAAGTTGTAAATATTTCCAGAATTATCAGAACATGACACAGAGATACCGAGTGAACCTATGCTGTTGGAAAAAGGGCACTGATAGACTTACCCAGAGCAGGGTCAGCACAGCCTTCAGTCCGTAAGTAATGCAATAGGAAGAGGCGTGCACCTTTCATTCAGCTGCCCAGTAATGAGTGAGCAGTTAAGTAGTGACATGAGTGAGGACAGTGAGGACTTTGTAGGGCGCAGAGCCCTAAGGACCCAAACCTGTGGTCTCAGACTTGAGTGTGCACCTGTCCAGCCACTTGGGGAATTGGGTAAAACAAGGATACCTGGGTCCCACCTCGTCAATCCGATCCTCTAGGTCTGGGGAGCGGCCTGAGAACTTGCATTTTTAACATGCTCCCTGTTCACGTGGCTGCTAGGGACCTGAGGGCCACACGTTGATCTGCTCTGACACACAGAATGGGGTCTTCTGGTTTATGACAACAGTTTTACACACTTGCCTGATCTTGCTGATGGCAACCCAACAGAGGCAAAGAAGGGAGTCAGCGTAAAGTGCAGGTCACGGTGGCGTCTGTTGTGGGAAGGATTGTGCGAATACGAACTTTAGCATTGAACACTAAAGATTGCATTTGGGCTTTGAGGTCACTTCAGTAATAATTTCCTGCCTCACTGTGAATAGAGAGGTTGGGGTGAAGTTTCTTTTCTCAACCATTCATAACCCAGTGTTTAATTATGGCGTCTTTTTGGCATCCCCAACTGGGATTGTGGACTTTTTCTGTCTTTGATGGGTGGTCTGTCAGGATCTGTCCCTGTCCTCTTGCTTAACTGTGAGTAAAAATGCCCTACTTTGGGGATATTGTAGGGGTGGATCTGAAGTGGGTGTGGGGCACACCAGCTTCCCCTGCTGTGGTCACCAGCTCTAGAAAATGCAAAGTGGCAGTTCACGAACCAACTGCACACGCCCGCTGTGGATCAGAGCTGGAAGCTGGGTGTCTGCACCAGCACAGTGCGGGTCAGCAGGCGGTCCACAGGCCCTTTCCATTCTGGGCACGACTGTCTTCCTTTTACAGAGCGTGCTACTGCTGAATTATGCTGCATGGAAACCAATGAGCCCGTGACTCACAGCTGCTGTGTTCCTGAGGTTCTTTTTAATGAGTTCTCTCCCGTGGTAAAATGTGGGCTGTGCACGCGGAGGAGAGATGTTTCCCGAGACCCCCGAGGGTGTGAAAGCTGTGGGCAGTTTCCACTCTGCCTGTGAATTCTCTTTTCTGTTTTCAGGCAGTAAGCCCCGCGGAGCAGAACATAATTATTTTTTATGTTGTCTTCATCCCACAAGGGGTTCTTCCAGGAAAACGGCTTCCAGTTTGATGGGCAGAGTAGATCATTTGGTTCCCCCAGAGTCTTCTGTGCACGGACGACAAAATAGCACCTTATAAAACACACCTAGTGAAACTGGTCATTCTGTTTCGTGGGGCAGACTTTGTGGGTTCCTCCGGCCAGCACGGGCTGACTATGAAAATGCTAAGAAAAAGAAATGCAGCCCTGTGGACTCTGGATTTGCTTAGTAGCTTTTCATGTCCTTGGAGGCTGAATGGCGAGTGTGACAGAGCAGAGATCTCTCCAGGGAAGACGTTTATTTCATTTGAGGAAAGCGGGGAGGGGAGGTTGTGCCCTGGTTTTTTGAGATGCTAGGATTATCTGCACCAAAAAAAAAAAGCAGTTTCCTTAGCAACACAAGATAAGAGGCAAGCTCATAAATTTTCCTCAGCTCCTCATTTTTGGAAACTGCGGTGAAGCAGCTGGTTTGGACAATGCAGGTATTCCAGACTCTAATTTTCTCGGTGTCCTCAGAGGAGCATGAATATTGAATGGTGGGCACACCGCACTTTACAGTATGGGGCCCAAGAACTGTGTCAGAGGTGAGAGGACATTTCCAAATGTCCAGCCTCTCTGTCAGCAACCCAAATAGGATGCAGGCGAAGCTTTGGCATCTGGGGACCCATGACCTTTGGCATGTAAGAAGGAGACAGGCAGGGAAAGGCAAAAAACGAAAATAATCAGCTTGATTGGGTAACAGGATGATGGAAAGAGATTCTGAGAGAAGGACAGCCAGGGAGAAGCAGGGACGGGCAGCAGAAGCTGTCATCTGCTGTGCATCGGCAGGGAATCTTCACAAAACCTCCTGTGGACACCTGCCACGTGCCCTACCCTCAGACGGCTCGCTCCTGAGGCTCTGCCAGGCGGGTGTTGGTTTTACTTTGCCTAACCCAGCTGTAGCCACGGTGGAGTGGACCTCTTGATTTTACAACTGAAGCCGCATCACACATGTGCGTAGGAGTGCATGAGAGGAGGGGACCCTGAGTGTTGGGTGAGAAAGGGTTCTCACAGGAGAATCTGCTGATGGCCTTTTCCCTCCAACAAGTTTTTTTTTTTTTT
>NW_003852460.1:6575022-6577247 GCF_000181295.1 Otolemur garnettii | reverse complement strand
TCTGGCTTGCGTTTGAACAGAAAGAAAAATTTTGGTTCCCTTGGTGCCTAGGACCTAGATTCACACTGTACTCGGGCAAGTATGGGATACATGGATAAATTGTTTCAAGTCATGCCAACAAAACAGACTTTTGAATTTAAAAAATGAAATTTGGAAACTTTTATATATGTGATATACAGTAGCTACCCGATTCATAATATATACATATGTATATATTATGAATAAATAAAACATATAGATGGAGTTTCCCTATCTATCTATTATACACAATATACTTAAGCCCATTCTTCAGTTTATTCCGTAAAGAATGGCACAGGATCATAGCAGCTACTCCAACATCTGTAGCGAAACAGATGAAATAGTTTGGCAGGCAGGGCGGCTGAGTCTCAGCTGCCGTCAGCCCCAGCTGTAGTTTTTGTTGCTCTTGGCTGAGGCTTGTGCATGTTTGGTGAACACGCAGGGGCTTTGCCGAGGTCTGCTACGCCCAGTCCATTTTCAGACAATTGTCAAGTGTGACTGACAAATACAATTGAATTCCCCATCTTTAAGAAATGGCTTGAACATAGTACGCTGATATCTAAACGGGTCCATTTTCCATTTGATTAGGCTGTAACACTCGTGATGATGCAGCTCTTTAGAAATTTATGGCTTTCAGCCAACCTCAGGCACTTTCTCAGAGACCATGCCTTGGGGTTCCGGAACAGGACACGGTCTGTCGTTCAGCTGTGATCAATCACACTTGTTTATTAGGCAAGATGATTAAATGGTGGGGAACAGGGAAGGATGATGCTCCAGATGGCGACCTCATTCGTGAAAGCGTTTGGGAAAACTCCAACTTTTATTTCATCTTTTTAAGGGATCTACTTGTGTTATTTCATGGGTGGAGCAAGGCTTTGGAGCAAAGATAAGCTAATTTAATGCAATTCTAAGCAGTTGCAATCCAAGCTCAGAGGTATCTGACTTGCCTTAAAATATCTTTAATTAATAGCTGATGGAGAGTTGCTTTTTGGGCTATGAGATAAATGCATCAAAAATGCGACTTATATTTTATATTTCGGGGCACTCACGTAAGAGCACTGATGTGAACTGTATGTTCAGGCTGGCGTTTACACTTAAGGCTATTGTCTCTGCCTCCCTGGAATGCTGTTACTCCAGCCTGAGAATTTAAATGCAAAATGGTCATATGGCAAGGATTATGATTTATAGGAAAAGATGTGCATTTATTTGGGGCCTCTGAAAAATCGTTTTCCAATAAACATGTTTGTTTATGGACAGAAATATGTACCCAGCTAGTGTAATTACCAAGGCCTTTCCAGGTTGATCAAAAACTTGGCTGAGGCGGGTGGTAAGGAGATGGACTTTAATCAGTGTTGTTTCAAAGAGCCTTTTAAAAGTTACTGAGAACAATCAGAGCTGTGTTAAGCCTTGTTAAGCTGTGTGGGGAGGTTTTCATGTGTCTTTTCAGGTTTGCTGTTATGATGTCCTATTTTAAGACAGATTGCACATAGTGACTTGCAGCTGGCCAGGTGTTTCCACAGTATCCAGCTCTGACAGGGAGTTCTGTCCCCCTCTTGCACACATTTGCCCCTGCATCATTTTGCCATTTATTTTTACGGCCATACACTTGTGTTTCTTGAAATTACATTTATTTCCTCTTCTTGTTCCCTAAACTGTCCTTTCCCCAGGTTTAAGCATCAAGGTTCTGTGAACTCAGGGCCTCACTGCAGAGTGGAGGGTTTCTTCTTGGATTTGTTTTTCAGGAGTCTTAAATACTAGGGAAAAAGGAGGACTCTTCCTGCAAGGGAAATTGGGGAAAATTGGGGGCTTAAGGAGAGATAGTTCTCCCCTGGAAAATTTCAGATGGGGGTTGAGAAGAGGAGAAGAGGTGTGCATAGGAGAGACCTGGCTGCTTCTAAGGGGGGGGCCTGGCTCCTGCTGCTGGACTCTCCTCCAAACACAGATAACGGAGTGAGGCACAGATGGAGCCTCTGAGGACGCTGCAGAGATGTGCTCCCTCCCAGCCCAGCACACCTGGCCCAGGACTTAGGCTTGTCTCCTTTTTCCATACTAATGATCCACATTCTGAAGCACACTGGGAAGGATAGATTTAAAATTGTATGCTACTTTTTCATTTGATTTACCTCACATCACAGAACTATCTCAAAACAATTAGTAGAGATGCTAGCATCACCACCATTATGATTCTTCTTTTTTTTTTTTTTTTT
>NW_003852460.1:6570072-6574157 GCF_000181295.1 Otolemur garnettii | reverse complement strand
TTTTTTTTTTGGTTGCAGCCATCATTGTTTGGTGGGCTGGGCTGGATTCGAACCCACTACCATAGGTGTATAAGGCTGGTGCTTAGCTGCTTGAGCCACAGGTGCTAAGCCTAGGACTTTTCTTCTTTTCCTTTTAAGTTCAGACATTTTACTAGATAATATCTTCATGTAAGTTTTCAGGGCTACTATTTTCAGGCATGTCAGCTGTACCCTTAAGGAGTCATTTCAAATTTTTATTTGGGAATATTTTCTTGAATTTCAGGTTTTGGTATTTTTTGCCTTGTTTGAGTTTTATTCTTCAGGGATTGCTGTTGTCGACATGTCAGATCTTCTTTATTCATTTAAATATTTGTCACCTTTTCTCAAATCGTTTTTATATCATCAACGTTTTCTGAATTTTAATTTTTCTTCACCTTTTTAGCCTTTTATGTATTTCTCCAAAGTTGTTTTTATTTGTTATCGTCTATATTTTTTCCAGTTTATTATTTATTTTCAAAATTAGTTTTTCTTTTTTCTCATTGTCTTGAGCTCTGTCACGTGATTTCTGAGTTTCTTAGCTTCTGATTTACGTTGTATTTTTATATTATGTGTCATTTTGTGAGTATCTTTCACCCCCCTTTGAAAAAGAAAATTACAGTTTTCAAGTGCTTTTTAAAAACGTGTTTTTGTGTGTAGGGATATTCCTCTGTGCTGTATTCTTTCTTTTTGTATCGTAACTTTGAACCAGATTCAGCTGTTTTTCCAGACTTTCCGTGGTGTTTTAGGAGAACATTTTGACTACACAGACTTCTCTGCTCTTTTTTTCAGAGTATTTAACAGAATTATGAGTTTGCTGGACGTTCTCCTTCTTTGTCTCTCTTGTCTCAGTCCTGCCCTGTTTAGCTTTCACTCTCAGGACAAGGGCCCCGCCCTGAGGGAGCCGCCAGGGTCAGTTCTGAGAGAGAGTGTGGCCACGCTGCCCCAGCCCCTGCAGACTCCCATGGTTTCTTGTACACACCTGCTACAGGGCAGGACAAAATTGTTCTCCATTTCAGCTGCTGTTCTCAGCTTGGCCACCATCTTTCCAGAGCAAGCCTCCGGGCTATTTGGGGTTTCTTCGGCTCCGGGGTTCGCCAGCAGCCCCAATGCCTCCCTGTCCTTATTCTTGCACAGACGCTGACCCCCCAAGCCTTGTCCTTTGTGGGGTGTGGCTCTGTCATGTCACCCGGTTGTGCTGTGAATATGCCACGTGTGTTTTTGGTTTTACCATCTGGCTGCTCTGTGTATGTGTATATAGAGATTTGGGGATCCTTGCTAATTATCCCACTGCTGTGGCTGTTTCCTTCTCGCATCTGATGGGGCTATCACCAAAGAATGATCATGCCTGGATGCGATGGACACAGCCACACACATAACTAGCACAGTGAGTCCCAGCTCGACTGAAGATGGAGACTGTCATCCACTTTATCACCTAGTGTAATTACACCTGAGTGGGATAACAGTGTGGCCAGGTAAGTCAGTAGACGAGGGCAGCGATCATCTGCAGTGTGTGAGCGTGAAAGGCTGCACGGGGAAGCAGGGCAGCCCCCCTCAAGCATCCGTAAACACCTCACTTACAGAAAGGCATGCTCACGGAGCAGCACCATCGCCAGCTCTGTGACCTCAATGAACTCAATGCACACGCCTTCCTGTGTTCCCAGTCTGAATAGAGAAGTGGGAGTCAGAGATTTCATCTGCGTTAACCCACAGAAGGCTAAATAGCACAGTATATACCCGTGAACTTTCTTGGCAGTGAAAAAATATTCATTTGGAGAAATTTTCAAACGTTCATATAGCTTCATCTTAAGAGCATTTTCCATCTTTTCTCATAAGAGAAAAGGGGGGTGGGGGAGCTCGCTTTGATGGCTGGCTACGTGACATGTGGCAGGCTCTCAAAGGGCAGCTCTGTCTGGGGCAAGAAATTCTATCTGTGTTATCTAATTAAGCTGGTCATACGCCATTTGTTTTTGTGAAGCTGATTGCATTAAAAATCAGCTGGTTGTTTTTTGTTTTTTCTTAAACTCTTTAACCTGTTTCTGGGGAAGAAGCATGCAGATCAAAGGTTTGGGGGCAGCATTGCTTTCTGAAGAAGTTAACTCTTTAGGCAGCGTGGGTGCGCTGTATAGGAACAGCTTGAGCGTAGCCGCGCAGAATGAATAAACACATGAGAAACACGTGATGAAACGCATACAGCCTTATTTGCTTGTTGACAGATTTTCTCCACTGTCTTTTCAAATCAGGCAAGAGACAGATGTAGGCGACCTTTAGGTGTGGATAAAATGGAAGACTGGATGTGATTTGACAAGATCCAGTTCATTAACAACAAATGCACACACTTTATGAGATCGTTTCCGAGTTTTGTATTCTGTGTGTGCGTGTTGCCCTAGGCTTGTGCATTCTCTAGGTGTAAAAAGTTAGGAAATAACTGTAAAAACATTTGAAAAAACTAGTACAGACATCCTGGTCTGGACTGGGTTTTAATAACATTTTCCACTTAGGTGGAAACTGCCACTCAAGTAGATTGAGCTATTTTTAGTGCAGTCCCAACGACAATGGAAAGATCCATTTTGCATATAGGAAAAGTCAAGATATCAGTGAGATTAGGAGGATGTGTGTCTTGTGTCTTCTCTATGAAACAACAGCTTGAGGCTCGGTGCCCATCCTAGTACAGTAGCTACGGTGCCAGCCACCTACATTGAGGCTGGACGGTTCAAACCTGGCCCGGGCCAGCTAAACAACAATGACAACTGTAGCAAAAAAATAGCTGGACATTGTGGCAGGCACTTGTAGTCCCAGCTACTTGGGAGGCTGAGGCAAGAGAATTGAGGTTGCTGTGAGCTGTGACGCCACAGCACTCTACCGAGGGCAACAGAATGAAACTATCTCAAAAAAAAAAAAAGAGAACAGCTTCAGCATTTTTTTTTTTTAAATCAGTAGCTTTTAAACTGGCTTTTTAATTGGATGCCTATTCTGTGCCAGGAATTGTACTATGTTCTTGACAGTTATTGATTCATTTCCTTACAACCATTCGAGATGGCCAGTGCTGCAGGAAGGGCAATGTCAGGGATATTGCCTTAGAGGTAGGATGTTAATGATATTTCCAAAGCAAAAAGGACCAATCGTGGGGTGCAGTGACGCCAGCACAGTCCCTGGAACCACTACTGAAATTTCCCTTTGTGACACGTCTGATAACATTTACCCGTAACGAGGCATTATTGCTCAATATGTTCAACTAATTAGAACCCATTCCCCCGCCACACTTGAATATTACAGGATTATCTCTGCAATTACACAGCACAAGCATCCTGGAAAACGTGAGTTAAAGGGAGAAATATTTTACGATGGCAGCAGAGAGGGGCAGTGGCAATTTCAGACCAATTATACCGAAATCAGTGATCAACTTGTAAGATTTTAAGCTACGTTGGGCTAATATTTAGTCTTTTTTCCAGCACTTGGGGAGATTGCAGAAAGACCATTTTCTAAAATGCCACCAGGGTAAGTATGTTGAGTTTAAAAGTATTGCACTATGACACCCAAGTGAAGATATCACTGGACTGTGGGCCAAATCGAGTTTAAAATTATGTGAGATATTTTAGCAAGACCATCTTTGTAGGGAGTTAAAGCAAGGCAGACGTTGGCCTGGAATATTTCCACCCAGAGACTGCAATATTGTTGGTAAAATGCCTCATTTTTTGTTCCTGTTAAAGGGATTTCTGTAAAAGTCCTCTTGAGAAGCTCAGAGCTGATCCTAGGCATTGAAGTTAGCTTAGTGGAGACCGTGGCTACTGAAAGGTCACCCCATCGTGGCCGGAGGCTCGTCCGCCCCACTGAGACTCTGCCTTCCATCTGAGTTCTGCTTTCATCATGGGACATTTTCTCATCGTCTCTGATTTTGATGTGCTGATCTCAAGATGTCATGTGGTTCCTCAGACAGGGCAAAAAGGCTTGCATACTTCTGTATCTGTTTTCCTTTTCTTTTGGAAAGTTTACAGGCAGTTGTCCTGATGCCTGTCTATTAAATATTAAACATTATTAAAAAATATTAAAGCAGCCCAATTCATAATTGC
>NW_003852460.1:6565775-6569057 GCF_000181295.1 Otolemur garnettii | reverse complement strand
AAAAAAAAATGGCAACAACACAAAACAAAACCCTAACGTCCCCATGAGTTGGGAGACTACAGCATTGATAGCACCGTGAGCCTACAAGGCTGAGTGGCCCCTGTGTCCAGCACTGTCAGGCCGTGAATTGGCTCCACTGACCGAGCCCTGGAGGATCTTCACCCCTGAGTGAGAAACGGTGATGCCCATGGCTTTGTGGCAGGGTCAGTAAGGGACGAGCTCCTGGTTGGTGCCCCAGGATGAGTCCCTGGAGGCACATGAAGGTCCTTGGGGAGGGAAGTGAATGGTGTTGGCACCTGCTGGCCCAGAGGGCTCATCTAAGACAGTAGTGTCTGGGGAAGGGCGGGGCGCAAGCATCTTCATAATAAAATGTCTTTTTTCCCTTTGGGTAAATGCCTGGAGGAGGGGTTGCTGGACCCGATGTCAGGCCACAGACTGTGTTAGTCTGCAGTCTCACCAACAGAGCACGACTGGCCCTCTGCTCACGGTTCTTTGAGTGATGATAGGCAGGAGTGGACTTGGACATGAGCTCATGTGAAGTTCAGCCCTCTTACCATAGACCGTCTCCTACACGCCTGGCTGCCTGGAGTTTTACCCAAAATGCACCGTGTCTCCTGTGGTGCCAGTAAAGCTGAGAACATCAAACATCTGACCATCTACCATCTTTTTATTTTCTCCACTGACCGTGCTCTTGTATTATTATTATTCCTTAGACACAGCCCCAAGTGACTGCAAGACAGGTGGGAAGGTGAGTCCGTCTGTATCCCCAGAGGGAAGAGAAAATAGCCTCAGGAAACAGTAAGCCAGTGGCAGCCATGGGACACACGTGGATGGTGTGGCAGAAGCCGGTGACTAGGAATTGTACCCCAGCAAAACAGAGCAGCTCACTGGGGCCAGACTTTTTAGCATGAAGGAGAAAAAAATAAACGTGCATTTGATACAGCCATGGTTTGGGCCACCCTAAAGCCACGATGGAGGCTATAATGTCACAGCGGACAGGAGGGAGTCAGGGGAAGCCTTTATCCTGGTACCCAGGAAGCTTTGGGTGGTTTTGGACAGGGTCCACCAGGCTCTCTCTACCCATCACACTTGTCCCCACCTAGGAGGCTTGAGGACCAGGGCATAGCTGTCACAAGGAGGCCCGAGGCTGCAGATGAGCACTTCCAAAACTCTGTCTCAGACAGTTCTGCTGCTGGGGTGGGAGGTGGTGGGTAGAGCTGGTAGCCGGAAACATTTTCCGTGCAGGGAGGGGTATGATTCCCACTCAGAGAGAATCCTGTTCAGAGATTGTGGGAGCTTTTTTTTTTTTTTTTACCCCTTAATTGAGCTCAGATATGAGACTGCAGCTGAGATTTAATTACCTTTTACCTTTTAGATTCCTTGAAATAGTAACTATTTGTAGAGCACACCCACATTCTCTTAAATGCACTAATGATTTTCTCCAGCGAGCTTCATCCTTTCGACAGTGTGAAGGGTCCTGGTTTTGTACGTCGTGGACTCTGATTCACGGTCACACTCTAATTGGCTTATTTTCAAATTTCATATTCTTTTCTATAATAGTATTTTAGCTCTGCTGACTTATTTTCCTGGTGCTCTTTACAGTGTTCTAGATTACCTGACGCTGGACGAGAAAACCATGGCTTCTGTCCTTTCCTGGATTCAGTCTGTGTACATGTGTATGTGCCTGCATTTGGGGGATGCACTGGAGTGGAGGACACAGGAGATGTCAAAAATCAACCTGTAGAGGACATTTTGGAGACAGCTTGCATTTGAGGAGCAGGGTGGTTGCATCCTTTCTGGAATTCGTATCACTCTGTACCGTGGCGCTCTCGAGGGTCTTGGCAAGGAAGTCTGTCCTGTTCCCATTTCTTTAGTTTCTCCTTGGGGACTCATTATAGCAAGAGAGGCTTTAGTGCATTTTGTAAGACAACAGAGTGAAACAGTTGGCTTCCTTGTCCAGCCCCCTCCCCCCGCAGCTGTTCTTGACAGGTGACAGTGGCCAAGTGGCAGGCACTCCTGCAAGTTTCCAGGGCGGCGGTGGGGGGAGGATGGATGAGTGACGCTTCACACTCTGTTGCATGGATGGATTCTATGGTGCAGTTGGTGAAGGACGGGGCCTTGCAAACTGGCGCCAATCCAGACATGATGGAAGCATGGCAGGTATTTCTGTTCTTTCATAATTGTACCTTTAAAATGTATAAGGTCTGTTTTGTTCTAAGGCTGCTCTGATCCCTCCATAAAGGGGCTCCACACTACACCCAGGAACACAGCACCTGTCACGCCTCAGGGGGGACCTCTGCATACCGGTTAACGTTCCCCTGTTAATCTTGCTGCAAGTGTGGATATCAGCACATAGAGTGGCCTGAGAAGCCAGTGTCCGTACCTTTTGACTATCAGGAAGATAAAAGCTGACAAATCAGTCCAGAATGATAAGCGGGCGCCTGTCTCTTACTGCAGTGCTGTGTCCTGAAAAGCTCAGTGTACATGGCAGGAGGTGGAGGGAGCCAGGGATGTCCCCAAGAAAGAGGTGACTGACCTTTGGAACCTACCCTGCAGCTCTTGAGCGTCTGGTATTTTAATCCCAAAGCCCTCTGGTCACATCAGATCCCACACAGGGCTGCAGGAAGGGCACCTCTAGGTCATCCCTGTGCAGATACCACCCAGCAGCGTTTCACACTCACCCCGGGGCCAATGCCTCTGTTCACTGCTGGCTCGTGTGCCCTGTTCGCATAGAGAGTCAGCTGGTTCCAAGTATTGTTCTGGTGACATAATGATTGTAATTCGATGACTACTTTATTCTTTAGGAGCTTAAGAATGATTTTCAATGTGTTACAATGTGATTGGACTTGATGACTCTTAGTTGATAACACAGTGGTTTGGCTCCACAAAGCTGCATGTCAGTGAGTATTTAATGATTTCAAAGTGTGGTCTGCAAATGGTCATTTTGTGACGCCCTTCCTACTTTGCATTCCCCTAGAAAAAGATCTGAGGTGAGGATTTGGTGCTAGTAGATTAGGGGGCACTGGTCTTCCTCTAAATAAACACTGGGTTGGGGAGGGGTGGACAGGATGGGGAAGAAAAATTATCCCCCAAAGGCTCTGTCATCAAGGCAGGTTCCACTGAGCACACCTGGAGTTGGCTGTCCCACGGAAACTCTGGGACAAAGAGTAGAGCACAGACCACCCAAGGAGCAGAGGAGCTGGGAAATTCACACATCAGCTTTCCTCAGCTTTTGATTGAGGACTGCTGGGGCCTGGACCTTAATTGTCTAGTTCTTAGGCC
>NW_003852460.1:6558065-6564810 GCF_000181295.1 Otolemur garnettii | reverse complement strand
AAAGTAACATTACTTTTGTCAGTCATGTTTTTTTGTCTAAGGAACTTGAGACTCAGAAAGATTAAACAATGTGCCCATTGTCGCTCAGCTGGTCAACAAAGAGGCCAATGTCCAAAATTAGTGTATTGTGAGCTCCAGGTGGTTCTTTGGGCCATCCTAGCTGCGGCCCAGTGACACCCGAGGGATCCGCCCATGTGTGGGTGAGGGTGGGGGATGTCATAGCAAAGTGATCCCTATCCCTGGTTGGAAAGGGTGTTGTAAGATGGGGTTTGAGTGGGAGGGAGGATATGGCAGAGGGGGCCCGATCACAGAGTTTGGAATGCCAGGATTTTACAGGCAGAAGCTCACTTAGTGAAATTCCGTAGATTAAAAGAAGAGCTGAAACTTGGTCTTGGTTCCTAGTTGGCACAATGCTGTTCTGCAGTACTGGTCAGTTGAGGGCTGGAATGACAAAAATCGGCTCCGAGCAGGTGGGAAGGGTGAAGGGGGCTCAGTCCAGGGGAGGGAGCTGGTGTCAGGAAGGACACAGAGGTTTGGCTCTTCACCGGTTTCTGCCTCTCTGTCTCACTGTCTCTCTCCATCTCTCTGCCTGTCATCTCCTCTCTTTCTGTCTCTGTGCATATGTGTGTCTATCTATCTATCTGTCTACTTATTTAAAAACTTTAAAGGAGCTCCTATCTTGCAAATTAAAATAAAAATCCATTGGAGTTAAACCGTAGGAAAGTCCACGTTTGCTGTTTCCCTCTCCCTGCTCCACAAGCTTATTTTTGCTGCTTGCAAACTATAAATATTGATCAGCTGTTCAGCCATGTTCAGTGGTACAGTTTGTACAGTTAGGAGCAGGTGCTTGTGTGGATGTGAAGTACATACGAGAGCTGGTTCCAATTGGGGCTGGGCACTCGGCCCTCTCCCTCCAACCCTGCCTCTCTGACCCCACCCTGGGTCCTGCTGCTTTCAGGCAAAAGGATTGCCCCTTGGTAGATATTTTGAGCAGCTGCTTTGGGAAACAGAACTCTAGAACAACTTTGCTGGTCAGACTCTGAGTCTCTGTTGGTCCTGGAACAAAGGCAGGAGGAGTGTGGGGTTTGATCTCAGGCAGGCAGAGGACCTGGCTATAGCTGGAGCAGAATCATGTGCTAACAATGTGAGGCGTGGCGGGGAGAAAGGTGCCAGGAGACGGAGGACCCTCTGAGGGAGCCACCCAATGTCCCTGTTCTGCGTTCTCTGCTGTATTGCCAAAGTGGTGTGACATCAGTGTTATATGAGAGGGAACATGACTTTTCTTGTTTGGGATGGGGGTGTGTCATTCTGAGACATGGGCTTTGTTGTGCTTTTTGCAGGGGTCAACGTGCCCGGTGTTTCTCAGTGGGCGTCCTGAGGCTGGAATTTCTTTTCCCTGCTGTGCAGACAGACAGAGCTCAGAGAAGTTAAGTCACTTTCTCAAAGCTCTCATCTTCTGCTTTTGGTCAGAGGGTTGCTTTCCCCTTTATTCTGAAAGGAAGAGGAACTTCTAAGAGGTGGGAAAGAAAAGCAGGGGGTGCTGCTGTCTTGGCCCAGAGGAGAAGCAGGAAGGAGAGACGGAGCATTTATTAGGCCCTTACTGTATTGCAGGCACCCTGGGCACTTGGCATCTCTATCAGCCCTATGACAAGTCTACGCCACATGATTTCCATTTGACATATGAAAACATCCCATTTCTGAGAGAGTAAATGATTTCCCCAAGGTTAGGAGAATAAGAAGAGCTGCAGTTGGGATGAGAATGATTTCTCTGACTCTGGATAATGCTGGATTACCCAAGCCTGGTGGGGGTGGGGGGAGAGAGAAAAAGAGAGGGAGGAAGGGAGATAGGACATCACAGGATTGGGCAAGACATTCAATTCTCCATTTAAGTAGCCATTCTGACACCAAGAAAGAAGACAGCGCTGTAAGTGGAACTCATAAGTAAAGCAGATTGATTTTTGTGGCCAAGGGCGAACAGGCAAGTGCTCCGTTTATTTGTCCTGGAAGTTGTATAAAATATGGGAGCACGTGCCTGAGCTGTTTTCTCTCATTTGTGTTCCCCGAGGCACGTGGGGTCACATCTCCATCACCAGGATTCCATCATTGTGCACCAAGCGTGCATGAGGCTTGTGGGCACGGCATCTGCTTCTATGAGGAGGACAAGTCCAAAGGGACCAGGACAGGGCCATGTGACAGGTTCCAGCTCTACGTGGGCCAGGTGACAGGGACTCAGGGGTGCCGGTGATGCAGCCTGTCTTGGGAAATTTCCACTAGTGTGGGGAGTTCTGTGTTTACAGCATAAGCTTAGTGTAGCTAAAAAGGGTGGATGGGATCTGAGAGGTGGGAAATGTGGGTCTACAAAATTGACTACCAATGCCTGGAATCATCATTGCTTTTGAAGGCCCCCTTTTCCTTGGTGAGGCAGGAATTCACCACTGCATAGGCCATGGCAGTGCCCATCATGGGGTGGTGCTTTAAAATGCAGTTTTCTGGTAGGAAAAGGAATTCACAATTGATAAGTGCTGTAATCAATTCTTTTACACATTAAATTTTGAGAATCCTTGATTAAGAGTATACATTGGTCACCTAGAATGTAGTCTCACATTAAGTACAAATGTCCAGCAAAACCCCAAAATACTAGGCTCGGTGTGGTGGTTCACACCTGTAATCTCAGCACTCTGGGAGACTGAGGTGGGAGGATCATTTGAGACCCAGAGTTTGATACCAGCTTGAGCAAGAGTGAGAGACCTCCATCTTTAACAAAAAAAAAAAAAGAAGAAAGAAAGAAAAGAAAAATTAGGTAGGCATGGTGGTGGACACCTGTGGTCCCAGTTACTTGGGAGGCTGAGGCAGGAGGATCACTTGAACTCAGAAGTTTGAGGTTGCTCTGAGCTATAATGCCATAGCACTCTAGACTGGGCATCAGAATAACTCTGTCTCAAAAAAACAAAAATATAATTTATGAAATGTCTTGTGTGTGCCAGGTGCCAGATCAGGCATTTTAAGCATATTATGTTGTGTGATTTTCTAAATAAAACCTATGTGGGCAGAATGGTCCTACCCATGATGAGTCTGAATTCAAGACGTTAAGGAGGCTGTGGGATCACTGAACAAGTGGTACAGCTGGGCAAACCCAGTCTTTCAGACGTAGCAAGAGGGATAATCTTGGCTGGTAAGAA
Organism: Otolemur garnettii; assembly: GCF_000181295.1. Lineage (NCBI taxonomy): Eukaryota > Metazoa > Chordata > Mammalia > Primates > Galagidae > Otolemur > Otolemur garnettii. The sequence continues at coordinate 6,561,631 of NW_003852460.1, read as the reverse complement.
ACACTCAGTTGTGGTTGGGGGAGTTGGAAACAGGTTGTGGGTTTCTGGGTTCTGAGACTGGATGGCAGCCCCAGGAAGATGTAGACCAGCAAATCCTAGAAGAAGTGGGTTGGATTCCAGTGTTTAAGATAATGTGTGAGAGCAAGGGGATGACCTAGGACGTTGGGATTTATGAGTTGGTTTAGCCAAGGAGCAAAGCAGAGTCCAAGTCCTAGACAGGGACACTGTTTCTGAGCTGGATGAGCAAGCAGCTTCACTTGTTGCCCTCCCTTGAATTACTCACTTAGCCATCGGGAATTTCCCCATGAATTTGGAGGGAGAAGAAGGGTCATGAACCTGCGTCAGGTGTGATGCAGGTGGGTAAATGGTCGGGAGCAGAGAGGAGGAGGCAGGGACCCAGGTATCTCTCTGGTACACGCTCCAGACTCTGCCAAGGGAAGACATTCCTTGGCACCAGCTATTTTGTCTCTCTTTTCAAAATTAAGGGATTCCTAGGGTTTTCCTCTAGTGCTTGATGTTGTCAGGGTAGTGAGACTGACAGGGATAGGCTGACAGATTATGAACCTCAGCGTTATGACGCCCTAGGGCTGGTTTTTCCCAGGGATGGAGACCCACTCTGTGTGAACCTGACACACACAGATCTACGGAGACCTGTGTGCTAACACTGCACAGCTCTCATCAAGAGCTGCGTGATGGGATTCATTTCAGTACAGTCACAGAAAGACAGATGCTCTAACTGAGAGCAGCCTCAGCCCTGTGCAGACAATTTATAAGGGCACAGCGGCGGCCGGGGACAAGAGACGTCTGTGAATAAATCAGCCACTGGGCACGAATAAGGAAATCCCCTCTTGCATTCTTCGTGTGGTGAAAGAACTGTGCATCATTTTGGACAGCACTTTTTCTTTGGTGCTTATATAATCATGAGATGTCTGAACAAACGTGACCAACTTCTTTATTCTCCTCTCCCTAACATGGGCCTTTTCTTTTGCTATATCAGTTAGGTCAAAGAGAGGGAAGAATAATTCAGGCAGTCATGTTTGTCTGCGATGCCAAAGATGTAGCTACGTGGAAGTGGTTAACGCTTTCCCTTTTCATCGGGATGTTGGATGTTGTGTGGACACTTGGTGAAGAATAAAAAATGGAACCACAGTAGATTTATACTAAGATGTGAGTCCTTGCAGCTCAAATGTCTGCTGAGGTTCGAGAGCTCATAACTTTTAAAAGGATGAGAACTATTGGAAATGTTTGGGACTAACACATAATCCTTGAAGTCCAGGGTTAAGAAATAATTTTCTCTGTTTTAGAAGCAAAAAGTTAAAAGAAGCAAATCACATTAGTACTACTTCAAAAAGTGTGATTGGATTTAAATGATGCACAAACATAATTTTCTACTTAAATGTTAACGTATTTTAGGAATTTTCTAATATCAAATTCATATTGCCAGTGTAAACACAGATACAAACACAAAATAGAGCCAAAGATTGTTTCTAGAATTTAACTGAATGTCATAAATTGACATTTTAAAATTGTTTATCTAACCATATGACTACTGATAATCATTATGTCTTAATCACATCTTATGTGCTATCATTTAATGGCATTTATTTAAATGTCTCTTGATTAATTGCTTCTGAGTGACCCCAAACCACTGATTTCATCAGCCAACTTACCTTCTGTTCAAAAGAGAGAGAAAATACTCCTAACACTTTTGAATGCAATTTAAAACTTGATTAAAGTCTTAAAGCCATCCAAAGAGTAGATGGAGTTTCTCCAGTGCATCAAATATAGTTTTATTAATTTACAATTTTAAGTTCTTTATATATAATTTTCTGTTCTTTATATATAAATATATAAAGAACAGAAATTTATTTCTTATAGTTCTAAAGGCTGAAAGGATGAAGCCATTTTATCATCAAGAGACTTGCACTCATGTGTTTACCGCAGCTCAATCCACAACTGTAAAGATGTGGACTCAAAGCAAGTGCCCACCAATTCACAAATGGATAATAAAAATGTGGTGTATATATAAAAAGGAGTACTCCTCAGCCGTAAAAAGGAATAATATAATGTCATTTGCAGCAATGTGGCAGGACCTGGAGACCATTATCGTACGGGAAGTAGCTCAGGAATGGGAAAAACAAACACCCCATATTCTCAGTAATAAATAGGAGCTACCATGTGGGTACACAAAGCAATAGAAAGAACATAACAAAGCAATAATTGGGGGGGATGAGATAATAACTTACCTAAATAAATAAAAATAAAACTAAATTAACTTACTAATACTGTCATTCTCAATCAAGGGTTATTTCACCTCCCAGGAGCTCCTTGGTCATGCCTGGAGACATTTTTGTTTGTCGCCATTGGGACAGTTCTGCTGGAATCTAGTGCGTAGGGGACAGGGATGCTGCCTGTCCTGTTCCTAGTGCACAGGGGAGCCTCTTCCCCTCCAGTAAAGAATTATCCTGCAAAGGTGTCAATAGCGCTGAGAGTGAGAAACCCTGGGCTAGGTGGGGGGAAGGACATAGAAATTCTAGGCAGAGAAAAAATTAGAAGTTGGGAATCAGAGTGACTCCGAGTGACCATGGGGCCAATGGAGAGTCTTCTTAGTTTTGGGGAGGGATGTGAAGGAAGTGAAGGGAAATAACATCATAAAGCATATGGGATCTTAGAATAGATATTTTAATATCTTATTTGACTTAAATAATTTTGATCTCAGTCTTGGGCAATATAATGCACTAGTTATCCCCAACATTCCTTATTAAAAGACATAAGTAGGATGGATAAATAAATAGCAAGTAGGTCTTTCAAAGCAGATGTGTTAGTCTGTTTTGTGCTGTTGTAATATACCAGACGGGGTAAATATATAAAGAACAGAAATTTATTTCTTATAGTTCTAAAGGCTGAAAAATCCAAGATCAAGGTGCTGGAAACCGGTGTGAGCCTTCTCACTGTTTTGTATTACCACACGGCCGAAAGTGGAAGGGCAATAGAGGAGCTTTCTGTCCTTCCACAGCAGAGAGTGGAAGGGTGAACCCATTCCTAAAAGTCCTTCTGATAACACATTAATTTATTCATGAGGGTGGAGCCCTGATGACTTAAACGTGTCCCCAAAGGCTCCATCTCCCAACCCTGTTGCATTGACATTAGGTTTCCAGGACTTGAATTTGCAAATAATCTTTAAAGCTATGGACTTTAGACAGCTTTATTGTCTACTTATGAAGTTTCAAGAAATAGGAACTCACATTCAGAAGCCACAAAACCTCCAAATAAGCAACCATTCGTGACAGACAACAAGTCACACACAGCAGGGTGAGACTTGTGAAGTCTTCATTTATTAGGATGATTGGAGGATAACTTCAGTGAATTTGATAAGAATAAGAAAGAATCAATAAAAAAAGACTAATACAATTGACTCAGCAGAGATTTTAAAAGTAAAACAATCTAATGTAAAAATATAAAATGGCGGCTCTGCGCCTGTGGCTCAAGCGGCTAAGGTGCCAGCCACGTACACCTAAGGTGGCGGGTTCGAATCCCCAGCCCCGGCCTGCCAAACAACAATGACG
>NW_003852460.1:6556862-6558036 GCF_000181295.1 Otolemur garnettii | reverse complement strand
CCCAGCTACTTGGGAGGCTGAGGCAGGAGACTTGCTTGAGCCCAGGACTTGGAGGTTGCTTTGAGCATGATGCCATGGCACTCTACCCAGGGGGACAGCTGGAGGCTCCGTCTCAAAAAAACAAAAAACAAAAAACAAAACAAAATGGCAAATTAGATATAGCTAAAGAGAAAATGAGTAAAATGGAAGGCAGTGTTTTAAAAGTCACTAAGAAGATAGCACAAAGTTTAAATATATGGATAATATGGAAGTGAGGTTCAGGAACATAAAGGATAAATTGATTTGATTGTACCAGAACTTGATTTGGAGCAGGTGTTCTCAAACTGCGGCCTGTGGGCCACAAGCAGCCCACCTAGGACATTTATCCAGCTTGCCGGGTGTTTTTGCCACCGCTACCTGTCCTACTTAGCAGCCGACTCGTCCCAGGGCCTGCAGTCTGGCCCTCCAATGGTCTGAGGGACAGTGAACTGGCCCCCTGTTTAAAAAGTTTGAGGACCCCTGATTTAGAGGTTTAGAAGGAAAAAAGGGGGGAAAAATGAATGAAAACATCAAAAAGGAATAGATAAATGGTGTAGCTAATTGAATGTGAGGGGAAAAGAAGAGAGAAAATTCACAATTTTGAAGATAAAAGAACTTTGCTGTTGTTTAGAAATGGGGGTATTGTAAAGGCAAACTTTTTCAGGGGCCTGTTTGGTTTTGAAATGTTGAGCTTGAGGTGATGGGATAAGCAAGACGTATGGGTATAAAGCTTAAGAGATGATGAGGCAGAAATTCGAGAGCACATACAAGACCTGTGGGTGGTCATGAGGAAGAGCAGTTTTGCTGAGGAAGTACACACATACACACAGAGGAAGGTGAGGGAACAGCATGACCAGCGTAGATTTTAGGGATTGTCGCCCTGCAGATGGGGGAGGCAAAGAGAGAAAGCCGGACAAGCATGCAACAGAGTAATAAAAGCCAAAAGGAGAGGTAAAAATCGGTTAATGACAACAACTATGAGAGGTTCTGAGGAAAACACACACTTAGATCATTCCTTTGAACTGGTATTTGGTGCCATCTGAGGCAGAAGTTCTAGGACAAAGAGGATGGACAATTCAGAGAACTGGTAGTGAAAGAAAAAACCTTTTTCTTGACGTTCATGCTACTCCTAAAACCAATGTTTTGCCCCCTTGTC
>NW_003852460.1:6547644-6556471 GCF_000181295.1 Otolemur garnettii | reverse complement strand
CCACTTTAGGTGTATGTGGCTGGCGCCTTAGCCACTTGAGCCACAGGCGCTGAGCTGTAAGTTGGAGATTCCTAAAAGCACCTCCTCATGCTTGTTAGTCTGGTGCAATGGATCACAAAACTTGGGGAACTTTAGTTACACTTACCAGTTTATGATAAAGGATATGGCACCGAGGGCACAGATGAATGCCGGATGGAAGAGGTGCATGCTCTCTCTGGGAGCACCACTGCCCAGCACTTCCTTGCATTCACCACCCTGGAAGATCTCCCAAGCCTTTGGGATCTTTACAGAGGCTTCATCATAGAGACACGATTGATTATTAACTCAATCTTCACCTTCTTTGCCCTCTCTAAGCTCCTATTCATGGCTTGGTCTTTCTGGTGATCAGCCCCCAACCAGGAGCCCAAGAAAAGTTGCTTCATTAGAACAAAAGACACTTCCATCACCCAGGAAATCCCCGGGGTCTAGGACCTCTGTGTCAGCAATTAGTGACCAAGTATCAAAACCTAAGATGCTTCTAGTACACCTCCCACTCAGGGAATTGCAAAGATTTTAAGAGCTCTGTGCCAACAGCTGGAAGCAGACACCAAATATACATTTTTTATTATGTTACGGGTAGTGTGGGATTTCAGGTCTAATAATCAATGGGCAAGACCCCGTGCTCTGGCTCTTGGTGGTAGAGAGAGGTCTCCCAGCTGGCCGAGCTCATCGGATAGCCTTGGTGATGTCCATTGCATACTGTTGGATTCTTAGGGCCCGTAGTGCAGTCTGGACTGACCACCTCTGAGCACCATCTCTCTGGTTAGCTGGTGTGCCTGAGCTTGCTGGCTGGCAGGTTAGTTTCTCTAACATGCCTGGGTAAGGTGAGCTACTACCTACATTGGAATGGCATAGTCTGAGGGGCCTGCTACCCACTTCAGAGCTCTGGGTGGACCCATGGGGAGCTTCCAATTTGCTATTTAAGACAATGAGGAATTGTAGCAGGTGGCAAAGAACACGAGCCCTAACTTTAAGTTAGAATCTCAGCTCAGCAACTTTGGAGATGGGTGGACTTTGGGCCACTTATACCCAACTTCCTGAGCTCCACTTGCCAGGAGGACTCATTTGTGTAAGGGGAAAACTGTTCTACCTGCCTCTTAGAGGACATAATGTGGGCAAAATGCCCGGAAGCTTCTTGGCAATTACGGAGCTCTTAAAAGCTGGCTATCATAGCTCCTAAAAACCGAGAGTGCACATAGCACGAACCATGAGATCAGCTATACTTTCTGCACTTAACAAACCCCCAAATTCATGGTACAGCTAAGGAAAAAATTCCTGAGCATTTAAAAAAGTTCCCATAGGTATGTTTCTCTATACATATGCATTTCTATATATGTAGGTAGATACATTCACAAGTTGGCCCTTGGACAAGTTGAGTTTGAAGGGGCTGGTCCAGTCCTTTTAATAGAAGTTACACTGAGCGTGCCTGCCTCCCTCGACTCCCCTTCCATCTCCTCTGCCTCTGCCGTGCCAGGGATAACAAGACCACCTATCTCCCCTCTGCTCTGTCTACTTAACACGAAGATGATGAAGTACAACAACCTTAATGATAATCCACTTCCACTTAAGGAATAGCAAATATATTTTCAGTTCTTTATAACTTCTGAATGGCATTTTCTTTTCTCTAGCTTACTTTATTGTAAGAATACAATTTGTAATACCCATGATGTGTAAAATGTGTGATAATTGACTGGGGTGTTGTTTATCCTTTAAGCCAACAGTGGCTAATAGTACTGCAGGTTTGGGGGAGGGGTTCAAAAGTTATATACTGAGTTTGGACGACATGGGATTAATACCTCATAGCCCCGTGTTGTTCAAGGGTCAACACTATATCAATATCTATGCATTAACTATGAAGGGCAGTTTCTCTTATTCCCCATTTTATGAGGGACCTCAGTCTGAGAATCCAGCCAACTGCATCTGAAGTCACAGTAAGTGGGGTGTGCATGGTTGGACTGCACCAAATCTGTCTGCCGCTGTTTTGCTAATTTGACAATGAATGTTTTAAAATAAACGCTCAGAGGGCACTTTGAGCCACGGCAGGCATTTCAGTGGAGCCCTCAGATAATGGAAGTTGGACTGTAGTCAGGGGAAAAAAAATCACCCCATCATGTTTTCCCCCTGTCTCTAAAGGTTTTCATTTCATTGAATCCCTACAGTGAAAGAATTACATCACCTTCTGAAAAATTAATTCACATAATTACTTGGAAAATAGCTGTGGGTTGTGAAATGCGTGATGCTGTGGGTCGTGGAATACGTGAGCTTCCTCTTTTGAAAGGTCCTCTTTGGTGTCCCTCTCTGCACTGTGAGTCAGAAGATGCCTGGCATTGCTGGGGTGCGATACCTTCAGGGCTGAGGCCTCCCTGCACATCCCGGGGATTCCGTGGCTCAGACACACCTGTTAAATCAGGCCGTCACATTCCTGATGAGCTGTGAGAATTGCTCAGGGCACGGCTGTGTGATGGATTGTAGAGAGTTGCATTGCTCTTCACACAAATGGCAAATATATATTTTTACAACTGGAAAATAAAAATGGTAACAACCAGACAGAAAAGAGGAAAATAGCCTATTCAGGGGAAATCATTTTAAAAAGTTTACAATAATATAAATAAAAGCCTTTCTGTTTTTCCACTATCATTTTTATTTATTTTTTTTTTTTTGTATTTCAGCTATGGAAGGGTTTATTACTGAGAGTCGCAGAGACATAGTGTGGTGATGTGGAAATGATCCCTTACAAACAAACAAGCAATGGGCCGAGGCTTTCCAAGCTCTTGGAATGATAGAAGAAAGATGCCTAGTCGTTAGGAGCTGAAGGCTGGCCCTGCTCATTCACTCCATAGCCAAAGCCTTAGTCTCTAGCACAGTTGGTTTCCCCAGGTACAAAATGTGGGGATGGAGTTCACTCCTGTCTCTTCTATAGAGAGGATCGGATTAAAGTGCTTGCTAAGCAGTGGACAGAGATGATGACAAAAATCACAACAATAATAATATCATCACCTGCATTCTGTCATGAGATCCTCATGATGAAGTTTGGCAGAGTTCAGCCAGCCACAGCCAGAAGGCTGTCACCTGTTTTTGTAAATAAAACTTTATTGAAACACAGACACATCACTGGCTTAAGTACTGACCGTGTCTGATTTTACACGACTGCAGCAGAGTTGGGCAGCTGATAGAGACACAGGGGCTCCCAAGCCTAGCGTGTTTGCTACACGACTCTTTATGGATGAAGTTTGCCTGCATCGGATGCCAGGAAAATGCCTGGATTTCGTAAGTCAGTTCAGAGAAGTGTATTCCCTCATTCAGAGTCTGGCAAATGATAAGTGGGATACTTAATTTCTCATTTAGCCATCAGGCATTTCATGTGTACGTGCATGTGTGTTTTACTGCAGACCCCACAGGCTGGGAAGAAGGACTGTATTCATTCTCCCATCTCCACTATTAACCATTATTTTTCAATATAGAGCAAATAAACCAACACCATCACTTGCCCCCCCCACTCCACTATAGCATGAGAATTTGAATGCTTGCCACGTGAACCATGATGTACGCATGTCTTAAAGCTCAGAGCAGAGAACTGAGTGTGTGTCTTCCATATTTTAGTTAACTTTCCCATATTGGCCTCCATTTTCCATATAGCCTCCATATTTAAGCTAATTTTAGTTTGGTAACTCTTAGTGACTCAGCTGGTTACCAGTTACAGTCTTTAGACAGTAGAAAATGAACGTCTATGGATGTGTGCATCATTTGTTTTAATAAAATTTCTATTTCTGGATCTCCTACCAGGAAGAGTGTTGCTTGACACCAGTGGGTTGCAGGTGACACCTTGATGACACTCTACCGAATCCAAATTTATGAGGAGACTGACTCAGAAGCCTTGGAGAATAGTGCTAGTCAAGTCTTTGTCCTAGCTGATGTTTCTTGAGGCTTTCCAGTGACAAGGCCTGGTTGAATCCTAGTTATGCTCTCATTTGCATTTTATGGATGAGCAAATTTTGGCAGAGAAAGGACAAACATGTGTTCAAAGTCACATGGTTATTAAAAAGCAGAATCAGATTTGAACCTACGGGTACCCTCAAGAGCTTATACTCTGAAATCCACAGGGATTCCCTGAGCCTCTGCCATCGTCACCAGCATGTAAGGGTACTGCTGTGGTCTGAGTGATGGCATGGTCCTCCGAAATTCATGTTGAAGCTTAATGCCCAGTGCAAAGGAAGTGGTGGAGTCATGAGGACTTACCCTCAGGGATGGGATGAGCACTCTTACTAATGTCTAGAAGTACATAGCCTACTTCCCCTCCAGAGGACAAGGGGACGAGGCGCCATCTTGGATGAGGCACCATCTTGGAAGAAGCAGCCCTCACCAGCTATGGAACCTATTGTTATCTTGATCTCCAACTCCCTGGACTCCAGAAGTGGGAGAGATAAATTTCTATTATTTATAAATTAGTTGATCTCCTTTTGAATGTGGTAGTCAGACAAAGTATATCCATCTTCCAGTTGCTTGCCAGCAAAAATGAGTCCTTGCTGATCAGGAGGAATGCCTTCCTTATCCTGGATCTTGGCCTTCACATTTTCTATTGTATCTGAGGGTTCAACCTCGAGAGTGATGGTCTTCCTCGTGAGGGTTTTTACGAAAATCTGCATCTTGGTGGTGGTTCCACCACAGATGGCAGATAGGAAAAGGACATCAACAGCTTTTGTTGGCTGTGCTGTAAACGGACTGCATGAGACATTGGCTGTCACTTAATTTATTCTGTGCTTCTATTAAACAAGGGTGTGAGATGAGACTCTTTGCAGCCAGAATAGCCAACAATTCTATGAGACTGGCCCAAGTTCATCTAGTTAATTAGTAGCACAGTTGGGCCAGAACTTGGGCCCCCTTTCACCCTGCTATGCTATTTTGTTTGCAATAGAATTCTTCTCACTTTAAAAAAAAATCTAATTTCTAAAATTAGGTAGTCCTTTCACAGTTCAAAATTCAAAAAGGATAAAAGAGTAATTCTCTGGAAAAATCTCTCTGTCACCCTCAACAAACAAAACATATTATTTCTTTGTTCCATCCTGGAGCTTTTAAAAATATCCACAAAGCCATTTTTACATGTGTTGTATACGTGTGTGTGTGTGTGTTTTCTTCCCCCCCCTTTCAGAGTGAATCAGACACTACAGCTTTCTTTTTTGTTACTTCTAATAGAAATGCAAATTAAAACCACACGGGGATCCATTTTTTTTTTTCCATTTTATGTTTAAGATAAAGGATATTTTCATGGGACTAAAAAACATTTGTCCATTCCCCCCACCTGTGAATTCTGTTTGTGTTGTTTTCCATCTTTTTTTTTCTGTTGGATTGCTGACATTATGGCTACGAGCTACTGATTTATCAGGGGAATTAACATTGTGAGACTTCACAGAGCCCCCAGTTTGCCATCTGCATCTTGAGTTTGGTTATTGTAGTTTTGCTTGAAGAGTTCTGATATTGTGCTGAACTCACCAGTCTGTAGACCCTTCTGGCAAAAGAGTCATAGTTGAAAGGATTTTTCACTTCTAGTGTTAAAAGAAGATTTATCCTGTGTTCTTTGTAGTTTATTCATTCTACAGAATAATAAATATTTACGTATTTTAATCTATTGGGCATTTATCCTAGTATAAGGTGTGAGGTGTAGAACTAGAATGTTCTTCCAGAGGGCAGTCCATTGTCTCAATACTATTAAATAATTTGTTTTTTATCTTCTAAGTTGAGTTGCCACATTTGTTAGCTCTGCAACAAATTCCGTGTGACCTTGGCGGTCACTTCCCATTTATTTCACATATGCTAGGTTTCACACTTGGGGGGTTCTATTTCTGAATTTTCTATTCTGTTCCACTGATTTTTCTTTCTTAGATATTAAGGTTTTATTTCTGTTTCAGATACTCCATGGAGGGTTAATCTTCCCTCATTACCATTTTAGTTCCTCCAGACTTTCCCCAATGTTTTATTCTAAAATTTTCAAATATGTAGAAATGTTGAAAGAATTTTACCGTGAACACCCATGTACGTACTACCTAGATTCTACCATTAATATTTTACTAACGTCACTTTAACTCGTATCCATCCACCTGTACGCTAAGCCAGCTTAGTTTCTGATGCAGTTCAGAGTTCACTGGACATATCAGTACCCACCCCTCCAAATACTTGACCGCACATATCATCAGACAGAATTTACTACTTGTTTATAACACTTTAAACTTTGAGCTAAAATTTATGTTCGGTGGAATGCGCATTCACTGGGTTTGGGCAAAGGCATATGCAGTATGTTACATGATAACCCAAACCTTCACCAAGATGCAGAACTTGACCTTCACTCCAGAAAATCTCCCCGTGCATCCTGCCAGTTAATCTCCTTGCCCCTTCCAGAGGCTGCGGCTATCCCTGTCTTTTACTGCCGCAGATTAGCTTTGTTTGTTCTAGACGTTTGGCTGGTGCATGCTCTTCTGTGGAAGGCTTGGTGCATCCACTAAGCATGAATGTTTTCGAGACTTACCCGTATATCCCTAGTTGCCTTTTACCCACGAGCGTTTTCCAGCTGTGTGAATGTAGCACGTTTGATTTCTCTGCTCTCCTATTCAACAGCACCCGAGCTGCTGTAGGTTTGGGCTCTTAGGAACAAAGCTGATGCTATGAGCATCCTTTTTGTGGCCTTCTTTGTTTCCTTTTCCCTTTGGGGACTAGGAGGGGGTAAATACCTATGAGTGGAACTGGTGGATCATAGGGAGGTATTCAGCTTTTAATAAACTCCCAGTCTTTTTTCCAAAGCGATCGTACCACTTTACACTCCTACCAACCTGCGTGCTTGTGTGAGCGTTCCAGTTGCTCCAATTCCTCAACATCATTTGGTTTCTCTGTCTTCAATTTTTGTCATCCTGTGGTTTTATTTTGCCTTTTCTTGATGACTAATGAGGCTGAGCACTTTGTCTTGTGCTTATTGATTCTTTGCGTATCTTTTCTTTATAAAGTCCCCATTTTAAAACACTTGAATAGTTTTTATTATTGACTTATTTTAGACTGTTGCTGGCTATTCTTACTTAACCGGGGTTCCTTGCAAGATTTGGGACCAGCATGCCAGTTTCCTAAAACAAATCCCTGAGGATTTTATTTGGAACATACTAAATTTGAAGCTAATTTAGGGACTATCTTATTGTGATACTAATTCTTCATATTCAACAACTTAAAATGCCTTCCATGTGTTTAAATTTTTTTCTTCCTAACCTCTGAAGAACTTAAAAAATAGTTTTCTTAAAATTCTTAATCACTTCTTAAGTTTATTTCTAGCCATTTAATCTTTATTATTGCTATCTTAAATGGTGTCTTGTTTTCAATTTGTCTTCTCATTTGTTTGAGAAAGCTATTTATGTGATTTATATGTGTAATATGCACACACATAATTTATATTTTATTTTTGAATTGTTTTATGGGAAAAAGGCATGGCCATGTGCCAAGATATCTGGCCTTTTCATTTGACTCAGGGTTTTATGTGTAAGTTTATTCAGCTTTTGCTTCTCAGCCAAGAAAAAAAAAAACGCTACTTTTTAAAACTTCTTTGTTAACAATTTAAATTTCTCTCTTTTTTGCTGGTGTAGAGAGAGCATAGTGTTTGCCAAGGTAACTTGCCTGTGTGATTCTTCATTTGATTCATCCTTTCTGCTTCTGAAACTACTAGGAAGCTACTGTTGCACCTGCCCACCTGTGCAGCTGCCCACCTGCCCAGTGCTTGCAGCTGCCTGGCCCGTGCACCTTCCTCACCTGTGCAGCTGTCTTGCGCTTGCACCTGCCTGGCTTCTGGGCCTACGCACCTGTGCACCTGTGCACCTGCCTTGCTTGTGCACCTGCCTTGCTGGTGCAGCTGCCTCGCAGGTGCAGCTGCGTTGCCCATGCACCTGTGCTTGTACCTGTGTCACCTGTGCAGCTGCCTCGTCCGTGCACCTGCCTCTCCCGTGCACCTGTGCTTGCACCTGCCTTGCCTGTGCAGCTGCCTTGTCCGTGCACCTGCCTCCCGTGCACCTGTGCTTGCACCTGCCTCATCTGTGCACCTGTGCTTGCACCTGCCTCACCTGTGCAGCTGCCTCTCCCGTGCACCTGTGCTTGAACCTGCCTCGTCCATGCACCTGCCTCTCCTGTGCACCTGTGCTTACACCTGTCTGATCTGTGCACCTGTGCCTGCACCTGCCTCATCTGTGCACCTGTGCTTGTACCTGCCTTACCTGTGCAGCTGCCTGGTCCGTGCACCTGCCTCTCCCATGCACCTGTGCTTACACCTGTCTGATCTGTGCACCTGTGCTTGCACCTGCCTCACCTGTGCAGCTGCCTCATCCATGCACCTGAGCTTGCAGACCTGTGGTCTCAGTTGTGCACATGGGTTATGCCCCTGGTACTGGAGAAGTGTCTTCTGCTGGCTCTCCCACACGTCTCCAGCAGACACATGATCCCTGTGGCGTCATTTTTCCTCTGTCCTCTCTTCAACATGTCCTGACCAGACTCCCATGACATTTGCAGTTATTTTTGTACTTTGAGTTCCGGGATTTTCACTTTCTTCTTGTTCTACCAAAAAGCTAACTCTAAAAAAGTAGACACCTCCTTTCTCTTCTTTGTTGCTTCTTGTATATCTGGAAAAAAATGCAGAAAAACCAAATTTCCTTTTCATGTGAAAATTGGGATCCTACTCTCAAATACTGGCTTGTCAGAAAGTGACTAACACACCGAGAAACCAGGTCATTTTGTCTGGTTATCTGTGGCTTTTAATCGGCCTTCTTTTCTT
>NW_003852460.1:6541089-6547371 GCF_000181295.1 Otolemur garnettii | reverse complement strand
TTTTTGACACAGAGTCTCAAGCTGTCACCCTGGGTAGAATGGGGTGTCACAGCTCACAACAACCTCAAACTCTTGGGCTCAAGTTATTATGTTATGTCAGCCTTCCAAGTAGCTAGGGCTACAGGCACCCACCACAAGGCCCGCCTATTTGCTGTTATTGTTGCAGTTGTCATTGTTGTTTTATAGCTGACCTGAGCCAGGTTCGGACCTGCCAGCCTTGGCGTATGTGGCCGGTGCCCTACCCACTGAGCTACAGGTGCTGCCCCTTTAAGAGCATTTTTTATTGACACATATTAGTTGCACATATTTGCACAGGTAAATTTGAAATGCTGAGGATACCTTTGCTTAGTGTGTTGTTGACAGTAAGTATTGCATGGATAATTCAGTCTCTTTTATGTCTCAGGCAGATGGAGTCTTATAACTAGAGTGCTGGGGCCTCTGATTGTGTTAAGGTATGTAACATACTGAATTTCAGAAGCCTGAGGGGACATAACCATTCATTATAGTTCCAGAAAAGCTACTGTTTTTTTGTATCGAAGCCTTTGCTGGTGGTGTTGGAGGGAGGTTTGCACATCACAGCTACAAAGTCAGAACGCCTTGGAACTGGTCAGGGTGAGTGTGGAAGAGCTGTGGTTTTCCATCCAGCAAATTCACTGGGAGCAGAGATTTTAGCCTCTAGCTGGCTGTCACGTGGTATACTGCTTTGATATTTGTTTACCCTCCCAGCAAAAAGTCATTTAAATAGAAATGACATCTATTACCTTTCTATAAGCAGGGGTTTCTCAGTCACCAGCACTATTGACATTTTGGGCCAAGAGATTCTTTGTTTTGTGTGTGTGTGTTTGGAAGGGAGGCGGGGGGTCTGTCCTGTAGAATGTTTGGCAGTATCTCTGGTCATGCCCTGTCCACCCTTTAGATATCAATGATACCTCTTTTCTAGGATATGACAGTCAAAAATGTCTGCAGACATTCCCAAATAAGAGCCGCTGCTGCCGGGAGTGGTCACGGACACGAGGATGCTTGTTAAAATTCTTGATGGCTCCTCTCCTGCCCTTGCAGACAGTTTCCTGGGGAGCTAAGAAGGGTCAGACATTTCACTGTAATGATTCTCACGTGCCTCTGTGCTCTGAAGAAGCCTCCTGGTGAATGAGGTATTGATTGGAAGGCACTGTGGATTGTTGCAAATCTCTTGCCAGTACCTTTCTGAGTGTCTTGGAGCATCATACTGAAACTCTTATACAGCAGAGCTGCTAAATGTACTTCAGGGCATCGGCGCCATCGAGAATTCCATATTCATTGAACTTACTGCAATGCCCTGGGAAAACAGATGCATTCTTTTGGAGGGAGGCAGGATCACTTGGTTTACTTTTGATTAATGGATTTTTGATGAAGTGCTCATTTCCAGCAATGATTCTAAATAGACACGTCCTTCCGGCGTGTTCTAGATGCCTGTCATTTCTGACAAAGAATTGTGAAAGGCAAACGTAAGCTGTGTTTATATCTTCTGGCAGCTGTTGGTTTGATACAAGCAACTTACTTATTTCAGAATGAGCATCCATTCATCCTGGGACGTTTTATTCTAGAGGTTTTGTTAGAGTGAGCTTGAGAAAGGAAGGTTGCTGGCTTGGATAAAAGTGAGAGTTCCAATTTGGGGTGGTCAGCCTCCCACGTAATGAGCATAGCCTTTACACACTAGAAACGAATCCTGGCCCACAAGGGCTCCAGCGATAAGTCTACTTTATTTCTGGTCCAGATAGTTCGTTTTTGATGCTACAAAAATCCCGGAGAACGTCAGGCCGTCTCCTGATGAACAGGTGGGGGCTCGGAGTCAGCACACATGAGTTCCTCTTGAACTTGCAACTCTCCATGAGCAGAGCTTAAAATTATTTTTATATTTTACATAATAAAAAAGTAGGGAAAGAGAAAATGTCAGAGATCAGAAATGCTTACATGGTGGGGTTGGGATTAATGTCCCACTAAGGTTGGGATGCTGTGTCCACATCATTCCTCAACATTTACTGAGTGTTTGAGGGGTACCAGGCTCTGGTGTGGGGGCTAAGGCACCCAGGAGATGGGGAGAGGGTGGAGCCTGTCTTTGCAGGGATCGCCAAGTCAGAAGAGAGTAAGACAGATGGACAGTGTTCAAATGGTCAGCAGTGCCCTGCTGGGAGATGTTTAGGGTGTGCAGAGAATCATGGGAGGGTCTGGAATTGGTAGCTCCCTGGGACCCCCAATTCCAGAGGCGCTGGGAGAAGTAACAGTTTGGAGGAATGAGCAGGAGTTGGCTGGGCCTGCGTGAGGTGTGGGTGGGCTCCTGGCATAGGACGAGGAAAGTGTGGCAGTGATTCCAGGCAGACAGACAGTACGTTTCCACAGGCTAACACCCACCTAGCCTGTTCTGGCACACACTGCTCCTTTGTCAGAGGTTGCCAAAAGTTTCACCTTTGGGACTTCCTGCTTTTGAGAATGACCAGAAAGATTGTATTTGTCCCCAAGAAAGAGTGGGCCCATTGAGGGAGACAGTCCTTTAAAATTTGTTTGCCCCACAAGTATTTTCCTTCCCAATACAGTCACTTTCAACGTTTTGGAAAGTGAAGACAAAAGAGAAATGATTTATGGATGTATTTCAAAGATCTTAAAGTTGTACTGTACCTGAAAAGATATATGTGATCTTTTTCCAAAGAAAGAATGCCTCCAGTTATAACTAAGCACACAGAAACTGAGGTCATTTTTACTTAGAGATTATGAAATTGCCTAATAGTTAATTATATCAGACAATTTAAAATATATATATATATGTACAAAAAGTGGGGAATTCCTTGGGCTGGTGAAGGTTTGCTGGAGAGTTAGGAATTTCAGCTATCTGGGTGCTGGCTGGCCCTCCCACTCACCTCACATCTTTTGGTTAAACACGACAATTGGTTAAAAAAATAGTATTAGTTATTTCAATTGTGTGATCTCTTGAAATTTTAAAATCAGTACTGTCATTGCATAAATCCAAATTATCTCTTTGACATGGATTTCAATGAGCAATTAGCTTATGTTAGGACATTTTTTATTAGGTTCAGAAAATTTTCTGTTTTGAATGTCATTTCTACCACTGATTCTTGCCAATAGACTAAAGTTCATCCTGATTATGATTCAGACTACAAGATAAAGGATTTCTTAGTAATTTATGCTATCACAGCGTTTCGAAACATTAGGGATTTCTGCCAAAGAATTTTGAACTTTTTATTCTGAAAGACTTTAAAACTTGTAGAAGAATCATAATATTCCTAGAATGTAGTCCCACATACCCGCGGCAGCTTCACCACTGGATAACATTTGCTTATTATCGGTGTGTTTTCTGAATCATCTTTTTGAAAGTGAGGTATTGACACCCCACTTTTTCTTTAAACTCTTAGATATGTGAACTACCAGGAATATATTTATTTAGTTAGTTAGTTTTGGGGATTCATTGAGGGTACAAAGAACCAGGTTACATTAATTGCATTTGTCAGGCAAAGTCCCTCTTAGAAATGTGTTCCTCCCCTAGGAGGTGTGCCGAACACCGTATCCCCTCCCTCCCTCCTTCCCTCTCTCTGCTCCCCCATTCCCTCACCCCCCACTGTATACTACGTCATCAATTGTCCTCATATCAAAATTGAGTACATTGGATTCTTGCTTCTCCATTCTTGTGATGCTTTACTAAGAAGAATGTGTTCCACCTCCATCCCAGTTAGTATAAAAGATGTATAGTCTCCGTCTTTTTTAGTGGCTGAATAATATTCCATGGTGTACATATACCCCAGTTTGTTAATCCATTCCTGGATTGGTGGGCAATTTAGGTTGTTTCCACATTTTAGCAATTGTAAATTGCACTGCGATAAACATTCTAGTGCAAATGTCCTTCTGATAAAAGGATTTTTTTTTTCTGGGTAGATGCTCAGTAATGGGATTGTAGGATCAAATGGGAGGTCTAGTTTGAATTCTTTGAGGATTCTTCATACTTCTTTCCAACAAAGGAATATTTTTTAAAATTTCAGATGAATATGAGGGTACAAATGTTTAGGTTATGTCATCTTTATTTCTAAGGTAAAGTTCACATTATAGTTGAGCCTTTCACCCAGGGGATGTGCTGAATACCCTCATACTGTGCACATTAGGTGAGATCCTGCCAATCCCCCTCTCTCCTCCTGCCAATCACCCTTTCTCCTCCCCCTCTGCCTTTCTCTCCTCTCCCCTCTCCCTTACTATACTAGTGTTTTTCTTTCATGTGGGCCTATAGTTGTTTATCTATTGGTTTCATATTAGTGTTGAGTACATTGGATTCTTATCTTTCCATTCTTGTGATACTTTATTTGAAGAATGTGTTTCAACTCCATCCAGGTAAACACAAAAGATATAAAGTCTCTATCTTTTCTTATGGCTGAATAGGACTCCATGGTGTACCATACCATAGTTTGTTAATGGGTTTATAGGTTGATGGGCATTTGAGTTGCTTCCACATCTAGGCGATTATAAATTGGGCTGCAATAAACATTCTAGCACTCTGTCCAGAAGACATCACACTTCTGTATGTCAGAGTGTATTTCCTAAGACCTGTATTATTATCCAGTCAAAGGAATTTACCACTAATACATTACCATTGCCTGATACACAGTTCGTATTCAGACCTCACCAATTTTTCTAGTAATTTTTTTTATGGGAAACTTTCCCCCAAAGTAGGATCCTCTGATTTACACTGCATTTAATTTTCACATCTGTTTTCTCTGTCTTCAGTGATAGCGGCATCTTCAGAAAGGAGAAGTCAGATGTTTTGAAAAGTGCTGTGAACTTAAGCTGGCCTGATGCTCCCTCTTGGTGAACTTTAGGTTATGCATAGGGGCCTGAATTGCCACAGAATTGAAGCTGCATCCTGCTTAGGGCTTTGCATTGGGAGCAGTGTGCTATTAGGTCCCAAGGAGCTGATAGTGTGACATCAGATTATAGTTTTCTTTTTAACAGATGCCCCCGTGCTTTCCTCTGTGAGTATTCTGAAGACAGGCACCTAATGACTACATAACGACACAGCTCCTTCCTTATGATGTAGGCCTCTCTCTTCCATTCCTGGGACACATCAGGTTCTGCCCAGCGATTTCCATTTCCCTTGAACAAAACATGAGTAAGTAAGCAGACTGGCACAGATGGCTGTCGGCATGGTGATGGTGGCCATGAAGCCTGGGCCTACAGATATATTCAGCTCGCTACACTTTCCATAGGAGATGCTGCCTCTGTCTGACATGCCAGAAGCAATTGAGCTTGGAGGGTATTTTTAGAAAGCGATTATTTTAGCTTATTTCTGAAAGCAAACTAGCTGCTACAATGGAATGCACACTAAACAATGCGTTAACAACCTCAGATTTTAAGGCAGTGGAAGTGAAAATGGGGAAGCAAACCCCACTTGCTGATAGTCGTAGTTCAAAGGCCAGCTGGAGAATCTGGGCACAGTGGAGTCATTTGGTTCTGCTCTCCCACCTCTATGTGGCAGGTTTTATATGAAAACCTTTCCCCAAGATTATCTTCATTCTCATTGCTTAAGTACACCCAAGAAAGGAAAGTGCACAGCTCCCATTGGGCATGAAAATTTAATTTGGGGCACTAGAAATCTTGCTGTTTATATTTTCTTTGGTCCCAACGTGTGAAGGAGTAGAGGAGGCAACTGGTCCCTGCAAAAAAACTTGATGGTAAGAATATGGAGTGGGTAATGAGCAGGGGTGAGAGAGTGGAGTTTTTATTCAGAAAATTTCTCTTTAGTACTTACAAAATGTCCTCAGCTATGATCTTCAGGAGAATAGGATAATGTCTATTCTACTACTGACTTCCTTGGTCACACTGCCTACAACATATTGGCTCTATTGTATTTTTTATCAGCAAACATGGTTGAATGAATGTTTACTGATAAAAATGCATGAATCAGTAATTGTTTTTAAATTTCAGAATATTACGGCCACACACATTTTGGTTACATAGTTTGCTTTTGTATATTTTAAGTCAAAGTTATAAGTGTACCCTTCAGCTGAATGAATGTTTTATTTTGCTTTCTGTTTTTTTTTTTTAAGAGACACAGTCTCACCTTGTTGCCCTCGGTAGAGTGCTGTGGAATCACAGCTCACAGCAACCTCCAGCTCTTGGGTTTAGGCAATTCTCTTGCCTCAGCCTCTGGAATATACCCTCATACTGTGCACATTAGGTGAGATCCTGCCAATCCCCCTCTCTCCTCCTGCCAATCACCCTTTCTCCTCCCCCTCTGCCTTTCTCTCC
>NW_003852460.1:6532697-6541069 GCF_000181295.1 Otolemur garnettii | reverse complement strand
GGGTTTAGGCAATTCTCTTGCCTCAGCCTCTGGAATAGCTGGGACTACAGGCACCCGCCACAAGGCCCAGCTATTATTTTTGTTGCAGTTTGGCTAGGGCTGGGTTCGAACTTGCCATCCTTGGTATACGGGGCCAGCGCCCTACTCACTGAGCCACAGGCGCCATCCCTTATTTTGCTTTCTGACAGCATTATGTGTGATCGCTCAAGTTATAAACTTACTATCATCGTGCTGAGCCACAGGCGCCATCCCTTATTTTGCTTTCTGACAGCATTATGTGTGATCGCTCAAGTTATAAACTTACTATCATCGTGCTGCATTAACATATTCATTTGTTCATTTTGTCAGTACTTCATTTGTTTCGTGATCAACTTTGAGTAAGTTATTCATGATATTAATCCTGCCATGCCTATAGTCTGAGATTCAGTTTGTGGATGGAAGACAGAAAAACTACACTTGATCCTAGCTAAAGGGGCTGAGAAGTGATGGAAGACAAATAATCAGGTGACTAGCAGAATCACAGATCAGCATTCCAACATGCTGGTGTATTAGTCAGCTGTAGCTGCATAACAACCATCACAAAACTTCAAACAATAGTAAGCATTTCCAGTTTAAAAGTCTGTGGGTTGATGGGAGGTGAGGATGGGGTTGGTTGATCTGAGAAGCATCTGTGTGAGTGGCTCTGCTGATTTTGCAGAGCCAGCCAGTGCAGGCTTGTGTTTCTAAGTCTCTATATCCCATGTCTACTGACCCCCCTAGCAAATCACATGGCCAAGCAAAACTCCAATAACATGGGCACCTATATTCCCCCCACAAAAGTAAAGGTCAAGAGTCATAGCATGTGGAAAATAATCTAATCTGTAATACCCCAGCAACACCTAGACTCGCTCCTGGATTTTTCCTCCCATTTGTGAACTATAGAACTAAACTTTGATTTTTCCAAAATACTCTCTTTAACCTCTGAATGAGTTGGCAGATAACCTTTGCTTTCAGCTTTCGTGTGCCTGCCCATAGCTGTGGCTTATTCCCTGGAGACTTGGGGGCTCCCTAAAATCCAGCAACTGAAAATTTAGAGCCAGGCAGAGCAGGGAGCCTGCAAGACCTAATTGGCAAACATCTGATGTGGTTATGCCCTGGGTTAAATGCCTTGAATATGATGCCCACCTCCAAGTGAGCCCTTACTCCAGAAAATGGGGCAGGATGAGAAATAAGACTTTTGGAAGGGGAGAATCAAATTATAGATTTACTTTAAGTCTTTGAATGACATAGGTCTTCAAAAAGGACCATTGTCCTTGGAACTAGCACAGAAGGGAGAAGGCATTGTTGCCAGCCATAGGAGCAAATTCTCTGTGGCTGTAGATGGCAGGAAACAAGGTCTCCTCATAGGAGAGGTGGGGGAGGGGGGAGAAGGTCATTAAGAAAAAGAATAGCTCATGGCCTGGGGTCTTGTCTGGTCCTCACCACTTAGTATTGGTGTTCCCTAGTTGAACAGCATCCCCACCCCAGACACTGATGGTCAAGACCAATCTGAACACAGACAGTAATGTGAAGATTGTACTAACTGCCCAGATCCCCCTTTCCTGACTACTGTTGCTGTGCTAAGCACAACTTCAGCCTTACCTCTGCCTCTGGACAAGACCCATCCAGGCACCTAGCTCTGTAATTAGCTCTGCTTTCTGACGGCACCAACCTGAAGCAAAGCTGTGCTCTCCAATCCTCCCTAAGTCACCTCACCCAGCCTGTGTTCTAACCTGAGTTAGAACCTTCTTAGTGAGAGGCTGTGTGCTCCTTCTGGTTGCAGAGTCAATAAATCCAACTGTAATTATGTACAGGGCATTTCCTGGAGGGTCTTTGATTGCGTGTCATCAACATTATTATGTTTGGTAGTGTCCCCTGAACACATTCTAACAGCATTACAAAAAAAGGTAGAAAGTTCCTTTCTCCATTGCCGTATGTCTGTGAGATTCTTAAGGTGAAGCCCTTTGGCCACTGAGATTCAGAAGAAACCAAGTTCACTGGCCATTGGCTTGTCTAATAATTGTGACTTAGGTAAACGCAAGGTTTGCCGACTCAGACTAATATTCCAGGGAGTCGTACGAAAGTAAAAGAGATAGGGATTCCTTTCCTACCTTTTCATGATTTACATTAATTTAGCCAATAAATAAGAGTGGGAATTAGATAAATAAGATATAAGTTTTGATTTTTTTAATGAGCATTATAAAAACAAACAATATAATTAAAAAGTAGTAATTATATTGTGACAGTCTGCTAGGTCCTAGGTTTGCAAACAAATCATTTTTTTACTACTTAGCGAACAGATAGGTTTACTAAAAAACACAGCCCAGAAATAATATTTGAAGTTTACGTTTTTAGAAAAATAAATCAGGAGTTGGCTTACATAAAAATATTGTAGTAAGAGTGCAGACAAATGAACCTGGGGAATTCGGCAGATGCTTGGAAATGATCTTTGTAAAACCTTCTTACCCTGTCATAAACAACGAGCCTTTGGGAGCAGCTACTAGGGTTAAAAATATTCTGATTACTGCAGGTATTTGAAAGATAATAAAGCTGTAGTTTGTGGTACTTTGGGAGGGAAGCAGAGTGCTCTCATGTTGCAGATTATAGACGGACCACAGGGAGCAGTGGCCGGTGACACATATGACTCTAAGTCACTCATCTTTCCACTTTGCTTTAGTGAGAAGACATGTGTTGTGAATCCACAGGGCTTTCTTCTCAGTTGTATCATAGACACTATAATTACATAGTGTGGGTCAGGCTTTCTCAGCCTTGGCACGACTGATATTTTGGGCTGGGGGTGGGAGACAATGCTGTCCTGTGAATTGCAGGACATTTGACAGCACCCCTGGCCTCCACCCTCTGGATGCCAGGAGCACCCCATACCCCAGTTATGACAACCCCAAATGTCTTCAGACTTTGCCAAATACCCCTGGGAAGTCTTGTGTCCCCAGTCACCGGTCAAAGGGATCTTTATGTTAGGTCAAGGCAGTTATGATTCCCAGCCCACGAGGGCCCCTGACGGCTTGCAGAAGAAGGGCAGGCTCTCCCTGGTGGGGACTTGGTTGGCTTTCTCACTTTTCCTCTGATTTGTTGTTGCAGGAGAGTCTTCCTTGGCCTCAACCTCCCCAACTTTTCTCTCTGTTTTGGAGGTCAGTATGGAAGACATCTGTTAGATTTGTAGGTGACACAAAGCTGGGGAGAGCAGCTGGTATGCAAGGCGGGAGAGAGTAGATTCATCTGGTCCGCCATGGGTTGCTGAGCATGGGTGTTAAGAGCAGGCCTGCCTGGGTCAGGATCATAGGCCACAGGGTCTTGGCATATCAGCTCTGTGCACTGTCTCTGCACTGTGAGCACCTACCTCACAGGGTGACTATGAAGATCAAGTGATTGTCAAAGGCTCTGCATCTGCCACTTACATGTTGCGTATTTGTATTTGTTAATTAAAAAAAAATTCTCAAATAATTGGCATAAGCCAGATGAGATGTAGCAGGAAAGAATGCCAGGTGTGCCATTGATTTCACAAGCAGAATACAGGGAGGGAATGTTGATTGAGGGCAGGAGTTCACTGGAAAGGGTTCTATCTGTGGCTTGAACTGGACTAGTTGGTCGTGTAGGCCACTGCCCTGTTCTCTCTGCCTGTGGCAAACCGTTCCTGTGTGGCGTGGCCAGGTCTAGGCGTCAACTTGGTTGTTGGATGCTACCAAATCGAGCAATGTCGGGGCAACAAAGTTGCTGGGAGGAACCTGCAAATACAGGTGTTGTGAGAGGTGCTGACGGCAGTGGGGCTGTATGTCTGAAGGATGCCTAGCAGGTGCTGTCCATGGTGGGAGGGTTGACCCCTGGCAGTGAGAGGACATGCATTCCTGAAAGATCAGAAGACGGGGCTGGGACTCATGTGTGGAAGTTGCCTGGATACATGCATGGATGTTTCCATGTCTTTGTTTTCTATTGGCAGGATCTTGATTTGGGGTTTGAATGAAATGTCTTCTTATATGTACCTGAGTGTGTCAATTTGCATGGAAACTTTTGCATCCAAGGTGAGGACACACTTTGTAATAGGAGCTGCCTGTCTCAACAGCTCAGGAACAGGGACTCTTTAAGGCATTTCCCACAAGTAAGATTCAATTGATTGGCTCATGCAAAATTAAAAAAGGTTTATGATTTGCTTAAAATGTAAAAGAGGAAGTGTTTATAAGGAAACAACACAGCTGGTGGCCACTCCTCACCCTCTACAGTTTCATTTGGAGGGACTCTTGCTGTGACTACTTGCTGTTTACTCAATACCTAAAAGCATCGTTTTAGAAAGTTTCCTCTGGATGTAGCTAATTCTGCTTCTTGCTGGGAGGGTTGCTAATATACTTTACCTACTCTTCATCTTACTGCTTTTTGCCTGGTGGTCCCTTACGGATTTATCAGCAATCTTAGCTTGCCCTGTTAGTTATGAATGACCAAAAACAGCATCTGAAAATGCACACATTTATTAAAGTTTCTCACTGGTGTTTCCCGACCCTATTTTGATCAGATGTTTCTGGTTCTGTGGTTCTAGGGGAGAGCCAGAAAATCTTCATTTTCGACTGCTGTGCTGAGTGAGGATCTCAAGTGTGCCACAAGAAATTTTAAAGATCATGAGTTAAATTATTTTCAAAAGCAATTCTTTACTTTTCTTTACTCTGTTTTTTTGATCAACATAATTTAAGTGTGCCGTGGAAGTTTAACTATAGGCTCAAGCGTGGCGTGAGATAAAAAAGATTGAAAAACACTGATTTTCAGCAAACTCACAGATGGGGCCACCAACTAAGTAGTGAACTCCAGGAGTGAGGCTCAGGGCACAGAGATGCCGACAGAGCCAGGGGAACAGGGCGGAAGGGGACAGATTTCGAGGTTGGTAAATGCAACTGGCTTGTTGGATAAATTGGTGTCAGAAGGATGCAGGCAGGAACCAACTTCATTCCTTACTGATTCCTGCGTTTCATCCACACCATACTGAATCTTTCCTTCTTCCTTTTGGCAACTCCATAGCTTTTTCACTGAGCAGACATAGAATCAGTTATTACGAAGTCCAGACCATGATCAAGGGAGAGCTGCTTCTCAGCCCCAGTGTGGGGCTGCGTCAGGTGTGGCCCCCTGCGGAGGAGGGTTGGGGCGTCCTTCACTCCTGTTTTCCCACCTTCATCTCCCACTCATCTTTAGTCACTCTTGCACTCCTGTTCCTTATCACCGCCC
Organism: Otolemur garnettii; assembly: GCF_000181295.1. NCBI lineage: Eukaryota > Metazoa > Chordata > Mammalia > Primates > Galagidae > Otolemur > Otolemur garnettii. Next base: position 6,535,828 of record NW_003852460.1, on the reverse strand, counting down.
TGAGCTGTGAGGGATCTCCTCGTTCTCAAGCTCTCACTTCATCATCCTGCCTAGAGCTGCCAAAAGTCACACCTGGTGACCTAGGACCTTTGTCTTTGTGGCAGGGGCCCTTGCGTCCTGAGTGGTATTATGTTCTTGTTGGTTTCCTGACACTGTTGTCATCATGACAACAAACCCCTTCTTAAGAAGGGTTGCATGACAAACTGTGTGCTTGCAAAGTTGAAAATTGCTTTTTTCTGTTTTTACATTTTACGACTAGTGCGAGTACATAGAATTGAGTTTTTTTTTTTTTTAAATCAGAACTTTGAAGATGTCACTCCTTGTTTTTAACATGCCCCATGAGACTGTCACTTGCAGAATTTCTCAAAGACTTGGCAGGCTGCAGAGCATATCTTTGCATGCTCCTGTGTGGGCCCTTTTAATTTGAAGCCACTTGGTTTCCTTCCGTTCTGGGACATTTTCTTCCCAGTTGTCATTTTTGGGAACATTTCCTTCCCAGTTGTCTTTCATATCTGTTAGGAGCTCCTCTTAGTTCCATCTTTGTGCTAATCTTATTTTGGCCATCCTGCTTTTAATTTCCCAGTGTTCTCTTATATTCTGATTTTAAAACTTTGTTTCTTTCTTATCGGCAGGATCTTGATTTGGGGTTTGAATGAAGTGTCTTCCTCCATGTGTCTGAGCATGTCAGTTTGATTTCTTTCTTTTTATCCCTTCATCCCGCCCGGCATTTATCTCCTCCTCTGTTGTGCTTGGTGTTTCTTTCAGTGTTTCTCTAGAATGATCCAGGCTTTCTTCAAATGCCTCAATTTGAGATTCTTGCTCTGATTATGCAGCAGAAAGGAGGCTGAAAGCCCGCTGCAGCAGGAGGGAGGATTTTGGCAGCAGGCTTCAGTTCCAGGGCTAGAATTTTTGCACTCTCCCTAGCTGATGGGGCTCCCCCATTTTGTGGAGGGAACACCCTTCTCTTTTACCTCAGGAGGGAACACCTGGTGGCGTGCTTGCCTGCCTATCCCTGTGTGTGTGAGTGTGATAAAGAGTATGTGTGTACGTGTCTGCACATGTGCGTGAGAGCATGCAGGTGCATGGGTGTGTGGGCACATACATACGTGGGAGTTGTGTGAGAGCATGCGTGTGTATAGGGCATGTGTGTGTGGGCACGCACACTCATTTATTCTACTATCCTGTCTGCAGGCTTCACTCAGCCCAGTGTTCTCTGCTCTTCCTCACTCCTGTCTCTCTGATCCTCTGGGCCACCCCTTTCTGGACTCTGCCACACGGCCTGCCTGTCTTCTGCACTGTGCTGTCACGCCCTCTACCAGCGTTCTAGGCTGAGGGCTCTTCCTCCCGCAGTGAAACTAAACATTCCTTCACTTGCTGTCCGTTTTTAGACCTGTGGTCCTTAACCAGGGGTGATGGTGCCCCCGGGGGACATGTGACAATGTCTGGAGGGACTTGGGGTTCTTCTGGTCAGGGGTGAGGAAAGGGTGCCTGGCACTGAGTGGACAGACACCAGAGACTCTGGGAAACAGATCTCACGGGGACAGAGCCTGCACAGTCTACAAGTAATCAGCCCCGAATGTCAAGAGCACTACGGCTGGGAAATCTTGATTTAGAATTTTGTTGAAATTGCACATCTGTTAATAGCTTCACACCATAAAAATTTTGTTGTCATGCATTTGTTATTTTAATCACTCCTGTACCATCAACTTAAGAAATCTTAAGAGAAAAATGATACAAAATGTGTACTAAACCCTCTTTCTTGAACTGGGAGCCTGTGAGCTATGTTGTTAATTATTCCTGTTCATATTTCTAGCAAGCAGCAAGGAGTTGCCCACTATCTAATTCCTCCGTCTCAAATGTCTTTTTGAACCAACTAAGACAATCTACCTTCCTATTTTTTTATTCCCCCTTATTTTTGTTTTTATTTTCACTTTTCTTCCTGATATGTTAGAAGGTAAGAATATTTTTGTGTGAGGATTTATAAAACATTGGTAAATGTGTTGAGTATGAACTCAGTTGAAACCCAACACAGCAATGCCACCCCAAGAGAAAATATGTTTATAAAAACGTGCGTGAACTTGGTGCAGTGGTATACTTACTGCAAACAACATTTTTTGTGTATTTTTTTTTTTCTGATTCCACAAAGAAACTTGGCTTTTGTCTCACAGTGTTTGCTATGGAAACATGTGACCTAGAATTCATTTTTTAACTGCCAAGACGTGTTATTTTGTTTCTGTCTTCTTCATTACACGTTATTCCACAGAGATGAAGGAATCACATCCCTCTGTGCTGGGATGTGAGCCTTTCTACCCGTTTTCAGGGATCCAAAGAGCACATGCACGAGCCTGGCTGAGTTCTGAGTGCGTCTTCCCCATCCGCTTTGGAAGGGAAACCCCTTTGTGGGAGCTCTTGCTCAGGACATCTGTTTCTGGTTCCTCTGGCATTTGACGAGATAATATAATAAAGAGGGCAGAAGGCACAACAAATACGCTGCTGTAAAAATATTCTGAAACACACTTAGTTCTATTCACTGCTTCCCAGGACACGGCTGAGGCAGGAAGGCAGGGCTGCGGTGCCCACGTGCAAAGTCCGAGAAGGCTGTCCTGGACTTCACTTGACATTGAGATTGGGTTGTGTGTCAGGTACAATGCATTCAGCAGAATACCAAGCATGCTCAGGATGGAATGCAGCCCTGGGGTTTCCTACCCGCTCACTTTATCTCCAGCTCAGAGTCACAGAAACAGAGCCCGAGCCTCTGACGTCCACCTCGCCTGTTTCCTGCACCATCGTGCCCTATACAAATGCTCTGGTTGTAGCCTCCTCCTCTCAGTGCGACCAACATTTCCTCCTTGCTCTTGTCACGTAAATCTAGATGCACGAGGCCAGGTTGTCAGGAGGACAAAGAAAGCACAGGAAAGCATGGATCCAGTGGTCCCCCCACCGGGCGGCATAACTTAAGTGGAGTTGGTCTAAATCAAAATACGCAGAAAGTACAAATACGTGCCCCTTTTTTCTTTTAGAAACAGGACAGTTGGCTCGGCTCCTATAGCTCAACCGGCTAAGGCGCCAGCCACGTACACCTAAGGTGGCGGGTTCGAATCCCCAGCCCGGACCCGCCAAACAACAATGAC
>NW_003852460.1:6529440-6532518 GCF_000181295.1 Otolemur garnettii | reverse complement strand
AAAAAAAAAAAAAAAAAAAAAAAGAAACAGGACAGTTTATTGATAGGGAGAAAGATTGATAAGCATGATAAGAAAAAGAGGGGGATAGAGTCTCCAGCAGGGGGAGGGGCACAAATATGTCTTAATAAATCTGTGTCGGTCATTTGAAAAAAGCCCAGGCTGGTTGGTAACTGTTTGCCAATCAGGGCCCGTTAGGTGGGTGCCTTGGAAGAAAACTCTGTCTTCGGTGAAAGACTGGGGAGCCCAGAAACGGAGGGCAGGATTGGACGTGGTGTTCTCAAGCTACCTGGCATGTTTTCAGAGTTGCGGAAGAAGCCTCTTTCTTTCCCCAGATGCCTGGACTGAGAAATGTGAGTCCACCGCGAAGACTACTTTGGTCTAAAATTCCCAGAGAATGAGCTGCAACAAACCCTACTTGGGACGCTTTATTGAGAGAGTGACCTTTGAGGGCGAGCGCCAGGAGTGAGGTGGGTCAGGCATGAAACATTCACACAATGCTCTCTTGTGTCGGCTCACTCTTTGTAAAATTGTGTAGTGAATGTTGTGTAAATACAGTTACATTTAGCTATAATTCCCCATTTTCCACATGTATGGCAATTTTAGGGGTGACTTTTATGTGGACAGCCTGTGGGTGTCATGGAAGCCAACTTTCTAAGACTCTGAGAACAACAGGGAATAGAAAAAGAGGTAGGAGGCCTCCGTAGTCGCTTCCTCTGGAGTTAGTTAGGCTGAGTCTCTGGCCATGACCTTCCTGTGTGACTTTCTCCTTTTTCCCCCGCTCAGATCCAAGTCCCCTGAGCTGGGGAGGGGAAGATAGATCTGAGTCTTCTCTGCTTGTCTTAAAAATGTCACCCTTTGGAATCCCAGTGCACAGGGCAGGATCCTCTGTCAGACCTCCTAGTTCTCTCTTAAAATGGGTTTGCTTTAGATGCTCCCTGAGAACAAAAGGCCGGGTGTGAGTTCCTGCTCTTGTGGTGACGCGAAGGCACAAATGGCTTTGGCACTGACACCACTTTCTTCTCTAGGACCAAGTGTTCACCTGAAAAACAGCCTGGGAGGTGCCTGCTGGCCTCTAAGCCCTTCAGCCCCTTCGGGTGATTCTAGACAGTGTTACCCACATAGTTCTTGCTTTCCATGGGAGGTTGAGTTTAACCGGCATTATGGGAACTGGAACTCATCCGTTCATTCCTCAATGGATTTTTTGATTCCAAGGAATCTTGCACGTTTCAGTGTGCATGTGTGTGCATTGCCACAGCGCTGCACGGTTTCTCTGAATAGCTCTTTTCTTTTTTTTTATTTTAGAGACAGAGCCTCACTTTGTCCCCCTCAGTAGAGTGCTGTGGCGTCACAGCTCACAGAAACCTCCGGCTCTTGGGCTTAGTTGATTCTCCTGCCTCAGCCTCCCGGGACGACAGTTGCCCACCACAACGCCCGGGTATTTTTTGTTGCAGTTTGACCAGGGCTGGGTTTGAACCCGCCACCCTCAGTATATGGGGCCAGCGCCCCACTCACTGAGCCACAGGCGCTGCCCAGTGTAGCTCTTTTCTTGAATTCCCTGTTACTGCACTCCCTCGGATCCCTTTCCGAGCCCATTCGGTGGTGTTTAGGTGGTGTGATTCTTTTCCCGTCCTCTGCTGCTCCCGCTGCTGCTTGCCGCACCTGGGTGCTCTGTCTCATCCTTGCCTCCTTTGCACTATAGCACATCTTCAGAAGGTTTCTGCCAAGATGTCTGGTGTCAGTCCTGGGTGCCCTCTCCCGGCTAGAAAAGTGGCTTTCAGAGAAACCCTGTATCCCTTCCTGCTGGTTCCCCTTGAGTTCCTATGTTAACTTGTTGGTTTCAGGTTCCAAACCTGAAGAGATTAATAAAGCTGGGGACTGTGCCCACATCCCTGGCACAAGCCCAGGGTTTCTGCATCTCATGAAGCCTCTTTCTTTTTACCTGCTCAACCCAAGCTCTGGGTTTGAGAGGCGGGAAACCGCCTCCCATCTCTGTTTTATGGGGGCTGCAACACTTCTGGGCCTCTGGTGTCCTGGTGGGTGACCAGTGCTGGCTGGTCACTCAGTGTAGGCCCAAGTGCACGCCACCTGTGTTCTCGAGAGCCTGCAGGCCCTCACGGTTGCCTTGGTACCCTCTGCTGCTTCGCTCTGATGGGCTCTTTGTATCTGGCAGCAGGGGATGGTACATGCAGCAGGGGACGGTCTCCAGTGTCTCTCCTGCTCCAAGCTGTGACAGGTATGTATTTTCTTTGACCTTGGGGGTCTTTGCAGCAGGAGCAGCCCTGTCTGTGTCAGCTGGACTACCATATCGCCCAAGGCTCCCTTTGGCTTTGCCAACCGTTCAGTGGCTGCCTTCGTGACTCCAGCCATGGCTGTGCTATATGTGAGCATTACAGTGGAAAAATGTGGCCTTCTCCTTAGCAGTGTCCACCAAGTCTTAAATCCTTAGGGAAGACGGACAGGATGTAAGTAAATAAATACCAATTTTTCCTTAGAGTTTGCTTCAGCATCATGGACACAGTGCTTACGTGGTGCCTAACAGATTTCTTAGCTAATGAACATAAATTGCCACTGCGCTTTACAGGACGTTTGCTGGTAGGAATTCTCGTGACACAGTGTAGGGGAAATTTTTCCCTGACCTTGAGCGTAGGGGAAATTGTTCCCTGACCTGTTCCCTGATAGGCTTGCTTTCTGCTTGAGAGACCTAAAGAGTCACAAGGATGGCATGTGAGTTGTGTATGTGCAGGAGGGCAGAAAGCTGACCTCCAAGACAGAATGTGTGTGTGACAGGTGGCAAGAAAGGGCCTTTGGATCCCACAGGTCTCTTGATGCTGGAGGCAAGGGTTACACTCAAGGTGTGTGGTTTTGCCAAACCAAGGTGGAGACCTTCTATCTGATCTTCTCACATTCTCCCTCTCTGTGCCCATGTGGGTTAAGCCTTTTATGTGCTTCTTCCTGTTTTAGGATGAGAAATATGGACCTTCCCTGAGCTCCTCAGTCCCTAGGCAGGCCTCCTCATTCCTTGCACCAAAAATCCCTTCAACAGAGGATGTGGAACTGCTCTTTCTTTTTTTTTTTTTT
>NW_003852460.1:6523395-6529129 GCF_000181295.1 Otolemur garnettii | reverse complement strand
GTCAAGCACCAGTCTCTCCCCATTAATGGACATCTAGCGCCTCTTGGGTTTCTAAGCCCAGCTGAGGCTTTAGCGCTTATCACGATTATTGCTACTTTAATATTTGGAGACGGAGTCACATTCGTTCCCATTATATACACAAGATATTTTATTTTTATTTCAGATGTCTTTCTCCTTTCCTTTTAAATGAGATCTCTGCGCCAGTGCTGTTTGTTATGTGTGTGTGCTACTGATTTTGGCACGGTCTGGACTGCCTCTTTCTTTAGAGTAATGAGTCATCAAGTCAGCATTACGGAGCCACTTGGCAAGATTGCACTATATATTTTATATATGCACATGGGTACATCTTACAGAGTTTTATCTAGTAGCATAATGAGCAAATGTTTTTAGATTTTGGTCAGGAAACAATATACTCTGTAAAAGCAGTGTTCTGGAATTTTGTAGATTTCAATACTCTGGAAAAGTAATTTTCTGGAATTTCATAGACTTCAATGCTTTGAGCACTTGGTGTCTATATCTTATATGGATGTGTGTGCTTGGCTTTATAATTGCGTTTATATTTCTTTGTATCCTCACACAGTATGACGTTCCTGATGTATAATTTTCCTGTAGCTTATCTGGGCTGAGTCCGGACTGATGTCTAGCGAAGGTGTTTTTTTCATTAGTCCTAGGATTAGGTCAGAGTTGGGAATTTGCTGTCCCTACCCCCTGCTTTTAATTTCTTTTTTCAGTGATGGGGTCTGGTTATGATACTCAGGCTGATCTTGAACTCCTGGCTTCCAGTGATCCTTCTGTCTCAGCCTCCCAGAATACTGGGATTCCCAGTGTGAGCCATTGCAACTAGTTTCCACAACTCCGTGACCAAGCTTGGCAGAGCAAGGGGCTTGCTTGCTGGATTGGACTTCGAGCCCATTTCACAGGGAGTTCTGAGCGTAAAGTGAGGCAGGGTCCACGAAGTCTTCAGCTCAGTGCACAATGCGTCTTCAGCACCGGCCGCCGTTGTGATTCCATTACGATCGAGCAGCACCTCCTTCTCTTCCCCCTCCTCTTCTAGTCTTCCTGTGTTCTGCTTTATAAGGAGTCCCGTGCCCTGCCCAGCATGTAACAGGAATGGAGGGATCGGCATTGCCAGAAATATTTCTCTCTTGTTTGAGAGAGCAAGCTAAGAGCCTCCATCCCGCCCGCACAGGGTCCTTTTCCTTGCGGCCTGGGTTGCCTGTAAGCAGTGGGATGCTGTCACAAAGAGAGGCTCACAAAGAGAGAACCTAACTACGCACCTAGCCCTCCAGACACAGGAGGGAAGGCAGAGAAGGCTGGCGGACAGGCAGTGTGTGCTCTTTTGGGTCCCCGTGTGGGGGCTCGTGGAGGGTCGGGAGCAGAAACTTCTGTGCTTGTGTGGGAACTGTGCGGTACAGCCACGCTTCTCCAGCTCCCTGTGGTAAGGGATGGGGCTTTGCTGCAGCTGTCCATTTTGATTTTGTTTTTAACTTTTCCAGCCATCCTATGACTTTCCCTGCAAGAGGAGTCATGTTTGAACTGGTCTGTTGTCCTGCGCAACCAGATGAGTGCATGTAACTGAATATTTTGGTGATGTCCAATTCTCATAGAACTTTCTAAACATTTGCTGTCAATTCCCGTGTTTGCCCCCCACCATGGGCTGTGAACACTCGGGGACCAAGATGTTTGGAAACCAGACTTTTTGGGTTGGGATGAGATGACCAGTGAGTGCAATCACCAGCTCAGTCCTCACGCCTTTTTGAGGAATTCTTGAATGGAAATGAATCAAAATGTTCCTCATTTATTTGCGTATAGTGATTACTTCACTGACCACTTATGATATATCATTAGTGTTGCACAAGCTTCAGGAATGGCAAACAATTCTGGAAGAAATCCCTGCCACTCCTCCTGAGAGCTGGTTAGGAGAAGAAGACGCCCTCATGTCTTGATAGTTACTTGGACTTTAACGCCAAACCCTGCCAGACGGGATTCACAAGGAGTTATGTGAAGGTCAAGAGGAGACAGCAAAGGGCATCATCACATTTGTGGAGGGTCCACTCCAGGCTGCTGCCCTCCGGGAGTCTTACCACGGTCAGCAAGCAAGAGAGTGGAGACAGATGCACACCCGACCTGACCTTCACACAAGGCCAGAGCCGGGAAGGACGTAAATACCCACTGGATAGTCAGCACAGAGCAGTCTTTCACGGCCAGAGGAAATTCTGCTTTATCTCTGCAAAGCAGCCGCCCCTGTTTAGCGTCACTGAGAAGATGATATAGGCCTGAAGGGCCAGGAGACGTGGTGTAAACCCTGCAGAGAGTTTACGAGAGAAAAGCTGGTACTTGAGTGTGTGTGTGTGTGTGTGTAAAAAGATTCAATTATATATTTTATAGACAAATAGTAGGTATGGAGAAAATCTGTAAAATATGGAGTAAATTCCTAATGAAAATGATACTATATGACCTTGGGTGTGTGTGTGTGTATAAATACAATATAGGCTCAGCGCCTGTGGCTCAAGTGTCTAAGGCGTCAGCCACATACACCTAAGGTGGTGGGTTCAAATCCAGCCCAGGCCCGCGAAACAACAATGATGGCTGCAATTGAAAAAAAAAAAAATAGCCAGGTGTTGTGGTGGGTGCCTGTGGTCCCAGCAAGTTGGGAGGCGGAGGCAGGAGACTTGCTTGAGCCCAGGAGTTGGAGGTTGCTGTGAGCTATGCCACAGCACTCTACCCTGGGGGACAGCTTGAGGCTCTGTCTCAAAATAAAAAAAATTACAATATAACCTCTCTCTCATGGGCTGTATCAGTGCACGTTCATTTGTTTTTGAGGTAATCGGAATGCAAACTGGATCTAAATGGATGGCATCGTAGAGGAGATATCTGATGAGCTAAAGAGTCCTTGAAAATCTTAGCTGTGAAACATAAATTAATCGTCTTTCGAATTATGCTTTCTTAAATTTGATTAACTGCTTTCCGAAAGTGTATTCCACATTAGAGCCACATCAGACAAGCTCCTCTGTGGAAATGTGTCTGAGCTTATAAGCCGTAAATCAGACTGTGGGCCACTTGAGCACAGGGTGTACGGAGATAGAACGTCAAGTAGTCAAGTACACAGCGGACCACAATTAGCGAGTGATGACCTTGGCCAGCCCTTGGCTGTGTTAAGCCCGGAGAAGAGTTCTCGAATGTTTTCCCCTTGTTATTAACTTCTTAGTGCATCCTGTCACCATTCATTTTCCTATTCTGTCAGTTTTTATTTATCGGTGAGAACATTTGCCTGTAAATTTCATCTCACCCAAGGATGCTAAACAGAAACCTTGGATGGAATGAAGTTCATCGTGAGCTGGAGCCTCCAAGAACTGGAATCAATTTCCCTCTGCTACCAACTGTCTGGTAATAAGTTTGAGGCTTTAAAAACTGCCATAAGTTTCTCAGGCCAAGAAAGGTAGTAAATCTCGTGAAAATCCATTCAAAGGTGCTCGGGAGGTCACCCTTCAGGATGCAAGTGAAGGGAGATGAGGCAGCTAGAGTGGCCAGACTCAGATGGCACTTGAGGGAACTGAGAATAGGCACATACGTGGTGATTAATCAGGACTAAACACAACATAATAACAGGCAGGCGATTAGCAGTGACAATTAATACCAGTTGGATAAGCGTAAGTTGAAATATGCAAAAAAATTACAACACAACATAACATAGCACTTGGCCAGAGTAACTGTGACCTTCTCAGCCCCCCAAAAGTGAACCCCACCATCCACAAGTCTTGGGTTCGGGGCAGATAACACTTTCACTCAGCTGTTTAAACATAGACGTTGCACTTTGATTAGACCAGCCTGAGCTGTGATGATACCCCTTTTCCTGAGTACTTGTAGAAGCTAGGGCCGTGAGATTTTCTGCAAAACTACTGTCCATTCTAAGATACTCAAAATGCACCCTGGCATCTTGAAGGCTCACGGTAAAGACAATTGCTTAACTTTATTTGAATGTTTTCCAGACGTGCTTGGCGTGAGACATTTGCCCCACTAGTTACTGATCTATTAGCTTTCTGGGGCGTGGGTTGTACACAGAACATTCTCTAAGAGGCACAAAAAGAAAGCTGTCGTAACTCTCCGTAGAATGTAGGCTCTACCTGTCCACTTTTGTGAGAGCTGTGCATGGAGACAATGGAACTATTGGTATTGGTCACATACTCAGAGATTCTTTGCACTGAATCTTCTCAGGTGGATTTTGTGCCTACGGAGAGGAGTTAACTTTGATCTCTCTTAAATACTGGTGGTTTATTTTTATTTATTTATTTTTATTAGATCATAGCTGTGTACATTGATACTGTCATGGGGTACAGTATGCTATTTTTATATACAATTTGAAATATTCTCATCAAATTGGTTAACATAGCCTTCATGTCACTTTCTTAGTTATTAATACTGTTGGTTTAAAGGTCCACTGTGTGCAAGGCAGCCCCTGACAGGGCAGCTCAGCTGATTCAGCTGTGGCCTCCTGGCTGAGCCTGTATGGATGACATTGGCTTTGCAGACTGCGATTTGTTTCAGGGACTATTGTTCCAAAAGCAGGCAACCTGCAAACAATTCAAAACATCAATGCCAATATTAAGCAGGCCAGCGGTGACTGCACCGTCCTGCCTCGGCCTGCAAAATGCCATTCTTCAGATTAACACCTGTCCTGTTTTTGTTGACCCACTTCTGGGTACAGCAGGTTAAAACAAAGTGCTCAGCCAGTGCTTTACTTGAGAAAGCATTTCCTCACTTTCCCCATAAGAGCATATCTGTGACTTACCCTAAAGTCAATAGGAATCATATTTTCAATATTTTCTCCAACTACCAACCGGAGGCTCCATGGAGACAGGACTGTTTAGATGAAGGAAGCTGTTTTCACCAAGTCAGTACCAACCCCTGGTAATCAGTGCAACTTTCCCTATATTGTCAAAGATTGTGCACTGTATTTTAGAGTTCATAACTAGATCATAAATATTTGCTTTGGAGTCTGCTTTCCCCCCTTATTGTAGAGTTGGTGGCAACTGTAGATTTTGGGAAACCTGCTTGTATTCCAGGATCACGAAAGGTGGTTGTCTGCAGTTCATCTGGCACCCTCTTTCAGTAAACTCTGGTGGATCTTGAATGTTCAGTTGAGTCCAGGTGAAACTAAGTTTACAAGTAACTGTGGATCATTTCCTATGACTGTCCTTGGCTTTGGTACTGAAATAACCAAATTTGGCTTCCTTTCTGACTCTGGGAGGCTGCGTCTAAGCTGGGGCCTATGATGGCAGTGTCCTGTGTGTGAGCCTGTAGAATCCTCGTCCCCTGGGCACACATAGGACCCATGAATATAATGAATGCTTTCTCCTTGATTGGTGTACCTCCGTGGGCAAATACTCTGAGCTGGCCCTTGTGTTGGAGAGCACTATATTACATCAGACTCCATTGATCAGGCTGGAGGAGGTATTTGGCATTAAGACAATTGGAAGGCAGCTTGGCACCTATAGCACCGAGGCTGGTGGGTTCAAATCCAACCTGGGCCAATTAAACAACAATGACAACTGCAACAACAACAACAAAAAATAGCTAGGTGTTGTGGCGGGTGCCTGTAGTCCCAGCTACTTGGGAGGCTGAGGCAAGAAAAAAAAATAACTGTGTGTTGTGGTGGGTGCCTGTAGTCCCAGCTACTTGGGAGGCTGAGGCAAGAGAATCACTTAAGCCCAAGAGTTTGAGGTTGCTGTAAGCT
>NW_003852460.1:6514286-6523105 GCF_000181295.1 Otolemur garnettii | reverse complement strand
AAAAAAAAAAAAAAAGAAAGAAATTGGAAGGCAATGAATAAACAGCCATGTAGTGAAAGGGTCACAGAGCTGGGGCCTACAGGGACCAGAAGGGCTGACAGTAAGCCTTGCTGCCAGCCGTTGAAAAAACTGGGACTTCAGGGTGGTGCCTGTGGCTCAAAGGAGTAGGGTGCTGGCTCCATATAGTGGAGGTGGTGGGTTCAAACCTGGCCCCGGCCAAAAACTGCAAAAACAAAAACAAAAATCCCTGGGACTTCAGTCTTACAACCACAGGGAAGTGATTTCTGCCAACAGCCACCTAGTCTTAGAAGAGAACCCAAGTTCTGGATGCCACAGCTGGACACTGCCATGATCATAGCCTGCGAAACTCTGCGAGCTGACCCTGGGTCAGCCACTCTTAACCTTGGAAAGGGTGAGCTAACAAGTGTGTGTTGTTTGAAGGAATAATCTTGGGGTGATTTGTCACACAGCAGCAGATACCCTGGTCACCAGTGTGACCCTGTTCTCTGAGTGCCAAGCCGTCCCCGCTGTCACAGGCTGGTGTGTGACCTGCACTCCACGAGCCATCCGCTCCTCCTGCCTTTGGCTCCTCCTGCATACCCTGCACAGAGTCTCCCCAGCGGGACCTGCCACCCTCACAAACCTTCTCTCCCTGCGCCTCTGCTCACCTCCATCTGAAGGCTGCTCCTTTCACCTTTGCCTCATCTCCTTCACAGCTGAGCTCATTACAGAGCTACCCCTGCGGCCACAGGGTGAGTGTTTCCCTTTATTTTTTAATTAAGGTCATTGGAGATAATACTGTCAAAATGTCCCTTCGGAGGGTGCCCATCTTTCCTCACCGCACTGGCATTTGTCTTGTTGCAGAGTGTGGTTTGTCTTAGCAGCTGCTCCTGCTTAGTAAAGGAGCAGACAGGAACGCCGGGTACATTGTGACAGGAGCCACACCGGCCACACCCACACGCTGCATCCAAGCCCCAGAGGAGGCACTTCACCCAGGGGGTTCTGAAAAATCAGAGATCTGCGTGAAAATGCCAGGCAGGAGCCTAAAATACCTCCCAAATGTTGCATTTGATAAATGCTAACATCTCTGAAGTTGGGGTGATGGAGGTTAGCAGGCCTGCAGCTGGGAGAATGTCAGCCAGGAAGCCAGGTGCAGCTGGCGCCTTCAGCAGGCGGACCTCACAGGTGGATGGGGGCTCCTGGGCTAGAGCGGGAGGGAGCCGGCTAGGCGACAGTGCAACTGAGGGAGTTAGTGTGAGTGAGAGGGAAGGACAGGAAACTCCTTCGGAGAAGGAGAGGTAATTAGAAGTGGAGTGCACTGAGGTGACTAGGATAGGACAGTCCCTGTCCAGAGAGTGTCGGTTATTCCACTGATGGAGAGCAGAAAGAAGGGTTGCATAACAACACGTCTACACTCTCCCCACGGGGATGCCTCTGCACCTCCTGAGGTCAGGCTGGGAGTGCACCCAGACTGTATCATACTAGGGAGACCTGTCGCCCTGGACAACGTGGCCCTGATGGGGCTGCTTACTCAGAGTCTGCGGCAGCACACGTGAAGCCAGGAGCCTGTGGCCCAAATCCTAGATCAATATGAAACACAGCAGTTTCCCCAGGCCCAGTTTGCACAACATAAAGCCCCTTAGATGACCCTCCAGAAAGCCAGACTAAGGCTGGCAAAAGCAGTGTACTGCTCAAGGTGCCATTAGCGTGTCAAATGGAAGAGTCCCTGCTTTCCTCTGTCGCACAAAGCTTCTAAGCCCAGGTTATGCTCCCGTGCCAGTGACGAGTGACGGAGTGTAGCCATTTAATGCATTGGTTTACTTTCCTTGGCGGGCTGTCCTTCTCACTGTTTAATCCCCATGAGGACAGAATGTACCATCACTTGTCCTACGCTGTGTCCCCAGCACCTTACCCAGTTCTGGCCTCTGTAGGTCTTCCTTGAACTTCAGCTTAATTAATGGAGACAGGAAGCAGCTGCTTTCAGGATTTATTTGTACTTCTCTTCCTCCCTGCCCACTTCTTGCCTTCCCTTTCTCTCCTTTTCTGCCTTCGTAACATCCCTTCTTTCTGCTCTCTCTCTCTCTGTCAATAGAACAACTGACAATCCTTAGGTCATCCCATGGGACACCACTGGGCAGTGCTGTGAAAGAGTCCAGCAAAGCTTCCCTCACCCCAGCAGCTCCACGCCCTGCCGAGTGCCATGCGCCCAGTCGGCGTCCAGTGCTGGGGCTGTCTGCACCACCAAAGGGCTGCAACTTTGACGTCCTGCCAAACGGCTTGAAGCCACACCTCTCTGCTGTTTTCCACTTGGGTAGCGTGCTTGTAGAAAAAAATGGAAATTTGGAATTCTAAGTTGGGCCCAGAGATTCCCATCTCTTGGAACATACACCCTATGTAATCTCCAACCTCCAGCAGGGCTGAGCCTTTGGATCCCATGGGCTGTGTCACGCATCAGTGGACTTAGATTTGGTACAAAAGGAGTGTTAGTTTGTTTTCTGTCGCTCATAACAACAATTTATTTCTTACAGTTATGCAGGCTGAGTCCGAGGGCGAGAGGTCAAACCTGGGGGGAGTATTGTTGCTGGTGGTGGTGACAGGGCTGAGCATGCCAAGGGGAGCTCAGGTCTCCCTGCCTCTTCTTCCTGTTCTGTTTTTAAGTTTCACGTTAATATGAGGGTACCAATGTTTACGTTGTATTGTTTTCAGTTCTGAGGCAAAGTTTAAGTTGTAGTTGAGCCCTTCACCTGGGGGTGTGTTGAACACCCTCACATTGTGCACAGTTGGTGAGACTCTTCCAATCACTCTGTCACCTCTCCCTCCCCCTCACCAGAGTACACTTGTGTTTCTCTTTCACGTGGGTGTATGGTTGTTTATATATTGGTTCCATGTTAGTATTGAGTACATTGAATACTTGCCTTTTCATTCTTGTGTTGCTTTACTAAGAAGAATGTGTGGCAACTCCATCCAAGTAAACACAAAAGATGTCAAGTCTCCATCTTTTCTTATGGCTGAATAGTCCTCCAGGGTAAACCCAAGCGTCCTTTCTCTTCTTATAAAGCTCCTTGTCCCCCTTCCATGGTAACCCATGAATCCATTAACCTGCTAATTCACCCATTCAATGATGAAACCGATACAGAGATGTCAACATCCAGCTCCATAGGGTAGAACCTGATTTTCAGGATGATGCTGACTCTTTTTCTGGCTAAAGAGAGACTACAGAGCAAGGTCAGGGCTGGCAGGGACCATAACTATGCACCCCATTCCAGCAAGATTATTTCCCCCTTGGGATTTATTGACAATACTGATGCCTTTTTCACGGTCCATATTTTTTCTTCAATGGGTTTATGTTTGCTTTTCAAAATAAGGTAGTGGCTCACCAAAGGAAGATGAGAGAAGATAAGCCACCATCACCATCAACTATAATGACAGCATAAATCAGATAAGAAAATGCTAACTTTTCGCAGAGAAGTTCTTTGGGAGGAGGTGCTCAGGAAGGAAGGTTGTGGGCATTTCAGTTAGATTCTCATGATCATAAATATACCCCAAACAGAGGAGCGTGCATCTGGGCAAAACCCTTCTCCCATGGTTCCTCCTCAAACAGGCTGGGTTTAAAAAATTAATAACTGGAGTGAATATCATGGATAAATCAAAGGAAGTGATTATTGATTGTAATATCCTTAAAACAGTCATATTTTTAGATTAGAACTCTTTGGTCTTCTGAAAAGTGAGCTAGTGACATAGATATGGCCGGTGTCAGAATCATCTTTCTCTCCCTTCCCTCCTTCCTCTTAGACTTAGCTGGGCACTACTGAGCACAAGCCAGGATTCCTGTCTCCTTCCCTGGTTGAGCACAAAAGGAGGACTACACATTTTCTGTTTTTCTTATTTTTCTATTTTTAGTAGAGATGGACTCTTACTCTTCCTCAGCCTGGTCTCAAACTCCAAGTGATCCTCTTGTCTCAGCCTCCCAGAGTGCTGGGATTATAGGCATGAGCCACTGTGTCTGACCCGTTTTCTGTTTTGAATAGGTAATGCTCTCACATATTTCAAAATAAAAATAACACAAAACGTATATAGTGAAAAGTATGGCTTCCACACACTCTCTGCCACATCCCCACTCTGCAGTAATCACTTTTATTTTTATCTTGTACAGGCTTCCTGAAATAGGAAATATGGTCTGTATTTTTGGCTCCTCCTGTTCATTCATTAAAAGTAATTTTGAGAAACATGCAAGTGAATTTAACTTTCATAGAAGTTGGACAAATTTGCACTTTCTGTGAAAATATGCAAGGGTCTAGAAGGCCCCTCTGAAGTGACGTTTTTCTTTATGTTAGCCTTTCACTGTTTTTTTCAGAGATGGGCTCTTGCTCTGTTGCCCAGCTGGAGTGCAATGGTGAGGTCATAAGTCACTGCAGCCTCAAACTCCTGGACTTAACTGATCTTCCTGTCTCAGCCTCCCACACTTCCTATTTCTGATTCAATGCAAAGGAGTGAAAGCTAAAAAGAGAAACAATGAAACTAAAACAGGCCACGTCAGTTCTGGATGACAATATATCATCTTATTTCTTTTTTAATATATCATCTCTTATATCTTCAAAACAGCAATATAAGATGGGTATGATTATGCCATCACAGAGTCAAGAATGTGAGTCTTAAAAGCATGTCCAGTAATTTACCTGGGCTCTGCCATTTGGACCCAACTCGAGTTACTTTGAATCTGTGCATTCTCCACATAGTCCTGAAGCAGATGCCCAGTTCACCATGGAGATTAGATCTTGTTGAGCTCAAAGAAATAATTTAATTTCTCAAGGTCTGGGGTTCTATTCCAGCTGTTCGAACGGTCTTTATAATTTCAAACTTTGAGCAAGACTCCAGCACATGTTGGAAAGTGGTCTCACCCAGTGTGAGACAACATCTTGCCCAGAACTGGCTTCAAAGCATGGTTGAGAAAGTGTCCAGGGAGTTCTTTCCTGCTTTTATTTGTATTTTTTTATGTACATAACATTAGGACTGCTCACGAATGTGCCATCTGCAATAGACTTTTACCTTAAGTAAATGATATCTTATTAATAAAAAAAACCCTGTTAAGATAATCATAGATGAGTAAATAAAGCTGCCCAAAGTCTTAAATTTTGAGAAATAGAATAAATCTGGATTACTATTACTGAGTTAACTTTTATGCCACTGAAAAATAATTCCCAAATATTATATTCTGGGCTGATTTTGTGGTCTACTTCAAGGCTCATAAGGCACACAAAAACACACACAAAAACACACACAAAAACAATCATCAGAGCCACTCAGCAACACACCACCATAGGTCAACACCAACAGAACTGTGTATGAGACACTGACACTGTGTATGCCAAGGTGTTGGCAACCTAACTGAGTTGTTTGTACAGTGCTGCCAAAGTCAGTGCATGGTGGAAAGTTCACTAATTTAATTGTATACCTCATAAAATGACAGCTGTGATGGCCATTCCAGAAAAAGAGTTTATTCAGCCATGAGACATGTGCACTTTTTCCAGGGCATGTGTGCATGCACACATACTCATATATATATGTACATGAGAGGTAGCAGTCTATACAAGGGATGAGATCCCCATGGCAGGTACTCAGAGTGAGGAGAACACAAGCCAAAGATGGTTTGCTCAAAATCACCAACATTAAAGGGTGGGTGGTAGACAGGAAGGAAGAGAATTATGAAGCAGTGATTTCACGACATGAGTGAAAAGTGGCATTTATGGAGGAAAATAGTCACAGGATCCAACTTTGCCAGCAACACTGGAATATTGGGAGTGGAAGCTGGTGTGAACATTGCACATCCAAAGTAAAGGAAGTGTTCTAGCCTATTCAGGCTGCTATAATGAAACACCACAGACGGAGTGGCTTATGAGCTGCAGGTATTTAGTGCTTATAGTTCTGGAGGCTGCGAGTCCAATCAAAGCACCAGCAGATTGAGTGGTGAAGTACTGCTACATGGCACCTTTTTGCTGTGTCCTCACATGGTGGAAGGGGAACTTTCTGGGGTCCCTTTCACAAGGACACTGATCCCCTCTGTGAGGCTTCACCCTCATGGCCTTAGCCCCTCCCAAAGGCCACACCTCCTCATACCATCACCTTGGGGGTTAGGATTTCAACACAGGATTCTCTGTGTGTGGGTGGGGTGGGGTTGAGGGAGAAGACACAATCATTCTGACCGTAGCAGTAAGTTTATTTTTTTTTTTTTGGTTACAAATCTCAGATTTGATTTCATCATGTTAATGTTGTCTTTGAAATATTATTGGGCTAAGTGTGTGGGGGTATATAGGGGGCAAATCTTAATATGGCTTAGGAGCAGGGAGAATGGTTCACATGACTTTTTTTTCTGTGCTTGTATCTTTTTTTTTCTTTTTTTGGCAGTTTTTTGGCCAGGGCTGGGTTTGAACCCGCCACCTCCGGTGTATGAGGCCAGCGCCCTACTCCTTTGAGCCATAGGCGCTGCCCTGTGCTTGTATCTTTTAAAAAAATTTTTTTTTTCATGTATAATTTATACATGTGACATAATATTTACTCATTCTAAGTCTACAACTTGATGATTTTTAAAATTTTATTAAATGACACATAATAATCATACGTATCTGTGGATTGCTATATAACATATAGCAATCAGATAAGGGTAATTAGCCTATCCGTGTGTTATGCGCCTATTGCTACAGTTCCAGTTAGACACTTCCCATCACGGCAGTGGGATCCCTCTCACCAGGCTATAGTTAATGCCTCTGCTTCTGGCCCTGACAAACATGAATCTACGTCCTGTCTGGATAGACTCGCCTATTCTGGACACTTGACAAAGATGGAATCACCCGGTGTGTGGACTGTTGTGGCTGCTTTCATGGAGACTAGTGTATTCAAGCTTCACCTGTGCTGTGTGAATATGTGTTAGCATGTGCCAACATTTCATTTCTTTTTCACTCATTGACCCAATATTGACTACTTGGTTTTGTTGCCTAGTGTCCAGAGCTGGACAGGTGGGCAGTCACCACTCTCCAGGTACACCGCTCAAAAGCCTTCCCTAATTTTCTGCTGCACTCTTCCCTCTGGTCTCAGGGACCTGTACTGTTCTGCTCCCATGTGTGAATCACATGCTCATCTCTGGCCATGGAATCGAGTGTGTATGTTCCCCTTGTGCGGCTGGAGGAGAAGCATGAGGTTGAGGCACATGCATCTAAGTACTCATCACTGTCCTGCTGTTCGTGCCCATAGAGCACTAGGTGTGTTAACATCAGGGAGGACAGTGCTGCCCTAAATGCTTTGCCTTCCTTGGGGGAATGGGCTGTCATCACAGTGCAAATGAAGAAAGGGGAGCTTGGATGACTTAAGTACAAAGCTCAAGATCTCAGAGGAAGTATGAGCCGCTCAAAATTGGAACCCAGATTTACCTCTTTCCAAAGGGTTTGCTCTTTCTGCCTCACTGGACCATTCTGCCTAAACTTAAAGGAGACTGCATTTTAGAAGGGAGATGACGTGCATGCACATATTTGTAGCACAGGGCACCATGTAATAAGTTTGCATGGTGCTATGAAATTCCAGAGAACAGTGTTCCCTGCTAGCTGGGGACTAAGAGAAGGATTTGTGAAGTGGGTGTTATTTCAACTAGATGTGGAAGGATGGGCTGGAATTTTCTCTCTAAAAGAGAGAACAAGTTGGAGTCTAGGGAGGGACCCGACTGTGTAGGCAGTGGCACCGTATCCTGGGAAAGACTCCATGTAGAAGAAAAAGACATCAATTTTGACTCAAGTTGTGGACATACAGAGTCTGACAAGAGCATTTCAGCAGAATATAGATATGAAAGCCGGAGAGGCCCAATCCTGCTCTACGTTCCAGTCTTTTGGAAGAAACGATTATATCTGTGTACGTTCCTTAGACGTGTCCTGTGAGTGTACAGGTGCTCTGATGTCTGCAGATCTCAGTAGCTCTGTGTCTTTCCTTCTATTAAACGGACCTTGTTCCCTCTCTGCACTACAACTCTTTGGGCTCTTTAGGGACCCTAAGCTCAGCAGGGCTCTTGAGACCATCAGTGGACTGCCCCCCCTTTGCCTGTCAGAATGTCCACTTCTGCATTCTTTGTGTAGATGACTGACCACAGAAAACTCACTAGGTACAAACTCAATAGGTGAGTTCCATCTTTATCAAAGATGGTTTTGGGTGTCAGAGAGCTTGGGGAGTCTTAAATTCCAAAGTCTTGGACTTGAGCCACAGCTCTGCCATTTCTTTTTCACTCATCGAGCAGATGTTGACTACTTGGTTTTGTGGCCTAGTATCCAGAGCTGTTGCCTCCTATCCTTGTGGGAGCTAAAGAGGATTATCCCTTTAGAAGCGGAGAGCCTGCTCCCTAAAGCTGCCCGGGAAGAACACTTGTTTCTCTAAGTCCTCTTCTGAAGCACTTTTTCCACATTTCAGTGTATTTTAGTAATTCAAGACTTGTGACAAAATACTTCATGACTTTATTTTAAAATGATAAGTATTCAGTTTCTTGTTGCTTCAGATGCACCTGGGTGCTCTGTTTAAAGTTTAGCATGCAAAGAAATTTACATTCATTGTGTACACATGCTTAGGAGTGGTGATGGAAAGGGAATCACTACTGTATTCCCACTCTTTTTCTTACACTGAGAAGCCCATCTGATTACCTAGTGGAGAAATAATGGAGGCTCAGCGCCTGTGGCTCAAGTAGCTAAGGCACCAGCCACATACACCTAAGGTGGCGGGTTCGAATCCAGTCTGGGCCCGCCAAACAACAATGATGTCCACAACTGAAAAATAGCCAGGCATTGTGGCGG
>NW_003852460.1:6511235-6514185 GCF_000181295.1 Otolemur garnettii | reverse complement strand
AAAAAAAAAAAAAAAAGAAAAAGAAAAATGATGGAAACTTCCTTGAAGGGTAATTATGTGTTGGCCATGTAGGAAGTGAGAGATGCAGGAAACAGACAACTCAGTTGTTCATCATTTTGCCTGCTCTTAGAATATTTTGTTTACGATTTATTAAAATTCTAGTATGTAGGTTTGAGGAGTAGGCAGCTTCCTGGCTGAAGTTCCTCTGGGGTGTCCAAACTTTGATTATATGCCGTATTAATGAACAAGATAAAAAGATGGGTCAATACTCTTGATACATCTGCATCAATACAAATGCATCGATGCATTTCTGATCTTCCAGTATAATGCAACATTCAGCTATGCCAATTCAAAAGAAAGTTTTAGTGCCTATCAAGAGCTCTTTCTGAGAGTAGCAAATGGAATTTTTTTCCTTGCTCATGAATCTTTAATTATTGCACTGTTGTTGTTATTACAGCTGCATGAATTTCCCCAGGGATTTATGTCTTCATTCAACATTTATTGATCCAGAATTAGGCAGTGTCGATTTACAGCCTTTAAAGTTTATAACAGAATCGGGAGAGCTTGGAGTTATGATGTTCCTCTGAAGGTAACTGGTAGGAATGGGTTGGGCTGATGGCCAGGTTAGGAGACAGAGGTCAGGCAGAGTTAGAAGGAAGTAAAGATTCTCCAAGGTTCTTCCTCTAGTCAACAAATACCCAAGGCATGACTTCATAGCTCAGGGCAGGTGTGGTGTGGGGTGGCTCATGGCTTGTCCCAATCCTGGCTGTTATTCCTGACATTTATCAAAAGCTGAGATGCGCTAAAACGCCTATGAATTCAGGACTCCCTTCTTAACACCTGCAGCCATTTTTCTCAGATTCCTCATCACAGATAAGGGACATGCCAGCCAGGGACAGGAAAGCTTGAAGAGGTAGCCTCTGTTGCCTGATATCTCTGATGGGCGCATAGCTTGCTCACTAGTTAGTGTGAAAGAAATGGGACTTCAAGCCTGGCAATTTTTGAGGCCAGGAGGACAGTGAGGTATTAAAGTTTAGGAAAAAAAGCAAAGAAACAATGCAAAGAGGAAAAGTGGAGAATAATAAATTTCAGGCAGACTTGATGAGAAAGCATTGTATTAAGTCAGCCACCACTACACAACAAATTGCCCCCAAACTTAGCAGCTGAAAACATTTATTATTTCACAGTTTCTGTGGGTCAGGAATCTAGGAACAGCTTAGCTTGGTTCTCTTGCTTGGGGGTGTCTGTCAACATTGCAATCAGGTGCTGGCCAGGAGTGAGGTCTCATCTGAAGGCTGTACCGGGGAAGGATCTGCTTTCAAGCTCTTGTTTGTTGTGCAAAGCAATTCTGTGAAGTCTACTCACCTGAGGGCCTCAGTTTCTAGCTGGGTCTTGTCTGGGGGGCACCTGGGGACACACAGGCCTCTCCAACATATGAGCTCACTATGTGAAAGTGTACAAGTCAGGAAGGCAACTGAAAGGTAGCTAGCAAAACAGAAGTCACAGCTCTATAATCTAATTGCAAAAGTGTCTTATCTTTGATGGCTCTGTGGTCAGAAGCAAGTCATTTACCCAGTCCCAACTCAAAGAGAGGGGAGTCCTTGAAGGTGTGAGTGCCAGGAGGTAGGCACGGTGGGGCTGTCTCAGAAGGCAGCTTGGATCTCAGTAACATGGGATAGTCAGTAGGGAAGAGAAAGATGACGCCAAGGCTGGTGTGCAGAACTCACAGGTGCATGGGTGGAGAATAGAAAGGTGACTTTGGGGCAGGATTGGACTGTGCATTTCAAAGCAATATTCTCCGAGCTGCTCTGTTGATCATGCACCATTGCCAGTTAAACAAAGACCATGAGCACCTGTGCAAGATGTGTGTTTATAAATGTACACGTGTGGAATGATGCATACGTACATGCACATATATTCATGTATATGACACATACCTATGAATAATGACACGTGTACAAAAGCATACAGTTAGACGTATTTTATGTGAGACAGCATACTCATACACCTGCCAAAATGCATACAGAATATAAATTTCAAAAGGGTCAAGTAATATAGATATAAAGATTTAATAACTTTTCCCCCGTTTCAGTGGATTTTCTTGTGTAACCATGTTATAGCATGTCAGTCAAGGACATAGTTTTCAAGGACGTAAAAAGCTCACAAAACTGTGGGCAAAAAGAACCAATTTTGGGAGGGAGGGAGGGGTGGGGGGACTGGACATGGAGACTGTAAGGAGAAGGGTTGTTCTGTGGTCCAGTCTAAAGTCAGCAGGGCTGCGGGGGGCACAGAAGGAGCTGTCTGCCTGTGGCTGGTGGTGTGAGGTGTTGGGGTCCCAGCCAGTGATCACTCTTTATGAGGACACTGGAGTGCTACGTTGGATGGGCGGCTGACTCTGGAGGAGGCTCAGGGAGCAGTTTGGGGGCAGACTTGGCCCTATTGTTGTGGCAAACCTCCCCACACTGGGCTCCAGGCAACATGCATGCAGTCTGCACCCCACTGGAGTGCTATGTTGTGGGGCTGTAGGTGTTTCTGGACTCTTCTTTCTGCCTGTGTTATGCTCCTCAGTCAGAGCTGTTCTGCATGGGAGCAGGTGCAGTGGGGGGAAGGGAGGATGGAGGGAAACGAGGCAGGAGCCAGAAGGGGCCTCTCCACTGGAATGTGGTGCTGAGAAGGCTGAGATCGAACTTTTGCCAGCCCAGCAAAGCACAGGAAGCCGTGTGTTTAAGCAATTCCAGGCTGATTGCAAAGGAAACCTAGGGCATGACATTCTTTTGAAGAGAGAATTATCCATCAATAAGATATAATTCTTTTTTTTTTTTTTGAGACAGAGCCTCAAGCTGTCCCCCTGGGCAGAGTGCTGTGGCATTGCAGCTCACAGCAACCTCCAACTCCTGGGCTCCAGCGAGTCTCCTGCCTCTGCCTCCCAAGTAGCTGGGACCACAGGCGC
>NW_003852460.1:6499438-6510164 GCF_000181295.1 Otolemur garnettii | reverse complement strand
CCATCACAACGCCCGGCTATTTTTTGGTTGCAGCCGTCATTGTTGTTTGGCAGGTCCGGGCTGGGGATTCGAACCTGCCACCTTAGGTGTACATGGCTGGCGCCTTAGCCTGTTGAGCTATAGGCGCCGAGCCTAGTCTGTGCTGTCTTAACTAGTAAGTGGCACCACGGTCTGTATTCATTAGGCTCCTCCAGAGAAACGAAAGACATAGGAAATAGATACGGAGGGGTCTTTATGGGTCAGTTGATATCTATCATCTACCTATCTATTGATTAAAAAAAATGGTTCACAGGATTATGGAGACACTGAAAATTCACAAGATTTACAGTCAGTAATCTTCATACGTGATGATGTAGTTCTCCCTGGAATGCTAGCAGGCTGGAGACCTGAAGCCAGGAAGAAGATGAGGGTTCAAAGCCTGTCAGGCAGGAAACGGTCCCCCTTCCTTGTGGGAGGGACGGCCTTTTTGTTCTAGTCAAACCTTCCGCTGATTATACCAGGCCCACCCACATTAGAGAGGCCAATCTGCTTACCTGGGTCTAGACTCATTCACAAATACCCTCACAGACACACCCAGAAAATGTTCAGCCGCCTATCTGGCCCCCCCTGGCTCAGCCAAATGCACAACATAAACACATAAAAGGCCCTCTGTGCCTTCTCCATTTAAGCCTCTCAACAAGGCTGGAGGACATCATGCAATTTTCCTAAGGGTAAATGAGCACCCAGCGGAAAGGCCAGGACTCAGATTTAATTTTTCCAGGTTCAGTGTTCTTTCCTCTCTAATCCTTGGCCACTAAAGAATTCACCTCCTGTAATAAACCAGAAACCAACAGCCAACTTTTGCAATAAACTATAGATCAAAGGTTGGCAAAGTATGGCTCCCTGCCTGCTTTAGTAAATAGTTTTATGGGGGCAGCCAGACCATTCGTTTCTATAGCGTCTACGGCAGCTTTTATGCTGCTGTGGTGGAGTTGAGTCGTGCGGTACAGACCCCATGGTCCACAAAGCCGGAAATGTTCTCGATGTGGCCTTTATGGGAGAAGATTCCAGACACGTGGTGTAGAACTTCATGATCTTTTGTAAAGAGGCATGTTTGTTTCCTTTTGTGCCCTGGGATTTCGGTTGCATTAGGCAGTCCACGGAGGCAGAAAGAGAGACCAGGTGTTATCGGGATCCCGCCGCCTTACGGCATGTGTGTGTTTGAATGCTTTGTCTAATCTTCCCAGAGTCCTGGGACATAGCTTCTGTGCTGTCCTTTTCATAGACAGGGAAGCGGAGGGTCAGTGACAATGACCATGAGCTCAGGGTCACGCAGATAAGTGTCACAGATGGGAATCAAACCCAGGACTCTCTGACTCCAAAGTCTACACTAATTCCTAGCCGGATGTGAGTAGCAAGGGCCTGGGGGAACCTGGTGGAGCAGAGGTAAGACCCTTCCTTCAGGGGGAGCTTTGGCATTGGTGTAGGGGTGTTTTGCCAGCTGAATTTCCAGGAAACTCTCATTTTCACCCTGCTGCTTTTCAAATGGATGCCTCGAGACTTTGTTTAAAACCATTTTCTTGTCTTCTTTTGAATTTGCTTGACATTTAAAATTTTCTCCTGTCAGTCCTGGCTGCATTTAAAATGTAGCGCCAGGCAAGCTTGTCGTGCAGACAGCCCGGAGACAATATTTGTGGTAAACAGCTCCCTGGCATCCCTAACGTCTCTATTTCATACTTTTATTGCTTTTCTGGCGTGCTTGCCTGCATCTCTGCCAGCTCAGCGATGAGACTGCATCTCCTGTGTGACCTCAGCCGGGTATGTGGTCCCCACCATGGGGACCAGTCTGTTCCACACCGACCACATCTTATTTCTAAGCTGGAGGCTGCAGAGGGGTTTACATTATTATCCCCTAAACGATCTGAAATAAATAAAATAAATTAAGAAAAAAAATCCTACAACCCAGATATGAAAAGGACAGACAGGAACATGAGAATCGTTTTGCAGGCCATCTGTTTTGGAGGCAGATTGCAGACTCAAGTCTGATTTTCTGATCTGATTGTCCAGATCCAAGTTACTCATGTCTTCCTGTGGAACATGACAAGAGGTGGAAGTTACTCAGACAGCCAGGGCACATGGCAGAGAAGACTATTTGGTGGCTTCCTCCTGGCGCTGATCCTCTGAAGGAAGGTGGCTGGTGTTTCAGCTCTTTGGTGGTGACTGTTGCGCAGACATGCCAGGTTCCATGGTGGATATTCTAATGCACATGCCTTTGTAAATCACACCACCGTGAGTGTTTATTTAAGCTGCTGAAGCCGGAGTCAGAATTCTGCAGGCCACACTTGAGGCCATCCATCAGAGAGCGCTGCTGCACCCCAGGGTCAAGGATCAGGACACCCCCAGAATGCTGACGGCAGCCATGCCTGCCATCCACAGAGGTGTGGTACTCCAGGTCCTGTCTGTAATCTCCTCTGTCACCTTCCTTTAATAAAAATTATTTTGATTGATAAAATTAAGTATATTTATCATGAACAATGCAATGTTTTGAAATACACATACATTGAGCATGTTTATTTTATTTTTTTTGAGACAGAGCCTCGAGCTGTCCCCCTGGGTAGAGTGCTGTGGCATCACAGCTTACAGTAACCTCCAACTCCTGGGCTCAAGTGAGTCTCCTGCCTCAGCCTCCCAAGTAGCTGGGACTACAGGTGCCCACCACAACGCCTAGCTATTTTTTGGTTGCAGCTGTCATTGTTGTTTGGCGGGCCTGGGCTGGATTCAAACCCCCCAGCTCAGGTGTATGTGGCTGGCGTCTTAGCCGCTTGAGCCACAGGTGCCGAGCCCACTGAGCATGTTTAAATCGAGATAGTTGACATATGTCTTCACTTACCTTTTTTTTTTTTTTGTAGCGAGAACACTCAAAATCTACTCTTATCAATTTTCAAGAAGGCAATGCGTTGCTATTAACCACAGTCACCACAGTACAGGATAAAGCTATTCCTCCTGTTTAAACCCTCTGACCAACATCTCCCCAGCCCTCTGCTCACTGCACCCCCAGCCCAGCTAGCTCCACCATCCTACTCTGTTTCCCTGAGTTCAGCTTTTTAAGATTCCGCATAGGACTGAGACCATTCCGTATTTGTCTTTCTGTGCTTGGCATAGTTCACTGAGCAGACCGTCCACCAGGTTCAATCCCATGGTCACCAATGTTGACATTCCCCTTTCGAGGCTGAGCAGTCCATTCTCTGTGTGCCCTTTGACCTTTAATGAGGCTCTCGTGTACTGCAAGAATCTTTTCACCCACTTTCAAAGGTCACTCTCCTACAGTCACAATATACCTGGGTGTCCTTTTGAGAACAAAGACTCATGTCTTCTCCCACGTGTACGATACATATATCGTGCCTTTTTCTAGGGTCAGAAGAGATTTCTTAGAAGCATCCTGTGTTGTATTCATTGCCACCAACTTATGTTATTTGAAGCTCACTTGAATTTTTTAGACAAAGTGATAGCTTAACAGCAGTAAAGATTACTGTGGTTTTTATTCACTTACTTTTTATTTGTTTTTTTTTTTTTTTGGACTTGCTGTTGTTGCTGGGAGAGGGGAACTGGCTCCTTTTTGATCCTAAAGTAAGTATGTAAAAGGCAAACCTGATGAACCTTACCTGTGCCACATTTAATGAAAAGAGGGAAGAGAGAAACTGTTCAGTGCTCTGCTAAGAGACAAGCAAGGACGTGAATCTGTGTCCTCACATCACTCCCCATAAGCTGCTGCCTTGCTCCTGACGCTGCGTGCACGGGAGGTAACCAGCGGCGTGCATTTCTCCATCGCAGGATGGTTGACGTGAAGGTCGCCAGGCCTCTGTCCTCTGCCTTCTGAAAGGAGGACAGCTTCATTCTGCAAGGGAGGCTGTGTGGGAAAGGAAAAGGAAGCACCAATCCGAGTGTTCTGCACCAAGAAAATGCGGCGGCAGCACACGTCCAGTAGCAGAGGGGTCTTGGATTCATTCACATCACTGTTTTTTTTGTTGGCAAGCTTAACTACAAGCAAGCAGAAGGTTTGAAGGGTGTTGTTCAGAGAGGAGTAACGCCAAACTCAGAATTCAGACACTGTGACTTAGAAAGGACTCAAGAGGGTTCCACCCCACGGCTGTGTGGTGCTCAGCGGACAGTCTCTTCTGGCCGTCCAGCCTCAGCATTCTGCCATCCGTATTCCTGCCTTCTGAGGGTCAGCAAGAGGCTGTGTCTGGTTGTTAGGAACATTTTTCTCAGCAGATACAGCTCCCTGGTAACCTTACTGTTTTTACTCCCGTTTTTTTTTTTTTCTAAGCAGGAGTGTGTGTATTCATAAGAGTGTGTGTGTATTCATGACTCTGCCCGCAGCCGGTAGAGAAGGCCCCGGGCTGCACCGAGAGTCTCGATTTGCGAAGGAACAAACAGGAAGCTGCCTTTATTTTCTCTAATAATGGCCATCGGGGCTTTCCTCCCTGTTCCTGCCCCGGGCACCCTCTAATCTGAGGCTCTATAAATGTGTCATTGGAAAGGCCACACCTCGGATTGTTTTTGCACCCTGAGTTTGCTTCACTCAGCTGGTTCTCCTCAGACAGCCCTGAGGTTCTGTGTACCGATGGTTCTGTGTATCGATGGTTCTGTTAGTTTAATGAAAGGAGATGAGACACGACCTACAGCTGGAATAGCACCTGCTTCTCCCTGAAGGTGCCGCAGCCTCCCCATGACGCAGCTCTCTTCTCTCCTTGGCACTCAAAGTGTGAAGATTTCCTGCACGTACAGGAAACAAGATCTTGATGTAGAAACAGCCTCAGTTTCCCAACAACCTTTTATATCATGGAAGAAGAGCTCTACAGAAGAAACCTCAGTTCCTGGTGACCTTGTGCATCAAGGCCACGCTGCCAACCTGGAACTTGTACAGGGGACCAGCCACCTTTTGTCTTGTTTAAACCACTAACAACACATGTGTGTTTCACAACAGTCTGAACTAGTACATTTAAATACACACTTCACATGGATACTTTTCTGGGGGAGACCTTTTGCCATTGGGTGGAGACAGATTCGAGACGCCTGTGATTGTGAATAAGGGTGGGTGGCTATCTGTCATACTACTCAAGGTTAAGTACACAGTTAATACTTAGAGCTAAACAGAGAGATTTGCAAACTTTCAGATCATCATAGGTACCGAAGAGACAGGAATAATTTATAAGGCACTACAATTACGCAGGTCACAATTAGCAAAGGCATGGGATCCCAGAAATTTATAATAGACTATTATTAAGTAAGACAATAGAAAAGACGTCTTTGACATTGTCCTTGTCATTAAATAAATAACTTTGCTAACATATATGGTGGTTACACTTTCCAGTGGATAAGCCTTCTCAGAGACGGATTGCTTCCCTTTCACAAGGCACACGATACACCTCTCCCACCCGCAGCTACAGGGTTATGTCAAGAGATCGTAATTGCACATAGCTCAGATGGACAAGAAACAGGACCTATTAAGTTATCCGTTAGACATTCACATACTCCCTTATATGAATGACATCTTTACTAAAAGAAAATTTATGGGACATTAAAAGATTTGGGCTCACGCAAGTCGGGGACTACAAAACAGAAGTGCGATATTTCATGGAAGATGGTTAAAGGAACTCATAATCGATTACAACACTATAAGGCTAATTTTTGGAGCTCTGAGACAATGCACTTCATAAAAGGAATTAAGTTAAAAATGGTGAAGTTAATGGTCTTCCCTTCACTTTGCCCCCCCAAAACAGACAGGAGCAGCTTTTGGAAGGATGATTCGGTGAGTAGATGTCATCTCTCGGTTATGGGGGTGCTGTTCACACCAATGAAAAAACATCTGGAGGAGTTTCATTCGCAGCCCAAGTGAGTTACAACTAGCTGTGCCATGGTGAGCCTTTGGTGGACAGCTCTCCCCGGAATCTGCATTTGCGGTATCAGCTGAAAAGTCTTTGCATCTTGAAGTAGGTGGGTGGCATCTGCAAGGTTGAAGAGACTGGCTGCAACTGCTGGTGTTTTGGCTCAAATTCTTGAGGCTTTCAGCAAACTATGCAACCTTAGAAAAACAGTGACTGTTTGAAGCCATGGTCTGGTGGGATGGGGGTTGCAACTGCATGAAGCTATTGCAAGAAGATGAGGCCCAATGGAGAGAAAGAGCACCCAAACATGACATTTATGAGAGGAAGGGCTTTATTCACCAGCTGGGAGCTTACAGCACAGAAGAATTCCAAATGGCCATGCTCCCCGACTGGCTTGGTCTTTCCCTTTTTATTGACAGTCAAAAAGTTCCACCACACAGGTACCCTTCTCATTGGCCAGTTTGAATCAAGTGGGAGATGCTATTCCAGCCCCTACAGAACTAAAGGATTTCATAGAACGTGGAAATTTCCAAGTTCCAGGAAGTTAAGTTTACAAATTCCCAAGAGCTGAGTCACTGTGGAGAGGACCCTGCAGGTGTATCCTTGTGGTCTCCTTGAGAAGACCTGATCTCCTAGACCTCACCCTTCTCGGGTGTCCTCTCTCAAAGGGAGCATCCAGTTAGGTGGGGGGCGCTGAACAAATCCAGCACAGGGTGGAGGGGTGGGCCAGCCACTGCACAGCCCCAGAGGCTTCCAGGAGAGGGTGAGAGGCCCCAGAGTGTGTCTGCACTTTCTGCCAGAATAGAGTAGCCACAGTCAGCTTCTGGCACAAGCAGAGTCCACATCCCTCATAGGGCAGAAATATCTGCCCACAGGGATGAGTGGGGATGATGACAGAGGGAAGAGAAAAGGCCAGAGTAGCGCCCTGGTGACAAAGACCAGGTCTCAACAAGTACGGGTGAAGGAGATAAGTCCCTTGGCATGAAAGGCCCTGATGTTAGAGCAGCAAGCAGAGGGTTTAAGTCACCCAGCAGCTCACATTTTCAAAGGTTTGCAGCGAGTGCAGCTAGACACAAAATAGAAAGCTGTTTGGGAAAAGGAGCTCTGGGAATCAGCACGAATAGAACAAAATTGATTAGGGCATTTCATGAAACCCTCCTAAAACGTAAAGTGGAGGGCTGAGAACATAATAATGAAATAGATAAACTCACTAAAGCCAAGACAGGTTCATGCAAAAAGGAACGGCAAGGGGCAATGGGACATGCCTTTACGATTGGATCCTTTCACAGATGGCCAGAAAGTTGGGCTCGCCGGAAATCTGTGCATTTAGAATTTAGTCTTGCAAACAAGCAGAATGAAATAAATAAATAGAATTTAAAAAGGAGAGAGTGGGGGGAATTCCAGGAGATTTAGGTGAGATCTGGTTTCTAAGGAGCTGTTTTAATTGGCATTTTCTTTTCATGCCTGAGGCTGAATGTGCTTTAAGATGTTGAAACAACACTGGGTTTTTGTTTATTCTTTTTTCCGTTTTGATGGGCAGTACTCTTTTTAACTCCTCCTATATGAGAATAGACTTTTATCTATGACAGGAGTAGCAAGAATTTTTTTTTAGTTTGTCTTTTGAATTTGCCTGTAGGTGGTTTTTGTTTGCTTTGGTTTTTGTTTTTGTCACAAACAGAATTTAGTCAGATACAGGCAGTCCCAAGTTACAAACATCGACTTGCATATAACTCGTACTTAATGAACCGAGGCTATTAAAATAAGTCTCTGAGTTACAAACATCCAACTGACATACCATTGCACTTATGAATGGAGGCTGTTACAGGTAATAGCTAAATGTTCCCTTTCCAATTTATATGCAAATTAAATTTAAGAGCAAACCTAGAAAACCATCTTGTTTGGAACCTGGGGACTGCCTATATGGATAAAGTTGATAATTTTTGTTTACTTTTAGGTTTTGTCTTGATTTTATATCAGAGTAAGTAGGTTCTGAAAGATAGTCATGTTTTCTTCTAGTATTTTTATAGTTTACATTTTTTAAATAAATCTTTGATATGCTTATAATCCATCCTGTAGCAGTGTGAAGGGCAGATCTATCATAGCTCATGGCTACCCAATGTCTTCATACTGTGTATGGAACAGCGCATTTTCCCCTATTAACCTGGCACACCACCTTTATTATACACTAAATCTTCTTATGTATCTGAACTTTCTATTTAATCCCATTATTCTGTCTCTTAATAAGACAGTGCAACTTTCTGTGGCAGTTTCATAACATATTTGTATATCTGATGGGGCCTAGAACTCTCTATCTTTCTGCTTGAAAGTTTTCCCAGCTATTCTATTTTCACATAAACCTCAGAATCATCTTCTTTAATTGCTCACCACTGCTGTATGCCATCCCTTGCCCCTAAAGTTGTTTTTTTTAGAGACAGAGTCTCACTTTATTGCCCTTGGTAGAGGACTGTGGCATCACAGCTCACAGCAACCTCCATCTCTTGGGCTTAGGTAATTCTCTTGCCTCAGCCTCCCAAGTAGCTGGGACTACAGGCACCCACCATAACACCCAGCTATTTTTTTGTTGCAGTTTGGCCAGGGCCGGGTTTGAACCTGCCACCCTCCGTAGATGGGGCTGGCGCCTTACTCACTGAGCCACAGGTGCCTCCCTTTTTTTTTTTTTAATCAAGATGTTAAATTTGTAAATAAGATAGGGTAGATTGACATCTTGATAATATTGCATCTTTCTGGCCAAGAGCACAGTCTTTCTGTTTGTTCAAGCCTGTTTCAGGTCTCCCCATGGAGTTTTAAAGCTTCCAACAAACAGGTGTGTGTTCCTACATATCTTACCTTTTATTGCTATTATATGATTGCTTCAGCCAGTACTTTTTCCAAGTTGCTGTCTTTGTATAAATCTGAAAGCTCCTGATCTCTGAGTATTAATCTGTGCTCTGTTACATACAGGCTTTCTTTCTGTGCACTGCAGTTTTTCAGCTGGTTTGACACCCGTTCTGGCAAATGGTTACCTCATATGCAAACAAAGATGGCTTTTACCTGTATTCTTCAGTTTTACATCTTGAAATATTTTCTCTTCTGTAGTTAAATGAGCAGATACCGCCAGTAAAATATAATACGGTAGTGGTGGCAGGGCCAGGTGCCTGTCCATCCTCCCCGTTAATAGTTAGACTAAGACTGTAACATTTTATGAAGTTAAGGGATCTCCTTGTTTCTCTTGTGTTGAGTTCTTCTTACAAAGAATGATATTTGAAGTTTGGAATATGCCCTTCTCAGTGTCTATAAGAAACATCATTTGATCTTTCCACTTAGGTTTATATGAGAAGATATATGCCTAGAATAGAATTAATGCTTAACTATCTTTTTTTTTTTTTCCCTGAAAGAAAACATGCTTGGTAATGTTGCATTATTTCATAAACCTGCTGAAGGATTCTGGTGCAAATATTTTATCTGTAATGTTAGTATTAATACTTGTAAACAGGATAATTTGTTGCCTCTGCCAGCTTGGGTATCAGTAATATATTCCCTCCCTAAAAGGAATTTAGAAATTTTTCTTCTTTCTCTATGCCCCGGGAACAATTGAAATAATCTTAGATTTAGCTTTTCTTTGTTTAAAATTGACAAAGATTGTATACATTTATGGTGGATTTATCTTTGCTTCAAAGATTTGGTTGACTCTGTGAAATCTTTTACTCTGTGTGTGTGTGTGAATAGCTCTAACTACTTTCTATATGACTTTCAACAAAATGATTTAATTTCCTGTTTTTTCTTTTTGCTATGACATTTTATGTTTTCTACCAATCATTTAATTTTTCCAGGTTTTAGAATTTATGTAGCATTAAGAAATATTAAACTCTAATGCTTCTTTTTATTTCTTCTATGGTTATCCTCATTACTTTTTTAAAAAAACGTATTATCCATTTAAAATGAGGTAAGTAGTTAGTCTTTTTAAATGTTTTGTTTTGGGTGGCACCTGTGGCTCAAAGGAGTAGGGCGTTGGCCCCATATGCCGGAGGTGGTGGGTTCAAACCCAGCCCCGGCCAAAAACTGCAAAAAAAAAATAAAAACAAATGTTTTGTTTCCAAAAAAGTTACCTTTGCCATTTATTTATCAGTTGTGCTGTGTTCTCCACTCCTTTTCATCTCCTTGTATAGTTCCTCCTGCTCCTTTCAGCCTCTTCTGTTATTCTCATTCTGAATGTTTGAAATGATGTTTATTTCTTTTCGTTCTTTCTGAACCATAAATAATTTAAGAAGAATAAATATTTAGGATGACACATTTTCCTTTAACATCATGTTAAGTGTATCCCTCCGGGCCTGGTAGATAATAATCCCTCATATCATTGTGTTCCAGAAATTCTGCATTTTCATTTTGAATTTCCTAAGTGACCAGAGAGTTGAAAGTTGTTTTAAAATTTTTAGTTCCCAATACCCCTTTCTTAGTTTTGTTTATTTTTATTCTGATTTTATTCACCTTGTCCATGGAGTGTTTTCTGTATTATTACTGGTTTAAAAAATAAATTGAAGTTTTATCTATAGCCCAATATGTGGTCATTTTTGTTACTGTCCCACAGGCAGTTGAAAAGATGCTGTTTTGGCTCAGTGCCAGTAGCACAGTGGTTAAGGTGACAGCCACACGCACCAAGGCTAACAGGTTCAAGTCTGGTCCGGACCAGCTAAATGACAATGACAACTGCAACAAAAAGCAGCCAGGCATTGTGGCTGGTGCCCATAGTCCCAGCTGCTTGGGAAGCTGAGGCAAGAGAATCACTTAAGCCCAAGAGTTAGAGGTTGCTGTGAGCTGTGATATCACAGCAGTCTATCCAGGGCAACAAAGTGAGACTTTGT
>NW_003852460.1:6486783-6499352 GCF_000181295.1 Otolemur garnettii | reverse complement strand
AAAAAAAAAAAATGGTGTTTTCCAATTTTAGGTTGCCAAGTTTGATGTCTTTATTCAGGCACTTTTTAATAATTTTAGTGAGGTCTTTAAAAACATATACTGCATTAATATTATTCTGTCATGGGCTAAGTCAAATAAATCATTACCTCTGACTGCTAGAGGGTTTCTTTCCTGTTATTTGTGTTTTGTGAAGAATACTTACTTGGTATATTGACATTTATTACCCAAGACCTGGACCTGCTAGCATTCCACAGTGCCTGTCTTTGTTCTGTGCAGGCCATTTTGCCAAATTCCACCTCCTCTCCTATCCCAGACGGCAGACTCCACTTCCTTTTTGTTGGCAAACATCCGACATCCTGACAGCTCTTTCATTTCCCCCTTTTTGAAGCACATTGGTTATGTGTGTAATTTTCAGCCATGGGTCCCCCAGGAGCCGCAGTGAATGTACCATGCCTCCTGGACTTGAGCCCTGGTGTTGTCCCTTCTGCTCAACTCTGGGCTGGCCTGGACTGTGCTTTTGCTTAATACAATGTGGTTGGAAGGGACAGCACAGGACTCCCAGACTCAAGCTTTCCTCTGCGTCCATCCACACGTTCACTCCGGGGAGGCCCAACGCTGCCTAGGAATGTGGACTATTCAGAGACTGCCATGTCGTGAGGAATCCCAAGCTATGCACATGGCGAGCTGCTTAGAGAGTGAGGGAAGCCTGACCAACCCCCAGATGCTCCAGCCTTCCCTGCTGAGACCCCAGATTTGGGGGGAAGACACCACCATAGAGGTTCAGCTCAGCTGGGCCTCCAGGTGAACCAAGCTCCAGCCTCGATTTAACTCCAACCCCATGAGACACCCCAAGACCTTCTCAGAAGAGCCTGGTCTAATGACTGAGCTGTGAAAATAATCACAAAGTCTTGTTTTACACTCCTAAGTGTAGGGTTGTCTGTTGTAACATAGTAATAGATGAGGGAAACAATGTGTGTTTGAGAGGATTTTATTTTAATATGAGTTTACTAAGCTGTGACTTGACATTTATTAATGACCACTGCTTTGTGTTCTCTCAAACTATTTTATGCAATATTTTCTACATTGGTAGTTTGTTTTTGCAGTTTTGGCCGGGGCCGGGTTTGAACCCACCACCATGGTATATGGGGCTGGTGCCCTACTCCTTTGAGCCACAGGTGCCGCCCCTAGTAGTTCATTTTATTTTTAAGACTTTCACTGTGTGGTTTGTGTGCTTTGGTTCCAGTGTATACTTCTGAGATCTTAGAAGTGATGCATTTTTGTCTCATGGCTTCCTTTGTAGAACAAATTTAATCCCTCATTTCTTTATACAGTGTTTACTGTTTTTCTAGTCCAAGTAATGAAAAAATAGCACATTCTTCTGTCTCCTCTTCTTTTTTACCCCCTGATTTCAGCTTATAATGTAATCTTTTAATGTTTCCCTCTGTACTTTCCTAAGTAATTATGTGTGCACGCTTTCTGCATTATAATAGCATAGAATTTTTACACAATGGCACTCTGAGGATGGAACTGGACTCGATGGTTAACACAGACCACGTGGGGTTCCTTTAATGTAAGGTGAGGGAATAGAAATCAGATCTGCATTGTGACCTGTTCTCTGGGGCAGTTTGTCTGCCAGTTTGCTGATTCCCTGCCTCCTCACACCCTCCTTGGATACCACTCCTGGCTTTAATTAACGTGCCTCTGGCACCCGTTTCAGGAACAATACTCAAAATTCCCCCAAGCTAGCTCTGAAGTGTGAATTCCTGATTATGCTAAGTACCTGCCTTTACTGTCTGCATTATAAGATGCTTTGCACACATCCATTCTGCTGTTTTACAATGAACTGTCTTTAGATTAACCTCCTAGACCCAGGCATCATAAATCGCCACCCTCAGAATACTTCAGTATATCCCGAAATTTTTCTCAGTTCAACTTATACAGAAAATGAACATATTTCCTGAAGATGCTGGAGTAAATAGGGTGAAATTACTACTGGAATCAGGTACTCTAAGCAAATGTGTTTTAGTAGTTTATAGCCGACCAACAGATTTTCTAAACATTGAAAATGCTAGAAGAAAATGATATGACAAAAAGAAAGAAGATGTGGATTTTTAATTATCTTCCCCCCCCCTTTTTTTTGAGACAGACCCTCAAGCTGTCCCCCTGGGTAGAATGCTGTGGCATCACAGCTCACAGCAACCTCCAAGTCCTGGGCTCCAGCGAGTCTCCTACCTCCACCTCCCAAGTAGCTGGGATTACAGGCACCCACCACAACGCCCGTCTATTTTTTAGTTGCAGCCATCATTGTTGTTTGGTGGGCCTGGGCTGGATTCAAACCCGCCAGCTCAGGTGTACATGGCTGGCGCCTTAGCCGCTTGAGCCACAGGAGCTGAGCCATTATGTCCCATTTGTGAGCTTCAATACTTCTTGTGCTTATTCCTTAGTGAATCCTCAATAAAGTGACATTCCATAGCCCTGCCCTCTTAAAGACACACCCATAAGCAGGTTGAGTATCCCCTTTTTAATCTTAATTTCTAGCAGATACATGAGCAGCTTGTAGAGATAAATGGTTAGCTTCTTCTCAGGGATTTCAGGAACTTGAGATTTAGCAGAAGCCACAGATGCTACCGGGGTGCATGAGAAGAAAAGAAAAATAGGGCATCGGGATGGGGTGAGGTGAAGCAGGCGTTCACTGAGACATAGTGCTGTCCATTGTTGGAAAAGACAGAGGAAGGGTCCCTAAGTCCTGGGCGTGTACGTCCTGCTCTCTCAGAATTATAAAGAAAATAGTTTTTTCGGCGAGTCTGAGGAAATTACATTTTCTGGTTTGAGTATAGCAAGAGAACAGGAGATTTACAGGTAAGGCACATGACTCTTGGTTATGCATTACTAATACTCTTAACTACTGACATTGGCACGTGGTACCCAAATACATTGACTTTGAGAAATGACCCTGGATACTTCCCAGTGTAGATAACTGAAGTAGAGGAGATGGTGGAGTGACTTCACTTACCTTCACAGAAAGTGCTTTAATAAGAAGGAGATAAAGTCCGAGATTTTCTTATGTCCTTTTTCTAACCAAAAATTTTGACCACAAATGCTGTAGAAAATCTTTCAAAATATCCCTGTCAGGTACCTAGCTCTGAGCAGGACCATGCTATATAGGTCTTTCATTGATAGCCACGTTAGAACAGGCAGCAACCCCCTAGGTTCAAGGTCTTGAGGTCTTTAACCTTCTCTGGGTTTTCCGCCAACATCGCAAACATGTACTTTTAGGACCTGAAGAAATCTCAAAATCTAGTGAGCTGATAATTTAGTTTTAGAGGTAAGAAAGGCTTTTAAGCTACTTATCCTCGTGGCTATAAAACTAACAGAATGAATCTTAGGAAGCTGCCAATTTTGGAGGTCAAACCCAGACCAATCCTGATAGTTTCGTGCACACTTTGACTTAAATGTTCAGGAACTGAACCAAGAAGGGAATGTGGTGTGGGGAGATTCCACATCTTGTCATCCCCATAAAGTCTTC
Organism: Otolemur garnettii; assembly: GCF_000181295.1. Lineage (NCBI taxonomy): Eukaryota > Metazoa > Chordata > Mammalia > Primates > Galagidae > Otolemur > Otolemur garnettii. The sequence goes on along the minus strand of NW_003852460.1, from coordinate 6,495,826 downwards.
TCAAGGGGAAACTTTCCACCAATGCTGTCATAACATAAATATTTGCTGACGGGTTAACTGAAAACTCAGACCTCTTCAAATGCGATTGTATTTCTACAGCATGTTCAGTCTCAGAATGGGCCTATTTGAAAAAAAAGTCAAAGCCCTCAATGAATGTTTGAAGTTGGCATTAATATAGCCATGTCCCAAATTAGTGCGTTGAAATGTACTTTGGAAATTAAATTGTTATTTTTTTTTTTTCTCCACTAACTTCATCGTGGCTCATTTGTTCCCTTGTTTTATTACGAGTCTAATGAAAATAATTTCATAGCATATAATTTAGAATTATAGAACTAATTCTAAAAGCATAATCACATAGAGAGTTCTCAGTGTTTTTAGAAACCACGTCTTGTGATGTCAAACACAAGTTTTTGTGCTGATCCATTTGTCTTAAGTTCAGAGACTAAAAGCCGGTGAAAAATGATGTTGGTTTTACTAAGCTTTTCTAGAGAAGTTCTTTTTTTTCTGGCAGCAATTAAAGGTCAAGGAGAAGGAAGCTTAAAAATGCAGGACAGGAATGAGTGAGTCAGCGTGAAACTGAATTTAAATCGATAGCTTAAGCTGCTGGAGAGATAATGTGAGCCCATTGATTAGATGGTTAGTTCTCCAAACAGCAGTTAACTCTGTGGCCTGGCTTATTCTTCCAAATCTTTAATCGTGTCTGTGTGATTAGTCTTTGTCCTCATGGATGCAACCTGATTTTTAAAAGTGGTTACTTACATTTGATTGGTGACCCCAGCTGGTAGGGACTTAGAGCCTCTCCTGGAACCTTAGTTTCTATACTTCTGTTTTTAAAAAATATATTATTAGACATTCAGAAAGCTCCACTTCTGCTTACCTTATGGTGTATCTATTATCTTACTGATCTTGAGTCAGGATTTTTCATAACTGAATTTTATCCTACTATTGCCTTGTTATTGAATCCTCTTAAAATTTTGTTAGTGATGCAATAGTTTCCAAAATTATTCTTTAATTATACAGCTTACCTAAAAATAATGTTATTCTACCTCAAGTGCCGTAAAGACCTTGCAACAGTATACTGTTTTCCTCACTCTTGTCTTTTATCCTATTTTTGGAATATATAGGATATATATTCCTATATATAGGAATACATATGCTACAAACAATAGCATATGCTATTACATGTGCTACAAACAATAATACATTGCTTCTCTTTTTGATTTTTTTTTCAAGATAGGGTCTTGCTCTGTCACCCAGACTGGAGTGCAGTGGAATAGTCATACCTCACTGCAGCCTCCAATTCCTGGGCTCTACTGATCCTCCTGCCTCAGCCTCCTGAGTGGCTGGGACCACAGACGTGCACCTCCACACCTGGCTCATGTTGTCTAGGCTGGTATTTTTAATTTAGAAACTCACTTAAGCAATTGAAAATAAGAAAAAAAAAGCCTTTTGTACTTATCTTTAAGGTACTTGTTCTGGAAATCTTCATTTCTTTGTTTAGAACCAAGTTTTCATCAGCTATCATATTCTTTTTTTTTTTTTTTTTTTTGTAGAGACTGAGTCTCACTTTATTGCCCTAGGTAGAGTGCCGTGGCTTCACACAGGTCACAGCAACCTACAACTCCTGGGCTTAGGCGATTCTCTTGCCTCAGCCTCTTGAATAGCTGGGACTATGGGTGCCCACCACAATGCCCGACTATTTTTTTGTTGCAGTTTGTCTGGGGCCAGGTTTGAACCTGCCACCCTCAGTATAAGGGGCTGGTGCCCTACTCACTGAGCCACAGGTGCCGTCCAACTATCATATTCTTTATTTAAAGATTTTCCCATCATGTTTCCTGTAGTGTAGGTCTACTGCTAGTTAGTTTTCTTGCTTTTTGTTTTCTGATAGTTTTCATTTCGAAATACATTTTCACTAGGTATAGAATGTAGGTTGATTGTTATTTTTTTCATTCAGCATTTTAAAGATTTTGCTTTACCATCTTTGGGTTTGCATTCTTTTTTCATTCCTTTGTGTAACTGCACGGTGCATCTTTTAAAATTTTCTTTTGATTGCCTTTTACATTTTTTATTTATTTATGTGTTTTAGACTTTGCCTATACTGTGTTTAGGAGTGTCTCTGTGTGTACATGCATGGGTTTTCTGAAGGTATTGGAACTGAGGTTTGATGCCTTTCATTACTGTGCTTAATGAAAAAATTTTAAATTATCAGCCTCTATGTTTTCAAATATTTGTTTTATTATGTTTTGTCTTCCTTCTTGTTCTAGGGTCCCAATATTCTTATTTGATATTTTCCCACAAGCGTTGGATACTTTGTTCCATTCTGTTTTGGTTTTTTCTCCATTTTTCTCAATATTTTCATCTGGGTTGTTTCTATTGGCCTATACTCCATCTGGATTATTTCTATTGGCCTATACTCCATCTGGGTTATTCCTATTGGCCTATACTCCATCTGGATTATTCCTATTGGCCTATAGTCCATCTGGGTCATTCCTATTGGCCTATACACCATCTAGGTTATTCCTATTGGCCTATACTCCATCTGGGTTATTCCTATTGGCCTATATTCCAGTTCACTAATTATTCCTTTGGCAAGGCTGCATCTTTGATGGGCCAGTTAGAGGTGTTCTTTTGTTATCATACTTTAAAAAAGGTTTTTTTTTAGCATTTCTGTGTAACTATTTCTAAGAGTTTTCATATCTCTGCCCAGATTCTCCATGTCTTTGTGCATGTTTTTCTTATATTCCACTAGTGCCTTTAACATACGTACATATTTGTAGTTATTTCCCACCTGGGAGCTCCAACACCCCACCATGGTCATCTCTCAGTCTGCTTCTGTTGATTGCTTTTTCTCTTGATTTGTGTGTTGTTATTTTCTTGCTTTTCTGTATGCTCCATAATTTTTACTGAATGCTGGACATTGTGTATAGGAAAACAGGGACTCAGACAAAAATATTTATTTAGGAAAATAGGGGCTGAGATAATATTTATGGCTGAAAGCATGACACTTGTGCTAATGGTAGGGGCTGACTCAGTGTAGTCAGGAGAGTAGCTGGGTTTGTTGGATTTATTTCTTGTTGTTGTTGCTGTGGTATAAATTGTCTGGATCCAAAATCTTCACATTCCTATAGTAGTAGCCTTTGCTCAGGGTAGGGGTCATCCCTGTGTCCATGGCCCCAAGTATTCAAGCCCACCCTTGGTTGTTGATAATTTATTTTAAAAAATTGGCTGGATTTCTCCTGCTGACTCTTATGCTGGCTGTATCCTGCTCCTGTGCTCTGAAATGTGTGCCCCAGGGCCCCTGTGCCATCTCTCTGCAGAGGCTCCTGCATCTCTGTGTCTTTACGTTCCCCTTCATAGTTTGCCCTGTGACCTCAACACTCTGATGGGCCCAAGGAAGTTAGCAATGTCCCAGATGATCTGGCTTTTAAAAGAACTGTCTTCTTGAAATGAGAGTAATGCTCTCTCCAGCTTTATATATTCTGGGGAGAGGTGGGTGATGCCTTAGTGTAGAGGACAAACCCATTTTCTTTATGGTTCCCTGTTAGAATCTTGCTTTTGCTCAGTACGGTGGTATTAGTGGAGTGAAGATACCAAGCAAGGCTAACCAAAGTGGACTTTTTACATCGAAAACATGTATGAATAGAAACATCTGTCTCTTCTGTTCTTTCTTTTGTTTTCCCATCTTTACTAGAAACACTGTAGCAGAGAAATGTTTCTCTAGTCTAGGAAAAGTGATGGTTTGGATGCAATGATGAGTGAGAACTGCGACTCCACCCTGGTGCAGAAGGCTATAGGGAGTGGTGGGAAGTGTGGAAAACTGGGAAGCCTGGGCTCTGTGGAAGGGGCAGCAGCTGTCACTAAGCCCCAAACTGGTGTGTGGTGTGCTGGCCCCAAAAGCTTGGCAAGGCTGCATCAGAATGCTAGGTAGGGATAAGGAGTGAGAGGAACGTAGGGCATCCTTGTCAGAAAGGACAAAGTGACCAGAGGGGGCTCCCAGGAAAGACCAGATGATGTGTCAAGGAGGTCCCCAAGGACGGCACAGGTGTTTGATCTACTATAGGGAATCTCCCAGGACTGACCAACCAGCAGAGGTAGAAAAACCACAAAGTGGACTTATGATCAAGGCCACAGAAGAGGGTCTTTGAAGTATTCACACAGTTGATATAATGGTGTCCCCAAATGACCTACCCTTATTTGTGTGGCAAACTCATACAGCCCATGACATGACAGTTTACAAATACCATGGCAACCACCAGAAATTGCCTCACAAGTCTAGAAAAGGGGAGAGAGCTTTCAATTCCAGGAATTCTCCACCCCTTTCCAAGAAAAATCATAAATATTGTACCCCACTTAACACAAAATTAGGGAAGTAGCACAAAAGGGGCATTCTTGGTAAAACCCCGAGGGTTCTTCTCCCCTTGGGAGTAGACTGTGTTCCATCTTGGGAATGTTCTGTGTTCAGTACAGTTTGACACCTTGCCTGCTCACACGTGCTTGGTCTACCTTGGTCCTGCCAACTCCATACTACTTTGGTACTGGGAACCCAGACGCATGAAACACAGGACCCGGCAGCTGGTTCCAAGAGGAATGAGGACCAGAGGTTGGAGAAATGGAAAGACAGGTTTATTTGTTTCCCCACTAATGAGAAAAATGATAGATCCCATCTTAAAGTACCAATTTTCCTAATCATAAGCAGAGAAACAGAGCTTTTGAAAGCATCAGGCAATTGTTGTTCATGACCCAGATTGTCTCATCTCTCGGGGAGACAATCTCCTGACCTCTGCCCAGACCTCCTGCAAACAGTTCCACTGAGCCAGCTACTGTACCGTGCAGAGAACAAGGGACTCTCCTCTGCCCCTCTGACCACAGGCCTTTTCCAAAAGGAATGGGGGGAGTTTAAAGAGACAGGAGACATTTTTTCTTTTTTTCAGGCCATTCTATGTGTCACAGAGTCCCCACTGTCCATTTTTCTCTTTTATCTATGGGAGGAGGGGCCCCTACTCTGTTACATGAGTACCTGGTCAGTGCCCCCAAAACTTCTGATGGCCTCATGTGTATATTTGATCATCTACTGGCTTCTTATTAGAATTGAATACAGGGGCAAACTCGAACCAATGCAAGGTGGATGTTGGGGGAATGAGGGAGTCGGGAGAGGGAAGTGAGGGGGGGATGGGTGTGCTCCCAGTTAATGGGCATGTTTTTAGGGTATATGACAGGCCTCTTGGTGGTGGGACACAATTATAAGAGGGACTTTACCTAACAAATGCAAACATTGTAACCTAATTCTTTGTGCCCTCACTAAACCTGAAACAATAAAGAAAAAGTTGAGCCTAAGAAAAGAAAACTTCCGATAGTCAAGACTGAACTTCAGAGATTGGCTCCGTTTTGTTTTTGCTTTTTAAAATAGAATTCAGGCAAAAAAGAAATATGTGGGTTAGGCAAATTCAGCTTGAGCTTCCCGTGCGTGGGACTGCCTGACTCATTCATGGAGGAAGCGTGTAATACAAACTCAGTGAGGGCATTTGATGTCTGCCTTATTCTCTCTGAATGCCCAAGACATATCTGTGCTGAGAGGAGAATCAATTCTTTGTTTGTTTGTTTGTTTTGCATTTAGGCAATAGACCAGATTCCTTGAGTATTACAGGTGTCATGTATGTTCTTTAGGCAGAGTTGTTCAGACGCATGTGTCCTGTCCCCAGGCAGTGTCCAGGAATATACTCTCACAACTCTATCAAGGGAGCAGAAGGAATCCCTGAACAAAGGCATTGCTTATACACAAAGAAACTTGGGTATTAAACCACAATACAGATGACCGTAATGTGTTTTTCGCCATAGCAGGTCAAATGTTGAGCTTCAAAAGTGCTATGAGGCGTGTTCTGGTCATTTTCTTTCCTCATTATTTTAAACAAAGCAGTTCGTGTGTAGAGGTTTGCCCGTACAATCTTCCTTTCTTATTTTCTAAATTTACCTTGTTTTCAGAGACTTTGGCAGGAGAGTATAGTAAATTTTGAAAGCTTAATGATTCAAGCTGTCGGGGCAAAAGGGAAATGTTCCCTTCACCCTCACAAGATTCACTGAAAACCCAACTCACAATTAACCAGATTTAAAGCTGAAGAAAAGTATTTTAACATGTATACACAGACCCTCAGAATGGCATTCAATTCCCCAGTGAAGTACAGAGGCCTTTTTTTTTTTTTTTTTAAAGAATGGGGGCTTGAAATCAGAAAAGGCAAAAGATTTATACAATCTCAAGAGAAACCAAAGCACACTTGAAATCAGGAAAACAACTTTGGGGAGGGGAAGAGGAAGAAGGTTGACTGGGTAGCAAAGATGGGCTTGTTATATAGAGGAAAGCTTACAGGTGTAGCAGCTCTCAGAGAGAATAGATGGGAAATATTTCTTTTCAGACCTATACAGCTGTCAGGCTCTCGGTTAATCTCTTCTGGAAAGGACAGACTTGGCTGTATTCTCTACAGATGTAACTTGTCCTCTACAAAAGACAGCTTTGCAGTCTTACTTTTGTCTGTGATACTCATGGCAGCCACCTTATTTTTCAAGGTAAACAATTTACAAATTTCCTTCAATACACTCCGTGGGGTAGAGTAGTAGCTTTGATTCAAAGGTCCCTTTGTATTCTTAGCGAAACCCGTGAGTTCCCAAGCAAACAGAAAATGTCGTTGTCATAACCCATTCCCTAACGGCATTAATCATATTTTTGAGAATATGTTTTCCTGACAGTACGGTCTTCAGTAGTTGACTTCAGTGGGTCCATCAGTCGGAGCTGAGACATAAAACTTAGATACTTAGAGTGATGAAGGATTCAGAGAAGTTGTGATGTCTGCTCAGGATGTGGGGAGGACGCAGTGATTATAGAAGAAAAAACTGATTTAGCTTACTCAAGCACTTCCTTTCCTTTAGTATTTTTGGCAAAATGCTTTTTTTTCCCCTTTGGATTCTACTTTCATAACTGTCACAAGTGAGTTTCAACACTCGGAGTTGTCACATCCAGCCGGCAGATTTTGAAATCCATTAGCCTCTAATCTTACCCTGACAGGTAGGTTCCTCCCAGGGGTGTGAGGAAGGGGGCCAGGGATCTGAAAACCCACAGGATAAACAGTGCTGTCAAAGTCACAAGGAGATTTGGGTCCAGGCCCAATTGCTCATCGCACAGAAACCCAATTATTGAGATGATGAGGATTGCCAGGGGAGAAGGAATCTTGGAATCTTTACCACGACAGACGGGAGAACGGGAGAAGCTGCCTCAAATTCGCGTCTCTGACTTCGGGATAGCATGGGCTTTAAAGGAGGGGCTCCGTGCTTGTGGAAGGTGGTGGCGTTTCTCCCAAGGGACTAGGACCATAGGGGACAGGTTGTGGGAGATGGTGAATCTTGATACCCAGAAGTCTGCCCTGGGGGCATCAGAATCTTTGCTCTTTGGTCTTTGAAACATAGAAAGACCCATCATTTAAAAGGAACCTGCTGATAGGTTAATCATCAAATTCCTATTAGAAAGATGATTTCTCCATCATCAAATGTAGAAAAGCCATCATTTGAGGCCGGGTGCTGTGGTTCAGTCCATAATCCCAGCATTACAGGGTGGGGAACAAGCAGGGAGGATCACTTGAGGCCTGGAGTTCCAGTCCATTGTTTCTGGCAAACAACTCAAAGGGTCAAGTAGTTAGTGAAAGCAAAGGATTATAAAAAATGTGGATGGGTTCCTGGAGCCGGACAGACAGTTGGCATGGTGACTAGTGGTTTAAAACTTCCTCAGATTCTAAGACATACTGAAACTTGCCTGGCCACATGATGACTTACCAGCCAAAATTTTTTGAGGTGAATCACATTTAAACAACCACAACAACAACAAAAATTCAATTCCTTTAAAATTCCCACTGGTAGAATTGCTCTGGTTTCTATCTCCAGGCCCTTGGGGATGTTCATTTGGCTTAGCGGCAGTCAAGGACACCTGAAGAGGAGGCGGGACGAGCTCTGTTGGTGACTTAACCCTCCCACTGGCCTCAGATGTTCCCGGTTCTCTCTCTGGCCAAGAGTGGGGTGGGGAGTTTGGAGAATTCTGTCCTTTCACGAAGAGGGTGTGGGTAGGGGCTGAGAGGAATGTTTCTCTTGGCCTCATATTTGCACCACGAGTCTTTTTCCTAAAATATTTACACACTAGACATAAAGTGGCAGGTGAGTGGGTCTGATTTTCTCCTGACTCGATAGTTTCAGAACTGCAGATTTATCTGGAGGAAATGCTGTGATCTTACGCTGATTTTGTGTTCCTCCTTCCCTTTCCATGTTATGTTTCCGTCTTTTACCTGGTTTTTCAGATGGGTTAATTTCTGCGATTATAATCCAGCCACTTGTTTTCCTGTGACATTTAAACAGGAAAACAAGCAGAGTGGGATCTGTCGTGAGGAGCCGCGGGGGAGGCCCTAGGGGACGGCCACTGCCATTCTTACCTTATATTTTACAGAAAGTCTTTCTAATGGGGATTTGGTGATTAATCCTACCAGGAGGTTCCTTTTAGCAGAAATTTGGCTTTGTACTCGCAAATATAGTAGCAAAAATATGTGCTGAATCACAAACCATAGTCTCTCCGACTCTCTGTGCTAACTTGAAATCAGACAGCGTGAAGCTGCAATAGGTGGATGAAGCCTGTCCGTACTCCCAGAGTCTAAGGTGCATTTCCAGAAAGATGTATTACACTTGAGCTGAACGGAAGAGGACTGAGCTAAACATTTAGGGGTATTATTTTTAAAATGTGAAAGGTGGCTGGGCGCCTGTGGCTTAAGTGGCTAAGGCGCCAGCCATATACACCTGAGCTGGCTGGTTCGAATCCAGCCTGGGCCCACGAAACAACAATGATGGCTGCAACCAAAAAATAGCCGGGCATTGTGGTGGACGCCTGTGGTCCCAGCTACTCGGGAGGCTGAGGCAGGAGACTCGCTTGAGCCCAGGAGTTGGAGGTTGCTGTGAGCTGTGATGTCACAGCACTCTACCCAAGGGGACAGCTTGACGCTCCTGTCTCAAAAAAAAAAAA
>NW_003852460.1:6464232-6486315 GCF_000181295.1 Otolemur garnettii | reverse complement strand
TTTTTTTTTTTTTTGAGACAGTCTCACTTTGTCACTCTGGGTAGAGTGCCGTGGCATCATAGCTCACAGCAACCTCAAATCTGAGGGCTCAAGTGATCGTCCTGCCTCAGTATTTCTATTACTAGTAGAAATGGGGTCTCACTCTTGCTCAGGCTAGTCTTGAACCCCTGAGCTCAAGCAGTCTACCTGCATCAGCCTCGCAGAGTGCTAGGATTCCAGCCATGAGCCACCCTATCCTGCCTCACGAAGTATTTTTCAGTTCTATCCCTGTGCCTGTGGCTACTTAGCTTGAATCTTGTCTAGGTGAGTCATTTACACTAGCTCATCCTTTCATTTACCCGCCTCTTCTATTGTATGTCGGGCATATATAACTCCAAATTGTACCACAAAAATCGATGTTTAATTTTCATACTGTAGAATAAATATAAATTCTAATTAGAGCAAATAGAAACTGTGTCCAACACGCTTCACTGAACAAGCTTTTCCCTTTATATTATTTCAGAACCGAAGAGAGAGCTGCTGTCCGCGCAAAAGAATGGATTTGGGTCCCGGAAAGAGGCAGGCGCCCCAGGGGTTTGGCGTCTTCGTCCCTTCTCTGACTCTGACATGTCTGCCAAGATGAATGAAACGTGTCCATAACCTTGAACATGGCTCCCCCCACATCAGAGAGTATACATGAAGCCCGGGAAAGAACACAGCCCAGGAAAGGACGCAGGGAAGGGACGCAGGGAAATTGCGCTCTAGTGAGGACTGGAAAAAGGTGAACTTCACTTTCTGGTTTCCTGGCCTTTCTGGCCGTCCCCTGCAGAGCAGAGGGCACATCAATTGTTGTCTTAGACACGTAGTATGAGGTAATAAAGAGAGTCCCAGTCCCTAAGACAGCGAGGTTGCCACCCATCTCAGAAAGACTACCCAGCAAACCTGAGTACCTTTTTTCATTTGTACCTTGCCAGTGTCTGTATTGCTACACTTTCCCACTTTTAGAAAGTTATGTGGCTTATTTTAAAGTAATCTTAGTGCTTTTCACATAATGCCCCATCCTTTTGTTGCAGTTTTAGCCAATAACTTGTGTTAAATATAAAAAACAGAGCGTAAAGTATCTATTACATAGTAAGCGATGACCTGGGGTTTTCAGGGGACCAGTTGTCCCTGTCACACGGGCTTCTTTCACTTGGTGCCTTTATATTTTTTTATCTTGAGAGCTTATCTGCAGTAGGGGTGGTATTTTTGTCTTTAAGAGGAACGTTATGGAGTGATTTTTGCATTTGCTATGCTGCGATTAATGACTTGTGTTTGGAGTCTCACACTGTGCAGGTTACCCAAACTTTGACCGTGATTTCTTATAGGAGTAATACACCCCCCAACCTAGGGACCCAAGAAGAGATAATAGGATTTTTCCTTTACTGGGAAGTTCTAGTCAATCCTTTATAAATGAACAGTTACTTTAGGTTTTTAGTTCTCTTTTGTTACCTCATAAGATCCAAGGCTAGGCTATGTCTCCTATTCTACTAAAAGCTCAGATCTTTTTTTTTTTTTTTTTTTTTGAGACAGAGCCTCAAGATGTTGCCCTGGGTAGAGTCCCGTGACATCACAGCTCACAACAATCTCCAACTTCTGGGCTCCAGCAATTCTCCTGCCTCCGCCTCCCAAGTAGCTGGAACTACAGGTGCCCGCCACAATGCCTGGTATTTTTTGGTTGCAGCCATCATTGTTCTTTGGCAGGTCCAGGCTGGATTCCAACCCGCCAGCTTAGGTGTATGTGGCTGGCGCCTTAGCCGCTTGAGCCACAGGCGCAAGCCTTTATAAATGCTTAGTTCTTATCCTCCGAGGTACACTTGGGTTCAGTAACCCTCTATCCTCCCCTGAATTCAGAACCTGTCAGTGCCACCTGCTAGTGGAGATGAGCTGGTGTAATTAGTAGGGATCATTTAATGACCTCACCCCGTGTGTGGCATGGACTGGATGTTTAGGCCCACTGAGGGTTTGTCTCTGCAGAATATTGATTTTCAGCTCCCAATGAACCAGGACCTGTCTAGGAAGTGGAGATTAAAAATCCCTTCCATTTCTGTAACGCAGCAGTACATTCACGGAGTTTAAGATTGGGAGACGCTCACCTCTGTAAAGCAGCTGTGTCCCTGACGCTCGGCATCTAGAGTTGCACCAGTATTCTTGAGTTTGTTACCCAGCGCAGGGACAGTCTGCCCTTGGAGGGGCTGACGAATGGCTCATTGAAGGAGGCACGCGGAGACACAGATGACAGGCTGTGTAACAGGGCTGGCCATCACAGGGAACCGCAGTAAGACCTCGCCCCCATCCTGCATGTGGGCAATCCTTTTTCACTAGCTGTACAGCTCTGTAGCAGGTCTACATCCCTACTGTAGAGGCTGCACAGAAACAGAAAAGTGCAGTGAAGAATGCCAGCAATTTTTTCAGAAACTGATGTCAGGCTATGGTGCACTGTGATTTCAAGAAATTAAGTTCTTCAGAGCAGACAGAGCAAAGGCCATCGCTCTCCAGACGGTGAGTGTCTGAGGAAGTTACGGGCAGACTCTTAATCAAGCCTGTGGCTGGTCTTCCTGAACAAGAAAGGATGGAGCCCAGGAACGTGCTGCAATACGGGTTAGCAGTGTTCACTGGGCCACTGAATCTCCCCTGAGACTTTAATTCCTGTATACCCCAGGGGACGCTTAGGAAGGGGGATAGCGGGGTACTGTCATTAAACCATGATTTCAATCTGGGCAGTCGGATTACAAAGTCTGCTCAGAGGACCAACTGTTTCCTAAAACGATAGTTCAGAAATGATGAAGTTGTGACATGCTAGCGTTCTGGAAGTTGTCCACCACCAGCTGGAGTATCAGGCGTCCACAAAGTGGAGGGAAGATCACAGCACGGCAGGGAGCTTGGTGAGTCGTGGCTCCCACGGCAGGACCACAAGTCGGGTCTGTGGCTGCTCATATGTCGTCCACCTTGGGTGGTCAGAGAGCTGGAAACCTGCACATCAAGTGACTATATTGAATCCCGTGGGCAGCAGTAACACAGTCAGAGCGGGTGAGGGGCCAGTGAGAGCTGGACTTCAGTGTGTGTTCTGGAGTCATTACACTGCTTTGCTTTCTCTGTGTGACAGCCACGACGGGGCTCCGTGTTGTCAAGACAACACTTTTTAAAGGGAAACTCAACAGTTAATGTATAAGGGTTGGCTCTAAAGAACCAACACGCCTTTACAGGCAAAAAGCAGAATCACACTGCCTTCCGGTAATATGGACTAGAATACAGGCATCCCTCAGTGTCCATAGAAAATTGGTTCCAAGACCTGCAGGATACCAAAATTCTCAGGAGCTTGAGTCCTGCAGTTCCCCTGTGGAACCCACGAGTATAAAGTGTCAGCTGTCTGTATCTCCGGGTTCCGTGTCTAGCAAATACTACATTTGTGATCCGTCGTTGGTTCGATTCACAGGTGTGGAGTGAATTAATTGCTTCCGTTTGTTTTTGTAAATCTCACATGATAATTCCAGAAGTGGTGGTTAGTTCAATGACAAAATAATTTTGAGGTTAACATCTCTGATACTCTCATGAGTGTCCAACCTGCGGCCTGTGGGCCACATGTGGACCATGTGAAGATTGTTTTGCTTGTGTGTGGTGGTGGATATCCTGAAAATTATGTATCGGCCTTTTTAAAGTTTATTTTTATTTTTTCGATCGTCAGCTTTCTTTAGTATTTCGTGTGTGGCCCAACACAACTTTTCTTCCTCCAATGTATAGCAGGGAAGAGAAAACTGAACTGCCGGGCTTTGCCTCATGGTGACAAGACGGCTGCCAACATTCCGTGTATAGTTATTCATGCATCATTTCATAACTCAGATGAGGTCTGAGAAACGCGCTATTAGGGGAAATGACCAGTGTACAGCCTGTTATATGCCTACGCTAGTATTGGTCTGTGCTAGAAAGCTGCACATCAGGTGACTGTATTGAACTCCGTAGGCAACAGTAACACACTGGTAAGTATTTCTGCACCTAAACACATCTAAACGTAGAATGGTAACGTGTCGTGCTGCGGTGTCACCAGGTGATAGGCATTTCTCAGCTCCATCAGTCTTTCCTAGGGAAGAAAATATGTTTTAGGAGCTCATCCTGCTTGCACTGACATGCTCCATGCCTTTGCCTCAGATGCCACTAGCTAGAAATGCATCGCGTCTATGTCCAGAAAGGCAAGGAAAATACACAATTGACCTTTCTTTAGTGCCTGACAGGTTCCCTGATCGACTTCCTCCAGAGCACCCACCCCCTTCGGCAGGCAGATTAAGTCCCCCGAAGATGTCCATATCCTAGTCCCCGGAGCTCGGGAAAACATTACCTTATGCAGCAAAAGGAGTTTTGAGGTGTGATTAAGTTAAGGCTCTGGAGATGCGGGAAGTCAGCTTGGATTATCCACGTGGGCCCAGTGCAAGCCCAAACTAGATGTTAAAGAAAAAAAAAGAAGGCAGAAGGCCGGGAGCCAGAGAAGGAAGTGTGAGGGTGAGAGCAGGGCTCCTCCTGATGTAGCACCAGCGCCAGCGTGCAGAAAATAAAGGGGCCACAGGGCCAGGAATGTCCCCGTCCTCTGGAAGGTGAAAGGGCAAGGAAGTGGTTCCCCCAGAACCTCCAGAGGAACACGGCCCTGCTGGCACTGACTTCAGCCCAGAAGGCCGATTTTGGAGCTTTGACATGGAAAATTGTCCAACAATACATTATGTTGTTCTAAGATACTAAGTCTGCAGTGCTTTGTTACAGCAGCCATAGGAGACAAATACATTGACATCTAAATTATTTTATCTATTTTATTTTGTCAATTGGCTGCTTCAACTGCTAGAATGTGGACAGCAGGAGAGCAGAGAATTTTGACTATTTTTTCCCAATTGTGGCCCTGATAGTTTGGGCACAGCCTGGCATAAAGTAGGCTCTCCCTAAATATTTACTGAATGTGCACTCAGAGGATGTCCTGGTGGGAGGACCTGGTGGGAGGACCTGGCTCAGCTGTCCACAGGGAAGGGCTGAGGGTCACCAACACACCTCCCAGCTCATTCATTAGTCTCTTTCAGGGATTACTGGCACTTCACAGCACAAGCGGAATGCATTTCATATCTCCGTAGTTAGTATCTGCTAAATATGCAGGTTAATTTCTGCATATTTTCTCCTCATATATAACGATATAAATGAAACTTATCTAGCCCTGCCCCTCCCCCCAATGGAGAGAGTTTTGGATTGTGTGCATGGTGGTAAGGCAGTAATCCAGACAGGATTTAAGGATGAAGAAATTTTGGAATCATCTTACTTTGAAAAACTTCTTTATCATGTTAACTACATACATCTTTGTGCAGCGGTATGCATTTTTCCCATCAGCTTACTTCCATTTTTTATGTCTTGTGGACGGCTATGGAGAGCACTCACATGCCCCTTTTTGAAACCTTGGTGAAGCCACACATTTCCTTGGTGGAGCAGAATTTAAAACGTGCTGGTAATTTCTTTTTCAGGAGCCGATCCTGGTACTTTATGAAACCAGCTCTTTCTTGCCATCAAATGAGAACCAAGTGAACAACCCATAGTCAAACAGAACAAAATCTCGGGCAGCTCCTTTGAAGAGCAATAGAACAATTTTCTCTGCCAGCCGAGGCCCATCCTGCCTTTGTTTCTTCTCTCTCTCTCTCTCTCTGTCGTTTATTTTACTCCCATCCCCTGGAGTCTGGCAGGTGTTAGCTAAGAAACTTAGATTTTAAACACAGCTTTCATTTTTGTGACATGCATGCTACTTGGAAGGCTCATTGCTTCAACATGCTGCCTTGCCTGCAATAATACTGCTGTTTACTGGTTTTATATTTCTCTCACGTTCAGACCTTTAATAGTCTTCAGACAATGCTGCGTGCTTTTTCTTTTTGTTATTCACTGAACTCAGTGGGCCCTGTTATTTCACAACCTATTTCATCTATTTCTCCATCCTTTCCCTGATTTTTTCTTTCTTTTTTTCCCCCTGAGACTGAATCTCACTCTGTGCCCTGGGTAGAGTGCTGTGGCATCATAGCTCACAGCAACCTCAAATTCTTGGGCTCAAGTGATCCTCCTGCCTCAGCCTCCTGAGTAGCTGCGATTACAGGTGCCCGCCATAATGCACAGCCAGTTTTTCTATTTTTAATAGAGATGGGGTCTTGCTCTGGCTCAGGCTTGTCACAAAGTCCTGAGCTCAAATGATCCACCTGCCTCAGCCTTCCAGAGTGCCGGGATTACAGGTGTGAGCTACCGTGCCCAGCCTTTCATGTGTTTTCTGATGGTTTTAAATGTGTTGTTTGGGTTCATTTCCCAAACTCCAGCCCGGTGGAAACACAACCCTGATCTGTGCAGCAAAGGCTTGTGCAGCGCTGCACAGCTTGGTCCTGAATCTTTAGTTTAAGGGGTTTGTTCCTATGGGGGCATCGGGATGTGGGCTGTGGAGTGAGGAACACGCACAGTCACTCATCTGAGCAGTGTTAGAACAGCGGCCTCCCCAGACGTGATGGAAATGGAGCCGTTTCTGAAACATGGGCTGGAATTCCGTATTTCTGCCCTGCCTGGGGAAATGAGGTCTTAATTCTCCTGGAGGGCTGTGCCCAGGAGGGACGTCTTGCCCGGCCCTCGGCCTCACTGCTCCCATTTCTACTATTGTATCCAAGACGGTGACCCTTAGAATAATTTTATTATCTTCATATTTCATTATGGAGAGATTTGGCGGCGAGCCGGGCTCCAGGAGAACTGAGATATCACTTCCATTTGGGATTTTAATTAGCTTAGATGTGATTTATGAGGCTGCTCGAGGAAGTTCGCCATAACAACGGTGCGGCTTGAACTTAGCGCAGGGCCGCGCTGAGCCGGTGGCACCTAACGCCAAGTTGACATATTCACAGCATTCTGGTTTTCATTCTGTTTTTCTGAAACTGATAACCAAGTCGCAAAGCCATAACAAAGCACCCTCCTCGACCATATCAGACCCTGCAGTCACGTAACCGACAGGCAAGATGAATGGGTGGTACAGGGCCAGACTCGTTTTGAATCTCTTGAAACAATGTGCAGGAATTGTTTGCAGCTGGAACAAACCTGTTTCCCAGCACAGAGTGTCTGTCTGAAGATCTGCTGACTTCATTCTTTCCCTCCTTGTGTGCTGTGGGGTAAATTGTGTCCCCTCCTCCTCCCCCAAATTCACACGTCTGAGTCCTAACCCCCAGTGAATCAGAATGTGACCTCAGCTGCAGATAAGAAGGCTGCGTTCTTACAGAGGATATCAGGTTATAGTGAGGACATTCAGCTGGGCCCTACCCTGGGTGACTGGTGTCCTCATCCAAAGGAGAAATTCAGACACAGACCCCTGTACCGAGGGATGACGAGGGGGTGACACAGAGAAAGTGCCCTGTACGAACCAGGAGGAAAGGCCAGGAATAGACCATCCTCCTGCAGGTGTGCAAGGAACCAGCCTAGCCTCCAGAACAGTGAGACAACACCTTTCTGAGAAGTCTCTCTGGCTGTGGTACTTTGGGGCTGCAGCCACAGCAAGCCAGTGAATTACAGCAAATTCTCCTTTCCTCACTGACAGTGGGCTGGATGGTGAATTACCGGTGCCTTCTCCTCACTTGGCTTATGAGATCTCTTTTGAAGAACAGAGCTGAAGAGTAGCTCTACTCCATACCAGGCAGGCAAAGAAACCGAGGCTGACTCTCACAGGTCTCTTTCGCAGCACGAAGGTTGCCCCACAACCGAGCAGGTGAAAGCATGAACACTTACCATCTCGTTTTTGCCATTCACAATCTCACCACTTCTAGGAGTGCAGGTTAGCTGTGTCCTCTAGCTCTGGGTCTCTCATGGGCTGCAACCAATCAACGTATTGCACTAAAAAATTTCCAGGTCCTGTTCCGGGAAGAGGACCTGTTTTCAGAGTCTGCTTGGTTGCAGGCTGGTGGCTGTATCCAGATCCTTTGTCCTAGCTTCTCTTTTTACTGGTGAAAATCTCCCCTTAGAACTTTGCTCCTTTGAGAATAAAATATTTCTTTTTGTTTTTTACTCTTTCAAAAATTTTCTTTGGTATTCTCAAATTTTATTACGGCTTGCCTAGGTGTGTGCATTTTTTACTTACGAATATTCCTTGAGATTCATTTGAACTCTTGAGCTTATAGATTGATGTCTTTTATACATTCTGAAAAAAGAAATCTTCTCTTTTGAAATATTTCTCCTGCCCCATTCTCTTTCTTCCATTCTTCTGGGACTCTGAGAACACATCTTAGTCAATTCCGTCAACCTTCTTTATCTTCCGTGGCTCTGACCTTGTCTTTGTTCATTCCCATCGAGTTGTTTCACGGGGCTGCCTTTTGAATAAAATATGGCCTATCTTCCTGTTACCTGAGTCTCTCTCCAGCCGTGTTCATCTGCTGTTAGTCACTGAGCTCACTACAGG
This sequence comes from Otolemur garnettii, assembly GCF_000181295.1. Taxonomy (NCBI): domain Eukaryota; kingdom Metazoa; phylum Chordata; class Mammalia; order Primates; family Galagidae; genus Otolemur; species Otolemur garnettii. The sequence continues at coordinate 6,477,869 of NW_003852460.1, read as the reverse complement.
TGTCTGATAATTCCAACGTCTGCAGGCTTTACCAAGCTGGCTTCTGGTCACTCTCATGCTTTCTCTGTGTGTTTACTGATTTTCTTCTCTTGGTGAAATGTGCTTTTTCCATGTACAATTATTTTGAGAATTCTCCAAGGCTTCAGAGGGTGGTATGTTTCATGGAGAGGACTTGTGCTTCTTCTGATAAATACTTGGGGCCAGGTGTTGCTGCACAAAATGCTTGCAACCCTTTTCTGTTAAGAATGGAAAATGTTCATAGTAACTTGGCGTTGCCGCAGCGTCATTCTGCCATGTTTGTTTTTTTCGGTATCATTTTTTGAACAATTCACTATTAATTGCATTTTACAAAGGGATGAGAATTTTTATGGGTTAGAAATTAAATAAACAGCTGGGCTCTTCCCCGCAATCATTTTAGAGGTATTTGTGTAGAACTAAGTTGACAGCTTTGGACTTCCCAAGGGAGGTGAATTTGGACTGCAGATACACCTGTGTACTGGTTTCTGTGACAACGGGGGATGCCCAACCTTCTTCTCCATCTGCTGCAAATTGAGAGAATGAGTTGCTCTGGCCCACCCATTAAATATGCAAACATTGACAAAAGCTGATGAGTCAAAAAAAAAAAAAGGTCTGTGCATACTTTTGGTGATATACGGCACCACAGATAAGCAAAAAAAAATCCTCACAGGATCAGCATGTAGCCTGTAGTTTGCAGGTTGGACACCCTGGCAACTTTGTGTGTGTGTTTTTTGAGACAGAGACCATGTCATCATTGATAGAGTGCCGTGGCATCACAGGTCACAGCAACCTCCAACCCTTGGGCTTAAGCGATTCTCTTGCCTCAGCCTCCCAAGTAGTTGGGACTACAGGCTTAACTTTTTTTTTTCTTTTTAAGTTTATTTTGGCTGGGGCTGGGTTTGAACCTGCCACCTCCAGTATATGGGGCCAGCGCCCTACTCCTTTGAGTCACAGGCGCTGCCCTAACTTTTAAATTTATATTCCTTCACGGCAGAAACAGAAACATGTACATAGTGTCCCATTTTAATAAAACAATGACAAAATTCTGTACACATGATGTGTACATGATCAAAGTATGAACAAAAATCTGCCCACATATTACACAGAGGACTGCTGAAACCATGAGGTAACACATGAAATGTCCTTTCATTGGGGCAGTATATAGAATTATATGTGCACATGTATAAAAAGATTTTTTAAATAAATTGTCCAGAAAGACATTCTTTCAGGTAGCAGAAAAGTGCCACGGTGACTGGCCTGGGACTTGGGGGGAATGGGCAAGAAGCCGCCTCCCATCTCGGTGCTTCCCAGGTGCTGAAGGCCACGTGGGCTATCCAGAAGCATCCTCTGGAATTCTCCCACCTCCCTTCAGCCTTCCAACCCTTGACTCACACCTGGTAATAGTGGAGAAAACCTCAAACACACGCCCCTCCTCTAGGGAGTGTGTGCCCAGCCCCCGCAGCCCAGCTTCAGTATTATTAGCACTGGCCACCAGCAGTTAATATATTTGCAAACCGCCCGGCTGAGAATTGAGATGCTACTTCCTGCCACTGAGGGCCAGCTGTGTGCCAGGCACCCCGCCAGACGCTGGGCTCAGGCAGCCCAGTACGGTGGACCTTTTGCCTCCAACTCACTCATGGATTTCTTCGGAATTTAGAAGAGAACCTTAAAGCAGAGCAATGAAAGAACTCAAACTAACAGAAACAGTTTCTCAGCAACTGAGCATCAAGGATATTTTACACACCTTTTGATACGGAGAAGAAAGGAAATGTGGACTCCTTCCCATTTTTCTTGAAAGCAGCGGGGCTGACCTTTGCTGAAAGGCAATCAGGGTGTGTCACAGGTGTGCCCCTGAGTTTAAAGACATGACTGGTCTTTAGTTAGCTCTCACCAGTGCAGCGGGGGGCGTGGGCTCCTGCCATCTGAGTGCAGCGGTCACGCCTGTTCCCCTCAAGTAACTGAAGTGCACATTCTTACTTTTTTTCAGCTTCCGTTCGTGGAATCGTGAAACAACAAGAACAACAAAGAAAGCAAAATGTGAGGATTTGAATAGCCTTAGCAATCATCTAGAGCTGTATTTTCATCTTGTGGAGTGTGGGGCCATACCTCAAAATTGGCATTTTCAGGATGATGGTCGATGTGACTTCACTTGTTGACACAAGCAGGTGCGTGTGCAATGCTGGTCTCTTTGGCTCTAATACTGACATCTTCAGAATCACCACCTTCCCATGCAGGACACAGATGTAGTTCAGCTCTCTGGATTCAGCTGAGGCATGCTGGGTTCCAAAAAGTGAAGTGACTGGGCCAAGTTCACACAGTGAGTGAGGAACAGACGCCAAAGGTGGTGGAGTGGATGCCTTCCACCCCTGCTCTGTCCAGCATGCTGGCCACCAGCACTGTAGGGCTATCGAATGCTTGAGAAGGGCTGAGTCCAAAGGCAGGAGTGATGTAAGCACCCAACACACACATGGGTTTCAAACACTTACCACCAAAGAAATGGTAACTGTCTCATCCACAGCTTTTTATATTGATTACACATTGGAGTGATAATACAGTGAAGATGTGGAATTAAGTAAAATGTATCATTAAAATTAGTTGCACTTTTTTGCTTTTAAAATGTGGATACATTTAAACTTTAACATTATGGGTGTTGAGTGCATTGTATTCCATTGGACTGTTGTAAACAGTACTGACACTTCTCCACCAAAGTCCTGCCTGAAGTATTTTCCTGTGTCATTTGTTCATTCATTGATTCATTTACTTTTTCCTGTGAATTTTTATGGTGTCTACTATCTGGAAAAGTATCAAAAATAATCTTTATTTACTGAGATAACTGTCATGAGAGGGTTTAAGAAAAATGTTCACTCCATTGATGAAACAGGCCACGTCCACAGTAGCTGTGTCCTGCAGGGGGTTGAAGGGAGCGTCCATGTGGGGTTTTCCTTAGGAAGAACAAATCACATCTCCTCTCCTGTGCCCATGCATATTAGATTCTAGGCCCTGTATACTGTGGCCATATCACAATGGTTTTTACGTCCTCAGGATGCTCTCCAGAGAGCCCACAATCTGTAGGATTTTGTCACCTGTGTTTTAAGGTATAACAGATTGAATAAGAGATCCAGGGAGCAAGATAAATATAATTAAAGGAGAGAAGTCCTCAAACAAGAAGGTTAGTGACTCCTTTTGAATGAAGTGAGAGGGCATTTGAGGGCCTATAGACGGTTTGTCCATCCGTGGTCATGGCTAGGTGACACAAGTGAGGCTTGAGCAGCCCCTTGAATTTGCACTCTAAGCACTTGCCCCACCCGAATTGCAGCCCTGTGGGGTGTAACTAATTGAAGCATTTTTCTTGGATATGACGGGGCCCTATGTCATTTTAAAGAGCTGACAGGTTGCAAGTTTTGCAGAAATACCGTTCTCCTCATTATCCGATGCCCTCTTACCTCCAAACTGAGTATGTATTTCATGCTGTCTCCTTTTTTATCGTAAGAAGATAAATCTTATGACTGAGCATTTTTTTTTCAGAAGAGATTAACTACAGAAATAACCAGCAATTTCAACGTATCTGCGTCAGAGAAGAAGGCCGCGTTATCTCCAATTAACTAACAATGAGCTTCTCTGGGTAAGCCACAGAATGAGTAATTTAGAGCTTTCAGCTGATCTTTGAAGGATAAAATGTTCCATAATGTGCCGTGTGGGTTTGCTCCTCAGAGACAAATTTAGAAAAGCATTTGTTCAATTTCATGACAAAGGTCATGTTTACACCAGGGAGAGAAATTGAGTATTTGGAGAAACTGTACAGCACAGCTGTGGACTCCTGAGCTTGTGTTGCGTGCTTCCTTTTTTTTTTCTCATTTTTCTCAAAGTCCTGATTCAATTACTATAAAAACAAAGCAGCAGGTTACAGGGGTTTTCAAGGGGTTTCAAAACCTGAGGGAAAATGCTACACGTTTTCTAGCAAATGTAGACATTGCCATATTTATTTTGATCACAAGGAAAGAGAGAAATCCTAGCACAGTTTATAGCAATGTCTGAGGACATGATTCCTCCCGCCCCCCAAACACCACCGACAAAACTTCTATTAAAGGAAGACCATCATAAAAAAAATTTTTTTTTTCTTCTCAGAAACATTGCCATAAGGCCAGTGTGCTCAAATGGCTTGACAAGACTTTCACAAAGTAAGATCTCACAGTCATTTGTTTAAATATTTAAAGATGCTACTTTTGGGCCACGCTTGTGGCTTAAAAGTAGGGTGCCGGCCCCATAGATTGGAGGTGGTGGGTTCAAACCTGGCCCTGGCCAAAAACTGCAAAAAAAAAAAAAAAAGAAAAAGAAAAAGAAGGGCAACTTTACAAACTGGCTATTTTTAAATGTCTATTATTATTATTATTATTATTATTTTGAGACAGAGCCTCAAGTTGTCCCCCTGGGTAGAGTGCTGTGGCATCAGAGCTCACAGCAACTTCCAACTCCTGGGCTCAAGGGAGTCTCCTGCCTCCGCCTCCCAAGTAGCTGGGACCACAGGCACCTGGCTATATTTTGGTTGCAGCCATCATTGTTGTTTGGCGGGCCAGGGTTGGATTCGAACCCGCCACCTTAGGTGTATGTGCCTGGTACCTTAGTCACTTGAGCCACAGGCACTGAGCCTAAAAGTCTATTATTTTGATGCTCTCCTTAATCACTATCGTATGGTCTAAGTACAGAACAGAAGGACTCTTCCAAAAACTAGCCGTTATTAGTTCATTCATATGCCAAGAAGGAGGAAACTTCTAGAAATGGATGTGGGGGAGTAAAGCGTCACTGGGGAGGCACTTGAGAAAGAGATTGGACGGTGAAGCCAGGGGCTCATGAAGCATAATGATTAGGACAGTATTATTAGCAATGAATCCAGTTTTCAGGGAAAATCAGGTGAATTGATACTAGAGAAAATAACTCAAGGACATAGACAGGGGTGGGAAAGAGAAGGAAGGCAGAGAAATCTTGTCTGGGGTCTGTAAAGAGCTCACTAAGTGGTCGGTAATAAGAATCACAGTAAGATTAAAATTCTTGATTTGGTTAAAGTGGTGCAATATATGCATTTCATTGAGGACTTACATGGAAAACAGCTTGTTAATTCATGCTGATGAGGTGGTGTGGAGCATCAGGTGGGAAAATCTCAACAGTTATAATTGTCCACTATTTCTTTTTTTCTTTTTTTTTATTGACACAGAGTTTTACTTTGTCACCCTCTGTAGAGTGCTATGGTGTCACAGCTCACAGCAACCTCAAACCCTTGGGTTTAAGCCATTCTCTTGCCTCAGCCTCCCAAGTAGTGGGGACTACAGGCACCCACCACAACGCCCAGCTATTTTTTGTTGCAGTTGTCATTGTTGTTTAGCAGGCCCAGGCTGTTTTCAAACCCGCCAGCCTAGGTGTATGTGGCTGGTGCCCTACTCACTGAGCCTGTCTACTATTTCTAATTCAGGTAAACACTAGTCTTTTAAATAGATTTTAGCTTTGTGGAAACAGTGGTAAAACTTTACTCCTTGGGTTCCCATTCTGTGTTCCACTTTGCTCAATCCTCAGGAGCAGCACCCTGGCCCCAAAGCAGGCAGAAGGCATTTCTGCATGGAGTCCCCATCCGGCAAGGGCAGGGAGTCTTGAGGGCATGAAAAGCTGGTCCTCTTTCCACCAGGCAAGGAGAACACATGTTGCTTTAAGGTGACTAGACAGCAGCAGTTTGGAGAAAGTGACTTCAGTGGGCTGAATTTTAATCTTGCCGTCTGTGCAGTAATAAGGTTTGGTGCGTTTTGCCTCTGAGGTCTTTTCTCAGATCTGACATTCTGCGGTTCCAAGCCTTTCTATTGCTAATAACAGGGGGGCCGGATTTCCTTCCAAACACCCACTTTAATGACTCAAACCAAGTTTTATCCTTGGCTGTCTGAGACAAGAGAACTGGTTCCCTTTTTGTTCTAACTATCCCCACATCTATTTCATCGCTACTAATTTGTAGAGGCTTCGTAACAGGGACAAGGGGTGAAAGAGACCACAGCATGTTACACTGACCCTTGGACAACGCAGGAGGTGGGGGTGCCGAGTCCCTGCATAGTTGAAAGTCTGTGTATAAGTTTTGTTTCCCCCAAAACGTAGCTGGTAATTGCCCGCTGTGGACGGGAAGTCTTATCTGTAACATAAACATGTTTACATGTCATAGTGTGTGGGCTGTGTTCTCATAATAAGGTAAGCTAAACAACAAATGTTACTGAGAAAATCATGGGCAGAAGACATGTTTACTGGTCATTCAGTGGGAGTGGGTCATTAAGGCCATCTTCAACCTCATCGCCTGTGTGTTGAGCAGGCTGAGGAGGAGGGGAAGGGGAGGTTGGCCTTGCTGTCTCAGGCCTGGGGGAGATGGCGACAAGCTGTGTCTCAGTGCACCTGCATACTTCAAACTCATCTTGTTCAAGGGCCAGGTATCATTCAGCATTAACTAGACAGGAAGACCCTGAAATGGGTCCCTGGCTTTGCGATTTCCCTGCCTTATGAACAAAGACCCTTTCCTTAAGTTGAGTCAGAAGGAATTTTAGGAGCTATGCTGTGTTGTCAATTCAACCCCAAACAGTGCCTGAAGCAGCCCGGCTTCCAGCAGTGACTTGATGGTGTGGCCATTTGCCATCCAGTACACCCTCAATCTCTGACCTCATGCGTGGAAAGTCACTTGTTTGGATTTTTTTTTTTCAATGAAAGGTTTTTTAAAACCTAGCACATGACAACATGTCTTCCTATCAGCTGACAACTCTTCCAGCCAAAAAACAGAAGAAAATTTTTTAGTAGAGACCCCAAGAGTTCGATTTTTGAATTCTCAGTGCTATTTTAAACAGTAGGAGAGTGGCTTGGCGAATCGTTTCCCAATTTATTTTTAAAATGTTCTATTAGTGTGTAAAAAACCTACCAGCATCATAAAGCAGCACAGAAGACTCCAGTTCTAGCATGCGCCTGTCCTCTCTGATGTTAAATAATTTTTTAAAACCTCTGAAATGTATTAACTATTTTTGCAGTGGAAACTAATTGGTCATAGGCGATTATCATCAGCCAGCACTTATGAGCATAGAACTTTGGCAGAAAGGTTTAAAAACAATTAGAAAAACGTTATCGCAGGTGGCACCTGTGGCTCAGTGAGTAGGGCACCAGTCCCATGTACTGAGGATGGTGGTTCGAATCTGGCCCCGGCCAAACTGCAACAAAAAAATAGCTGGGCGTTGTGGTGAACGCCTCAAGTCCCAGCTATTCGGGAGGCTGAGGTAAGAGAATCGCCTAAGCCCAGGAGTTGGAGGTTGCTGTGAGCTGTGATGCCACAGCACTCTACTGAGGGAGACAAAGTGAGACTTTGTCTCTTAAAAAAAAAGAAAAAAAAGAAGGGAAGGCCTGTGACTCAAAGGAGTAGGACGCCAGCCCCATATGCCAGAGGTGGTGGGTTCAGACCCAGCCCTAGCCAAAAACTGCAAAAAAAAAAAAAAAAAAGGAAACGAAAAATTCTATTGCCTGTTTTTTACAACAATGTGGGGGAGGGAGGGGCACCCAGGTATCTCCTAGGACATCTGACCTGTGTCCCCTCTCCCTGCTGTCAGTTCAGCTGATAACCACAAATATTCGGATGGTGAGAACTCATCAGGTAATGGTCTTCAACTAAAGTCTTGCTGGGATTGATTTCCAAATAATTGGAGGTGATTTACACTGCTGTCAGCCATGGTGGACTCATTCAGCACGAATGGCATTTAGGGCCATCTTTCTCTGTTGCTTGTTTGTTGTTTCTCTTATTTCAATGACCCCTCCCCCTCAAAGTCCCCTCTCCTGTCTCCCCTTTAAGCTCTCTGCTGTGACAGCTGCAGAGCCCTGTGGCAGTGGGCTCTGACTCCTGCAGCTGCTGTCTGCTCACGAGGCTCGCAGCCCCAAACTCCATCCAAGATCGTTGCTGTCTCCATGGCAACTGGGGCAGCCTGGACTGGGTCACCATCGAGACCAGTGCAGCAACCACAGGCCCTGGCACTTCCTTTTGGAAAATGAGATTGCAGACAAAATGTGTTATTTAATAGGTATGTATCGCTGAAGCCAGTTATTCCAAATTCCTGAAAAATCAAGTAAAATGTGGGCACATCAGGAGTCCTTGGTTTTGAGAGGTGCTCAGGGAAGAATCTCTTGATCGAAGGATTGAGATGGAATTGGATATCTCCATTCTCCCAACAATTTCCTTTTAATGTAAGCTGCACCGAATGAGGCCAAGTGCACTTGTAGAGATCTCACCCAGTTCTGTCCTAACTCTCCAGGGGTTAAAGAGGGGCCCTATAGCTGTGGCAGAGAAAGAATTCTCCACCTGCTTCCTTCCGATTGCTGTCGCTGGCCCCTCTGTCAAAGCCTGCATGGGGACGAACATTTCTTTTCTCCTCCTTGAATCTCTCTCTGTGGTTTTTGTGTCTGTGCTGGAAATTTCTATGTGTTCCTACAATTTGGATTATAAGCTAAGAGTTAAGAGAATGACGTTTTCACACTCATTTCTAGATGATGTGGTGTCGAGTAGACACTATTTAATAGGTAGTGAGTGTAATATTGGGGGGAGACTCTCTGGAGCAATGCGGATGATTGCGTATAGCCCCGCTGCGTCCGGGGACTTGCTCTGGCTCACGCCGACATTTTCTGGATGCATCCTGTGTTCTGGATGCTGCTTCCTGATCCTCTGACCTTGCCGTCCTGTGCACTAGGCATGGCGGTTGCCACCTGATGCACCTTGCACGTGGCTAGCTCCAGGGTAGCATGTACAGCAAGGTGGGTCATCAGTGCCTTTTCTCCTTGGGTGGCACCGGTACCATATGATGGCTGAGTATCTTGAACGTCACACCTGGACACCAGTATTATTATCCCTTTTTCTTAGAATCTAAAGAAAAGCTAATCTTACTTTACTCTGCTATAAAGTTAGTTTCTCATAAATGGCTCATCTGTTGAGATTCACCTTTCGGGTTCTGTGAACAGTGGTGCTTCACTCACCCATTCTGAGAACCGTGTTGGATAAATAGTTTATGTAACTTTCCCCTGTTTTTCCAGTATTTAAAGAGGAGGGTGTTTTGTGTATGTTTCACATGAATTCAATCTGCAGACTATCTACAGGATATGACACACGCACACACGTACACACGTACATATATATTTGTTCTTTTCTCTTTGTTTATTACTATGTGCTTATATTTAGAAGAAATTTAAGAAGATGTGTGATAGGGGAGAAAGGGTTTGTGCGGCTGATGGAATGTCCAGCTGAGGGACTGGTCTGCAGTGACAGGGGGCAATGCATATATTCAGAGGCACGGAATGTATTCTATTCTCCAAAGCGCTTGGGCTAAGATGCTTGCCATAATCCCGTGTGCTGAATGGCTGAAATGGAAACTGATGAGCAAACTTACAGCATATAAAGTGATTTGAAGGAAGGAGGGACTCCATTGTCTCATCGAGAACACGGCTCAGTGCGGCTTGATTTATAAATTTAGATTGTGGTTTGATCGTGTTATTTTGAAAGCACAATAGTACTTGCAGAGTTCGTGCGAACCCGCTTTCTCCACGCCTGACAAGTGGATAAAAATGTGTAATAAATCCAATTGCTCTGAGAGGGAAAAGAATGTGCAAATCATTGGTATTTTTAGAGTATCATTATTCTTTAATCTCCTCACGTGCTCTCATCAAGAGAACACAATTCACAATGTTAAGGCAATTCAAACAAAGCATTTTTCGCGGAACTATATTTGAGATGGCTTCTATAAAAATATGTTTGAAATCAGTAGTTACCGTTTCTCGGATTGGAGAAGCAGGCCTTGCATGCTAATGGCCACCCTGAGACCCCTGGTCCCCACTTCACTGTCCTCAGCACAGTCCTTCAGTATCTGCTGGACATTTCCTGGGTGTCGCTGCTTTTCCTATTAGCCATTTCTTATCGCCCGAGACTGGGAAACACGGCTTTTGACTCTGGAAATAAACAGTGTAGAAAACTCACGGGGAAAACTGCCTTAGAAATGAAACATTCCTCTGTGGTTTTATCGCTCATTACTTTAAGCCGTTCCTTGTCTGTTAACTTCCTGATTAGAGATTCTGGCTAGCCCTTTCTGTAAAAGAGCAAGAAGAAAGTTAATTGGTGCTGATGTTTAGCAGAGAAAAAAAAAAAAATCAAATCTTCACTTTTCTGTTTTGTACAGAGTCCCTCAAGAGGGTGGAACTTGCGGAATCAGATAACTTTTGGGGAAAAAGCAATTGTTGGATATAGGCAGACTTATTTTCATATATATTTTATTTCGGAATAGGACTGGGAGGAAATTATACGCTGCTAAAAGTGACCTGCAGAGAGTGTCTAGGAAAAGGTCGCTTTGATTCAGTGCAAGGAAAGTGAACTGTGTTGAAGGGTAAGAGCAGGTCCCAGATGGGTAAGGGTACCCAGACAGGGAAATGGTCTGTGGAAAATCCAGGAGCAGTATTAGGAAATGCAGTTGTAAGTTTTGGTTGTGAAGGGACTGAACAAAGGTCAGAAATAATGTTCCCTGCTGTATGCATGGGGTGTCCAGGTCGACCAGAAGGCCAGGAGTCAGTGGTAGGGTGCAGACACATGGGCCAGGTCATGGATCTGACCTCTTAGTAATCTATCCCTGAAGAGCTATGGTCTGTAATCTGCAGGCTGCAGACTGGTACTGGTCTACAACCTGCTACTAACTGGGCTACGCAGCAGGAGATGCGTGGTGGGTGAGTGAGTGAAGCTTCCTCTGTGACTACAGCCACCCATCATCACCGGCATCACAATCTAGGCTCTGCCTCCTGCCAGATCAGCTTGTCATAGGAGCGCAAACCCTGCTGTACACTGGGCATGTGAAGGATCTGGGTTGTGTGCCTCTTATGAGAATCTAAGTCCACTTCAGCCCCTCCCCACCGTCTCACGGAAAAAGTGTGCTCCCAGAAACTACTCCCTGCTGCCAGAAAGGCTGCGGATGACCCCTGCTCTCCAAGGCCCAGCGGGAGTCACCTTCAAGTGTATACAGTGAACTTGAAATAGCAGTTGCTATTGGGATTTCTGTTTCAGTGTTTCAAACCAACACTTTTTTTTTCTTTTTAATTTTTATCAAATGAATTGGCTTTTTCACATGTAAATTCTGGGGAAAAGCATCCATAGATATGTGGGGACTCAGAGAAGGTGGAGGCCAGGAGCCCTGCTTGAATGAAGAATCCTATCCAAGTTTATTCCCCTGACCCAGGTGCAGGACTTGTTGCAGCCAACAGATCTGGTGGGCCCGCCCCTCTGCACTCACTCTGAGGCACCTTGGATCACCTGCTGTGCCCACAGCCTCTGGGGGAAGTCGGAGGTGGTCATCCTTATCACAATACCTGCCTAGGGCACTCACCAAAGTCAGGAGGATGGGACAGGAACATGAGAAGAACGCTGGATGCTTGAGTGGCATTTCTGCCCATCATCTGCCCTTTACACCTGGCGACAGCTGGCACAGGGGGACATGTGTCTGATACATTGAGAAAGAGTTTGCAGACATGAGAGGGCAGAAGTCATGGAGTCCTGAAGACTGGCAGCCACTGGAGCCCTGGATGGCAAGTGACAGACACCTATGATGTAATGTCTGCAGCTGAAAGGGGTTAATTGATTCTTTCACCACTGAAGTGTTCAGCAGGGCACAGACAGCAGGCACAGCCACATCTAGGGGCACAGTGTTCCCAGGCCTACTCCACCTTTGCACTGGTGTCACCCCCAGGCATGTTCCTCTCAGGCTTCGTTCTCCAAATTCTAAGTCTGCAAGAAAAAGACAACTTCTCCCTCCTGAGTGATTCCACGAGAGGCCCTGTAGACAGGTGCTCTACCTGGACACCCATCCTCGGCCCCACCATGCTATCTGGAGAAGTTGTGCTCCGAGCAAATGGGTTTGGATGCAGGATCCCAGCTGAAGCTTATACCTGCCCAGGGCTGGAGGGAAGGGGAGATGACAAGGTGGGGGACGGTCACCCAAGCACAAAAACAATGCCATCCTCTACGCACCTTCCAGAAGCCTGAGACACGGGGAAGGGAGATGCAGTGTACAAAGGCATTATCAGAAACATGAGAAGCAGGAAGGGTGTGAACCATGAACGCCAGGCCTACGTGAGGACCTTTCCTCACCCCTGAGAGCGTGTTGGCTTAGCCCCATTTCCTGGGATGGTACCTGGAAAGCAGGGTTTCTCACCTTGGTGCTGGACACTTTGGAGGGAGATGGTTCTTTGCTGTGAGGACCTGTGGAGGAGCGTCCTGAGTGTCCAGCCCTAGATGCCAGCAGTGTCCCATCCCCAGCTAGGACAGCCAAAATTGTCTCTGGGCATCACCAAATGGCCCCCTGGGGGCAAAATCATCCCTCACACAGAATGACCATTTTCATATGGTCATTCTGTGTATCCTCATTTTGTCCTTTTTTTCTTTAATTTTTCTCTTTTGGGGAATTAAACACCTATAACAATAAGCTTATCATTTATCAAATTATAGATGGTAATTTTTAGAAGTGTGTGCAATTTCGAATCTGCTTTGGGATTATCATACGTAAAAATATTCAGAGTGAGGATCAACTATATGCAAACAGTCATGGTGTGAAGATTTATTACCACAATGTCTCTGCTTTTTGATATTTTTCCAGTTTCCATAAATTTGTGCTATTTTAAACAAATAGAAAAAATATGAGGTGGCTAAGGAAGGGAAAAGGCCAGGAAGATGATCCCTGCAATGCAGACCTGGCTTTCTGGTCACAGAGTGTGTTGGGGCGCCTGGCTTTGTCTCTTGAGGGGACGAAGGTGACAGGGACTTCTTGGCAAACAGGCACGTGTTGGGGCTTTGCCAAATGATCGACCCCTGGATGCTTTGTCTCTGCTGATTAATAAGGTGACACTAGAATCCTTCTTTGATTATTCCATCCTATGAGCACTGCCCACAATGCCTGGTCACCCCTGTGCATGGATGGGTTAGTTACACTGTGATCTTTTCCTAAGCTATTCCAAGTTCAATTATCATCACAGAAAGCCAGCCCTTCATATGTTGCAATATTTCTAAGTGTAAAAATAACCTCAATTAACTAATAGCTATGTGAGTAATTTACACACTTCCTTTATCCTGTACTACTTACTTGTTTCTGATGCACACAGTGTGAGAGAGGCTTCCCTAAGGCAAGGAACTTAATCTAATTGGGATGACAGACCAATATAAATTGCATAGCACAGCATCAGTCACACAAAGGGATGTGTAGTTGAAACTTATAGCTTATTTCAAACTCTGGATGTTATATTGCACAAGTCCAGAGGAAGAAATGTGATAGCGCTGGAAATGAAATTGAAGTAGAATACATGTGTAGATGGAGTTATAGAAGAAGGAAGCCACTGTGGGAATGTGCACACCACTGCCATCTGGGAGCCAGAGAAACCTAGTGGAGAAAAAAGGACCGGTGCATGCTTTCATTTTGGAATACTTTGCAGACAGTCTGGACGTCAGTTTTTCCTGTCTGAGTGCAGGCGAGGGGGAGAGGTGACGTTGGTGCAGATTGGGGAGGTGACGTTGGTGCAGATTGGGGAGGTGACGTTGGTGCAGATTGGGGAGG
>NW_003852460.1:6461203-6464081 GCF_000181295.1 Otolemur garnettii | reverse complement strand
GTGCAGATTGGAGAGGTGACGTTGGTGCAGATTGGAGAGGTGATGTTTGTGCAGATCAGGGAGGTGATGTTTGTGCAGATTGGGGAGGTGATGTTTGTGCAGATCAGGGAGGTGATGTTTGTGCAGATTGGGGAGGTGATGTTGGTGCAGATCGGAGAGGTGATGTTGGTGCAGATTGGAGAGGTGATGTTTGTGCAGATTGGGGAGGTGATGTTTGTGCAGATTGGAGCCAGTGAGCCAGCCAGCCTCCTCCACTGGTTCCTGCCATTGCTTCCCTGTCACACCTTGGACACCTCCACACTTAATGAATCAGAAAGTTAAAGAAATGTCAGTCTCCCAGTTGATGGGCATTTTGAATGGTATATATATATTTTTTGGATTTGATAATCTTTGCTCAGTTACTGGCAGCCCAAACCCTAAGAATTCAAGGAATGTGAAATTCTACCTCCAGGTTGATTAGAAACTATACAAAGTACATCCTAAAGCAGAGAGTGAAGAGCTTTTCTGAACGCAGAGATGCTTGTAACCATCCAAGAATATTTTACAGATAAAATATTTTCTAATTCATCAATGTTACTTAGTCATGCGAACCAGATCTATAAGGCTGGTTAGAAACTGTTCAATTGGGCTTATGAAGTACAAATATGTCCTGACTGGTGTTTTTGGCCTCCAATCCAGTATGGCTTTCTCCTGCTCCCACGCAGAGCCATTCTCCAAGGAACTCGATTTCCTCTGCAGCTTCCTCTTCCTCAGTTTCTCCTTAAATGCATTTGGTGAAGGCCAAGGCTTCAAATAGCTTAGTCGATTCCCCAGGTTTTTCCTATTATTAACTAGCTCAATTTCTATCTCTCTAATATGTGTAAGGAGCCAATGTGTGTGGAGGAGTCAGCCGTGAGCAGGGTACACAAGGTCTCTGCTGCTGTGGGGCTTACGTCTAGCAGGGCAGTCCCAGGCATCCTGTGCAAATTAGCATGTTGTCCTTTCTGGCATCCTCATCTACTGTAGATGGACTCAAGGAGAAGGTGGCACAAGGAAAAGGAAAACAAAAAATTCCACTATTTGAGTCCATGGAGTAAGGGGAAAGGGAGGGGAGGGGAGAGGGCAGGATGGGTGGAGGGAAGGTAATTGGTGGGACTGTACCTATGGTACATCTTACGAGAGTACATGTGAAACTTACCAAATGTAGACTATAAATGTTTTAACACAATAACTAAGAAAATTCCATGAAGGCTATGTTCACCAGTTTGATGAAAATATTCCAAATTGTGTATAAAACCAGCACACTGTACCCCATGACTGCTATGATTTAATGGAAAAAAAAAAGAGAGGAAATTCACCTACTTCCTGTGTGGGTATTTCTACATGCTTCCAGAGCAAGTCCATCTATCTGGATGTCCATAAGACAATGTGCCTAAAAGCAGACTGGCTAATGTTGAGGAAAAAACAGTCACAGAGTCTGTACTTGATGGTTAACTTCATATAAAGTTCAAATCGGGCAAAACTTAGGTGTGGTCATAGACGTCCAAGTAGTCAATAGAACTTATTTTGGGGAGAATAAGAGGGCCCTTCTGAGGTGCTGTCATATTCTACTTCTTGACTCGGTGTTGACTGTTTGCTTTGTGAAAACGCAGTAAACTGTACACTTATCGAACTTTGCATTGTAAAGTACAGAAAATGTCAGATGTACAGTCTAATGAGCTTTCACACAGGGAACACATGCCCGTCATGAAGAACTAGGACCCTAGATGCACGTCTGCTGTGCCTGTCCAGCCCGAGTCTCTCTGTGCCTTCAGACAGTGCAGGCCAATCGTGCTTCTCTCTGTGCGTTTCCTACCGGACGGTCTGCTGTCTTCACGTCTGATTTCTTTCACTCTGCGTCATCTTTGAGACTCATCCACGCCTGTGCCTGTGAGGTGTTGCTCACTCCTATTGGCAAATAGTGTTCCATGGGGTAAAAATAACACAATTTAGTCATCCATTCAAGGTTTGATAGACATTTGGATTGTTTCTACTGTTTTGCCATAATAAATAAATCTGCTACGAACATACTGTACGTGTCTTTTGGTGACACGTCAGCATGTCGTGTCAACATTCTGTTGAGCATATCCCTAGGAATGAAATGGTTGGTTATGAGATACGTACATGGTCCACTTAATTAGATACTGCCCAACGGTTTTCCAAAATGGCACACCAATTTATACTCCAGGAGCGCGTAAGTGTTGTGTAAGTTTGCCTGTCTATTAGAATGTAGCCATTCTACACTTTCCCGTGTGTGTGTTACATTTGGATAAAGGCTTTGCTTAAAAATACCCCCTAGATCTTAACCCGTCTTGTTAAACTTTATCCTTCTTTTGCTTTCATATTCTCTAATAATGGCTCCCTATCATTCTTAGTTTCCATGCTCAGAATTTCTGAATTGTCTTTCTCGGCTCACTTTCTTTCATAAATTGAGTTGAACGTATTGGTTCTGTTTCCAAGGCATCCCTCTCTGTCCACAGGAGCATAAGTTGGCTTTTCCCAGGGATTCGCAGAATTCTTCAAAGAGAAGAGTTCTCTTGAGTTACACCTTGAAGGATAAGGAGGGCTAGCTGTCAGGCGAGGGTCGCAGAAAGGCCCATGGAGAGGAAGAGTAGGCTCGGTGCTAGCTCAGCGGCTAGGACGCCAGTCATATACACCGGGGCTGGAGGGTTTGAACTTGGCGTGGGGCCTGCCAAACAACAATGACAACTACAACAAAAACATAGCTGGGCGTTGTGGTGGGTGCCTGTAGTCCCAGCTGCTTGGGAGGCTGAGACAAGAGAATCTCTTAAGCCCAGGATTTGGAGGTTGCTGTGAGCTGTGAGGCCGTGGCACTCTACTGAGGGCAACATAGTGAGAC
>NW_003852460.1:6456494-6461183 GCF_000181295.1 Otolemur garnettii | reverse complement strand
AAAAAAAAAAAAAAAAAAGAAAGAAAAAGAAAAGAAAGAAAGGAAGGAAGAGCAACGTGTGCAAATGATTATGCTTGGGTTTTAGAAGGACAAACATCATGACAAAATGAAAAAGAGGTTAGAATGGTAAAGCTTGTCTCAGAGATAGGGACCGATCAGGAAACAACCGCAATTTTCTAGATGATACGTTTTGAAGATCTTAGGAAAATGGTAGCCATGGCTATCCCCAGGAAGAGGGGGATATGCAGTGCTAAGATAGGATTGAAAGGAGCTAGTGGTGGAGGGGTGGAGACTCTGAGATTGCTTTGTCATGGGTCGTTAAGGGTACGGTGGTCCATTGGTGGGGATGGCATGTAGAGGCTGATGAGAGGAGGGAGGAGGGAAAAGACCACAGCTTGAGCTTTGGTGATGGTGCAGTTGAATCAGGAATAAAAAATTCAAGTGCAGAAATCCAGTGAACAGATAAAAGTGTGACTCTGAGAGTGAAGGAAAGAGATAGAACCTAGAGACTAGTCATTGGCAATCAGACAGCTCGTAGGGGGTGGCAATGGCACATTGAATGAGGTCCCTTGGAAAGGGTGAGAGCCGGTAATCATTCCAAGGTAGAGCCCTGGGCAGTGCCAACTTTGAGATGGTGGGCAAAGGAATCACAGCCCACGAAGGAAACTCAAGGGAGGAAACAGTTCCAAAAAGATGGCCATGGCCAATGATGTCAGCTCACGTGGGCAGGCCAAGGAAGACTAGAACCAAGAAGCAAAGCAATAGTTTTGACAGAAGCAATGTTAGTGGTGTGGTTGAAGTTGAAGCCAGACGCCAACAGGTGGAGAAGAAATGGGAGGGGAGGAAATGAAGACCATGCAGTGATGACTCTTCCAAGAAGCGTGTCTCTGAAGAGGGATGAAATGGGTCTATAAACAGGGCCAAGGGCACTTTTCCATCTGGTCTGCGTCACGCATGCAGCATGGTGTCACGTGATAGTGAGGGTTCAATATGAGAGTACTGTGGTAAAACGTATATTACAGTAGAACCTCCACAGCTGACCACCTGCTTTACTTGACCTAATTTTCATAGACCAGACACGTACCACATGTCCATATCAGTACAGCGGGCCTAGTTCTGTATGTTGGCCAGTCTGTTACCGTCCTTTGAGTGGTCAACTTACAGAGGTTCTACTATATTTCTATTTCCTTTGCTGTCTTATTATAATAATTTTTATTGGCAAAGGGGGCACAAAATCACCATTTAGACATAGTTTTTGTTTTGTTTTGTTTTGTTTTTTGAGACAGAGCCTCAAGCTGTCGCCCTGGGTAGAGTGCTGTGGCATCACAGCTCACAGCAACCTCCAACTCCTGGGCTCAAGTGATTCTCCTGCCTCTGCCTCCCAAGTAGCTGGGACTACAGGTGCCAGCCATAATGCCTGGCTATTTTTTGGTTGCAGCCATCATTGTTGTTTGGCAGCCAGGCTGGATTTGAACTCGCCAGCTCAGGTGTTTGTGGCTGGCGCCTTAGCTACTTGAGCCACAGGTGCTAAGCCTAGACATAGTCTTGCCTCAGTTAACTCAGGAATTAAAGTTCTGAATTTGTGTAATCTAAAATTCATGCCCATATAAATCTTGGGTTTAGTGCTGCAACATAAATATTTGTGGGAGGTCTATATTTCATAACAGAGAGAGACACATTTTATAGTGACAATTACTATCATTATAATGAAGGAACAATTTGAATTGAGCAGAGTTTTGAAAAGACAAATGTAGAGAGAAGGAAACACGGATTTAAAAATTTGACTGGAATCATTTTGACACTTTGGGGAGGAGGTAGAATCCATACCGAGATGGAAGCTTCTCTTTTATTTAGGAAAACCTGTAACAAAATTTCTCTGTCGGTTGTGAAAAGTAAATCCCTTTGCCCAGATTGAAAGGCGGAGGTTAGAACAATGGGAGGAGAGATGCTTGTGAATTTTTTTATCATCTCTGTTTGGTCTTTTTGTTCCGGGGGCTTTAGAAGAACAAGACTCAGAAAGGAGGGGATATAGATGATGTAACTTCATGAGGGTGGGGGGAGGTTTTTTTTCTTTTCCGTGTGCTGCTGAGTCTCTGGCACCTGGAGGCAATCCTTGGCCAGCAAGCAAGCTTCCAATAGAGACTTGCTGGATGAATGATAGATTCTTTATAGAGAAAGGCCAGGGTCCAAAAATATGGAAAGATTCTAAAAAGGAGTTCTCTGGGGGAGAATGGTTGGTAGGCTTTCAGTATGCTTGTGCCTGATACTCAGTTTTAAGTAATTTTAAAATTCTATGTTACCATTCCCATTTTAAAAAGTCTCAGCCTGGCCCCAGAATCTAAAGGAATATTTGATAGGAACCTGAAGTTTCCACAGAAACAAGGTGCACATTTATTTATCTGGATATCAGAGAAATGGTGGCCCAGGATGGGTTTATACATTTATACATTTATACAATGGGGATTTTAAGTGCATGCATGAGTTCATCTGCCCCCTTGCACGCCCATTCCCACCCACACTCAGCCACAGACTCACCTCTTACTGTGAGGTGAGGGGAGTGTGTGTGTATCGGGGGTGATCTGAAGTGTGGGACCTCCGTTGCTGGAAGATGAAGCCCAATGAAGAGAAAGAGCACCCAAACACCATGTCTATAAGAGGAAGGGCTTTATTCATCGGCTGGGAGCTTACGTCACGGCATAGAAGATTTCCAAATGGCCGGGCTCCCGGATTGGCTTGGTCTTTCCCTTTTTATTGACAGTCAAAAAGTTCCACCCCACAAGTACCCTTCTCATTGGCCAGTTTGAATCAAGTGGGAAATGCTAGTCCAGCCCCTACAGAACAACAGGGTTTCACAGAGCTTGGAAATTTCCAAGTTCCAGGAAGTTAAGCCCACAAATTCCCGAGAGCTGAGTCACCATGGAGAGGACCCTGCAGGTGCATTCCTGCGGTCTCCTGGAGAAGACCTGTGCTTCTCCCAGATCTCTCCCTCTCGGGTACCCTCTCTCAGTGTTAGGTGAGAGGGTATGTGGGAGGTGGTTACAGAACTGCCCACTTCCCAGGTCTCTGCCTGTGTGTTCAGAGTCATGGAGCAGAATCTCTCTGGCGGGCCAGGTGATGGCGCAGCTTGGCTTTCCCTCACCAACCTATGCCCCTTCCTCCCGGGCACCAGAGTCACCTTTTCACTGCATTGATGACCGACCCCTGGGAATGTATCTGCATTTTCTTTTCTTTCTTTTTTTTTTTTTTTTGGCTGAGGCTGGGTTTGAACCCACGACCTCTGGTATATGGGGCCGGCGCCCTACTCCTTTGAGCCAGGCGTGGCCCTGTATCTGCATTTTCATAGCGGTTTCCTTAAGGCTGTGCCTACTTCCTCACCACTCTCCACACTTCCGTGCCTCTCTGAGAAAGAACTAGTGCTGGGGAAATAGTTTCTGTAGAAGAAAACCTCAAAGTATTCCTCCACCTCTCCATCGTTAGAAAAGACACTCTGCCATGAACACCTTCAGTGGACTCTCGGCACCTCCACGTCCAGCATGGTGGAGAATGGCGTCATGCTTTCAGGCCCCATCTTACTCAAAACTCTGTAGAAACCAGACAAGGTTGCGTGAAGCTTGGTGACCAGGCGGTGGGTGTGGCTGGTGTTTGTGGTCCTGTGCTCCCGTCTCCTGCAAGGTCTCCTGAGAAACTCCTCAGGACTTCCAGGGGCTGGGTAAAGCTCGCAGCACCGGCAGCTCTCCTGGCTCTCTTCAGGCACAGATGGTCTGGAATTTATTGCTGCCCATGGGCAGATACTTGGTTTTTCTGCATGAAGTCTGCTCAGGTTAGATGAGTCCACTCAGACAGGAGCTAGTGAGTTTTATTTTATGCCATCCAGGTGAAAGTTAATCTCCACCCACCTCAAATATTGGTGGGCAATCTTATCACCAAAAATGTAAGGAATGGTGTGGGCCAGCCAAAGCTTGCATTGTCCTATGTATAAATCATCGGGAGAAAGATTGCATACATTCCACCCATTATTCGAGGCTCTGGTGGGATGGAAAGTCCACAATGACCTTCATTTTGGTCCTCCTAAGAGTCTTATTTTCCCTGCTATGGAGTGGGTTATATACAATGTTGCAGAATGAATAACGTTTGTTAATACGAGGGATATTTTCTGAGCACATCTGAAAGAGATGGGATACGGGAACGTTTGGCATTTTAATCAGACGATATGTCAGTTTTTGTTCCTTAAACAATCAATCAAGCAGAACAAGAAAGCAAAATAAAAGACAGATTTCGGTAGATCTGAGGATAATAAAATGACGCTAAAGATCTAGAAATATATAAACAATCGCAAAATACGGGTAGATGATTCCTCAGCCTCAAGCTGTGCCTGCGAGTCTGTAGTGAAGGGCACAATATTATACATAAAGGAGAAAAAAGTGTGTGTTTATGTTAATTGGATTCAAGAGACACTAGGACTTCCCTACAAGACAAGAAGGTAGAAAAATCACTAGGGGCACTGAATGTAGGATTCCTACATGTACTATTATACCTCCACCCCACAAAACCAGATATTTTATTTTCATTGTTCACTTAGAAATATTTTCTAACTTCAGCCATCATTTCCTCCCAGAAATTTTGGTTCTTTTAGAAGTGTGTTCCTTAATTTAAAAATAATTAGAGCTGCTATCTTTTTTTTTTTTTTTT
>NW_003852460.1:6444072-6456282 GCF_000181295.1 Otolemur garnettii | reverse complement strand
GCCAGCTCAGGTGTATGTGGCTGGTGCCTTAGCTGCTTGAGCCACAGGCGCTGAGCCTAGAGCTGCTATCTTAATCTTATTTTGTAATTCATTTCTACTTTGATTCCTTTCTGTTCTGAGAACATAATCTTTTTTTTTTTTTAATAGACAGAGTCTCACTTTATTGCACTTGGTAGAGTGCTGTGCTGTCACAGCTCACAGCAACCTCTAACTCCTGGGCTTAGGCGATTCTCTTGCCTCAACCTCCCGAACATCTGGGACTACAGGCACCTGCCACAACACCCGGCTATTTTTTTGTTGCAGTTTGGCCAGGGCTGGGTTTGAACCCGCCACCCTTGGTATGTGGGGCTGGCGCCCTACTCACTGAGCCACAGGCGCTGCCCACTGAGAACATAATCTATGTGAATATAATTGCTCATGACTTGTTTTAATGGTTTATCCTAGCAAATATTCCAAGTGCATTTGAGAAAAAAAAGTCCATTATTCAGTTGTATTTTGCACATATGTCTTCTATAAATATTAATTCAGCCAACATGGCTAATTAGTGGTCCAATACTCTCGTCTGAACTGAGAAGGATGCAGAGTGTTTAATCTGTCTTCAAGGTAACATCAAATCATCAGCAAGGATAATTACACAATTTTTCAGATAAACAAAAAAGACCTCTGTTTTCAAGAATGGCAAACTAAATCCAAGTTTTTGTCATGGAAATAAGAAATAAGGATGTTGGATTTAGATTGTTTAAATTGGCTACAAATTACGTCCAATTTGACTTTTCCTGTTCAATTATGCGAGCTATCTTGTAATGATTCTGTACCTTATACTTGAAAATGTCTGTCCTAAGTATATTGGCACCAGTACATAAATATCCATATTTTGCAGACTGAAAGAGGAAAATCTTTACATTAAAATGTATTCCATGCTTCTAGGAGAGGTACCTTACAACTCCACTACAAAGAAACTTTACCATCATATAAAATTTGGCACAATTTCCAATACCTTGGTATAACAATTTTTGTATTTTTTTTTTTTTGAGACAGAGTCTCACTATGCTGCCCTCATTAGAGTGCTGTGGCATTACAGCTCACAGCAGTCAAACTCTTGGGCTTAAGCAATTCTCTTGCCTCAGCCTCCCAAGTAGCTGGGACTACAAGCACCTGTCACAATGAGTGGCTATTTTTTGTTGCAGTTGTCATTGTTGTTTAGCTGGCTCAAGCTGGGTTTGAACCCGGCAGCCTCAGTGTATACGGCTGACGCTGTAACCACTGTGCTATGGGCGCCAAGCCAATTTTTGTACTTCTATATTGCAAAATTCCTGCTGCATGGGGAGAAAGGAATATATTTTTACTCCCACTGAACAAGCCCCTTCTTTTGCAAGCATCTGGCCTTGTGTGTGGTATCTGAAGGAGAAAGTAGCCTGCCCACGGAGCCCAGTCTCTGCTATCTGTTTCACAGATGGACGTTGTGGTATTTCTCAATGTCAGAGACTCATTCATGTCGGATGGCTTTCTAATTGATTGTGACCAACCGAGCATGTTTATCAGAGCCCACCGTGGTTAATGTTTTGGAAATAACAATCACTTCCCTCCTGTTATTTAACCTTTCTACATGACTCAGGTTGTTAAAGCATTTGTTAGAACCAAAAAATGTTTTTATACTAAAACACAAATTTTTATTGCATTATAAGGTAATGAACTTGGTGGTGACCTGCCTCTCCAGAAACATTTAGATAGTCACAGCATTTTCTGACTGTCTCAGGGGTCCTCAAACTTTTTAAACACGGGGCCAGTTCACTGTCCCTCAGACCGCTGGAGGGCCAGACTGTGGGCCCCGGGTCGAGTCGGCTGCTAAGCAGGACAGGCAGCAGTGGCAAAAACACCTGGCAGGCCGGATAAATGTCCTAGGCGGGCTGCATGTGGCCTGCAGGCCATAGTTTGAGGATGCCTGGATTAGAGGATTGTACTGTATCTACGGAGACTGAGGTAGCCTGTAAACACACTGAAAAGGCATCGAGATAATTCAGGCGTTGTTTTGATATGTTTGTGAGCATCTGAAGCTAGAATTATACAACTTCATATGCAAAACAGTTTTTTCCTACAATTTTCCCATGCACTGGATTTTTCCAGGATTGTGACTTTTATGTTATCCCTGGGGGCACGTCACATTGTTTCATTTTATAAGTTAACAAAGAGTATTTTGGAAAGTAATGTCTATGAGGTGTCATTCATGAGGATTTAGTTTCCCATAAAAAGTTGTTAAGGCAGCCTGAATTGGTAACTGTTGCATATGCCACGACTCTGTGTATGCAGGAAACATCAGGCGTTTGTATCATTGTTTTCGTATGGGTGTGTCTGGGTGTATCGGAGAGCTACCCACTGCTAAAGGTGTTACTGTCCTTGTAAACTTCACTTGTGTTAGAGCATGTCTTTAAAGTTGTCGAACGTCTATGTTTACAAGTTTATATCTTTCCTGAGATTCCTATAAAAGGTGAGAGATGAATTTTAAGGAGAAGCAGCTCCTATTGGATCAATTCTCCAACAGAGGACTATGAACTCTAAACAGTATATTTCAAATATCAAGATAGTGTTAGGTTAGGCAGAAAACAGACACACAGACCAAGGGAAATGAATAGGAAGTTCAAGACTGGACTCAGAAAAATATAACCGACTGGGTTTTAGACAAAGTTATAGAGACAAGTGGACAAAGGACAGTGTTTTTAACAAGTGATGCTGAAGCAATTGAACACTTATTTGCAAAAAAAGAAGAAATAAAAAGAAGGAAAAATGAACTTTGAGTTAAACTTTACACCGTATACAAACCTTGAGTCAAAATGGGTCATAGATCTAAATGTAACAGGTAAAAAAGTTTCTTTTTGCCTGGGGCGGGGTTTGAACCTGCCACCTCCAGCATATGGGGCTGGTGCCCTACTCCTTTTAGCCACAGGCACCGCCCCCAGGTAAAATTTGTAATAGAAGATATTTGTGACATGGATTAGGCAAAGATGCCTTGGATATGATACAAAAAGTACCATCTAAAAAAACATAAAAATAATAAAGTGAACTTCATCTACATGTAAAAATTCTACCATGTGAGCAGGTCACAAATATCATGAAAAGGCAAGCCACAGACTTGGAGAAAATGTTAGCAAACTCAGTGGGGAAATGTGGAACCCAAGGGGATTGAGTGAGGAAGATGGTACTGTTGGGTCATTAATACGTATTGCAAAGTTGTGATGGGACCACAACTTTCGCCAGATTCTTTTCCGTGGTAGGTAGAATTATGGTCTTCCAAAGGAATCCACACCTAATTCCTAGAACCTGTGAATAGGTTAGGTTATCCGGCCCAGAGGAACATGCTGCTAATCAGCCAATCTTAAAATGGGGAAATGGTTCTCTATTGCTTGGTGGGCCCAATGTAACCACCAGTGTCCTTAATGGAAGAAGCAGGAACAAAAGAGAGAAGCAGAGAGCTGGCAGCCTGGGGAGGAATTTGAATGATGTTTCTGGCTTTAAAGAGAGAATTTTTTGACCCTGAGCCAAGGAATGCAAGATACCTCTAGAAGCCACAGAAGGCATGGAACTTTACCTCTTTCAAGTTTACATGGATGGAGCTGGAACATATTCTTCTTAGCAAAGTATCTCAAGAATGGAAGAAAAAGTATCCAATGTACTCAGCCCTACTATGAAACCAATTTATAGCTAGCTATAACCCATTATAGCCCAAGAAGAAGAGAAAAGGGGAGAGGGGAGGAGGGACCATGGGGGGAGGGAGGGTAAGTGGTGGGACCACACCTACAGTACATCTTACAAGGGTACATGTTCAATTTACTAAGTGTAGAATATAAATGTCTTAACACAGTAACTAAGAAAATGCAGTGAAGGCTATGTTAACAAGTTTGATGAAAATATTTCAGATTGTATATAAAACCAGCACAACGTACCCCATGATTGCATTGATGTACATAGCTATGATTTAACAAAAAAAGAAAAGGCACGGAACTGATTCTCCTCTGGAGATTTCAAAAGAGGCTGGCTCTGCCGACACCTTGGAGATTTAGCTCAGTGAGACCCATTTTGGATTTCTAACCACCAGGACTGCAAGATAATACATTTTTAATGTTTGTGATTCTCAGTTTGCTGCCATTTGTCCAGTAGCAGGAGGAAATTAACACGGCACTGCATTTGCCAGAATTCACTGAAGATGTGACAACGACTTCTTTGTTTCTTTTCCTTTTTGCTTTTTTCCTCTTCATTTGCTTCTTAATATAAGCAAAAAATAGTTATAGAAAAAATTAGAAAGTACATATAATAAGCCAAGGAAGTATTACAAAATGTATGTGAAATCCCGACACCCAGGGATCCTATGTCATTTGAGTGTTGACTCCCCGACACATGTGTCTTCCTGTGCTGATCTAAAGGTCTCATACATGTACACACATACACCCATGTTCACCCATGCACATTCACATCCATGTACATACAAGCACATGCATTCACAAATGGGTAACCATGCATACATGCACATCAAATTTAGGGTACGGGCCCCCAAATTGATCTTTAACAGCTTTAGGTGTTCAAAAAAAAATTACACACACATACCCCTCATATTATGGAGATCTGATCCCCCTTGGGGCTGTTTATAAGGATAGGCACTAGCTGTTGGGAGTACTTTCCCAAATATTTAGAAGCAATGATAGCATTGATGTTATATATGGAGGGCATGTCAAATGGTGACTTGGAGAATGAGGAAGCATTTATGCACACTATGTCATATAAATCTTATTCTTTGTAGTCACACCTATAAAAGAGTTTCTTTGGGGGCTGGGAGTGGTGGCTCACACCTGTAATCCTAGCACTCTGGGAGGCTGAGGTGGGTCGATTGCCTGAGCTCAGGAGTTTGAGACGGTCCTGAGTAAGAGTAAGAACCTATCTTTAGAGAAAACAGAAAAACAGAAAAATTAGCTGAGTGTTGTGGTGGGCGCTTGCAGTTCTAGCAACTCGGGAGACTGAGGGAGGAGGGTTGCTGGAGCCCAGGAGTTTGAGGTCTCTCCTAGGCTGATGCCACAGCACTTGTACCTAAGGCAACACAGGGAGACTGTCTCAAAAAAAAAAAAAAGAATTCCTTTAGACTCCTGAATTCCATTCTCCATGGTAACTTGCAATTGCAGAAAAAAACCTAACAGAAATTCCATTGACACAGCATACAAAACAATCGACACCCAGACGTACAATGGGGTCAGCCTGCACAATTCTGACTGAAAAAGTCGAGCAGACTTTCTATTCAACTGGGATGGGATCAGCTGAAGACCCGAGCAGAGCTGTGGACAGAAACTTTCAACAGGTGGGGTTAAGATCTCGAAGCATTTCTTCAAAGGTGTGTAACAGGGGATGGAACGTGGCTTTCCCAGCAGGATCCCAAGACACAGCACCCACTTTGGGTCCTCTGGTTGACTTGTGTCCAGCTAACTCACAGTCTGGGGCAGTTCAGGTCAAACGTGAGGGCGTGGCTCACAGCCCTGACCAAGGTGGGCGGGGTGGAGCGGTGTAGGTGGAGCTAAGCAGGGTGGGTAGGGTGGGGCGGAGCTGGTGGGCGGGGCCAGAGCTGGCAGATCTATATAAGGCGAGCAGGCGGAGGGCCGAGGCTTCATTCCGCCCTGGACGCTCAGCAGAGAGGCTGCTTCGGGCTGTGGCTCCACACCTCAGGACCAGGAGCAGGCTTTGAGGTAAGCTGGTTGGCTGGGATACCAGGGACAATTTCCCCATCGTGGGGGCTCTAGAGGTTGAATTAGGGTGTGTGTAGGGGGTGCTGCTAAAATTAGGTGGTGGTGGGACTGGACAGAGTTCTGAGCTGGTTGGCCGGGATCCCGGGGACAGTTTCCCCATCGCGGGGGCCCTAGAGTGTGTGTGTGAGGTGCTACTAAAATCAGGTGGTGGTGGGACTGGACAGAGTCCTGAGCTGGTTGGCCGGGATCCCGGGGACAGTTTCCCCATTGCGGGGCCCCTAGAGGTTGAATCAGGGTGTGTGTGTGTGTGTGTGGGGGGGGTGTTGCTAAAATCAGGTGGTGGTGGGACAGGGCAGAGTCCTGAGCTGGTTGGCTGACAATTTCCCCATCGCGGGGCCCCTAGAGGTTGAATCAGGGTGTGTGTGTTGTGGGGGAGGTGTTGCTAAAATCAAGTGGTGGTGGGACTGGGCAGAGTCGCGGCGTCTGAGCAGCAGGATGTGCGACAATTACGCCAGGTCATTGTTGAGGGTCTCCGTGGCACAGATCTGCCAGGTGCTGGGCTGGGACTCGGTGCAGCTCAGTGCCTGCGATCTCCTCACGGACGTGCTGGAACGCTATCTGCAGCAGCTGGGCCGCGGCTGCCATCGGTCTTCTGAGCTCCATGGCCGAACACACCCAACTTTGGATGACGTTGGTGAAGGTTTCCAGCTTATGGGGGTTAGTCTGCAGGAACTGGAAGACTATGTTGACAATATTGAACCTGTCGCTTTCCCACATCGAATCCCTTCATTTCCTGTTAGCAAGAACAATGTACTTCAGTTTCCTCGACCTGGAAGCACAGGTGCAAAAGAAAGAAAAGGGTACATCCCAGATTACATGCCACCCGTCTCGTCTTCTGGGGAAGAGGAAGAAGATGAGCAGGTGCCCACAGATGGGGGCACCTCAACAGGAGCCAGGAAGGTTCCCTGGGAAGAGGATGATGAATTAGAGGAGGAGGAAATTCTGAATGATGATAATTTCTTGGGTAAGAGACTGCTGGACAGCCCTGAAGCTGAAGAAATGCTTGCCAGGAAGCGACCCCGACTGCTGAGCACGAAAAGGGACAGCCTACGTGTCGTGTTATTGGAAGCCCGAGAACCCCTCAGCTCAATAAATATGCAAAAGGTCCCACCCAGGCTCTGTCCAGAGCATGTGCAGGACGGCACAGACCTCTCCCCTGTGTCCCCAGTGCTGCCCATGTTGACTGCAATTGTAAAATCACAGTTGCCAACTCCAAAGCCATTAGAAACCAAGTTCTTTATACCTAAAAGAAAGACTAAAACTGCTCCTCCAGGACAGAAGACTGAGTCACCAGCAATGGTCGGAAGTCCTATTCGGCCACCAAAAATGATGTCCAAACAGAAGAAATTACTGGGACGTTCTAAGAGCCTCAAGGTTATAACTCATGTTGCTCAGGTACACGTCAGACCAGAGACACCAACCTGGACTCCTTCAGGTTCTAAGAGCCCCAAGGTTATAACTCATGTTGCTCAGGTACACGTCAGACCAGAGACACCAACCCGGACTCCTTCAGGTTCTAAGAGCCCCAAGGTTATAACTCATGTTGCTCAGGTACACGTCAGACCAGAGACACCAACCGGGACTCCTTCAGCTGCAATAAGTGACAACATCAGTAAAGAGGCAGTCCATGTAAAGCAGACAAAAAGGAAGCTGGACAGTGACAATCAGCTGAAAGAAGCTGTGGTGACAGATAACACAATGGATGACTCTATCCATACTGTGATTACACATGCTTGTGCTGAAGGACAGCCAGAGACTTTTGAACTCTCCTCTGAATCAGAATCCGAAGGAAACATTTTTACCAGCTTCCAAAAAATTTCAGGTTTGGAGTACACCACTCCAAAAGCCTCCACTTCCTTGAATAATTTCATGAACTTAGGATCCACTCCCCTGCCTCTTTCGGGTGGAACTTCCAGGTCCAATAACTCCTGGACAATGGACCCCTCGACTGACGAGGTTGTGCAGAAAGCAAAACTGGGGATGCCTTCGAATACGCCTCCCAACTTTCCTTCTATCTCTTCTCCTTCCATGTCCCCTCCCACTCCTGAACCTGTCCATAAGGCGCATGAAAAGAAAGCCCAGCTGCCTTCCTTAGCGGAGGTGAAGAAGAAATTGAAAGAGTTGCTGAAGACTAAAACAGAAAACAAAGAAAAGCAGAGAGACAGGGCAAGAGGAGAAGACACAGACAAGGAAAATGAAGTGAAAGAGAAAGAAAAGGAAGCCAGCAGGGAAACAAAGTATGCATGGAAAGAGTTTCTGAAAGATGAGGACTCAGTGCCCTCAAACGTTAAAATTAGAGAATCTGAAGATGTTGATGCAAAAGCGAGAGTGAAAGATGCAATTGTGGGGAAGGAGAAAGAGAAGCATAAAGATAAGAAAAAAGATAGAGAAAAAGGTAAGAAAGATAAAGGGGAAAGAGGAAAGGAGAAAGTAAAAGATAGAGGAGGACAAGTTAAGGTGAAAGCATCCCCAGCCCCTCTGGCTCTGCCCCGGGAGATGGCTCTGTTCAGCCCGGCTGCCACAGCCAGGGTCCCCGCCCTGCTGCCCTCGTTGGCACCTGTGCTTCCGGGAAAACGCTTTGAGGAAAAAGAGAAACCTAAGGAGAAAGAAAAGAAAAAGGACAAAAAGGAGAGGAAGGAGAAGGAAGAGAAGAAGAGGGAGAAAGAAAAGAGAGAAAGAGACAAGACAAGACAAGAAAAGGAGAAACACAAGCATGAAGAAATAAAAGTGGAGCCAGTCATGCCAGCCCCGACTCCAATTATCCCCAGAGTCACCTTCCAACTCAGTGCTGGCCAAGACAAGATTGTCATCAGCGAAGTGGTTCCCACCCTGGAGGCTAAGCGGGCCACCTCCCTGAACTGGCCCAAGACACTGTCCCTGGCCACCGTGGCCCCAGCCTCTGGCCCCATGCATGTGGGCCCCGCGTCCCCACTGCCACCCCTTGTGCCCACTGCCTGCCCAGCACTTCTACCCCCTAGGAGCCCCATGGTGGCCAGCAATGCCAAGACTCCCGTGCGCAGCGTCGTGACTGAGACGATCGGTAGATATATGATCCAAGGTGAGTGGGTCGAGCAGATCTGGATCTGCCCTGGGTGTAACAAGCCTGACGACGGGAGCCCGATGATCGGCTGTGACAACTGCAGTGACTGGTACCACTGGCCCTGTGTTGGAATAACGGCTGCACCGCCAGAGGAGGTGCAGTGGTTCTGTCTCAAGTGTGCCAGTAAAAGGAAAGCTAAAAAGCACAAGAAGAGGAAGCAGGGTGGTGCCCGTGGCTCAAAGGAGTAGGGTGTCAGCCCCATATGCCGAAGGTAGTGGGTTCAAACCCAGCCCCGGAAACTGGAAAAAAAAAAAAAAAGAGACAAGAAGAAAGCACCCAGCATACTAAGGTCAGTCTGCACTTGGGCCTGGCAGAGGGCTGTGTGCTCCGTTTCTTCACTGGCTCCTCTGCAGGGGAGCAGGTGTGACTGCCATCACGTCTGCCCCAAATTCCTGTAGATAATGGATCCTGCAAGACGGAGGACCAGAGCACACCACCCCTCTGCAGCCCCTTCTGAAATGCAGCAGCCTGTGCTGGCTCCTGGGCCAGGATAGAGTAAGGACTTGCCTTGGAAGTGGAATGTGGAGGCCCATGGGAGGAATATGAGCTCAATGCCCTTTGAGGAATGAACTTCCAAAGGGGATAAGACTCTTGCTTGTGGAGTGGAGACTTGCTGAAAACTTGGGGACTCTGAACCCTGCAGTGTTCAAGCCTCGCACCTGTGCGGACATGCCTGGCCCAGCCACTGCCTCCCTGCTCTAAGGACACTCCAGAATTCTGAAGATGTGAAGCCCCAGTCTTCTGGGGATTTTAAGATCAGTTATGCTTTTGTTGTTAACTAATCTCTTTGTAAGTTAGGATGTAGTTTAATTAATCTGAGCTCTTGATTGCACTTGAGTGAATAAATAAAGTTCTAGAAAAAAAAATGGGCGGCACCTGTAGCTCAAAGGAGTAAGGTTCCAGCCCCATATGCCAGAGGTGGCGGGCTCAAACCCAGCCCTGGCCAAAAACTGCAAAAAAAAACAAAAAACAAAAAACAAAAAAACAAAAAAAAACCCCTATAGTCCAGAAAGAAGGAGGGAAGAGGAGAGGGGAGGGGATGGGGGAGGCCAGAAGGAGGGAGGGTTTTGGGGGGGATCCAACCTAATGTGCATAATGCAATGATACATTTCTATACTATTAAGAATAGAGTAAGAATATTTTTGACACAACAAATAAGTAAGCAAGGAGACAGTTATGTTAATCAGTTAGATGTAAGCATTATATATCAAATCAGTACATTGTACCCCATAAATGCATTAATGTACACAGTTATGATTTAATAAAGAATTACAGGCTCAGTGCCTGTGGCTCAAGTGGCTAAGGCACCAGCCACATACACCTAAGGTGGTGGGTTTGAATCCAGCCCAGGCCCACCAAAACAACAATGATGGCTGCAACCAAAAAATAGCTGGACGTTGTGGTGGGCACCTGTGGTCCCAGCTACTTGGGAGGCAGAGGCAGGAGACTCCCTTGAGCCCAGGAGTTGGAGGTTGCTGTGAGCTGTGATGCCATGGCACTCTACTCAGGGGGACAGCTTGAGGCTCTGTCTCAAAAAAAAAAAAAAAAAGAATTACAAAAATAAAACAGTTGTTACAACTGTATAACTGAAAGAAAAAGAAACTCCTCCATTGACATCAACAAGGAATTTCAGATACATTCTTACATAAAGACATGAATTAATTTAA
The DNA here is from genome assembly GCF_000181295.1 of Otolemur garnettii. Taxonomy (NCBI): domain Eukaryota; kingdom Metazoa; phylum Chordata; class Mammalia; order Primates; family Galagidae; genus Otolemur; species Otolemur garnettii. The sequence goes on along the minus strand of NW_003852460.1, from coordinate 6,445,735 downwards.
ACATATATCCCAGGGCAGTGCCAGTGGCTCAAAGTAGTAGGGTGCTGGCCCCATATGCTGGAGGTGGCGGGTTGAAACCTAGCCCTGGCCAAACACTGAAAAAAAAAAAAAATATATATATATATATACACACACATACACACACACATACACACACATATATATCCCAGTGTTGTCTACGCATGGCCTCTACTATACAAATTATGAACCTGTTTTTCTATGCTGAGAGAAATAAACAACTAGCAGCTGGAATCACCCACTGCCCACTGCCCACTGCCTCCCTGGGAGCTGGGCGATAATTTGCAACCTTGTCTTTCATGAGTGTCGAGCTGAGCATTTAAGACCGGCAAAAATATCATTTAGCACCATGACTCAAGTTCAATTTCTGTGTGATGTGCAGCCTTTTCATTATGCTGTCTCCTATTTCAAGGGACTATTTTAAAGATAAAAAGCCGTATTTATTTCAATTTTGTTGGATTCAGCGTGGTCAGTGTGCCTGGAGTGCTCTGTGTTAACAGGCACCTGCCAAACCGTTGCGGCCCTAGGACGAGGGGTGGTGGGAGATGCCTTTCTGAAGAGTGGATGTGTCAGGCAATTTCCCTTGACAGGTAAAAGCTCTAAGCAGGCTGAGGAGAGGAAGAGCTTCTCACACGTTTAAAGGTGCTGGGTGAGCTGCTGCATTAGAGAGGAGATACTGGGCAGGTTTGAAATTCTGATAGCATTTGTCAGCCTGGGATGGAGCTTTAATAATATCAGGGACACAGAAGGAAAATGTCAGGCTTTCCCGGAAAGCAACCACATCAAAGGGAAATGATGAGACAACCTTGAAAGGTGTTTGGCGTTCTCAGCTGGCGATCTCTGGAGGTCTGTCTTTGGGAGATGCTAGCTCCTCTTTTTTCCAATTTGGGGTATTTGTGTTGAAGAACAAGCTATATTTTTTCTCTAAGCCATTAGCTGGGGACATTGTTTTTGCAGACCCTTTCTAATAATCTTCCTCACAGCGTATTTTGTGCCTCTGTTTTTTCCTCTATCTGAGTATAATAATTTCCTCTTAATTATGCTTTAATTTCATTTCCTTATAATGTAGTTCCTTAATAGATTTCTAATTAGATTGTTTTAATAAAACACATGCTGTGTGCCCACAATGATCACATCAGTGCTCAAGCATTAATATAAACATTTTTATTAGGGAAATATTCCTTATTTTTTTGGGACGGAGTTTTACTATGTTGCCCTTGGTATAGTGCTGTGGCATCACAGCTGACAGCAACCTCAAACTCTTGGGTTTAAGTGATTCTCTGGCCTCCCCCTCCTGAGTACCTGGCCACAATGCCCGACTATTTTTTGGTTGCAGTTGTCATTGTTGTTTAGCTGGCCTGGGCCGGGTTGAAACCCACCAGCCTTGGTGTATGTGGCTGGCGCCATAACCACTGTGCTACGGGTGCCAAGCCTAGGGAAATATTCCTATCAGAATCTCCTAAATATATAACCACAGAGAGTGTAAAGAAAGAACATCTCTTCACAGATTTTTTTGAGACAGAGCCTCAAGCTATCTCCCTGGGTAGAGTGCTATGGCATCACAGCAGCTCACAGCAACCTCCAACTCCTGGGCTCAAGCGAGTCTCCTGCCTCAGCCTCCCAAGTAGCTGGGACCACAGGCGCC
>NW_003852460.1:6437217-6443009 GCF_000181295.1 Otolemur garnettii | reverse complement strand
AAAAAAAAAAAAAGAAAAAAGAAAGAACGAAAATGCTCGTGTTGTTCTTGGCCCTTGACACGATGTTCCTGTATTTATTTTTTCTGAGATAGAGTCTCACTCAATTGGCCAGGCTAGAGTGCTGTGGCATCATCACAGCTCACAGCAACCTCAAACTATGGGGCTTGAACTCCTGTTGTCTGAGCCTCATGAGTAGTTGACCCTATAAGCACCCACCACAATGCCCACCTACTTTTTCTATTTTTAGTAGAGATGGGGTCTCATATTTGCTCAAACTGGTCTTGAACTCCTGAGGTCAAGGGATCTACCTACTTTCAGCCTCCCAGAGTGCTGGGGTTACAGGTGTGACCACTGCACCTGACCGTGGTATTGGCTTTCAATCTCTGCTAGACGGACAGGGAGAAACTCCTAGGTTACTGTTTATTTTCATTGGATATTATTCTTGTATTTCCTTCAGTTTTCTGTTTAGACATGTTGATGCTGTTCTAAGTGACAAATGGTTCATCAGCCGGTCAGACTGTGTCGGGCCCTTTGCTATTGGAATTCACTGTTTTGCATCATTTAAGATTTGTGAGATATGAACACCCAGATCCACATTCTCTTCTTCTGCGTATTTTTCTGATAGGCAGAAAAATTTTCATGTCTTTTTGTTTTAGTGGCATTCTTACTTACACCACATATTTCGGTTTTTATTTTGATCCAAATTGATCCTCTTAGAATGCAAGTTAATTCTATTTGTATCTGTTGGCAAACAGGTTCATCTGGCTTTAATTCTGTCTCTTTATGTAATGTTAGTTTCTGCGTGTGGTATTTACTTGCCAACTTTTACTGTGACCTGTCTGCTTTGTGTGGGCTTTTTCTGACGATATAGACATTTAAAACTGTGTATTAGGGCCCATTTCCAACTCTCTTTGGAAGCACTCTAAACTTCTTCTTTGTTCTTTTAAAATAAAATTTGTTACACTAAAAATACCAAACAAAACAAAACAACCCGGACAGTGCCTATGGCTCAAAGGAGTAGGGCACTGGCTATGCTGGAGGTGGTGGGTTCAAACCCAGCCCCTGCCAAAAACTGCAAAAAAACAAAAACTCCCTGTGTATTAATTTTTCCAGTAACTGCCTTTATAATTTCAAAGTTTAAATTCATCAAGTTCAGGCAATACCTCTTCACTGCCACTGTAGGACAACTTCCCTCCCTGTTAAAGGAGGGAGGAGAGAGGTGAATTAAGAATAAAGCACTCAGTTGTAGGTGAGGCTTGAAGGATATGTTGGGGTGAGTCTGGCTCATGAAGGTTTGTGGATGAATCTGGGGCGTGAGGATGAGAAAAAAAAGCAGTGAGGACTGAAAAGTTATGAACCCAGCAGAGGTAGCAGATGGGATGTCCAGCCCACTAATTGCTGTTCATGGTCGGCACCTGCAGGCCTGGCCAGTCTCTCTGGCTCTGAGGTTATAAAGGAACAGGCAGCATTTATCTAACAGCTCTGTGAGCTGGGGCCCCACCTTGCAGTCCGGGGAGTGCGTCTCTATTTTGAACAGTGATACTAAAACGTGAGACACATCCTTCCTCTTCCAAGGTGCGAATCATAACATTTCTGGCTCTTTGGCTAACAGCGTCGTACCCACGCCCACTGTAGACCAGGATCCAGGCATGGTGAGACCCTTCCGGGCAGACAGAGGTTCGGACTTCTCTAAAATTCTCAGTGTGCACAGAGAAGTCTTGAAGGGTGTTTGCTGTGCACCTGATGTTTATGTCTCCCGGCACCATGCCCTGCTGTTTGGAATGGGTGAACCAGAGATTGTCACACTCTAGAATTTGGTCTAAACGACACGTGTGCTCAGCGGGGTCCCATTTGTTACCTCACATGCTTTGTACGTCTCCTTGCAAATCTGTGCTAGACTTTGCTGCACCCCAGAATTGCCACTTCACTCCTCAGGGCGTACAACAAAAAATCAGGAAGAACCATTTCAGAGCCTGAAGTACATGTGGGAGAGAAGTTAGCTGGGATTGAGAGGAGCTTCTACGGACCACCTGGGATGACCTGTGATACCCTGCCAGTCTCTTCAATTAGCTGTGTGTCTTCAGTAGAGCAGATCACGTGCTCCCCACCTGGGCACTTTCCAAGAATGTCAGCGCTGAGCCCCATCTGAAACCGCTGAGTCAGCATCTCCAGGACAAGCCTTGGAACCTGCATCGTCACGGGCTCTCCAGGGACTTCTGATGATGGATCCGCACCTGAGAAGTGTCTGCTGTGTCCCCTGCTGTGTGAATCTGGGAGGACCTGTCCCAAGGTCGGTGGGACCTGTGTGTGCCCTCTGAGGAACGCAGCTCCCGCTGCAGGTGGCAACTGCAGTGCCTAATTAAGAATCTCACTTTCAGGTCTCTTGTTCCGATGAAGTTGCCCTGAGGTATATTCTCTTAAAATTGAAGAATGGCTCAAATAAAACAAAAACCATACCGAGATTTTTATTGCATAAATCTGATTTAGCTTTTAAAAAAAAAATGAAATTCACCCCAGCTGTATTGCTGGAACTCTGCCTGGCTGCACCATCGATCAGCCTAGGGAGAAAGAAGCCGCCCGTTCTCCCTCCTATCCTAGCAACCCTCCTGCGGGGCGGGGAAGGAGGGACGTGCACAGAGGCCCTGGAGCTGCCGCAGCAGGTGCACTAGTTAGACTCTGGACAGAAACAAGTGCATGAAGGAATAAACACATAAAGAATAAATAAATGTAAAAAATTATCTGTGAGTTATGGGAGGCATTTGGAAACTGGTGAGATAAATCTTTAAATTACTGGGGTTTCCCACCTTCAGCATAATTGATGTGGGACCTGTGATTATCTGTTGCAGGGGTGAAGCATGGGGGTGGAGCGTTCCTGCCACTCTAGGACGCTGGGCAGCATCTGCGGCCTATCCTCACCAGGTTCCCTTAGCAACCCTTCCTCCCCAGTGGTGACTGTCTGAAATATCTCCAGACATTGCCCAAGGTTCCCTGGGCAGGGGCAAAAATGCCCCACGTTGAAAACCACAACTTGTAAACAGATGTCAAACCCTTGTGGTATTGGCTCAGAATGCATCTTAAATTTAATGGGAATTTGCTTGCTCCTGTTAAGCCTGCCAAATTGACAGCCACCAGGAAAGGCTCTGGTCACCTAGATTTATTGAGAGCTGTGTACAAGAGGCCTCACCTCTGTGAGCTATTACAAAGAAAAAATACTTAAAAAACAAAGCAGGCATCTTTTAGCTGCTGTGATGCACTATAAAGGCCGTTCTGCAGATGCAGGCTGTGTGGGGTGTGGGGTGGGCATGCGGGGGTGGGGAGGAATCTGCCGTCTGACCGCACAGTGCAAAGGTCCACATTTTATAGGCATTTGGGGAGACGCGGGAAGGTTCACAAAGCCACAGTGAAGTCTGGTGGTCTTAACCCGCGTGTTTGTCTGCTGGTTTACAGGGAAACACTGAGGGTGACTGAGCTGCCCTTTGTGAAGACCGTCGGCTGAGCCGAGTGTGTCAGGGGTGAGTTGTGGAAGACGGCTAACTATATGCCAGCGTTGTTTCACCATCCTTTTTAGGTTCTTGCTTTTGAGCTTTTTATAGGATGGGAATTGTGAAAATAATCCTGTGATTTAAACAGAGGCTGAGTTCTCACCATTGTTTCCTTGCATGATCTGAAAATTCCACCTGAATGTGGTCCCCGCAACACTGTGGCCCTCCAGGTGAGCCCTGGGCTCTTTCCGTCCTCTGCAGGTGAAGGTCACACTAACCATGTACGTCCTTCACCAGAAACACGTAGTGAAAAACACGGCAGCGGCCTTCACACACAGCCGGCAAGAGGGAGCTTGTCCCACGGTGCCCTCTGGCCATAAGGAACAGGTTGGTGCACTATAGAACAAAATCGAGCCACATTCTGCTTCTAGAAACTTGGGGAAAAACTGGCTGGCTGCTCGTAGAGTCATCTCATTTGGGGCATCAAGACAGTTGTATTTCTTTTCTCTTTCTCTATTTCTCTAATACACGTGAACTTAACATTGAATGTTTCAACCATGCTAAGCGTGCAGCTGGACAGCTCTCGGGACTGTGCGACCATCACCTCTATGCCACAGCCTTTCCACCTCCTCCAAACAGAAGGCCTGTGCTCATCAACAACCACTGCCCTCCCCTCCCCTCCCGCAGCCTCTGTGACTTCCAGTCTGCTTTCTGTCTCCAGATCTGCCTGATCTGGACGTTGCACATAGATGCACTTGTACGAAGTGTGGCCTTTTCTCAACTTCTTGCACCCAGCATAAGCCTGCCCAGACTGTGGCCTGCACTGTGCTCAGTTCCTTTTATGGCTGAACCCTCTTCCACTTTGTGGAGGGAGCACATTTTTCCTGCTGTCCGTCTGCTGATGGAGACTTGTGTGGTCCCCACACTCTAGCTGTGATGAATAATAGTGGTGTTAGATATCTTTTTTAGCCTGACTCCCAAATGCTGCTTCAAATGTTGCTGTAACAAACTGCTACAAAGTGAAGTGGCTTACAACAATAGGAACTTATATTTTTATAGTTCTGGAGGCCGGGAGTGCAGAATCACTTTCTCTGGGATAAAATGAGGATGTCCCAAGGGCCGTGTTCCCTCTGAAGCCTCCAAAGAAGAATCTCTTCCCTGGCCTTTTCTCTGCCTTTGGCTGCAGCCTGCTGTCCTGGGCTTGCGGCTCCCTCCCACTATCTCAAAGCCAGCCTTGCTGGTGGGGTTATTGTCACAGGGCGTTGTGATGACACTCCTTTTTGTAGTCACATCTCCCTTCTGCTTTTCTCTTGTAAAGATGTTTGTGATTGCCTGTGGCTCACCCAGCCCTGTCAGTATCTGGTCCTTGTCTCAGCTCTTTAATTCAATTAGTCTGCAAAATTCCTTTCTCCCTGTAACGTAAGATAGTTTACATTTTGGGGAGTCCCTAATTCTACCTACCACAGCAAATATCTGCTAAACTCTGTTTAGAAAATAGTTTACCACCTTGGAGTAAAAAAGAAAAAAATGAAACAATTCCGATGTCTGTGTTGACCAGCTCTTGTTACGCATGGCTGTTCTCTGCCAGCTTTCTCCATTTCTCAAATGAGCCACTGTCCTTGGCTCTGCCCCTCTGTAAAGTGAGAAAGATCGAGTCTCTAGCTCCGCCTTGCCAAGGGTCACAGGAGAGCCCCTGGGCATTTGTATGCGTGGGGTTTGGCAAAACGAATCACAGGCTGCTTATCTCCCTGCAGAATGGACATGAAATGTTGTACACACCAAGCAGGAATTGAAAAGAACTATTTTATGTCAAGCAAATAGGGAAATAGCTTCTGCATCTTGGATCACAGAAACAATGGTCCTTGATGACAGGTACTGAAGGAATCATTTGCTGCATAACACAGCGCCTATTTAGAGGGATTAAATTCAGTAAATTTACCTCCAGATTTAGTTATATATTAATACATCAAGGAATAAATTGGCAAGTGAGAGACTCCAGTGTTGACCCAGTTATTCTGTATTTGCATTATTTAAAATGCAATGTGGAGTTTTTTTTAAATGACACTGGATTGCAAAGAAATTAAGAGATAAAGCTTGGCGCCTGTAGCTCAGCAGCTAGGGCGCCAGCCATATACACCGGAGCTGGTGGTTCAAAGGTAGCCCAGGCTTGCTGAACAATGATGACAACTGCAACAACAACAACAAAAATAGCTGGGTGTTGTGGCGGGTGCCTATAGTCCTGGCTACTTGGGAGGCTGAGGCAAGAGAATCACTTAAGATAGAACAGCTCGTCTCAAAAAAAAAAAAAAA
>NW_003852460.1:6434499-6437197 GCF_000181295.1 Otolemur garnettii | reverse complement strand
AAAAAAAAAAAAGATAGAACAGCTCCCATGTCCAGCCCAGGCTCAGATTGGGAGGTGAAGTTATAGACAAAGAGGAGAATCCAAGAGGTTGAGGTTGCTGTGAGCTGTGATGCCACAGCACTCTCCCAAGGGTGACATAGTAAGACTCTGTCTCAAAAACAAACAAACAAAAAGAATTAAGAGATAAGAAAGTTGATGAGCACTAGGTAAAGGCAATGTTTTGAATATGTGGTTGGTTGAAAGAACCAGAGTGCTCAGTATTAAAAAGCAAATGTGGAGGGCAGCACTAGTGGGTCAGCGGGTTGGGTGCTGGCCCCACATACCAAGGGTGGCAGGTTCAAACCTGGCCCCGGCCAAACTGCAACAAAAAAATAGCCGGGCATTGTGGTGGGCGCCTGTAGTCCCAGCTACTTGGAAGGCTGAGGCTGGAGAATCACCTAAGCCCAGGAGTTGGAGGTTGCTGTAAGCTGTGACACCACGGCACTCTACCAAGGGCAATAAAGTGAGACTCTGTCTCTAAAAAAACAAAAACAAAAACAAAAAAAAGCAAACATGGAAACCAGTAAAGGAAGTCTCAACTCCATGCTTGGCTTCCTCAGAAAAGCTTCTAATGGATAAAATTCAACACGGGGGTATCTATCCTGTGGGTGAAATACTCATCTCCTAAGACAATCCTCGGAAAGAATTTTAGTTATAAGGGCCCGTGGGAAGCTGCAGCCAGAATATTAATATAGCCGTAGTGGAGATTATAACATGAAGGGGAGTCAGGGAAAAGGCAGAGAAGGAAGGATGCCTCACCGAGCTCAGAGCACCGAAAACCACAGGAAACGCAAGGGTGTTTGGGCTGCCAAGCCTTAATTTTTTAGCAATTACTGGAACACCCAGACCACCAACTTACGGATGGAGAGTCTGTGTCAGGAGCAGAATTGATTAGGCTGTTGGGCTTTGCTGAATAGCCCTTTATTAGCTATCCTCTGGGAGAACCCTTGGAAGACAGGTATCACCTTGGTGACATTTTCCTTTCATTTGGCGCTGGGGTAGGGGACGGCTTTGCCAGGCAGGGTTCCTCTGTGGACATCTGACGCGCTCGTAAGGACAGCTGAAATCTTTTGTCCGTCTGATGTCCACTGTGCTATTTTCTCTTTTCAGATGCGTTGGCTTTGTCTATAACTTCCCCTCCCCATCTGAGCCTGGGCTGGACATGGGAGCTGTTCTGTCTGCAACTTCCACACACATCTACACTACACTTCACTTTTCTTCTCTTATTTATCCCCCCAGACTCCTTCCCACCAAGTTTCTTAACTCACACGAGCCTCCAATTTCTTCTTCTTTTTTTTTTTTTTTTTATTAAATCATAGTTGTGCACATTAATACTATCATGGGGTACAATGTGTTACAATTTGAAACATTCTCCTCCAGTTGGCCAACAAAGCCTTCATGTCATTCTCATAGTCGTTGTGTTAAGACATATATATTCCACACTTAGAGAGATTCACGTGTACCCTTGTAGGATAGATCATAGGTGTGACCCCAACATTACCCCTCCCTTCACCCATCCTCCCCCCTCCCCTTCCCTCCCTCACCCCTTTCCCCATATTCTTGGGTTTAACTTGGGTTATAGCTTTCCTGTGATAGCTAACTACCAGTTTCATAGTAGGGTTGAGTACATTGGATACCTTTTCTTCCATTCTTGCGATACTTTGCTAAGAAGAATATTTTCCAGCTCCATCCATGTAAACATGACTACAACCAGTGTCAAATCCACAGGTTTAGCCCCAGTGCTAAATCAAAAAGCATCGTCCTGAATCTCCAGGCAAGTTTCCAACCAGGTGCTGCAGAATCTCACTGTGATTATCCAGTCCACCTGGACACCAGCTGTAATGACACAGACCACAAAGGAGCATGTGCTTCATCTCTGCTACTGAGCTCTGGGCCTGCTGGAAATTCCAGCCTTGCTGGTGGGGACACGCTACTCAATAAAAAAGTAACACAGACAGCACGCTGCAAGGCACTGAGGACCAGGGAGGACAGGAATGGGGTGGGTGCAGATTTCAATACTGTGACCAGAGGAGGCCTTGCAGAGGACGTGACTTTTGAGCAAAGGGTTGAAGGAAGAATTTATTCTCTTCTCCAAGGCATTGCAAACTATTAAAAAAATTAAAAAAGAAAATTCTTAGCATCAACAGACCACCCAGAAGGAATTATTTAAATTTTATGCCCTTGCATAAGGAAGGAGACCTTCATTTATTAGTGCTCAGGAAGACCCTTCTCCACACCAGAGTATGACGGATGCCAGAGAGCGTTTTACTGAGTCCCTTTGTTTCAATGAGTGTGTGTCTCCTGCCGGGTCCCACCTCTCAGATGGTGTCTGAATTTCGGCTTCCGAATCGAATGGATGTGAGATGTTTATTCTGCTCTGTTGTGTTTGCAGGAACAGGAATGTTTGTGCATTTTCCTTTGGGCCTGTATGAAATACTTAGAAGAGTATCAGTTACATTTTAGGTGGCCTTTCTAGCTTCTCGGTCATAAAGACGTCTCAGGTTATAAGCTTCCAGGTTGCCAGGCGTGGAGGTCAAGACTTACCTGTGTTGTTCAAGTTTTTTTTCTTTTTTTTTTTTGAGACAGAGCCTCAAGCTATCCCCCTGGGTAGAGTGCCATGGCATCACGCTCACAGCAACCTCCAACTCCTGGGCTCAAG
>NW_003852460.1:6422655-6434479 GCF_000181295.1 Otolemur garnettii | reverse complement strand
GCCGGCCGTTTTTTGGTTGCAGCCATCATTGTTGTTTGGCGCGGGCCCGCTGGGGATTCGAACCCGCCACCTTAGGTGTATGTGGCTGGCGCCTTAGCCGCTTGAGCCACAGGTGCTGAGCCTATTCAAGTTTTTAAATCCAAGTGTGAACTGTGTCTTACTCATGCATTTTTATTTTATTTCATTTTATTTGTTTTTTTTGAGTCAGAGTCTCACTCCATTTTTTAAAAACAAAATGAATTTTACAGGACGCTATTTAACCACTCCTGTGATATGTTTAAGCAGCCAGAATTCGGGCAAAGGTATTTAATCTTGACAATACCTTGGAATGCCACGTCCACTAATACCTGCTAAGAATTTTTAATATTAGAATAAAAACCTTTGGCCTCTAAAGTATTTCTGGTGTTTGAAAGTGGCTAAAAGAGGCACATAACAGTCACTTAAGTGCCATGTAGAAACAAAAATTGAGGAAATATCTATAACTTAAGAACACAGTAAAAATATGGACTCTTCAAAGGAAATTAAATGAGCCTAGACTATCAGATTTTAAGACTATGAATAGAGGAGCGTTTTAGGATAAACCTCAGAGGGCGTTACTGAGGTCATGAACTTTGATCCCCAGAAGCCGATATTGGACCGGTGCTCTGCCCTGCCGCTTACATCATTTACCCTCAGGCAAGGTGCTTAGTTGGCTACCCTGCAGTTTACACATGTGCAAAGCTGGAATAGTACTATCCACTTCATCGTGTTCTTCTGAGGGTTAGAATTGAGCTGGGCACCAAACTGAGCAGGGAGGTGGCCATGGCCAGCCTTCCACTGTGCAGCTGGTGGGACTTCGTGGCTCTTGGCACGAAATTCAGGAAAGAGACAAGCTGAATTATCCCATTAATTCTTTCTCTCTCTTACACACACACACACACACCTGCCGGACTACCTACTTTATCCGACTTGTTTGCCAGATTCTTTTTTTTTTTTTAAATTAAATGATAGCTGTGTACATTAATGTAATCATGGGGTACAGTGTGGTGTTTTCATATACAATTTGAAATATTTTCATCAAACTGGTTAACATAGCCTTTATGTCATTTTCTTAGTTATTGTGTTAAGACCTTTATATTCTACTCTTAGAAAGATTCACTTGTGCCCTCGTAAGATAAACCCTAGAGGTGATCCCTCCAATCACCCTCCCCTCCCCCTATTCTTAGGCTATAATTATGAAAGCATATGAAAGCTATAAATTAGTTTCATAACAGGGCTGTGTACATTGCATACTTTTGTTTGCCAGATTGTTATGGGATTGAATCAGTCTGCTGAATTAATCAGGGTGACCACCTACGGAAACACCCTCTTTCTTGGATGGGAGGTTCCCCCATGGCCAGGGCCATTCTCTGAGATAATACAATTACTTTTTTTTTTTAATACAAGAAAAATTACTTTCTGGTGAGCGAATGGCATAGCCATATAGAAACCGTATTTATTGGCTCAGCACCTATAGCTCAGGGGTTACAGTGCCAGCCACATATACCGAGGGCTTGAACCTGGCCCAGGCCAGCTAAACAACAATGACAACTGCACCAAAAAATAGCCAGGCGTTGTGGTGGGTGCCTGTAGTCCCAGCTACTCAGGAGGCTGAGGCAAGAGAATCTCATAAGCCCAAGGGTTTGAGGTTGCTGTGAGCTGTGATACTACAGCTTTCTACCCAGGGTGACATCGTGAGACTCTGTCTCAAAAAAATATATATGTATTTATTATACTTATTCTCAAAAAAAAAAAGATCACCCCCTCTATGTGTAAACTGAGAAAAATCTGTCTCTAGCTGCGCCTGACCTGCTGTCATAGAGATGCCCTTGGCTATTTTTATGCACAGGGTTTGGTGAAAATGCATTTTATACTCAGAAATCACTGCAGGTGTGACCGTAAGGGTTCTTACTAGAGTCAGGCAATAAGCACGGGAGGTAATGGATGTATCAATTAGCTTGTTTGGTCATTCCCCAGTGTATGCATTTGTCAAAGTATCATGCTGTACTCATAAATATATATGTAATTTTTGTCTATTTAAAAAACAATGGGCTTGGTGCCTGTAGCTCACTGGTTAGGGTGCTGGCCACATACACTGGGGCTGGTGGGTTTGAACCCTGCCTGGGCCTGCTAAACAACAATGACAACAACAACGGCAAGAACAAAAAATAGCCAGGTGTAGCGGGCGCCTGTAGTCCCAGCTACTTGGGAGGCTGAGGCAAGAGAATCGCTTAAGTCTAAAGTTTGAGGTTGCTGTGAGCTATGATGCTACAGTACTTTACAGAAGGCGACATAGTGAGACTCTGTCTGAAAAAAAGGAAAAAGAACAATGGCTAAAAATTTCCAAATTTAGTGAAAGTTAATACATTCAAGAATTTCAGTGAAGCTGAACTAGGATAAGCTTGGAGGAATCCATGCCTAGATCATTACAACAAAATTTGTGAGACCTCGGGCAGTGCCTGTGGCTCAAAGGAGTAGGGCGCTAGCCCCATATGCCAGAGGTGGTAGGTTCAAACCCAGCCCTGGCTGAAAACTGAAAAAAAAAAAAATTTTTTTTTATACAAGAAAAATTACTTTCTGGTGAGCGAATGGCACAGAATGATAGATGTTTTGTTATTTTTCAACATGCCTGCCTTCAGCACCATGATGGTGAATTTGGAAGGCTTTATCAGAACTTCTTTAAGAAAATGCTTCACCTGCTGTGTGTTCCTTGAACACATTTTCTAGAGCCTATTGTCCTTGGAATAGAAGAGAAAGCAACGGAAGGGGGGCAAGGAAAATACCAACAAGGACTGGAATTTCAAAGCTTTAGACCAGTGGTTCTCAACCAGTGGTTCCTCACCACAACATGAGGAACTGTATTAAAGGGTCTCGGCATTAGGAAGGTTGAGAACTACTGCTTTGGACTGACTAGGAAAAGGTAACTGGATTGAGCATTTATCAAAGAAAAATAACCGACGGTGTTGGAAATATAATTTGTGAATTTGATGAAAGCAGAAGGGTCTCTAAGATGAAAGCAACACTTTTTTTTTTTTTCTCTTTCTCCCTATCACCTGCCCCACAAGGGTCAAGTTGTCACTGGAACCTGGAGTCTAAATGATAGAAGAGATATATTTGTGTTTTAAGCAGGACAGGAGGGAGGTCTAGTTTAAATTTCACGTGCACTTGTTTTTAGATGATAACATTCTGAAGAACTGGATGAAATGGCTACAAATAAAAAGGGAAGTTTCTCCATTATCTTTCGATACATAAGCTGTAGCTTTCTGAGGAAATGGCAAAGAAATGATACAAGAGAATGGCTCAGAGTGGACAGGACAGGACACAATGGGCTTCGCTCCACGACCTCTGAGGCTGGCTGGACACGAAATTATGAGCAAAGAGCCTGTTTCCCCAGGGATATCAAATGTCCTGAAATTGTGCCCATATGACATGAGGTGCTTTTAACAGTCTCTTGTCTGGTGTGGCTGATTATCCCTCAATGAACTAGGGGAAATTGGTTTGTGTTCAAAACTTGCTATCTTGGAAAGAAAATTTGTATTTTTTTTTTTTTTTTTTTTTTGATAAAGGTGTTTTCAATCAATTTCCTTGCCTAGGTGAGCTGAGCTCTCTGAAAGCAGCCGGGCATGGTGGCGGCACGGTCAAGGATCGGTGAACCTCTTGGCTGGGATTACTCAGAGAAAAATGAAAGCTTTTTTTCATTTAGGTAAGTAGTTGTTGAAAAGTCATTCAATTTTTGTAGACTTCTGTTGAAGGGAAAGTATGATTTAAATCCTAAAACTCAAGTCATCTAATCACAGTATGAAGCTTTTAAGGAATGCTCCGCTCTTTGGGATATACCACTGGGATTAAAATGTCCTGGGAGCACAAAGTCCTCTTTAGCTAAAGCGTGCGTGTGGCATTGTTGCGATGTGGTTAGGGGTCACTGGCAACTCTGCCAAGTCCCCAAATCAACTCCGCTTCTAAATTTCATAACAGAAGGAAAAAAACCAGGGCCTGTCCACTTTTCTGGGTGGTGTCTCAATTGATCATTGTGGACCAGACTCTGAACACAAAAGGACTTTTGGAGAGTTTCTTTCTGGTGGAGGTCAGTTCTTTCTTGCCAAGTTACCCAATGCTTTTCTGCTTCATGGGAGAGCAAATGCCGTTTGCTATAGAGTCTCTCCCTCCCTCCCTCCCTCTTTCCTTCCTTCCCTCCCTCCCTTCTTTTTTGTAATTTCACAGTCTTAAAAAGAATAAATGTAAGGGCCCAGAAAGTAGACAGGGAAAAATCGTAGCTTCTGTGAGTCAGCTTGATTTTAAATTAGTCCAAAGGAGGGCTTAGATCATTGTGTATTTCTCAATGTTTTGCAGAGGAAGATTAATAAGCATTTTGGAGCGTGTCCTATTTTCAGAATAAATGAGGAATTGTACTGCTCCACTCTCTGTTTGTTCTTATTTTACAAGGAGGAAACCTATCCCCAGACAGCCACCTCAGGTCACCAGCTAGTTTGGGTTCGGAAGCAAAAATTGGGCAGTCACATGAGTGCACGGCCCGTTGTTCCTCTTTGACAAATTAGCCCGGGGACAGATGAACTCAGAGTTATAATCCTGAATGCCACTGTCTTCCAACATTGCTCTATCCCTTTGACATGCATCACATTTTACAACAGAGGCATTGAACACCCAGAACAAAGCCTCGCAGTTGTTTATGATTATTTATAATTGTTTTCCAGCCTAAGTCCTTGGTATTTAGCTTAGTGTTGATGTAGCCACACAGAGTATGTTCTAATATAGTAATTTTCAAGACGTGTTAACTTCAGAGAGGACACACCTGCTAGCTACAGGGCCACGCAGTGTTTTGGAGGAGGAATTTGTTAACCAGAATGCTGGGGGAAAACAGGGGGAGGGTGGGGGAGGACACAGCTCAGGTTTAGAGATGGGACAGCCTGGGTTGGAGTCTCGGGACCTCTCCTTGCCTCTCTTTTATCACCTTTTAAAGTGTAGGTAATGAAAGTACAAACCTCACAGGTTTGTTGTGGTGATCAGATGAATGCACATCTCTCAGCTCTCTAGAAGAGAGAGCTGTACGAGGCAAGGCTGCACACGGGTTTCCTTAGGCTGACTGCAAACGCTCTGTGCCTCCTTCACGCCAAAACTTCTGACGGAGGCAGCTCACACTGTGTGTGCCAGTGTGTGAGTGCGTGTGTTGTGCTTACACACAGCAACCTCTGTTATTACATCTTATAGAAAAGCAAATTTAATTTCTGAAATTAAAATTCAAATTTAATGTGCAGGAGAGGTGGCTTACACCTGTGATCCTAGCACTCTGGGAGGCCGAGGCAGGAGGGATCCCTTGAGCTCAGGAGATTAAGTCCAGCTTGAGCAAGAGCAAAAGAGCCCATCTCTACTAAAAATGGAAAAAATAGCTGGGCATTGTGGGAGGCACCTGTAATCCTAGCTACTCGGGAGGCTGAGGCAGGAGATTGGCTTGAGCCCAGGAGTTTGAGATTGCTGTGAGGTAGGCCGACTGCTCTACCCAGGGTGACAGAGTGAGACTCTGTCCCTTAATAAATCAATAAATAATTTAATTCCACTGAGAAAGCTGCTGGTAATAACAATTCCTTATCATGTTATTTCTTCTAGAGTACTAATCATGCTCAGGCATTAGTGATATCAGTGTATATTAACACAGCTAGTTATCAGGCCAGTCCGTCAAGGTAGGCGATACTGACTGAGTTTAATCAACAGGGCTGTAAGGAGCCAGCCCGAGCGTTTCTTCTGTAGGCGTGAGCTATGCATAGGTCTGTAGTCTGTTGGGAAGTGATGGCAGGGCGTGAAGGGCACCATTGAACATATTACCTCCTGCATTTATGAGCAGTTGTTTTTAAAACTACTAATTATTGCTCCTTTGGTTAAAATATATAATGTGCAACCAACTATTGTTAGCTATGGCCATCCTGTTATGCTACCAAATACTACATCCTCTTCTTTCTCTCTGACTGTATTTTTTTTTTTTTGAGACAGAGCCTCAAGCTGTCCCCCTGGGTAGAGTGCCGTGGCATTACAGCTCACAGCAACCTCCAACTCCTGGGCTCAAGCGAGTCTCCTGCCTCTGCTTCCCAAGTAGCTGGGACCACAGGGGCCCGCCACAACGCCTGGCTATTTTTTTTTTTTTTTTTTGGTTGCAGCCGTCTTTGTTGTTTGGCGGGCCCGGGCTGGGGATTCGAACCCGCCACCTTAGGTGTACGTGGCTGGCACCTTAGCCGGTTGAGCTATAGGCGCTGAGCCCTCTGACTGTATTTTTGTCCCCATTCACCATCCCCCACTCTATCCCCTTCTTCCCTCCACCCTTCCCAGCCCCTGGTAGCCATTATTCCATGTTCTACCTTCATGAATTCACTTTAAAAATTTTTGGCTCTTTTGAGGGAGAACATGTGAAATTTGTCTTTCTATGCTAGACCTATTTCAGTTAATATAATGTTTCCCCAGTTCTGTCCACGTTGTTGCAAACGACCTTTCATTTTTTATGGCTGAATAGTGTTCCATTGTGTATGGGCGCCATATTTTCTTTATTGTTGATGGACATTTAGATTAATTCCATACATTGGCTCTTATAAATAGTATCTCAGGGAACGTGAGAGTGCGGGTATCTCTTCTATATACTGACTGCATAAATACCTAGTAGTGAGATTGCTGGGTGATGTAGTAATTCTACTTTTACTTTTCAGAAGACCTTCCACAGTGGCTGTACTAACTTAGGGCCCCACCAACAGTGAACAAGGGGTCCCCTTTCTCCACATCTGCACAGCATTTGTCACTGCCTTATAGGAGTACAGCACCCCACGCTCAGACATGGCAGTTTAGCTTCATGTGCTCCCCACGGAAAATGGCTCTGAGATGGAATTCTTTTTCTCTGAGGACTCGCCTAGGCCTGCAGAAATGCAGAAATGTTTTCAGTTCTCACCAAAGAATTAACCGGAGAGCCTTCTTTTATAAGATCCATTGCATGGTGGCGAGATGATTTCTTATTGTAGTTTTGATTTGTATTTCTCTGATGATTGGTGATGTCAAGCATTGTTTCACATAGCTGTTGTCCAGATATGGCACAAGAAACCAACAAGCTTTTGGAATGATCATTCCACGTAAATCTAATCATCTGCAGAACTAGCTTGTCTGTGGTTCCTGCTCCAACCAAATGTGCCTTCTGTGCTGTTCTTTTGTTTTTTACAATTACAGTCTACTGTTCTGTATTTCCTTCTGTCTTTCACTTGGGAAAATCCCGTTTTAGATGGTTATCTTGAAGTCCTAGAAGGCGAGGCAGGCCCTTAGCCAGGAATTGCCATCCTTGTCCCAACTCTGACAGAACTGGGCTGAGTGGGAGTGGAAAGCATTTTTAGTTTCCTAAACTAGATTAAAAGTGGCCTTGGGTTATTTGCAGCTCCTTATCCACATGGCGGGACTATTTCTCTGCTGCTTTGAATGGTACTTGGTGAACTTGGAGGGAAATAGAGGTGGGGTGCGCAGAATGGGACCTGGTGGGCTAACCAGTCATAGCTCTGGAGGCCTAGCAGCTCCCCTGTCCCCTTGGCGCCCTGGAGCCCATGTAGGGAGGTAGTCCGGCCATCTCTATGATCTCAGCATCCCCACTGAGGCTCCAGACATCTAGTGAGCCCTGCTGGGGGCTGGCTCCGGTTGGGCAGCCCCGCAATATCAGTGTGTGCATGTGAGTCTCTGAGACGTGGCTCAGAGTCCCAGCAGCAAAGCTCACTGCTTCTGAGTCATTTTTGGCCAGATACATATGCTTTCAAGAATGGGGCCTTGAAAAGATGACTCACAATAGGATTTTTACTTTTTCAATTAAAAAGAAAGTCATGAGTTGCAAAGAGCAAGTTTTATGTTTCTTTTCCTTTGCAAAAATCTTGCGATGTCTTAAAATCACATTTTCAATTATCTGTTAGAACGGGCAGTTGTTCACTTTCTCTTTTCCTTGCCTTAACAACTTTTGCAGAAAGGGGGCAGGGAGGAAATCAGAGAGGGTTTTTTCCCTAGCTGATTATGTTGAGTGAGTTTAGCAAAATAATAATTAATTAATTAATTAATTAATTAAAAATATATATACACACACACACTCATATTACGGTACTCATCAGGACCAATTTTGTGACCGTGTGCCATCCATGGAAAAAAGAAATTACAAAGTCAAATGTAACCTCCCCTGCCCTTCAAAAAGATTCCTAGTTGAGCACAATTCCTTTCAGAACTGAAGGAAACACTGACGTGGAATAAGAGGATTTGAAAAGAAGAGAATTGCCTTAAACAATGGAAACCAATTCTTCTATACAAATTTTGCTTGAACACCAGGCAATTGTTTCAATTTTGAAATATCCAATAATTATCTGAAAGATGGTAAGCATGAAGGTTTAAATATATTTAGCTTATCCAGTTCAGATCTTTTACAATGAATTACTAAACGGAGTTTAATTCACCTGTTACTTGAACATTGATTACTAGACTACTTTTTGGAAGATGTAGGGTTTATGGCTGTGTAGGGCGATGAGATTTTCTGGGTATTTGTGTATAAGACGAAAATCTCTTGGAAATGCGTCATCACTATAATGAATGGCACAGATATCAGTGGATTAATCCAAATATTGATGTTACTTTCCCAACCTTTCTGAAACTATGTGAGCCATATTTCCAAAACCAAAAATTGCTTTTTCTGAACTTAGAGGCGGAAGTTATTTTTAAGCCTTCCAGTACTGTAAAAAGTGAAAGCTAGTGTTTGCTACACACGTTATAGATTGTTTTTGTTTAAAGGAAGATGATTATATCCATACACAATTTATGCATCGAGAAAATGTGGCAGAATTTGCATTAAACTGTTCCTAGGGAGGGATGTTTGGGTATGAGCCCAGGTGGAGTAGAATTAGGTGGAGAGGGATCAACATTGACTTTCTACACAACTCTATTTCTAAAGCACCCGTTTTACTTTTCTAGTTTGGAGGGGGAAAAATCTATTTTTTAAACGATGTGAATTTGAGATCTGGAAAAGAAGAATGGCAAGTTAGGACTCAGACTCGAAGGTGCCCTTCACAGAGAATTACGAAGAGACGCTAGAGGCTGATCTGCAGTTCACTTTTCTGCTTTGTTGCCCAGAAATTCATGGATCCACCCAGCCCCAGAGGAGCGAGGTGGCCTCATAGCTGGCCTTATGCTTTAAGCTTCTTCACCACATTGAATCCCTCAGGTTGTGAATTTTCAAAGTGGCCTTGTACACATTTTCCAACATTAAGCATCAAACTGAAACTCTCTCTCTCTGTTTTTTTTTTTTTAATACAAAAGGAAATTAAAGACTATTTACTCTCATAAATACCCTCTGGTAAAGTTAGCAGATTCACATTGAATGAATTAACATTGACTAAATCGTACAAATAAGATTTAGAGTTTTAATTAAAGAAAGGGCTGCCATAGTGTTGACCTGACCTATATTTAGTGCCGTGTGAACCCATTCGGGTGATTTAGTGGGTAGAACCCACATGCAGTGAGTCCTTCCTCTATTTTTGGCACCTCCCGTATATCACGAGATGGTTTGGGATCAGGAAAACAAAAACTGGAACAAAACCCCAGCTAGTTTTGAATGACGTCTCTCACCCCGACTGGGCTGCTCAGAGATGACAGCCTCGCAAAGCCTAGAGGTGGGGGGAAGGTGAACAGAAACCTGGGGTACGCTAGCTGAAGCTGAGCTTGCAAGACAGTTAACAGTGCTTAGCTAAGGAAGAGCGGGAGAATGGAGGCCGCGGAGAGAAACTGGGAGGGAGAGCACCTCCACGCGGGCCAACCCTGAAGCCCTGAGCTCTCCCCCGCCTGGACAATGCCCTGGATCTGCTTCTGCCCTACTCAGAGTTGCTGAGCAGGGCTCACCCGAGCATCAGTAACAGATCACCTACCTTCCCATTGCAATTTGGGTTTGGATAACCGTGAAAGCCTCCAGAATAAAATGAGAATTTACCGCATTGACTGCAGGGCCTTTCCTGAGTATATGGTACTGGCGTTCTGCTGACATCACGCTGTGCGCGTGGGTTCCCTGGAGCTGTGGGATTTCAGCCGCCCTATCTCCTCACCTCTTCCACGTTTTTTCCCCTAGAGAGCACCAACTTCACATGACTACACTTTGGAAGCTTTGCCAGTGGTTCTCAACCTTCCTAATGCCGCGACCCTTTAATACAGTTCCTCATGTGGTGGTGACCCCCAACCATAAAATTATTTCCGTTGCTACTTCATGACTGTAATTTTGCTAGTCTTATGCATTGTAATGTAAATATCTGATATGCAGGATGTGTTTTCTGATGGTCCAAAGGGGTCACGACCCACAGGTTGAGAACCGCTGCAAGCTCTCATGTTTTCCTTCAGCTGTGGGCTCTCAGCTTCAAACTGGGACTGCCTCATAGCCGGTGTTTTAAAGCTGCAGCAGAGGCTGGGATATGCTGCTCCCTCAGGGACACAGGGCACTCGTGCTTATCATCTGGCCATTCTTAGCATGTCTGTTTTATTCTCATGGTTGAAACGTGGACGCTGCTCTTAGAAACCTCTTGTTTACGTCCAAGCAGACTGTCCCAGAGGGTGCTGCCATCAAGGCCGTCATTACCAACTAACCAATGCACCTGTGACCACTGAAGGCCTCATTACCAACTGACCAATGCACCTGTGACCTACTCAAGGCCGTCATTACCAACTGACCAATGCACCTGTGACCTACTGAAGGGGGTCATTACCAACTGACCAATGCACCTCTGACCACTGAAAGCTGTCATTACCAACCAAGAGGATCCCGGAGAGACATCCGAGGGAGGAGGGTGTACAGGCACAGGATGGATTTTCTTCAGGCACATTGGTTTTGAGTGTGCCACAGGATACCCAGGTGGACAGATACATCCAGGAGGTGACTGGACATGGACTCGGAAGAGGACTGGTGAGGAGAAGGCGAGTTTTGGATGGAGACCCAGCAGAGGAGTCCTCCTAGCATGCATCCCCCACGGAAAGACTGAACACTCAAGCAGCCCCAGGCAAGGAGCACATCCCAGCCCGAGGGTGAGGGACCGGCACCTCAGCTTGCCAGAGGAACCTGTGAGAAAGGAGAGGGCGAGAGCTGCAGTAGGAGACAGGGAAACAGCAACATCTGGGTGGTGAAGAGACTCAGGGAGGAGGGGACAGCGGCTGTTTTTAAGTGAGAGATGATATGTGCAGTCTGCGGCCAAGAGAAGGCCCCTGTGGTGTCGATGCTGCTGCTGGAACTCGAGACACAGTCAGGGGACCCCAGGTCTGCCTGTGGAGCCCCATCTGACTGGCACAGCCATCTCTCTGCTCTCCTGGATGCACTAGCAGGCACGGCTCAGTGCCTTCCTCATCTGTATTTGCCTGTTTGCTGACCAACAGTATCTCACACACACATATGGCCCAGCAGTGTGTGCAGCCAGCGTCACTTGTGATTACGGCCTCCCCTGCAGCTGGAAGGAGTGCTGTGG
Source organism: Otolemur garnettii (assembly GCF_000181295.1). Classification (NCBI taxonomy): domain Eukaryota; kingdom Metazoa; phylum Chordata; class Mammalia; order Primates; family Galagidae; genus Otolemur; species Otolemur garnettii. The sequence continues at coordinate 6,422,960 of NW_003852460.1, read as the reverse complement.
GAATGACATACTGGGACAGTCTGCTGTACAGTATCTCATGCACGGATGGCCTAGCAGTGTGTGCAGCCAGCCTCACAACTTCCCCTTGCACCTGGAGGGAGTGGCCTGGAAATGACATGCAGGCCTTGAGTAGGTCACAGATGCATTGGTCAGTTGGTAATGATGGCCTTCACTTGGTCACAGGTGCATTGGTCAGTTGGCAATGACGGCCTTCAGAAGGTCACAGGTACATGTGGTCAGATGGTACTGATGGCCTGCAGTTGGTCACAGGTGCATGTGGTCAGATGGTACTGATGGCCTGCAGT
>NW_003852460.1:6409387-6422067 GCF_000181295.1 Otolemur garnettii | reverse complement strand
AGGTGCAGTGGTCAGATGGTACTGATGGCCTGCAGTAGGTCACAGGTGCAGTGGTCAGATGGTACTGATGGCCTGCAGTAGGTCACAGGTGCAGTGGTCAGATGGTACTGATGGCCTTCACTTGGTCACAGGTGCATGTGGTCGGTGAACACCTTCAATTCAGTCTCAGTTCTCCCAGCCCCTCGTGCCTTGCACCACTGCTCACACCAGCTTCACCATCTAGCTCCCTGTTGGCCGGAGTCTTTGTGGGGTTGTCCGTACTGCTAGCTTCTCCCCAGTTTAATCCATCCTCGCCACTGAGCCTGGGCATTCGAACACAGATCCAGACAAATTGTTGCATTGGGTGACAATGCAGGGTGGACCTTTATTTCTTCATCCCAGCCCTTACTCTCCTCCCTGGGAACTTGCTATGCCTGTGGTACTCATCATGGTTTCACTGGCTCCTGGGAGGACGTCCCCAAGGGCCACACCACATCCAGTGGGTACTGGGAGCATGTCCTCCAGGGCCACAGCAGATCAGGGGCTCCTGGGAGCGTGTCCCTGAGGGCTACACCTTCGTGGCTTCTTTTTTTTTTTTTTTGAGACAGAGCCTCAAGCTATCCCCCTGGGTAGAGGGCCATGGCATCACAGCTCACAGCAACCTCCAACTCCTGGGCTCAAGCGAGTCTCCTGCCTCCGCCTCCCAAGTAGCTGGGACCACAGGCGCCCGCCACAACGCCCGGCTATTTTTTGGTTGCAGCCGTCATTGTTGTTTTGGCGGGTCCGGGCTGGGGATTCGAACCCGCCACCTTAGGTGTACGTGGCTGGCGCCTTAGCCCGTTGAGCTACAGGCGCCGAGCCATCCTTCGTGGCTTCTTTGTGCTACTCTCTCAGCCCGGAACACCTCCCTCCACACTGTCGCCCAGGTCAAGTGTGACTTTACCCAGCTTACCTTTTCCACACCCTCTTCAGCTTCTGCCCAAACCCAAACCAAAACGGTGTATAGCTTTTATCATGTTTTATTTTACTTGGTTGCTTGTGTATCTTTTCCTCTTTCCATCATTAGTACTCAGACCGCAGGGATGCTATTTTATTCTCTTTTTATCTGGAGCATTTAGCACAGTGCCTCGTGATACTCAGTAATTGTGTTAAATTGAATTGTAGATAATCTGCTTGAGGTTAATGGAGAGTCAACGTGGTGAAATTTTACTCGTCTAAGGAGAAGGGATCGCCTGTATTTATGATGTGCATTAAAATCTAATGTGTTCGTTTTTAACAGAATCCTGAGTAAACCTTTTGGTAGAAAATTGTCTGGTAGTGTTTTCTCTGTAGTAATGCTTCCAAATCTCCCAGCCTCTATTTGTGAGATTTGATGCAGTAAACACGATTAATATAAATGTTTACTAACCCGGGCTCCAGGGCAATTCCACCTGCAGGCTGCAGCTGGAGAATCCATCCTAAGTAATTGTTAAGTGTGGTTTCCTTTCTCCTGCGATGTTCCGTGAGCCTCTTTGTTGCAAGCACGCATAAAACTGGTGTGAATGGCGTTTGATTTATTGCATGTGATGGACATAAATTTGTTGATTTTAGATCGACCTATTCATCATTTTTTTTCCTTCTGGGGTCTCTACACATCCCCTCATGAATTGTATGTACTTTATCTAATAGCTTAGCTTTATAACTTCTGTCCGTCCAAATGAAGCTTAAACCTCTTTACTTAACAACCTTCATTGATTCTAGTCTTGGACAGGTTATAGAAACAAACTGGCCTTGATGAGGGAATGTTAGTCATGTCAGGATGGCAGAAAGGTTTAGGACATGTCTCCTCTGGCTAGGTGGTTAGAGATTTCAGTGACCATAACCTCTGGTGTAACCCGGCTTCCTTTAGACACTGGGAGCTTGAGTCTCTCCTTGATTTTTTTCTTATTCAATAACAGCATCTCTCAGATAGGTGAGGCTTTTAATAATGAGATAGTAGGATCGTTTCCTTCCTTTGTGATAGATTTAATGTGCAAACAAGTAAAATTACACATATTCAAACCGTCTGTATAAATAGCCAAGTGATATTGAGCACTACACTTCTACTTGTGTATTTGGGTGGTGATTATCTTATTTCAACATTCATCATAAGCAACATAAATGCAAAATTGTCCTGTTTTTCTACACATATACTGTTACTTCACTTTTTTTTTATTAAATGATAGCTGTGTACATTAATGCAAACATGGGGTGTAGTGTTTTCATACACAATTTGAAATACTTTCATCAAACTGGTTAACATAGACTTTGTGTCATTTACTTAGTTATTGTGTTAAAACTTTTATACTCTAGTTCTAGAAAAGTTCACGTGTACCCTTGTTAGACAGACCATACAGGTGATCTTTCCAGTCACCCTCCCACCACCCATCTGTTCTTCTCTTCCCTCCCCTACCCCCTCCCCATATTCTTGGGCTAGAATTAAGTTGTAGCTTTCATTCGAGATCTATAAATTAGTTTCATAATAGGGCTGTGTACATTGGATACTTTTTCTTCCATTCTTGTGATACTTTGCTAAGAAGAACATTTTCCAGTTCCATCCATGTAAACATGAAGGAGGTAAAGTCCCCATCTTTCTTTAGGGCTGCATAGTATTCCATGGTGTACATATACCACAGTTTATTGATCCATTCGTGGATCGATGGGCACTTGGGCTGTTACTTCTTAATAAATACAGGCAATCTAAACAATTGCCTGCATAGCAAATCATTAAAAATCCTAACGACTATAAATGCCAATGTCATTTATTTTTCTTTTGAAGTTTTTCTTGCATGGAAAAGCCATTTCTTGGTCTTCTTCTAAAAGCAGCCTTTTTTTGGGTGAGATTATTTTGTAAAGCAAACCACTATCAGGTGGAAAGAAAACATTTACAGAAAAGTCCAATTTGGATTCAATTGGGGGTAGAAAACTGCATTAATATCCAGGGAATAGGGTTCATCCAACCCATATTCAGCAGCCTAGGGGATGACGGGATGGAGCTGTTTCCATAGCTAGAATGACGGGGGGGAGAAACCAAAATAAAACTCTCTGTGTCCACTCAGTCATCAGAGCAAAGAGACTCAAAAACTGGGATCCTGCCAGGGCGGTGCCTGTGGCTCAAAAGAGTAGAACACTGACCCCATATACAGGAGGTGGTGGGTTCAAACCCATCCCTGGCCAAAAACTGCAAAAAAAAAAAAAGTGGGCTCCTGCCAGCTATGGGGGTGGGGTCTACAAAGAGGGGCACCTCCCTTTGCTGACTTTCTTTTACTTCTGTTTACAGCCCCATTCCTATCTGATTGTGCTAACGTCTCATCAGCTTCTAACTTGTGTTCCCTCCCAGAAACATTGACCTTTTAAAGAAGAATTGTAAAGTATTTGTTAAAAAAATCAAGAGTAAGCTCGGTGCCTGTAGCTCAGTGGCTAGGGCTCCAGCCACACACACCAGAGCGGGCTGGTTTGAACCCAGCCCGGGCCTGCCAAACAACAATGAGAACTAGAACCAAAAAATAGCCAGAGGGCATTGTGTCAGGTGCCTGTAGTCCCAGCTATTTGGGAGGCTGAGGCAAGAGAATCACCTAAGCCCAGGAGTTTGAGGCTGCTGTGAGCTGTGACGGCACAGCCCTCTACCCAGGGTGACACAGTGGGAAACTGTCTCAAAAATAAATAAATGAATGAATAAAGTCAAGAGTAAAAGAAAAGGAGTGTACTATGATGAAAAACAAGAGACCCCTTTTTTCCTCTGGGGTTGACCCCTCGAGAGTAATTTCCAGAGAGGTGTATGAGGCTCAAGTGGTACTCCTGGAGATTTTAATGTCCAGGAAGCTCCAATGTCAGGTGGCACTGGCATTCTGGTCACCCCTCTTCTTCTAGGGAAATGTTCAGCCCCAGATGGGACTTGTCATTCTTGGGGTGAGAGAAAAACAGAAATTATTTGGCTTCACGAACTTGCCAAATGGCTTTGGGCCCATTGGTGTGTTTTTCTGGGGATGGATGAACTTCAGGCTTTCTTGGTTTTTTAGACACACAATGTGTCAACTCTAAGGGCCTCATCTTATCCTTTGATTATGTACTTTGAACTTTCTGTACTTGCCACTGACTCTATCAAACTCCCCCCAAGCCCTGTGGTGCTTGGAGAACAGTGAGAAGGTGAAGAAATCTCCTTCCTTTCGTGTTTTGGGCAATGGCTCGCTACAGAGATCCTTCCCATCTGGCTGGCGGAAGACCCATGCATTGCCCTTGTATGCCCAGACCCAGGCACTCCAAGTTCCCATTTTCTGCCTCGTAAATGGTGAGCTAAACCACTTATCCCCACTGAGCAACGGAACCAAGTGTTTGTGACCCAGGCTGCCCTGAGGGCAAAGCACCCATTGGTCCCCCATACCTCACGCTGTCTAGTCCCATTTACTTCTCTTTATAAAAGAGAAACCCTTTTTCCTGACTCTCAAGATGCTGTGGCCATCAGCGGTCCCCTATTGCAATATCACTCGCTGCTCCCTGAAGCAATGGTCCCTGCCCTCCTTCTCATGCCCTCACCATTAGAATAAAATCTCCCCTCACCGAGCTCAGATGTACTAGTATTTCTTACTTCACAGTACCCTCTAGAAACAGGACTTGAATCACTTTTTGCAGCTTCCCCTGGAATTCCCTCCTGGCCTTTGAGGGTGATGTGGTACCCAATGAAAGGAGAGACCCTCCGCGAGCTCCCCTCACTCTGCCAGTCTCCAACTCAGCCTCCTGCTGGTCTTCCAGCACCTGCAGCACTGGGCATCTCAAGTCCTCTGCCAGTGCCTCTGGCTTTGAGGGACCCTATCCTCTCTTCCCTGAGTCTTTGCCGCTCAGCACTCTCTGCCTCCCTTCCTCAAGCCACGTTGCTTGTTTTCTCCCTGGATGTCTGCGCTTTGGATGGGAGCAGGGTGCGGATTCTGTTCTGCACAGTCCTGCCGTGCACTACTGGAGCTCAGACAAACACAAGACAAATGGCTGAGCAAACACAGGGAAAGTGATCGCCAGCCGCCTCCGTGTTTGGTTTTCTGTGCATGTTGGGGAAGTGCGATGTTTTCTGCTCCAGCGGTGTACAAACACGACATGCTTTGACTGCAAACGAGGAAACCAAAGTGGAACAACCTTTTGATCAGGACCAGAGTTTACAATTATAATAAGTGGTCTGTGACATTTATCTAGCTTTATGCATCAAAATACTGAATGAGTAAGTTAAAAATGGGAGGGCTTTCTAAGACTTGAAATAGGGCAACTGTTTCACCTGCTCTCCGTATGCAAAAACACCTTGATGAATGAGCCTGCTATGAGGTTAAGTAACTTTCCTGGGTGCACTTTCCTGATGGTCCCCAAAGAGTTAGCTTGGCACCCTTGGGTAAACCCTCTGGGCCCCAAGGAGCAGTGTGCTTCGCACAAGGTAGAACAAATATATTTCTTTTAGCATTTATTACCCAATAGAACAAACAACAGAAGTTGTTACTGAGGAACAGCTGTTGACACAGAAAATTACCTGGAGAAATTTTCTTTTTTTTTTTTTTTTTAACTAGGAGAAATTTTAAGTGATATATTTTCACATGCTCATGTAAATTCCTGTGGGTTTTTTTTTTTTTTCCTTCCTCCGATTCTGTAGATTTCTGGACAGTGAAATTAATGGCCGCCTGTCATCTGGATGGATGTTGTCAATCTGAAGGTGTTTGCTCTTAGTGTTTGCTAAGGAACCAGGCTGTGTTCCTGCTTTCTTTTCATTTGTGAACAAATATTTGAAGGAGAATGACTACTCGGAGCAAGTACTAAGTCATGCAGTACTGATGGGCTGAAGGGATGCTTTGCAGACAGGGAGGAAGTTGAACGTCTGCTGCAAACACAACGTGCCTTATGGCCAACTCCCCTCCTCCTTCCCTGTGAGTCGGTGAAGGTCCCGATCATCAGTCACCCCCACAGGGCGATCGGCACAGGCACTCTGCAAAATTTCAAACAAGGAATTATAGAGCCAGTCACGAATAGGTTCACATATTATCCCAATGAATATAAACAGAAATCTTGTTACTAGAAATGTTGCTTCTACTAATGATATGTTTGGGAAAAATTAAATAGTAACTGCTGATGGTCCTTACTTTCCTTTGTTACTACACAGCCTGGTTTTTATTTTACCAACTGTGAAATTCCCTTATTACTATATTTACAGTTTCAGAGTCCTTTGGGGAAGAGGAAGGGGGAGATTTTCTTATCATCTGTATAATGATAGCTTACTTATGTTCTCAGTGTAATTACATCATATTATTTAATCACCAGTGAACTGATTTCTTACTAAATGATCCAAGCCTGTTCTTGCAGTTATTTTTCTTGTGTTTTCTTTAGAGAGTGCAATATGGATTCTGTCAAGAAATGTCTGTGTTCTTTCAAATCATGATTAAGACAGAGCTCTTGTGAATATGGTCTCAGACAAAACAGTAGGACGTGATTTTTAAGGCCTGTCGAGGACTCATTGTTTTTTGATGATGAACTTAGATTACTTGGGTGAAGATCGAGGTCACAATTCTTAGGAAAACCAAGCAATTCTTAATAATTTGTGAGCATTATTAATTTTGAAGAATTGTATTGCTCCTTTGGCAATCTTGATGACTTTGCAATAATTTTTAGCAAAGTTTCCAAACAGTGAGGAACAGCCACCCCTATCATCCCCCTCAAATTCTCCCACCCCTGAGGCGTTATTATAGACGGTACCTTCAGTGCTACAGAACCTGACTGATTTACACATAGGAAAAGACACCTTAAAGTTATTCCTCAGAAGGGTTTAAGCAATTTTACATGTTCTCATAGTTGCTTCAGAGCTTTTGGAAAGGAACACAGTGGTGCAGAAACGGCCTCAGCTTCTGGTCCGTCTTCTCCCCAGAACTGGACCACGCCATTTACATCATCTTCCTTGTACTCTATTAATATGGATCCTTCTGAATTAAAAGAAAAATGTACACAAATAGCTTATTTTACCAAAGAAACTTTTCAGCTTGGTTTTTCTTACTCCACTTAGCACTGTATTTTCAAGTTTGTCCGTGTCTGCGTGTGAAGCTCCAGTTTCTTCATTTTAATGAAGATAACGTGATAGTTCATGTTATGAATTCATCAGTCATAAATGATCCATTTTCCTATTGCTGGATCCCAGATTTTTTCTGTTTGGTTGTTTGATTTGTTGCTTTCTACAGTAAGCAGTGCTGTAAGCCAATATCTGGGTGCTGCTCTCCGTGAGGGCACGGGGGAGGGGGGGTGTTTCTCCAGAGCGTGTGCCTGGAAGCAGAATGGCCAGGTTACACAAGAGACTTGTTTTGAACTTGAATACAATTCATGAATTGCCTCCCAAGGGGGTTGTGCCCTTATCCTTCCCATCAGCTCCTGTTTTCCCACACTCCTGGCCTCATCACTTTTTGTTTTGGCCAGTGTGACTTGTGTGAGGTCACATGTTCTTTTTTGGTTTTTAATTTACTTATTTAGTAAGGTCACTTCTTTATCTTGGTGCTTCCAGATCTTGCGCAATTTCAGCAATCTTTCTTTCCTAAGTTTTTGGTTACAGCCTACGTAAGCAATATGTTCCAACAGAGTAAATGTGATTGATGTGGTTGAAAGTTTGCCTTCTTGGTAGAGATTACGCTTCCCTTGCAGGACGGCACTTACCAGGGCGTGATGCAGACAGCCAGACACTCTGGTAGTTGTGATGATCAGCCTTCCGCAGGGGGTCTCAAAATGCCACAGGGTGAAGATGCTCCTCTGCCGGTGACAGAAGGAAATTTCCCCAATGAATGGATGGATGGATGGATGGATGGGGGTGTGTCTTGGGTGGACAGGTGCACAGTGTGGGATTATTGGACAACACGCAAAAGTCATTAGCTCTCTTATGTTTATTGGTAGCTTCTTTCCAAGCTGTTACACGTGCTTTTCCCTTTCTTTTCTTTTTTTTAGATACAGCGTCAGGGCATCATCATAGCTCACAGCAACCTTGCTGTGCCTGGCCTCTGCTTGTTCTGTTGTTCGTGGAGGGCCTTTTCTCTTCTCCTGCTAGACCTGGTCAGGGTGCACCGCTGCTCGTGTGGCTCTGGTGTGCTCCATCTTCACATCCTCTCTTTCAAACTCTCCAAATTTTGTTCTATTCCATTGATCTTCTTTCCGCTTCTTCAGGACACCAGCTCTTTACTGCCACAGGGCCTTTGCACATGCCGTTCCTCCTGCTCGAAGGATTTGTGGATTTAATTTTTCCATAGAAAGAGGAAAAACACTCAACGAACATCCAGTGGATCAAGAAGCAGCTTATAGACAACCACAGGCTCTGTGAGATTCCAATGGAGTGCTTCAGAGTCGCCAAACAAAAGGCCAAATTCAAAGCTAGGATCAGCGCATGTTCCTTCAAGCTGAGTCTTTCCAATTTTACACTAGAAAAACAGGAAGCAATGACTACAACATAAGCTGTGCATTTGGACAAAAGCAAAACATTGTATGTCATTTTTAAAGCTTTATTTTTGGGGTTGGGGGAGGCAGAGGGGATGTTTTTATAATAACACTAAGTGGACTTGGGTGATGGTGCAATTTAAAATAATCAGCAGTAATCAAGCTTATTGGGCAACACCAAAATCAGATGCAATGTGGGACATTAATAATTATTGAATGTTGTTGCCAGCATTGGCTATAAAAAAGGGACTAATTGTGCCTTCCCGGCTAACAGAAGGCTGCGCCGAGAGGGATACCCTTTGAAAGTGTAGGGTGTAATTGGTGGGTTGAGGAGAGATGGTGCATTTTAGCTGTTGGGGACATTTCTATGCTGACTTGAACGCCATACAGTAAATGGGGGTGGGAAGGAAGTTATTGGCTGTTAAGGGAGCTGCCTGTGCTTCTCAGACAGAGCTAGGTCTTCAAACCAGGCCGAGAAGTGACAGAACAGGACTCTGGGTGAGCGCCTGCAGACTGGGCTTTCAGAGTTGCTGCACAGCGGGGGTGCCAAGTCAGAGTTAGCTCCTAGGAGACAGAGGTAAGTGAGAAGCAGCCCGTGGACAGGAAAGCGCACAGGTGGCGGACGGATGCACTTAACAGAAGCGCAGGTGCGCTGTTTTCTGCATTGCCTACTGAACTGCTCAGGGCGTTCCTACAGAACGCATGCGCAGTGTGTGCTCACGTGAGCCAGGCGGCGTCCCAGCTCCGCTGTGCCTCGGGACATGATTTGAAGCACATCCCATGAACTCTCTGAGCCTCGGTTTCCTCTTCTGGCACAGCCCTTCTGAGAGGTGAGGCGAGCCCTGGGAAGCAATGCTAAAATACCAGCTCATTACTGCTGCAGGGCCTTTGCACGTGCCCACCTGGTTAGCTTCCTAAGTACGGAGTCCCTGTGGGGGTCTTGCCTTGGTGCTCTCCAGGAAGGTAGGCACTTCGGAGTATTTAACCTTGCATTAGGAAAGCCCAGCCGTACCTGTAGCTGGATGCTTCCGTCTAACCAACAGTGCTCAGATCAACAGGGGGAAAAAAAAAAAAAAAGGCAGGGGAGCCGCTTTCACCAAGCTGTAACAAGGCGCAGAGCTCAGGGAAGGGACCCGGGAGAGCCTTCTACGCCTGTAAAGCCGGTGGGCATATCACGTTCCCACCCTTCTGGCAGGGCAGCCACCTGACGGTCGGGGCACACGTGGCAGATGACCAACCAAAGACTTTGAACAAGGACTCTGGCTGTGAGAAATACAAGATTAAGTAAGGGAAGCTGAGTCTGCGTGCCTTCTCCATGGAGAATAGAACAGAGCAGGAAGGACATGGAGCTTTGCAGATGGAGTCTCCATCTCTCCAAATGGTCTTTTCACTTCAGAACAGAGCTGGTGCGGGAGCCAGAAGTTTGGAGCGCTAGCGCCCCTCTCCTGTGCTGGCCTGGCCACTGGGTCTCTTTGAAACGAAATACATCCTGCCTCCGCCTCTGTGTATCTCCTGCCCGGTCCTGCCTGTGCTGACCATCCCCTAATTGAAAGCCAACCTGGCTGCAGGACACCCGGCTGTGGAGTCCAGATGCACAGTTGGTGCCCCGTGTGGTGGGACGCAGCAAAACACACCCTACCTCCAAATGTGGGCAGGAAGGATTCACGTCATCCGAGGAGAGTGTGCCCTCCTGGAAATGCTTCACCCCTTCAGCTCCTAGTGACAACTAGCGGTGGCCCTGACGGTGGCCTGTTTATCCAGGTAAGAAGTGGCTTTTTTGCCTTTCTCTGATTAAAAACAACATGGGTACAGTCACTCTCTCCCACCTTCCTTATTTTTATGAAGGGCCTTTTAAACACACACACTTGCATTGGACACTTTTTCTGCTGGGGTGGCCCCATATGATAGAATCAGCTTTAACGTAAAAGCCAAAGATAAGTGAAAATTTAAAGGTCATCAGGTAGCCTCCACAGTACAGCATTTATACGGCAACAGCTGTGAAGTTACAGCTCTGTCCTGCTCTAAGAATGATGCTGGCAGGTAGAGGATTGTAGAAATAAATGCAAGGTCACTTGGTCCAGCTTACTGCAAACCTGTCCTCTCTAGGTGCTTGGAACTCTGGGTGAAGTTCTTAATTCAATCTCAGACAAGAAGGCAAACGTGTCACTTTATCTAAAATTGGGTCTTTTTGCATGCATTTAGAGCAAAAACAAACAAGGCCCCACATCAAGAGTTAAGAGTAGAAATTACTAGCCTGGCTTTAAAATGAGCAAATGGATTTGATTTTTATGCCTTGTGGTCAGGAAATCTGGCTCGTCCAGGAATGTGTGTCATCGCCTCACAGGAAAGAGATGTAATGTGTTCTTTAAAATGATTAAGAAAAAAAAATGTCTGCTTAGTTCTATATAAATATAAACACCTATCTTGATTTAGTATTTGAAAAATTTGTGAAGGCCTGTTATAGTCATTATCTTATTAATCATCCCCAGTTCTATAGAAGTTGTTTTCACGCCTTGTTAGGAGCTGAATTGTACCTCCCTAAACACATATGTTGAAGTCCTAACCCCCAGGGTCACACAAAGTGGCTGCATTTGGAGACAGGGCCTTTCAAGGTCATGGGCTTTCATGTAATAGGATTGGTGTCCTTATAAGCAGGGAAGATCAGGACACAGACACACACACAGGGACACAAGGGACTGTTTACACGTCTACATGCAAGGAAGAGAGGCCTCAGGAGGGGCCAGCCTGAGATACCTTGATCCCGGGTCTGTGAAAAAATAAATGTCTGTAGCTTACATTCCCAATCTGTGGTACTTTGTTAAGCTAGCTCTGGGATTAGGCACTGACCTAACGGTATTTGAAGTGTTTTAAAACTTATGAAAAGAGTGAGAATCGAAGTAAGTGGCATCAATGAGAAAGGTCCCTAGACCAATCTCTTTAAGACGGTATAATAAATAAAGATTGGGTCTACTCAAAGGGAAGTTGGTTAATGTGATATCTGGTTAGCTAGCCTACTAGCAGACAGAAAAGTGTGTACTAGTTCATTACCAACCCCTCACTTCCTCATCTTTGCCTATGACGTGGCTTTTCCTACTTGCCACTACTGGTATTGGGGTGAGATGCAATGCTTCTGCTGTGGGGGAGGCTGTCTGGCCAACATGGGGTGCTGAGCAGAACCCCAGGTCATACCTTACTCAATGCCAGTAGCTCTCTCCACTTCCCAATGCGGACAACCCCAAACACCTTGAGACCCAATATCCCCGGGTTACAAACTCACCCCCGTCCCCAGTGGACAGCCACAGGTTTACAGGCATTGCAGGTGACCTGAAACTCGAACAAACACTGCCCCTTGCAGTTTTTTCTAATCTGGCCTGCAGACCACCTGGGGCAGGTGGAACAATGGCCAACACTTTCCCCCAAAGACACCCACCCCCAAGCCGCTAAGTGTGTTGCTTTACATGGCAGAAGGGAATTTGCAGATGCAATTACAATGATGGGCCTTGGGATGAGGAGAGAACCCTGGGTTATCGGGTAAGAGGGTGGGGGTGATGCCATCATGAGGACCCTTAACATCAGAGAACCTTTGGCAAGTTGCAGTCCAGGAGAGAGAGAGAGAGAGAAGTGTGAGGACAGAAGCAGCGTCAGAGAGACGAGGTGATCTGCCTCGCAGCAAGAGGAAGGTGCCATCACCGCAGGTGGCCTCTAGTAGCTGAACACTTGAGGAAGCAGATTCTCCCCAGAGCCTTGGAAGGAACACAGCCCAGCCAACAGTGTGGCCTTAGCCTGGCGAGGCTCTCGGCAGACGTGTGATCCCCCTGTGCTTCTACAGTGCAAGGAACACAGCCTGGCCAACAGTGTGGCCTTAGCCTGGCGAGGCTCTCGGCAGATGTGTGATCCCCCTGTAGATCCCCCTGTAGGGTAATAATAGACTCATGATGTTTGGAGTCACTCACTTGATGGCAGTTTCTTATAGTGTTAGAAGTGTTAGAACTTCCAACCCCACCTCTGTGAGAGTGCCTGGGGTAGGCTACACGTGAAGCTACCCAGGCTGTGCGCATAGCAAAAGAATCGGAATTTTTCCGGGGCCAGGGCCCATAAACCTGCATTTATAACCAGCACACAGCTAGGAATTTTTGGCATTCAAAAATCTGAGGAGCATTGCTTGTGTGTGTAAGGCTGCTTTCCCGTGTGGTCGTTATACTCACTTCTTTTTTTTTTTTTTTTTTTTTGAGATGGAGCCTCAAGCTATCCCC
>NW_003852460.1:6401590-6408966 GCF_000181295.1 Otolemur garnettii | reverse complement strand
AGTGCTGTTTCTTTATTCTCTTGGGAGGCATCTGATTCCAAGCAGGCCTTTCTGACTCGGTATTCCAGATAGTAGGGAAGTTCTGCTGCCTAAGCTATAACATGGTGGCACTGACAGGTCTCTCTGCTCAAAACAAACTCCAAGGCCCCGACATTGACCAGGTCCCGTTGCCACGGTGAACTCTGGAAACAGGGTTTTAGTACAGGAAGAATCCGACAGGCTCTGGACTGGCTGTACCTTGCACCGTCACCACTGATGTGGGCCCCCGGGTGGCAGGCATGGCTGATATTTTGCTGTGACCACAGCTTCCAGGATGGATCAGGGCCTCTGGGCCCCCGCAGGTGTCTTGCCAGCCCCTTCTCGGTTGTGAGGCTGGAGCACACCGTTATCCCTGAGGGGGTAGGAGGCTTTGTGAGGAAAAGACAGAGCAGCTCGGGCTGGGACTTGAGGGAGGTTATCTCGGCACAGGTATGGAGAGAAAAGATGGAGCGATAATACAGAGTTTTGTCTCTCTCCTATCATGCCTTCACGTGGGTGTGCCAGGGCTTTCAAGTTCAGAAGAAGGAATTTTCCACACAATTATATCCCTAAAAATAGCGCTATAAAACTGATGACTTCATCAGGAAAAGTAAAGTTGAACAAGATGTTCTGAAACTTTAATTTCAAAAGAACGATGATGCGCCTATTGTCCTATTGCTGAATTTTCCATAATAAGGAATCAGTATTTGTCAGTCCAGTACCAAGAATTTGATTATTATCCCCACTCTCTCCGATGATGTATACATTTTTAAATCTCTTTGGAAGACTCCATTGGAAATTCTTATAGGCTTGGTATCAAAATGACATAATGATGGATATATTGGCCTAGGATTTCAAACTTGTCCTTTTTCTTGAAAAAGTTAAACTCATACAGATACTCTCAAAAAGCTAAACATAGAATCATCATACAATACAGCAAATCTGCTCATGGGTATATAACACAAAGAATTGAAAACTGGAGCTCAGATAGCTCCTTGCCTGTTAATATTCATAGCAGCCTTATTCACGATAGCCAAGAAGTGGAAATAACTCAGATGTCCACTGGCAGATAAAGGAATGAGCAAAATGTGTATGTCCATCAATGGAACATTATTCAGCCTTAAAAAGGGATGGAGTTCTGAAGTGGTGCCTGTGGCTTAAAAGGGTAGGACGCCGACCCCATATGCTGGAGCTGGCGTGTTCAAACCCAGCCCTGGCCAAAAAAAAAAAAAAGAGACAGAGTTGTGACATACGCCACAGACATGAATGAGGACGTTATGCTAAGGGGGATAACGCAGACACAGGAGAAGTGTTGTTATTCCACTTACATGATGTAATAATTAGGGCAGCCCAGACTGAGAGTGGGAAGGTGGCTGCCAGGGACAGGAGGGAGGGGGAGGGAGAACTAGTGTTTGAAGAGGACAGAGTTTCACTCTGGGATAATGAGAAGCTGCTGGAGGTGGACGGGGGCTGTTGAGAGTTGGACCACAGTGCGGATGTCTGTGATGCCACTGGGCTGTGCGTTTAATGATGTTAGGGTCACAGGCTGTTTATGCTCCTGATATTTCACCATAAAACAATGTAAAAGAAAACAGAGATTAAAGATTGGGGTGATGGAAATGTTTTAGAAACAAGGAGTGGTGATGACTGCACACTGGGGTGAGGGTAATCCCACTGAGCCGTGCTTAGGATGGTTAAAATGGCACATGTTATGTTAGGTGTGTCTTATTGTAATGAAACAATAGTCTCTGTCTCTCCCCCCCTTATCTTTAAAAAAAAGGTAAATAAAAATTAAATGAAAAATAACTAAGGGAGATAGTACCTGGCTTGTCATGATAGGGGCCTTGTCTGGAAAACGGAGGAAACTCCGTTTTCTCTCTGAGCAGTTTGGCCTGAATGGTGCCACTCGGGAGGTCCCAAGTTGCAGCGGGCCTTGCTGGCCAGGTCCCAGGGGACCGAGGCACAAGCTGCAGCCACTGGGTAGATGGTGTTGGTTGGGCCTCCGGCATCCCCTGGCCATTTAGGGAACTCCGAGTGTTATGTGGATGGGGCTGCCAGCAGGCACCGTGAGTCACAGGTGCTGGCCCTCTCCTGTGATGAGGAAGGTGAGGAGTGAGGCTTTGTCATGGTCAGTGCTGGGGTGCCCTTCCCAGCCAAGCTCCTGGCACAACCACCGCCCACCTTCAGAACCAGCCGCAAAAGGGCACAGGGACCTCGCACTGAGTCCCACCGAGCTCTGACGCCCCAAACACCCAGGCTGAGAAAGGGTAGAAGGCAGAGCCAGACACAAGCAGAAAGGGCCCAACCCAAACGCGCTTCCCAGCTCCTCCCCCCGCCGCCCTGCCAGCTGAGACACCTGGTTGTCACTTGCCAGCCCTTGTCAGCTGTGCCTCGTGTTGGAGGCCTTTTCTTCTTTATTTTCCAACATGACTGTCTTGTTTCACGTGACACACGCATCTCACGACCAAGGAAGAGAGGAGACCCTGGGGCACCACTGTCCCCTACATTTCTCCTGCTTCCCACATTTGCTAAAATAATCTGCAGCGCCCGCTCCTGTCTGGGAAGGCAGACTCACATTTTGACATGTTTCTTCTGTGTGTGTCTCTCCAAGTCCCTTAGTTTTGAGCTGCCTTGCCCTTAGGTGAACCTCTTACGGGAAAAAGGACTGTGTTCCTCCACTTGGGGCCCCTTGGCCAAGTGGACTGAGTGGCTTCATCAGAGCCTCGGGAGGGAGGGAGGGAGGGAGGGAGGGAGGCGGGCGGCAGGAGTGACTGATGGCATGGGGAGGGGTTTGTTAAGCACTGGTGCATGGCCAGCACATCTCCAAAGTTTTCTGATCCTGTCACCAGTGTATTCAGACTTCTCATACACATTGTGGATCTTGCCATACCGACTCTTCTTCTGTGAAAATGTTAGCAAATTTTTTAATCTACAAATAAAAATTGTATGTATTTATCAGGTACAAGATGATATATTTTTTTGAGACAGAGTCTCATTTTGTCACTCTTGGCAGAGTGCCACGGCATCAGAGCTCACAGCAACCTCAAACTCTTAGGCTCAAACCATCCTCTTGCGTGAGCCTCCCAGTTAGCTGGGACTGTAGGCACCTGCCACAATGCCTGGCTGTTTTTAGAGATGGGGTCTCGCTCTGGCTCAGGCTGGTCTCAAACTCATGAGCTCAGGTAATCTACCCACCTCGGCCTCCCAGAGTGCTGGGATTACAGGTGTGAGCCACTGTGCCCGACCTCAGGAGGATGTTTGAAACACATATCCATAGTGGAATGGGTATGAGCAGCTAATGAACTTTGAATAGTTATTTTTTGTGGTGAGGACGCACAGTCTGCTGTCTTAGTGGTTTTCAAGGACACAGTACCTTGTTACTGACTGCACTCGCCAGCTGGACACTGTTCTCTCGTTGTCTGAGTGACCTGCTGTATCCTCTGAACACTGTCTTCCCGCACACCTGGTCACTAGTCTACTCTCTGCTTCTACTTCAACAATTTTAGATTTTACACCCAATGGCTGTGTAGGGCAATTTGCTATTTGCAGTTTTTTCCCCCCGAGCACCTCTGGGTTTTATTCCTGAAATTATTTCTTTCTGGGTTAAGTTTTATCAAGTGGTTTAATCAGGCAGCCTTACTAGATTAGTTTCGTTTTTATGTCCCTCCATAATTTTTATTAACTAAGTAAATTTGCATCAGGGAATTTTACGACTGCTTTCCTTGCCATACCCCTAAGTTCCTGAATGAGTAACGTTGTATGGTGTGTGTCTGGGGACATGCCTCTGTTGCCCACTGCGTCCCACCTGCTGGCTGCTTGTTTTTGTAAATGGCATTCATCTCAGGGAAGGTGGAGGTGCTGGGTCTGGCTAGCACAGGTGCTGTCTGCATTTGACATCCTGGTGCTCTCACTTTAATTCTTCTGATTTTGCATGGCAATGTTAATTTTCTTGGCGATGGAGTGTTCTGGCACCACTGTGCTGGAGGCTGAGTGTTCTGGCACCTCTGTGCCGGAGGCAAAGCCTTCTTCTCACCTACTCCTAATCTTCCAGTCAATGGGGACATTCAGAGATTACAGGAGAAAAAAGAAAAAAAAAAAAAACAAACGAATAACTTAAAAAGGAAAATTGCTTGCACCAGAGCAGCTTTTAAAGGCTTTGTGGCATTTACCCTGATCTCTGTCGCAGACATAAACTTATCTTAAGGTGATGAAATGCTTTAAAATGGATTGTGGTAATAGCTGCGTGATTCCGTGCCTGCAGTAAAACCCACTTTAAATGGGTAAACGGTTTAGTTTGTGAATTATATATTAATGAAGAGCTGTTATAAACCAAAACAAAACAAACAAAAAAGAAAGGAGGGGAACACAAAACAAAAAGCACAAGTTGGTTCCTGTTACCTTTCTTTCAAGGATTGCTCAATGCAAACAAATCTGAAATGCGTTAAAAGTTAAGTGACAAGCCAGCTCAATGCTTATTCTTCCCTGCACACTTATCGTTCTGCCAGCATTCCACTTACCCAGTTTACCTGGGAAGCCCAGGTTGGCTCGACCCTGGGATGGGTTTCAGGGTTGCCACTCTGGGTATGGGATGCCGCAGAAAGTGGGGAGCAGCTGTGCTCTTCTCAACAGGTGTGCTAAAGATGACAGGCAGTGGAACTGCTGAGGGCTCATGTGATGTGAAGGGGCCTTCATTGCATAGTGGGTCTGCTTGCAGAAGAAGAGACTGCAGGTCTGAGAGGCCCAGAGCCACAGGCTGACTGTGACAACATGGCAGCCCGGCTCGATGGTGTTACATGGCACTGCATGTCACTCATTGTACCTACCTAGGAAATACGGGCTGGAAAGGAAGATCTGAGGGAAACAAGGAATTGTTGCACTTGCCCTTTAAGAAAAGACCGTTCTAGAACTTTACTCTTTGTAGCTTATCTTCATCTTAGGTTAGATCTGGGGCAATCCTTTCCTAGAGGAAAGTCTAGCTCAGCTGAACTGATTTCCGTGGATGACTAACATGCCCTTGAATGTTTCCTTTACAATGCATTTCAAGATTTGAAGTTTTTGTGTGTATGATGAAAAACGTGAGAACAAACGTTTGCTGTTTGTTACTTTTGGCGTTGATGGCAACCACATTGAGGCTCTAGATCAGGGGTCCTCAAACTTTGTAAACAGGGGGCCAGTTCACTGTCCCTCAGACTGTTGGAGGGCTGGACTGTGGGCCCCAGGACGAGTCGGCTGCTAAGCAGGACAGGCAGCAGCGGCAAAAACACCCGGTGGGCCGGATAAATGTCCTAGGCGGGCTGCACGTAGCCCGCCAGCTGTGGTTTCAGGACGCCTGCTCTACATGTATGAGGGATTTTCAAGGGTGCTTCGGAAAAATCTTTGGACATTATCATTTTCTTAGTTAAGAAAAAAAAAATCAGGGAAGACTTATTTTCATTATATACTCACTTTGTTGGCTTCAGTAGTATAGAGAATCATTCTTTTTTTCCTTTAAATTCAGTATTCTTTTTGAGGTATTTACTTGCTTAGCATTCTTGACCCGGCTGGTGCTGGGATTGAATCACATGTGTTGGTCAGGCTGCCACTGGTCACAGGCGTTTGCCTCTTGCTCTTACGTGCTGAGTAGGCTCTTTCAAGCTTGGCACGAGGGCCACTGGGGGCTGGATACTTCTGTGCTGTAGGGAGCCGACCGGCACCTTACGGGATGTGAAGCATCACCCAGGCCTCTCCGCACTTGGCGTTGGTAGCACTGCTCGCCCCAGCTGTGACAATGGAAATATCTCCAGATGTTACCAAGTTTCCCGCTAGTGGCAGCCACATCTTAGCTCTCACGATACCTATGACATAAGAACCACCATTATCTCCATTTTTAAAACTAGAAAACACTCATAAAGAGCTTAACGAATTGGCTCCAGGCAACCCAGAAGGTGGGGCAGCTTCCTCCTAATACAAAAAAATAATAGCTACAAGGATCAGAAAATCCATGCAGTGGCGAACAGCTTGGCAGAATCGTATACAGTGACACACACACTTCCCAGAAAACACAGCAGCGCCATTTCTCAATATTTACTCGAGAGAATGAAAGAGTGTGTCCCACCAAACCCATACAGAACCGTTCAGAGCAACTTCCTATGTGCTAGGAAAAGCTGCAGATGACCCACATTTCTCTAATGAGTGAATGGCTAAAAAGTAAAGATTGTAATTTCCATATGACAGTTGTGGAGGCCTGATGACCTTTGCTGGGATCTGCACTGAGGACGTTGAGAGAGGAAAACTCCAACTCGGTGATCTCAGGTGAAATAACCGGTGGGAGCCTGAGGGGGGCGGACACTGAGTCAGAGCATCTCAGGTTCAGCCAGCGAGGGCAGCACCCGACCATTCCCATAGGTCTCTTTATTCTCTCAAAAATCATATATTATTTTGACAGCATAAGGCATAAAGTTAGTTTGAGTTATTCAAAGCAAGGTGCCTGAAGTAATCATTAACAGTCAGAAGAAGGGGGAAAAAAGGAAAAAAAATCATGCAGGCACACCGTGTGATTATGATTTATACTTTACAAATTGAGGATAAACTTGCCTAATTTGGCGCAGTGATTTCTATCTTTGTCTGGGTAGGCCTCAGGTAGTAGTAATCTTTGGTTACTATGCATTCTGTTCTCAGCCACCAGGTAGCAGTCCGGTCATCTGTGGCCCAAGAAGTGGGGCACCCAGGATCCTGGACTGTGGTCAACAGGACCCCCAGAATCCTAGCCCCGAGCCTGCCATGTGCCTGACATCCTGGGTAGAACCCCAGGCTATTGTAGCCTTGAGGGTTTAGACCCAGCGGTTCTCAACTTGTGGGTCACGACCCCTTTTTAACAATGAAAATACATTGTGGCATTAGGAAGGTTGAGAACCACTGGAGAGGAACTGGGACTCTGGTCAACAAGCCCTCCAGAAATGCCTGGCCTAAACTACACTACAAACCGGGCTCCCACAGGCAATGTACTATTCAGCACCAAAAAGAAACAATCAATTAATATAGGCGACAATTTGGATGAATCTTGAAGACATAATCCCAATACCAGCTAGAAGGCAGTTTCCAAGCCTTACAGACTGGATGACCCCATTCATCTGGCGTTCTCAGAAAGCAAACTATTATAATGAAGACCGGTCAGTGGTTGCCAGGGTTAAGGTGGGGCGGGACGGTGACCACGAAGAGATACCTAGCGTGAGACAGTTTGAGGGTTGATGGGACAGTCTTACATCCTACCGTGGTTGCGGCTACACTGTTCCTATGTGTTAAAATTCACAGAACCATGTGCCAAAAGAACAATCAGTTTTACAGTATGAAAATTTTAAGAGATTTACAAGTCCAGGGGG
>NW_003852460.1:6398557-6401232 GCF_000181295.1 Otolemur garnettii | reverse complement strand
GAGGGGGGGTTCTGGGTGTTTGGAAATAGGATCTTGAAAATTGCATAAGTAGTGTGATTTTAAAACTTTGCTGCTGGAAGGAAGTTCCCTTCCTTCTTGTCTGGGATTCCGCCACTGGCCCTTGACTCCTACTTACCTTTTCTTTCACTTCCTTCTGTCTTGAAGTGTTTCCATTTCGTTTCTTTCATTGTCACGAGCAGCCAGTCTCTTCGCCTTCCTGCCCAGTCAGACAGTAATCCCACAGCTTGCAGAGTTGAGCAGCTGTCTTCGCTGTTGATAAGTTAAAAGTCTGTGTCTGAGCTGTCCTGCTAACACCCTTGAACATTGTCTCTCGGATTTCTGTTTTAAAGGCCTGGGATCCTGCCACACTTGTTAAGGGTAGGGCCAGCAGAACATAGGCCTGGGAGAAACCTCACGGAGAGAAGGCGTTGGCTTGCAGGGACTGTGAATTTCCTCATCTTGTGGCCGGGCCATGCTGCCCAGCAGGAATGCAGCATTTTGGGTTAACCTTTAAATGAAAATTGCTTCTGTCTTTGGTAGCTAATGAGAAATACAGCCAAACTTCCATTTTACGTAAAGCGACTTTGTCTTAGCAGTGTCGGGCTGTGTCTGTGCATGTTAGTTCATTTTTCCTGGTCCTCTACTTCTCTCTGTCTGGGATGCGTGTCTTTATGCTGCTCTACGGAAGGGGCTGGCAAAGCACCACCAATGAGCCAACTTTGGCTTGTGTGTGGTTTTGTGAATACAGTTTTATTGGGACACAGCCACAATCACTCCTTGACATACTGTGTAGGGCTGATTTTGTGTTAAGGCAGCAGGGTCAAATGTTTACTGCCTTGCTCCGTAGCAAACATTTTCTGACCTTTGGTCTATGGCATCTCCTGAACCGAGTAGAATGCCTTTCAGTATTGTCAAAACAATACCCCCGACTTGTTTCACCAAAGAACATTTTGAAATAATACACCAAGTCTCATACTTTGTACACTCTGTCTCCCAAATAATCAAGTGTCTTCTCTTGCCTTTTCTTCCTAGATGTAACTTTTTTTTAATGTGATCTAACTGTTGAGACCCCACACATTGTATTTGCAATGACCACCATAGGCGGGAAGAGAAAGCGGCAGCAGTGTAATCTAAACGTGATCTTGAAACACTTTGGGAAGAAAATCTTTCCCACGGGAATGAATTACATTAATTTTATAATTCTCATCTCACCTGCTTCATAGCTGGTATATCATTTCTTTTTGTGTGTGGGTGAGTCGAAAGTTTCTTGGTAGAAAGAAGAAAAATGAATTAAACTAGTGACAGGAGTGATTTGTAAACCAGATAACATTTGTTTCGTGCGTGACACTAGACTACATTGGCGTTTGTACAATATTTATAATTTTGTTCTTATATTTGAAATATCTTATTTTATATTCATCTGAAAGGCAAACGGGGCAGCATTATTTACTTGTATTATATTTTGGTATCTATTTTTTATCTCCATGGTGTGCAGATTTATAACCTTATAAGTGCTTATGATTTACTATCTTGCTAACAGAAGCCAGTTCTATCTCTATGACCTTCATTAGTCAACATGGTGTAGAAAAAGAAACAAAGGTCAGTCTTGATTTTTTTTTTTTATGGTGGCCTTACAGTTCTGACAGAGTGTGGTCCTCCCATCTCTAAGAAACACTTGTAAAGTCACTTTTAAGCCAATGCAAAAAAGTGTAAATGGATGCATTTGTCACTTCTGATATTTCTAATGGATCTGGGGCAATGTGTTTCTTGTGGTCTTTCATTCAAAACTAAAAGACAAAATGTATTGACTCTCTTAGAGTTAAAACTTATCAAATACATGAAGTATAGACTTTGAGCGCTAAAGGCATTTCTCAGAGAATGAGAGTGATTTGTGGATTAAACTCTCCAGGATTTTATTAGGGGAAATGTCTGTGTGGAAGGCAGCGGGGAAGGGGCCAGAGGAGGCTGTCAGATACATCTGATGATGAAAAAATCCATAAAGGAGAATAAAAGAGAAAGACCAGGTTGAGTTGATACACTGTGGACTGCCAGCAACGCTCAGGAAGGTTCAGCCAAGCTGTTGGGACTCTTGAGCCAAAGCATGCAGACAGAGGCACCCTGTGTATCCCAGAATGGGACTGGGTATGTGTTGTCACCATGTCTAACAGCTGGTGGGAGCAGCTGAGGGAGGCACAACCCTAGTCTGTGCATAGTGGTGGGTTCCAGAGGGGAGGCAAGACCCCAGTGCGTGCACAGTTGTGGATTCCAGATAGGGAGGCATGAACCTAGTGTGTGCACAGTGGTGGATCCCAGAGAGGGAGGCTGGACCCCAGTGCGTGCACCGTGGAGGATTCCAGAGAGGAAGGCAGGACCCCAGTGCGTGCACAGTTGTGGATTCCAGAGAGGGAGGCGTGAACCTACTGTGTGCACAGTGGTGAATCCCAGAGAGGGAGGCAGGACCCCAGTGTGTGCACAGTGGAGGATCCCAGAGAGGAAGGCAGGACCCCAGTGCGTGCACAGTGGTGGATCCCAGAGAGGAAGGCAGGACCCCAGTGCGTGCACAGTGGTGGATCCCAGAGAGGGAGGCAGGACCCCAGTGTGTGCACAGTGGTGGATCCCAGAGAGGGAGGCAGGACCCCAGTGCGTGCACAGTGGAGGATCCCAGAGAGGGAGGC
>NW_003852460.1:6380181-6398524 GCF_000181295.1 Otolemur garnettii | reverse complement strand
AGTGGTGGATTCCACAGCAGGGGTGTTTGGTTGCTCACACTCCCTGCAGTGGGAGGTGGCAGGGGGCACCTTCCCTCTGTCCTGCAGGGATCCAGCATTTGGCTTCCCCTGGGGGCAAAGCAGAGCATCTGCTGGACACCCAGCAGTGATGGGAAACAGATGCTTGCTTGGGAGAAGATCCATCTATAGCCACTGGAGAGTGGGTGGGACAGAGAAGTGTCTAGAGCAGCGGTTGTCAACCTGTGGGTTGTGACCTACAGGAACTGTATTAAAGGGTTGCGGCATCAGGAAGGTTGAGAACCGTGGTCCAGGGGCAGTGGAATTCAGCAGAGTGGTGATTCACAGTCATTCAGGGATAGTATAAAAACAGTCTTCTTTTTGTGTGGCTGAGGCAAATGATTCAAGAAATTCATCACAGGGAAGCAGGTGAGGCTCATGGTCAGTAGGGGAGGAGGAGGGGGTGAAAGTGGAGTTAGGACACTGCGTGAAGGGGCTCCAGCTGGACACACCTGGGAAGATGCTGATGGTCTGGAGCTGGAGATGAAGGTGGGGCTGGGTGGCATCAGGATCTGGGAGGTGGGAACAAAGACGTGTGTGACTGGAGTCCAGAAGAGCAGGTGGAGATGGATGGGGACCGAGAGCATCTGGAGGGCTGCGACCTTCCAGAGCAAGTGCAGGACGTGTCTCTGGGAGTTTGCATGGCATTGCAATTTGGATTTGAATGGAGAGAAAATGATAGAGTCAAGATCAAGAGGGCACTGCCCTGATGGGGGATCAGTGCCATTATAAAAGGACTCAGGGAAACTTTTAGTAGTTAGCCTCACCTTCCTCTCCTGCCATGTGGACTGGAAAGAAGACAGCATCCAGGAAGCAGAGAGCTGCCCTCCGCAGATGCAGGAGTGCCGGCACCTTGCTCTTGGACTCCCCAGCCTCCAGAACTGTGATTAAGAAAGTCCTAGTCCAGCATGGCACCCGTAGTACAGTGGTTCCCGTGCCAGCCACTTACACCAAGGGTGGCAGGTTTGAACCCCGCCCTGGGCCAGCTAAACAGCAATGACAACTGGAACAAAAAATAGCCACCTGTTGTGGCAGGCACCTGTAGTCTCAGCTACTTGGGAGGCTGAGGCAAGAGAATGGCTTAAGCCCAAGAATTTGAGGTTGCTGTGAGCTCTGATGTCACAGCACTCTACTGATGGCGACATAGTGTGATTCTTTTCCCAAAAAAAAAAAAAAAAGTCCTATTCCTTATAGATTACCCGGTCTAAGCAGTGGACACAAGATAATGGGCATAAATGAATTCTGGGTAAATAACACATACAATGTATTATTTTTGTGTTAGTTTTCAAAGACCTTTTAATTTCATGTGTCTTTGTCTTTTAAACTCCATGGCATTGCTGTAGCCAGCCTTATTATTTCCATGTGATAAGCCGGGGAAGGGAGACAGAACAGTGAGTCTGTGGTTAGAGGGTGGTTAACGGTAGGACTAAGCTTCAGAGCCCCTGCTTTGCAAGGAGGGGCCCGCCAGCCATCTCTGGTCTATTCAGTGTGTGAGTCACCCTTTCTGGGTCACCTGTGCTCCTTCAATATCATCACAGTTAGAGGTATCAAAAGGTTTGAAGATGTGGCCTTACATTTTTCATCCCTCTAACATATAATTACTTTGAAAGGAGGCAATTTAGTGCCATTGCAAATGGGTTGGCTTCTGCCGTGCAGGCCGCGAAGACTGTTGTATAGAATTATTTCTCTTTTGCCCTAATTGCCCAAAAGTGAAGTGAGTCACTGAACTTTGAGAAGCTTCTATCTCTCTTTGCAGCTATTAAGCTGACTCCTTTCATGAATGGAAAAACACACAGTGGAAAATTTTAAAATATGCTCTTTGCATCTGCACAGCCGGGAAGAAGCCCCAGGAGCTTCACATGCTCCTTGCTTGTGCAAACCCACCGGATAGCTGCGTTTTGGGGGCCTTTACAGACAGCCTTGCCTGGTTTGTGCTACCCTGGCCTTTCCTTCCGCGTGCTAAGCTGTGGGTCTCTATCATATGCCCATATTGTAAGCAAATCCACGGGGTTCTTTTAGAAATTCAACCCGGGGCACAGTTTGTGTTGTCAAGTTTGTCTCCCACACCTACTGAAACAGGCACTTGTTCCATTTTCTAAACAGCGTCATCACCAGGTAGAGAATTTGTAATGGATGGATTCTTGGCCTAGTTATACCGGATCTGGAAATCCAGTTTGGTTGCAAAGAAGAACAAATTCAGTAATTGAAACCAAATGTGTAGTTGTTGACAGAAGAAAAAAAGAATCTCTGTAAAATCTTTTAGAGAGGTTTGTTGTAAGTCATTGTGCTCCTGGGCTGTAGTGTCAGAGGTCCTGAGAGAATGTGGTGCAGGCAGCGGGTTACATTTTGGTTTGATAGAGTCACAGGGAGAGGAATGACAGGTGAATCCATTAGTCGGTACAGGGAGGGGAGAGGCTGTTTTGGCCGTAAAAGGCGGAGCATGTTGAAGCCGGGGCTTGGAAGTCATTCGTGGGTTTCAGGGATTCTTTAGTTGGCAGTTGGCTGTGTTACGGGCGATCGTTCACCTCTGAGCTCTTCCACGGATGTGGTTCAGTTCACTCAATAGAACCAGCAAGTTCAGCTGAGTTCAAGGGAAAGCAAGAAACCAGGGCAGCAGAAAACAAGGTGGCTGGCCGTCCACAGCAGAATAGGAGCAAAGTTTTTATTTAAAGTGAACTAAAAGAGTAGACAAGGCCTAGACAAGCATAGACTGTCCCAAAGAGTGGGGAGGGTCTTTCTGGTGAAGGAGAGGAGACCGCACAGGAGGCAGCACACAGATAGAAGCACTTCTGTTCCTCCCTTCTGCTTCTGTAACAAGTCCTGCTGGTTGCCCTGAGGCCCTCCGCTGTGGTTTGCGGCTGTCCAGTGCTTCAGTTCTCACGTGAATCCAGTGGTCTTTACTCTGTGTCAGTACTTGTTGACCGATACTTGACTAGTGGTGGTGTGCCGTCTGCTAGTCCTATGATGTTGTGGCAATCGTGGGATCCTTATCTTTGTTTTATGGGGGGATCATTGTCTCTGTTTTATGGGGGGAGCATAACAGGCTAGAGGACATCAGGCAGTCTCCTTAGTGAGACCGTGTTCACTAAGTCTGAGCTGTTGGACTTTGTTTACTAAGTATGAGCTGTTGCTGCAAATGCAGCTGCTTGATGGGGAGGTCGGAAGCCAAGAGAGAAGGATGTGAAACTATGGGACAGATGTTACGCTCTCCCCAGAGCTAGCTGTGCAGATAACAGTGGCTATTGTAGGAACTTACTCCTGTGAGGTTGGTCAGTGTAGCTCCTGGACCAGCCACTCCTCACACATTTTCTGAGAATGTGCTCATGCGAGTCAGTGACTGTGATGCTATCGTGGCCCTTCAACCAGGCTGGTCATCTTTGCAAAAATCTGATACTGTTGCACGTTTGATTTGAATGCGAAGCCTCTGTTACCAGGACTGAACTCTGACTTTTTTTTAATGTTGTGCCCAAATTTTCTTGTAAGAGTCTTGATGAGTCATGCCTCACAAAGGACAAAATTAGCTGCAGAAACGTGGTGGCGAATAACAGGGCTTACTTTCCAGCCTCCCTCTGGAAGAGCACACTGGCCAGACGGCTGACCCCCATCTCAGCCAGAGCCTGTGCTGTCTCCAGCTCTTTAAGCAAAATCTTAACACTTCCAACCCGTTTAGGGATAGAAGGAGTTTAAAGGGAATATACGGAGGTGGGAGAGAATTACGGCCTCTGGACGAGAAAGTCAGAAAGGCCTTGAAGCAAAACAAGAAATTGTAGATGGCTGAGACCTTGTTCACTAAGTATGAGCTATTGCTGCAAATATGAACCTTTATAGCTACCAATCCTTCATATTCTGTATCTCTTTCCTTGCCCTGGGGGGTAGGGACATGGGCGTGTGGGGCTGGCTGGGGTGTGGGAGAGATCTGATGAGTGACAGTGTTCCCATGACAATGCCTTATCTTTCCCACACAATTAGCTTTTGGCGAGGCCAGTGCTCAATGGAAAATAACTTGCTTCCATCCGTGCAATTTCTGGCTTATGGTGCAGCAAGAGGAGGATCAATTTCTGTGCAGGGAAGACCTCAAACCCTGCCTCTGAAGGTAAAAAGCTCACAGTCGTCAGAGGCACTGCTGCCCTCACGGGGAGTGGGTAATCAGGATGCAATCAATGCCTGGTGATTCAGCGCTGGCAACAGACCTGCACAAAACGAGTCTAGAATCACAAAGAAGATTCATCCCTGCTCCTAAACAGAGTTGGAGAGACAAGATTTGAATACAAACCAAGCCTACAGCAAATGAGAAAAGTTATACACGTTGTTGGAAGGAACGTATCCTGGGATTGAGCTGAACAGGGAAGCCTACAGGGAGGAGGTGCCTTTAGAGATGGGGTTCAGGGCTGGGTAAACTCTCAACAGGTAGAAATGGTGTCTTGCAGGCCCACGGAGCCGCTCATAGGTCTCTGTGCAGAGAGGAGAAGTGCAGAGCAGCTACTGTGTTTCCCCGAAAATAAGACACTGTCTTATATTTATTTTTTCTCAAGAAGACACACTAGGGCTTATTTTCAGGGGATGTCCTCCTCTCCATGCTGAAATGAATGCAGAGATGCTGCATAGCCACGCCCATCATCTGCACAGCCATGCCCATCAATCTGCATACCCACGCCCATCACTAGGTCTTATTATCAGGGTGGGGCTTATATTTAACAAATGCATAGAAATCCTGCTAGGGCTTATTTTTGGGGTAGGTCTTATTTTGGGAAAACACAGTAGGAGAGACAGCAAACATTCAGAGGAGAGATTAAAGAAGATGAGAGGAGAGGCAGGAGGGAGACTCCTGCTTCACAGTCTGATGTGACGGAAAGAACCCTAGAACAGGAAGCACAATGTTCCTGAAAACTCTGCCCTACAATTCCCAGCCTCATAACTTCAGCCCGTCAACTGCAGACTTCTCAGTTTTCTATGACGACTGTAGCACGGTTATGCCAGACAGTCACATAAGGTTAGTATTGCTGACACGGGCATGTGGAATTCCACACTGATTATGGATTAAATAACATCGGCAGCATGGGAGGAGAGAAAGAAAATTGATCATGTTCAATACTCATTGCTGTAAAAGCCACTTGCTGGGAATTTTTGATGCAATCTCTGGCTGGTCCAGGCCTCCCCTTTTCCCTGCTGGAGAGGCTGTATATACTTAGCAAATTAATGGTGTTAGCACAGCTCAGCCTTCTCAAGCACCTATAACCAGGGTGGCAGAGCTAATATTGACAGATGAACATAAAGTGGATTGCAAAGGATCTTGGCTGCTGATGACAGTGGGTGCCATTTGGCAATGCCATCTCAGCTGCTTTTGCTGTTACTTTTGCTGAGGGGGACGACCAGCTATCACAGAAGCAAGAATAAATAGGCTGAGATGCAAATTCCCTGGGCTGACAGCATTTACATGAGCACAGAGAAGGCTTGTGGCTCATGCCTCCTGTTAGAAAGTCACACCTGTTAGGGGACCTGGGGCACGCTTCCACGCCTTTGGGCTATCGCTGCTCCTCCGAGGGGTTCCCTGGGCGTGTGCCTGTGTGGGGGCACAGGTGGGCTGTCCCCGTTGCCTCTTCAGGGAGATGGAAGCCCTGTGATCAGGAAGCAGTTCTTACCTCATTCTCAGGCGCCAGTCATTGTCCCCAGAGGTGTTGGTCAGGGGACCCCTGGGCTTGGTTCTGGCTCCCTGGCCTTGTCACATCTACCTTCACCATTTGGATCCTGCGATAATGACCACAGAACACTGGCCCAGACAAACCATCCCCCAGGGAGCCTCTTGGTATAGATTTATGCCAATAGACCCCTCCCTCAAGATGGGAGGTTCCCAATGCATTTGGTTTAGAAAAGGATGTTTTGGTATCTTCTCTCCGATGGGGCTTCTTAATATCTATGTAAATTAGCCCACAGCTGTGAATAGAGGGATCAGTGGAAGGGTTGAGCTTTGTCAAAGGCACAGGTAGGGGAAGACGGAGGTTCTGGGTACCGGAGCAACTCCAGTTGTTCAGATCTGCAGCTCCCGTGGAGGCCAAGCTGAGGGGAGCGACAATCGGAGACTGTGTCAGTCCACGCTGCATTAAAGCTTTTGGTATTTCCTTATCAGTGAACCTTCCTTCCTTGCTGAGGTCACCATTGTTTCAATTAGTCTTTCCCCCTTCAGATTAAAAACTCACAATAAAGTATTTGAAAGCAACTTCTTTTACCTTTTCTGTTTGGCCTTAGAAGGGTTATACTCACTGCAACCCAAATTCATACTCCTATTCAATATTGAATAAAACTATTGCAAATTTAGGAGAAAAAATATTAAAATTTATTTTGAGATAGTATTTAGTCCCTTGACACATTTAGACATCTATGTCATGATGCCTTTACAGAGATCTCTATCCGAAAAATTAAACAACATCCACACATTTGAATCCCAGGGAAGAGAGATGTGGGCCTAGAATCAATTTCCCCTTTGTTCATTTCTTAGTCCACACATCTTGTCAGGTGCTGGTTACGTAAGGGCTGTTGTGTGTCTTACCACTCCTCTCAGATGCCTTTTTAAATGATGCTTTGGGTTGTGAAGAGCTTGTGAAGACCAGTGGGGTGGGGCAGCTTCTTCCAGAGCCCACCTCCTTATTGTGTCACAGCCTCACACCACTATTGCCCCCAAGGACCCCTGCTTCCTTCCTCAAAGGCAGACTGACACGCTGGCCTGTGGCAATCAGTCCAAAGCCTGCGGTCACATCTGGCTGCTCCTCTGAGCCCCACCAACTTTCTCATTTGAGCAAGGGGAGAAAAGTTCCCCAGGACTGCTTGTATTTTAAATTTGCTTTCTTATGATCACATGCTCAAATGTCCGGTGAGATGAAGTGGCCTTTTTCCTAAATACTGGTAAAATTTATAATTTGTTTCAGAGCTGTTTAAAATGTAAAAATGTCAATACTTTTTTCTTCTTGGCTGGAATCCTTCCTGGAGTTTTGCCACCCTGTGAAGGAAAGTAAAGGAGAAAAAAAATCATTAACTCTAGACCTCCATCGGCTGGTATAGAATAGGCTGGAGGAGTCGGCCTGACCTGGGGGAGTGCTGACGTGTCCCAGAGGGAGACAACAGGTGTCTGTACGCACAGACTTTACAGTGAAAATAAAAATGAAAGAAGGAGGGAAGGAACCAAGAAAAGGGTATTTTAGTCAGTATCAAATGTTTATTATAAAACACTTTATGGAACCCTAAAGTCTCACAGGTATCATTTTGCACTTGGGTGATAAATGCTTAGAATGAAGAGAAGCCCACAAACCGTCCAGCAGATATTTAGTGGGGTTTAATGACGTGCTAAGCACAGGTTCTGGCATGGCCAGTACTCATCTATTCATAAGATAAACAAGGTTCCAGCCCCTAAAAGAGCTCCATGACATTTGGGGGACACTGATGATAGCTGGGAAATGATGGCGTGACGCCCCGTGGAGTGTGCTTCTAGGATGAGGCCACGGTGTTATAGGCGTGAGTGGAAAAGACATTAACCCAGTTACTGGTGGCGGTGGTGGTGGGGAAGACAGAGGGAGTCTGAGCAAGATAGAGAAGATGTTTGTCCAGTCTGAGCTGGGAAAGAACGGCAGAACCAAGATAGGCAGAGCGGTGGTCACGGAGAGGAAACAGTCCATGGGACGATGCCAACACTAAAGGGACACATCACATTGTGAGATCTCAAGGGCTACAGGAACCACGAAGTTGGAGGGAACTAGGCACATTGGACACGGCTGTGGCTTTGCTTGTGTGTGAGAGGGAAAGCTGGAGAGGGACCCTGTGCTCATTCTTAGGACGATGAAAGGCCATTGATTGGCATCAGCTGCGTGTGGATGACATCAAGTTTGCATTTCCAGAGGTGGTCCTCTGGAAAAGTGTGGAGTGTGGAGTGTGGATAGCATCCGAGGCAGTTATAGGAACCCAAGTGTAACCGAATGCTGCCTTGCCCGAGAAGGGCTGAGGGTGAAGACACTGCAAAATCTCCATCTATATTCTGTAGAAAATAGGATTACTAGGATGTGGTATTAGCTCTGGCTGGCAGAAGGAGAAGGACTCCCCAGGGAGTATGCCCTTTCTAGCATCTCAGAATGTGAACTTGTTTGGAAATAGCTTCTTTACAGATGTACTTAATCAAATCACCGTGAGGTCCTACTGGAGTGGGGTGGGCCCTTAATTTAATATATATGGGGTCATTTGTGATGACTTAGATCCGTGTAATGAATAGTTTATATACGTGTTCTTCCTTATGACTTTTTAAATTACATTTTCTTTTTCTGGCTACTTTACTGTGAGGCTACAGTGTACAGGAGGGTTACATAAGGACATACAGTGTGCAAAATGTCTGTTGATCTGTTGTTTCATTGGCAAGGCTTCCTGTCCATGCCAGGCCATTGGTACTTAACTTTGGGGGGAGTCAGAAAGTGCATTTGGATTTTGGTTGTGTAGGGGGTTGGAACCGCTAACTCCTAGGTGGGTCAAGGGTCAACTTTACACTGTATAGAAAGTTGTGCATAGTGGAGGAGGTGACTTAAGGAGTAAACATCGGGTGGCAGCTGTGGCTCAAAAGAGTAGGGCGCCGGCCCCATGTGCCAGAGGTGGTGGGTTCAAAGCCAGCCCTGGCCAAAAAAAAAAAAAAGAAGTAAACATACATTAAAAAGAGAGCGTCTACATCCAAGGACTCTGAGGAATTTTACAGGTCTCTATCTCTGATAACTGGCGTCTGCACTGCCAATTTTTGCCTTTGTGTGTAAAGACATGTTAGTATCATTTCACCCTCATATTGCCTTTCTCTTAATTGCCAACATCTTTTTTAAAGTTAGTGTGTGATTTCTTGGTTATCGCATGGTTAAGTTAGAAAAGGGCCTGTAAATTAGCGAGGACTTCAATTTGGATTCTCTCTTCCATTGGCCGGGGTCCATCTTCAAGAAATTTTTCCAAAGAGCTTCTGGAAAGGGTTGGAATGCGTGCATGCATCAGAATGAATTTATTTTTCCTTTACATTTGAATAAAACCTTGATGATGAAATTCAAAGTTTATAATATTATCATGCTTTCCCTCCAGAATTTGAATATGTGTATTCTTCTCCCCTAGGAATTTAATTTTTATGAGAAATGTCTATAATTAGCCTGATATTGATTCCTGAGTAAACAAACAAGCGTATTTGCCTTGTAGAGGCTAGTAGATACTTTTTATTCCTACAATTCAGAAATGTTGCTAGCACTTTTCCTCCCTTCCTTAATTTTGTCTAGACCGTGACAGGCTCTGTGACTTCTGAACTCAAGTTTTACATTGCAGCCTACCATTCCTCAATCACTCTCCATGTTATGGCCCGATTTCTCTAGCGGTTGACTCTGCTGAGGGACCATCTGTAATTCCCCATGTTGGGGCACTGTCCTCCGGCTGACTCATAGGAGTTTACGCCTTGTTCTGTGCTGTGCACGGTGGGAGAGATCTATGCGCTATTCCTGTCAACAACTTGATCTCTCAACATGTCAATTTCCCAGTAAAATAGCATGACTTGGCTCCCTCTGCTGATGATTATAAATCCCCCCTCTCCCCGGGATTTTATCATGCCAGAGAGTTCCCTTATTTCTCTCCCATTCTGTCTTTCTACCCATGCCAGCCCTGGGTAGCCCATCGCATCATCTGCTGTCTCATCTCCCATGACAGATTGTTTTTGCAGAAACCATGATTTCATGATGCCCATTGAGGCTGTCACTCAATTATGACAGTTCTTAAAATGTTTTTCCGAACGTTCTTAGGATACATTGGTACAACATTGGAACAAACAGAACAGTAAGAAAAAGAGATTTAAAAAGAAACGTCAAAATGTAAAAGAGGAACTGTGAGATGGGAGGCAGACTTAGACACAATAATATTACTTTAACGGGAGTTTCATAAAAGATAAATGGCTGGAGAATGAATGGAGTGGCAAGTAAACACGACTTGAAGAGATAAATCTGTTCCATTTCCTATGAATAGAAATGGGCCCCAAAACATTGAGAGGGAAGAGAAAATCTTAAACTACCGCAAAGAAGCCCTGGGTTACGTACCCGGGGTTGAACTAAGGAATGTTAGCCCAACTAAGGGTGGACTTCTCATCTATAGCAAGCCAGATTGGAGGGGAAGCAATTGCCATCTTCACATTTAAGAGCACACAAAAAACAAGGGCGTTTTCCCGTCCAGAGAGTTTACATACACAGACTCTGGAACGAGCTCTTCATGAAATAGTCAAGGATATGCTTCACTAAGAAGGTAAGAGAGAAGGGTTAACAGCACCAGGAAGCAGCACCAGACACAGTAGGGGATGAAATAACACCAAATGCAGTATAAGCTCCTTAGCCGGCTACCTCCCTGCTCTGACCACCTCCCTATACCAACCTTCTCTGTGCTCTGACCACCTCCCTGCACTGACCACCTCCTTGCACTGACCATCTCCCTGCTCTGACCACCTCCCTGCTCTAATCACCTCCCTGCTCTGATCACCTCCCTGCTCTGATTACCTCCCTATACCAACCTTCTCTATACTCTGACTACCTCCCTTTTCTGACATCCTCCCCCCTCTAACCCCTCCCTACACTGACCTCCTCTCTACATTGACCCCTTCCTGCTCTGACCACCTCCTTGCTCTGATCACCTCCCTATACTAACCTTCTCTATACTCTGACTACCTCCCTGTTCTGACATCCTCCCCCCTCTAACCCCTCCCTACATTGACCTCTACATTGACCCCTCCCTGCTCTGACCACCTCCCCTGCACTGACCCCTCCGCTCTGATCACCTCCCTGCACTGACCCCCTCCCTGCACTGACCACCTCCCTGCTCTGATCACCTCCCTGCACTGACCCCTCCCCACTTAACCACTTCCCCACACTGACCACCTTCCCACACTGACCCCCCCCCACATTGATCCTCTCCCTGCTCTGACCACTTCCCTACACTGACACCTCCCTATTCTGACCACATCCCTGCTTTGACTCCCTCCCTGCTCTAATCACCTCCCTGAACTGACCCTTCCCTCTACTGACCACCTCCCCACCCTAACCACTTCCCCACACTGACCATCTTCCCAAGCTGACCCCCCTCTCTACATTGACCTTCTCCCTGCTCTGACCACTTCCCTACACTGACCCCTCCCTGTTCTGACCACCTCCCACTCTGACCACCTTCTCTGCATTGACCACCTCGCTGCTCTGACCACCTCCCCACACTGACCCCCTCTCTACATTGACCCCCCTCCCTGTTCTGACCACCTCCCTACACTGACCCCTTCCTTAAGTTGACCTAATTTTCACAGACTGGACATGTACCAGTCATATGGATGAGCACAGTAGGCCTAGTCCCTTATGTCGACCACTTTGGCACAGTCTCTTGGGGAGATGGATGTTCTACTGTAGTTTATACATGGCTGAACATAAAAATAACATGTTCATTAAAAATTTTAAATAAAAAACTATGGCAACAACAATGAGATAGAAATGTGTCTTGATGAGGAATCCAATTACTAAATAACTGCAGATTTTATTAGACAAATTAATATTTAATATATGTAATGATTAAAATAACAAGTATAGAAATATGATAGCAAAATTGAGAGTAAATGAAAGAAAATGAAAAATTTAAAAATAGAAAGAGAAGGGAAAAGGAAAGACAGAAGAACAATGGTAATATAGAAAACACAAGATTAATTGGTGGAAATAAGTCTGCTTGTATCAGTAATTATCATTACTGTAAATGGATTTATCTACTAAAAATTCATGTAAGATGACACAGCTAAGAAAAGTCAACAGGAATACTAACAGAAAGAAAAGTTAGTAATACAAATATTCTACAATATAAAATTTAGTGCACAGATTGCTTTTAGTAAAATAAGATGGTGTATAATAAACATAACAGAACAAGTCTACCAAGAAGATAGAACAGCATGAAATTGGATGGATCTTAAACTCTAAAAAGGAAAATTAAAAGAATTACCAAGAGAAATGGAAGCATTCATCAGCAGTTTTAGGATTTTAACATGCTTTTATCAGAAATTGGCAAATGAAGATTACAGAGAAAGTAGATGGATTTAAGCAATGATTTAAGAGGCCCCATACATTCTGTATTCATAAACGTACACCCCACATATAGAGAATGATCACAAGGCAATAAATTGGAAATCGGTAATAAAAACATAGTTAATAAAACTCCATTTGTGTGGGAATTTAAAAATGGACTCCTCAATAAACTGGTAAGTTATGGGAAAGATAATGACGGCCATTAAAAAATGCTTAGAACCATAACAACCCTAATGGCACACTAAATCAATTGTGTGCTACCAGTATCTGGGAGGGGGGGAACTGACAGATCAATACCTCTTACTACGAATCACCCATCCCCTAATAAATCAAGACCACATCCATTTACACAACGCTGCTACCAAGGGTTTGTCAGAGGCATTTTTACTTGAGGGCACCTATTTGGTATAATTGATTATTACCAAGCTTCTAATTTTGCCAACAAAAGTATGAATCCCTGCTTCTTCAAGCTTAGAATAAAGGGGATATTTGTGCAGATAATTTTTACAATAAGTATATAATAAAAGCATAGACTCATTTGGAAGCTGTTGTAACCAGTTCCAATGGCAAGGAAATCTGTGCGTTTCATCCCAGGGTAAGAGATTCCAATGACCAGAAATCCACAAACTTTCTCTCTCGAAGACCAGATAGCAATTGTTTCAGGCTCTGAGTCGTATAGTCTTAATTCATTAACTAATGGGCATGGTTGTGTTTCAATAAAACTTCATTCCCTCAACAGCTGGGACCAGATTTGGCTTGAGGGTAGCAGGCTGCTGGCCCCTTGATCTAAAGAGATCAAAGACCAAAATTGAAAACTGTAACCAGGAAGCAACTGTTTGTCTTTATTAATGCTTGCGTTATGCACACTTGTTTTTACTGTAAAATATGCTTTGTAGAAATACAGTGTTCACGGGGGGGTTGGTTCCAGTAGATTTGTGATGCCTAGGTTTGTGATATAAAAAGGGGCAGTAGTTGTGCATATCCTCCTGTGTACTATAAGTCATCTCCAGACTACTTATGATACTTAATACAACATAAATCCTACATAAATACTTGTTTTACTGCGTCGTTCAGGGAATAATGACAAGAAAAAAATTCTGAATACATTCGGTACAGACACAATGTTTGACCCACAGTAGGCTGTGTCTGTGGTTGGAGAAGCTGCTGACGCAGGGGCCGACATCCCGTTAACTGCATTTGCATGAAGTCTTTGGTTATTTGCATTATTTCTGAGTTTACTATGAGATTATTTTTGTGACGCTTTTTATCAAATTTGTCTTTTCTTCTCCTCAGCAGTGCTGATGATATAGCAGAATTTGCAAAACGGTATTCTTTGTAGACTTTGATAACTGGCCGTTTGATCTCAATGAGGTGGAAAATTGTTCTGCACCATCCACCCAAAGAGATGGGGAATAAATGAACAAATAAATATATAAATATGGAGATGGAGGAAAGCAAGTTCCTTTTTGTCTCATGCATTTGGACATATACAGACCTAATTTTAAGAAAGCAAATTTGAGCTTGTTTTTAGCTTTTTTCGGAAATGCATTATGTGAGTTGTAGTGTAACACACGTATGTGAAAAATTGCTTTCTCGTGTGAAGGCGTTATTGATGGTAAGTCTGAGTTCTGAGTATGCATGTAAGCCATATAAATAATCACTAAAAATAAAATTGGAAGTGGCCCACGAAAGAAATCTTTCCATGTTCACCAAGTTTTTTTCTTTGCCGTCAAGATCTCTTGATATCCTCAGCAGTTTGCTTCCCTGAAATATATGATGGACAGTGGCCATGTGGGAACAGGAATATCTCATTGTGACAATTGCCCAGTTTCGACAGATCATGTATATTATCCTTGTGTGTGTAAGGAAAAGTATTGTTATTTAAATGTCATAAAAGACACCTTTGATTAATGTTATTAGTCACTGTGAATGAGATTCTGTTCCCTGAAATTTTAAAAAGGGCCTGTGATATTAACTAGTATCCCATAGAAATTAGAAAGGGGAAAAATTAGTTTTTCTTATCATTTGGATAGTAATGTGTATGGGAACTGTCAGACGCAAGAGAAAAATAATTTTCTGTCCAAAAGGGGCCGGGACAGAAACTCATAAATATACTCCTTACCACTGAAATTTATTAGACGAATGTGTCATATCATCCTATTTATGAAGAGTAGAATTGATGGGAGTAATCACGGCAATCTGTTAGTTTTCACAGGGCACGCATAATTATATTTTTAAGTGGGTGAAATTCCCCTTGAAGCCAGCAACAGAGCCTGGGCTCCTGCTTCCCTCAAGAGTTGGGGAAGGGCAGGTGCTCCAGTCAGCTGGGGCCAGGCATCCCTGCCGGGCAGTGAGAAAACTGGTGTAAAGAATTAATTTTTCTTCCCACCTGTTTGGTTTGGTTTTGTGGGCATCATTGTATGCTCCTGTGTCTGAAGGACTCTACTGCAAACACCAGGCCATGATTGGCCGTGTTTGTGGATGGAGAAGCCACGTGGGCAGCTGGTCATGGTCATAGCAGCAGGGTGGCCCCTGCAGGGAGGACCTTATCAAGAGGAGGTGCTGACTTGCCCTCCTCAGGCATTTCCTCCTCTACCTACACTCCTTCCAAAACTCAGCCCTGCTGAGCCTCAACTTCAGGAGACAGAATTTACCTAAGAGCAGAGGGAAATCCCACACATTGTATTTTTGAGATAGCAGATGCAGCAGGTTCTGTGCTTCCCTGAGGCTTAGCTCATCCTCGGAAGGCAGAGCAGATGAGGCTACACGTAAGGTTTCTCAGCCCCAGCAGCTGAGACATTTGGAGCCAGATGCTTTGTGTGTGCATGCGTGTGGGGGGCGTCTTGTGAGTAAAGAGTAGCAGTCCTGGCCTCGACCTACTAGACACCCGGGAACATCTTCCTTCTCCCAGTTGTGACAGTCCCAGTGTTTCTGGGGGACAACATTGCTCCCAGGGGGGAACTCCTGCCTTGAATTCCACACAGTGCCAACACAACCAGGCATCTAGTGAACAGCTAGTACAAACACCGTGAAGGAAGCAGGCTGAGATACGCACCCACAGAGGAAGAATGTCATGCAGCAGCGGTTCTCAACCTGTGGGTCGCGACTCCTTTTTAACAATGAAAATACATTGGGGCCTTAGGAAGGTTGAGAACCGCTGTCATAAGGAGATGGTCCCAAAATGCAAACGCAACGAGTAAACTCAGGGACATATGAAAAAATGGCAATATAAAGCATTGAGAGCCATGCCAGGGAACCGGTGTGTAGAATACGTAGCTAATAGAAATACGTAAGAATGAAGCACACAGGTGTTGGGCTGAGTTGCAGAAGGAGCAACCGTGAAGAACAAGGGCTGAGCTGCAGATAGATTCAAGGGTCTCCCATAAAATATTGCGAAAAGCTAACAAGCAAACAATTATAATAGAGATGTCAAAAACATGAGAAACACAAACATCTACCAACAAATACAGGAGACCCAGAAAGTCTGAGAAAAAATGCAAGTGAGACGGTAAAAAAAAACTAATGATGAGAAAAGTCCGCGATTTAAGAAGAAGAGAAGGATCTTAGATCTGAGATGGAAATAACTTGGGGGATTCTCCGTATGATGAATAAGCAAACCCCCCCACATAGACGGGTTAGAGTGGTCATAGCCCTTTTTCTGTTGCTTATTACAGAATATGTGAAACTGGACAATTTGTAAAGAAAAGGAATTTATTTCTTATAGTTCTGGAGGCTGAGAAGTCCAAGGTCAAGGGGTCGAGTTTACCGGTGCCGTCCTGCTGGTGGGGACTCTGGAGTTCCTGCGTGGTGCAGGGCATCACCTGCTGAGGGGCTGAACATCCTAACCTGATAGGTCAGCTCTGCCTTCTTCTTCTTGTGAAGCCAGTGGTTTTCTTCCATGACAACCCAGCAATCCGTTTACCTGTTAGTCCTCAAGTCCATGAGTACATTAATCCATTCATGAGGGACCCATCATCTTTTGAGAGTCCCCTCACCTTGATATCGCCACACTGGGGATAAACTTTCAACATGAGTTTTAGAGGGGACCTGCAAACCGTAGCCAGAGTAAAAATTAAAAATGCCAAAACAGAGGGAATCCAGGCACTTCCAGGGAGAAAGGAGCACAGTCTCAGGGAACAAAAATCAAATTGACAACATAATTCTCAGCGTCGACACTAAGTCAGGGTAATATTTTAAAATTACTTTGAACCTAAAAACTCTCTATCCAGCCAAATTGTCACTTAAATGTGAGAGTGTGATAAAAATATTTTCAGGCATGACAGCTTTCAAAAGGTTTGCCAGATAAAAATCCACTTTGAAAACAGTCTGGAAGGAAGCTTGACTTCAGGAGACGGCTATAGCAAACAAACAGGAAAGGTGGTAATATATGTTAGGGATGTTTATTATTGGCTAAAAAGATCCAGGATTAGAAAAGAAAATGGCAGAGTGTATCTTTAGTAACCCAGGACTAAAATTCTACACGATATGCAGTAGTGGCCAACGAGGTGAAAAGATCCGCAGAGCGTGAGAACTTGCTTACACGTCTGAATAGAGGAAACGTCCACATGCTACAGAGCTTAAGAAATCAACAGTGACGATAAGGGAACAGTTATACACTGTCGGTGGGAATATAAATGACTACAACCTCTATGGAAAGTGCTGCGGAGATTCCTCAAAGAACTAAAAGTAGATCTACTGTTCAATCCAGCATTTCCAGTACTGGGGATGGACCCAAAGGAAAATACGTCACTATGTCAAGAAGACACCTGTACTCCAATATTGATCACAGCACAGTCCATAATTGCAAAGACAGGGAATCAACCCAAGTGTCCATCAACTGATAAGTGGTTAAGAAAAATGTGAGACATATAGAGAGGACCCAAAAAATGTAGACATATTTTAAGGAAGGGAAAAAACTGTATTAAAGTTGTAATACTCAATATATACTGGTAATGTATGTTATCTTATATCTCTTGTAATTGCATAAGTCAAATGTGACTTGAGTCTATATACATATATGCATATATATATGTATATACACAGACACCATGGAGTACTACGCAGCCCTCAAAAGGATGAAATAATGCCCTTTGCAGCAACCTAGATGGAACTGTAGGACATTATTCTAATTGACATATTTTAGGAACAAATAAGCAAATAGCACATGTTCTCATTTATAAGTGGTAGCTAAGCTATACAGAGTAGCATAATGAACCCTGGAGATTTAGAAGGTGGAGAGTGAAATGAGGATTAAGAATCAAAAATTACCAATTGGATACAATGTACACTATTTAAGTAATAGGCACGCTAAAAACCTAAACTTTTGGGTACAATGTACACTATTTAAGTAATAGGCACGCTAAAAACCTAAACTTTAGCACTGTGTAATTCATCCATATAACAAAAATACGTTTATTGCCCCTCCATTTATTGAACTCCATCCATCCGTCAATTAATTGTGAACATCAGTCCTAATAAACAGTGGCCATGCCCACAGGAAAAAGTAGAAGGTATTATGTTTAGATCAGTAGCAGGAGTATTAAAAAAACTTCATCTGTGTAACAGAAAAGGAAAATGAAAACAAAGATAATGCATAGCAAATGTTAAATATGAACTTGGATAGGAGAAGCAAATCAGTATAATTTTTAAATATGCTACATTTGTCATTTAGAAGATGAAGGTTAAGAGATTGGGTTACAGAATAAGACGCAACAATAAGAAGGATACTTAGCAAAGGCTGGGGAAACATGGAAATGGGGGGGTGTCAATTATGAACCAATGGATGAAGGAGTGATGAACTTAAAAAATCTAACAGAATGGAATTCAGGGCATAAATAGTACACACCTCAAGAGGGATGTATTGTACAAGGAGTAATATTATAAGAAGACTCATTTATTGGGAACAGGAGCTGAGGGAGCTTGTTAATTTATTAACAATTCTAGTTTGAGGTTGTAACGTATTTCTGTCAGATCTGATTAATCAAGCTGAGAGAGACAAAAAACACCATTATAAAAAATATAATGACATCATGAATAAGCTTGAGACATGACAGTTAGGCAAAACTCAGCAACCAGCAAACAATATATTATATGTTTGCACATTCACAACATAGACCAGTATAATGTGATTCTTACACTTCTCATTTATTTTGTTTTCCTTATAGTATGGAATACGACTTCTTTTTTTTTTTTTTTTTTTTTTT
>NW_003852460.1:6370765-6380028 GCF_000181295.1 Otolemur garnettii | reverse complement strand
GCTGCAGTTTGGCTGGGGCCAGGTTCGAACCCACCACCCTTGGAATATGGGTACAGCACCCTACTCACTGAGCCACAGGCGCTGTCAGAATAGGACTTCTCGTACTGCATACTTTTAGAAGAAACAATCATTTACCTACAAAGACCAAGGAAGTCAATAGGCCAAATATTATGGTGAGAAAGAATTCAACAAGGTTACTGGAAGCAAGATAAATTTACAAACCTCAGAAGCAACTTTCTATAACACAGACTAGATGTACAACCAAACAAACGTGATACTATTTACAATAGCAACAAACATTTTCAAGAATTTTTATGGGTAAAGTCTATAAAGAAACATAAAATTGTTATAGAGGACATAAGAGATAATATATGCAGAGATAGTCTTTTCCCAAGGAGGGGCAATTTTAATCTTGTACAGATGTCAGTTCTCCTAATTAATCTGTAAATTCAGTATTTCATTTGAAATTCTTTTAAAAATTTGATGAAGTTGGTGGCGCCTCTGGCTCAAAGGAGTAGGGTGCCATCACCATATGTTGGAGGTGGCAGGTTCAAACCCAGCCTTGGCAAAAAAAAAAAAAAAAAAAAATTGATGAACTTAATCTAAAATTTATATTTAAGAATAAATTTCCATGAAAATGACAAGAACATGACAAAAACAGAAAAGAGGTAAGAGTTGCACTAACATATTAAGATGTGCACAAAAGCCATAGTAATCAAGACAGCATGGTTTTGATTTGAAGACACCTAGCACGCCCCACTCCGAGTTGCCTCAAGCTGGCAAATACTAACTGTGTGCCAGGGCCCATGGATTCCAAAAGAAAACAAAAAGAAAACAAAAAAGGCAATGATGTCAACTTTCCCATATTTAGTTCATTTAAAAACCTTCCGACAGTCAAATTTGGATCCGGACTGCACAGGGAACAAACAGGACCTATTCTAACAAAGCCTGAAGATTACAACAAAGTTAAAGCTCCTCCCAGAGGAGTCTTTCCCCCTCAAGAGCATTCCCAGATTCATATAATCTGGAAAGAATGGCTGAGAAGAGATTTCTAATCTCCAGAGGACTTATAATTTTCCATGCAATGAAAAGGGTTTACTTATTTTCACTGTCCATGCCCCTCCTTGGTGGACAGAGCGACTTTCAAACCTCTGAGCTGGTGGACAAGAGAGTTACCTACCTTTCTGTTCTAGGAAGTGAGTTTACAGTTTTGAGTGGACAGCTCGAACAGCTGGCTTAGCTGTGAAAACCAAACACCTCTTAGCTTAGACAGTGAGCAGCTTAAACTGAGAACCACAGAAACCAAAAGCTGGGGGGCAAAAGCACTTCTCGCTGCACTATGGGGACAAAACAGGGAGAGATTAAAAAGGGCCACAAAATGTGAAGAGTTAAGAGCAGTTTGGAGCCAGTCCAAGCTCTGTCCGGCTTTCCAGACCTCATAATCCCAGAGAGAAACCCAAGCATTAATAATGGGGGAGCTTGCCAGTGTCCAAAGGTTAAGCTCATATTTTCAAGCCACGATAATTATAGGATCAAGCGCATGAGGGTTGAACTTGGGCATGGAAATTATTTTTCCCTTCCTTGTTGCAGAGAAAGGTCAACTCTGGCCAGGGAAATTCAAAGGCAGGGAAGTGTAAGCACATTTTAGAAAGAAACTTTGGAATGGGACTGAAGGGAATATTCAACCAAGAGAATAAAGTCCATCTGTCTTTGGGAATATAATTATTTCCCTATATAGAACTGGAATAAGTCGAATTGTAAATAAAGCCAATTCTGGTATGCCTGCCTGCCACACTCAGACTCCTTTTTGTTGCTGGATATGTTAAGCCCTTCATGGATTTTCTGACTGGCCGGGATCCTCCTGTGTGGTTTCTTGGCATGCCCTGGATGGTCTCTGTGGCCCCTTCACTCACAGCATCTGTGTGGGGGATACTCAGAGCCACAGAGCAGAGGGGCTTTGGTTTTATTTGAAATGAACAATACTACTTTCTGGGACAAATATATACTTCTGCTAAAACACTAATGAACGTAGATGATCAGAATACTTTTTCAGAATGTAGAAAAATCTGGTGTAGTTAACAGTGTGTGATTGACTTAAAACGCTCTGCCTCTGGTCTTGGTGTGCCTGTAGCATATTTAAGCCAGTCATTTACTGGCTGGAAGACTTGATGCCCTCTCCCTTAAAATGCTGGTAGTGACAGCCACCACACAGAGAGAATGTGACATGGAAGGCTGGGGCCGATGGTGCTGAAACTCCACTGTGGGTGGAGCTCTCGATGCAATGATAACACACACTAGAGGTCTGTCTTGTTTTTATCATCACCATGCACCTGCTGTTCTGTACAATGTCTGATGAAATGGCTCACCTCTCAGGATGGACAGCTCCCACATCCCTCTCCAATCCCCATACTCGCCCCTCTGTGCCTAGCTGATGTGAGCTGCACTGTTCTGGAGTTTAATGCATAAGAGCCTTGTCACCAGGCACCTGTGACAAGTGTTAACCTGATGGGATAAGGAATGCGGACCTTGTGGGGCTTTCCTGAGAACTCCCCATTCTTGCAGCCCACTCGTATTTCACATGGTCAGCTTACTGCAGTCCTCAGAGATGATGACCAGACAAAAAATCACTGTTGCCTTTTAGGGCACACCTGTTCTTTGTCCAGAGGAAGACTCCATCCTATAGCTGGGTGTTGTGGTGGGTGCTTGTAGTGCCAGCTACTTGGGAGGCTGAGACAGGAGGATCGCTTAAGCCCAAGAGTTTGAGGTCGCTGTGAGCGGTAACGCCACAGCACTCTACCAGGGGTGACATACCAAGACTCTGTCTCAAAAAAAAGACAAGAAAGACTTCATCCTAAAGAACATGACATGGTTGTTTATGTAACAAATCATTTTCTTATTAATATTTATTTTTCATAAAAGAACCCTAGTGATTGAGCTTTGTATATGGTAGCTCTTGGCCACTTCGGTGAAGGCTGTATCCTTGGAGAGAAAACGAAATTGGAGATGGACTTACAAATGTCTCTCATACCTGTATGTATATGCAGACATGTCTATGTAAAACTTGAAATGTAAGGGTAAGCTACTTAGGGAAAATTAGCCCATGAAGGAAAAGCATATAAATTTAAAGATGTGTTTACTTGTATCAGGAAATAGATTGTGGTCAGATTTTAGACACACTGTTTTGCATTT
Organism: Otolemur garnettii; assembly: GCF_000181295.1. Lineage (NCBI taxonomy): Eukaryota > Metazoa > Chordata > Mammalia > Primates > Galagidae > Otolemur > Otolemur garnettii. The sequence continues at coordinate 6,376,839 of NW_003852460.1, read as the reverse complement.
ATTTATTATTAATTAATTTTAATAATAAATATTAACAATTATTTTTTAATAATAAATATTTATTAATAATTAATTTAATGTGAGAGTACAAACACCTTTCACCACTTTCAAAAATGGATCCAAGATGGATAAAAGATTTAAGTCTAAGGCATGAAACGATAAAAATCCTAGAACAAAGTGTAGCCTGGGGAAGATTTTATAAAGAAGACTTTTGTGGCAATTGCCAACAACTGCAAAATTTAACAAATGGGACTTCATTAAATGAAAAGCTTCTGCACGGCTAAGGACACAACTATCAAAGAAAAGAGACAAACTTTAGAATGGGAAAAGACATTTGTATATTATGAATCTGACAAAGGCTTCATAACTAAGATTATTAGTTAAGAAAACTCAAATTAATCAACAAAAAAGAGCCAACAATCCCATCTGTCACTGGGCAAGAGGCACGAACAGAACCTTCTCTGAGGAAGACAGATGAATGGCTAGTGAATGTGTGATAAAATGCTCATCATCCCTAATCATCAGAGAAATGCAAATCAAAACCACCCTGAGATACCACCTAACCCTGGTAAGATTAGCCCACATCACAGAATCCCAAAGCTGCAGATGGTGGCCTGGGTGTGGAGTGAAGTGAACACTTTTACACTGGTCGTGGGAGCTCAAAGAACTCAGATCTCCCACTTGACCCTGCAAACCCACTACTAGGCATCTACCCAGAAGAAAAAAAATCCTTATAAGGACATTTGCACTAGGATTTTTTGGATTTATTTCAACGCTCTCTTTGGGTGAGAGAATTGAGGAGTCTTATTTATAAAAGTCTTTGTACATGAAGCACGGATGTCCGTAACCTAAGGCCTGTTTGGAAGTCCCATTTGCATGTGAACATGACAGCCTGCCGATAGCCTGTACAGTTTTGCATTTTCAGTAGACATATCCCATCTTAAATTTATGGCAAGAACATCCCAAATCATTGAGACCCTGGCTGTGCACATTCTACCCTGGGTTCTGTCGAATGTGAGCAGAGTTCAGCACAGCGGGGAAACCCAGTGGGAAAAAATACTCTGCTCATCCGCTCACCAGCCTTGCCTCGCTGGCTTTGCTGACACCAGCAAGCCATGACATGTCCTAAGTTAGAAGAAGCAGACACGGGTCACATAATGTGGTAATTAGGAAGAGGGGAGATATGCTAGGTGCTTAGCTGTGGTCAGGGCTTCTTGGAAGGAAAGATTATGTGGATATGTCTCATTGTCCTCAAGCCAGGCAGCAGACAGGAGAATTAGGGACCTTAAATTGCCCTAGTTGCTATGCAGAAGTGTGTTCTAGTGACAAGGACAGACTGGCTGGAGCAGTGACAAGAGCCTTGTGGGTGTGCTGTGAGCAGAGACCCTAAGCTGCTCTGCACTGTCCGGTCTGTGGCCCCCAGCATCATCCCATGGCCCTGAATTGTGAGCGGAGAAGTGAACCATGAACATTCACGGGCGCTCACGTGCCCGCTCATGCTGGCCCCAGTTTCCTAATCAGGCCTTGGTCTGCTTCGACCAGGAGTATTTGCAATCCTGCATTGAAGCCAGTTAGTTGCAGGCAGAGAATGCTTTTTCCAGTGAGGGCAGGTGCTTTAAGTCCTGTGGGCGTCTCATGTGACTAGAGTCCAACTTCATAGACGGTCATTTAGAGGCAGAACAGGCCCCTTGGGGAACTTTTAAAAAGGACAGTCCTCTGGGACAGGGGAGATGCATGTTCTTAAATTAGCCATCTCCAGCAAACGCTGGGCTATGTGAGTAGGGGCCTGCCTCGGGGCAGCTACTGTGTCTACCGGCTGGGCATCATTGAGGGACCCTGTGGTGACTGTCCACCTACCAGGTGCTTCTGAATAGGCCTGGCCAGGCCACTCTTGGCAGGTGACATAGAAGAGCTCGTCAGTCCGACAGGCATCTGCTCCAATTAAAAGCTACAGGGTTGGTGTTCTCATGTCCCCACATGTTCCTGTGGCTCCCCTGCGCTTTCCTGTGGCTGCCTCTCATTCTATTTCTAAGCAAATGTGTTCTGGGCACCACCTCCTAAGTGTGTTACTGCTGGGTAGTGCTGACAACCCAGCTGCCAGCTTACCTGGAAAGACCTCCTCACTCACGCTTTCTGAAAGTGCTGCTGACATCAATGCCCCTCTTGGGAGCATTCGGACTTCTGATGGCCGGAGCGCCAGGCACTAGCCCCACTGGGATTGATGGGAGAGAAGGCTCCACACTAACACAGCTGCCCAGCCCCTTCCCGCTGTCCTTTTATTTTGTTTTCCTTTTTCAGTTTTATTTTTATTATGATTTATTGAAGAATCATATGTACATGTTTTTAAAAATTAAGTAGTAAAACACAGCGACCAAAAGTAAACTAGATCCACCCTCCTCAGAAATGTCCAGCAGCCTGATGAGTGCTTTGGAAATTGCAAACGCACATTCAAGCAGAAATATGCATTTTCGGGTGTTGCTGGTGCAAATGGGGCATGTTATCTATACTGTTCTATGAACAAGCCCTTGTGTGAACATTCTGGTGTGTAAGGAGATGAGGTGATTACTGTCCTCAGTAATAAACTGGGGACACAGGGTGATGAACAGTAGAGTCACATTCATATGACCAGTTCACACACACAGAGATACACACACACTCAAATGCATAAGCAAAGACACACAGACCACTAACAGCAGTCAGCAGACTACAAGCTACTACTTTTAATAAAGCCTTATCAAGGGTGGCACCTGTGGCTTAGTGAGAAGGGCACTGGCTCCATATACAGAGGGTGGAGGGTTCAAACCTGGACCCAGCCAAACTGCAACAAAAACAACAACAAAAATAGCCAGCGCTATGGCAGGTGCCTGTAGTCCCAGCTACTCAGGACGCAGAGGCAGAAGAATCGCCTAAGACCAGGAGTTGGAGGTTGCTATGAGCTGTGACGTCACAGTACTCTATGGAGTGTGCTAAAGTGAGACTTAAAATAAAAATTTAAAAAGCCTTATCAGACAAAATTAAATTAAACCTTTCTTAGCAACAACTTACTCCTATTAACCTAGATCCAGGGATGTTAGAAGGAAAACCACAAACAGTTCTGGCTGAAAGGCCCATCTGTTTCTGGACAGTAAGGATTGTGTTTTGATTTTATGAAATAGAGCTTTGGAATAGAGTTCATTCATTTCCAGCAAATCATAATATCTTTAATAGAACTAAACCCTAAATTGCTTCTTCACTTGAGTAGAAGAATGTGACTTCACCAGATGATCTTTTGTTTGAAACACCATATTTGAAAATTTTTAATTGCCTGACAATATTTAAAAGTAAGACTGAGTGAAATCTCAGTGAATTTTCAGCTTCTCTTGAGAAACTGGAAAATCTGGTCATTCTGGTTTTGCATGAGTGCCACATAGCATCTTGTTGACCTTGAGTAAAACATCCTCCCCAATTATCCTTGACTTTGTGCCTAGGTGAGTCCTCACACCCGCACCTGCAGGTCAGCATCTCAATCTCCAACCCCTGATTTATGCATAATAAAGATGGGTGTGTCTTGTGCAGCTGGGACATGGGAAGGCAAATTGGAGTCCAAACATCTCAGTTAGGGATCTCCGCCCTGAACAGCCCCACTCCCTCCATTCTCTCTCCTTCTTTCTCTCTTCTGTGTTATAAATGAATGGCTCTCACAACACATCTCCGGAAGCAGCCTCATTTTTACCAATGACACTGAGGTCCATGAAAGAGCCTTTCCCCCAGTTGTGTAGACAAAGACCCTGGAGCCAGGCTTGGTTGGTCTTGTTGACATTTAAGCCAAGATGCCTGCCCAGGATGCCCAGAGGATGTCGGAAAGAGGGAAAAGTTGGGCAATGCTCTGGGCAGGGACAGGTGGTGTGCGTCTGGGAATAACAGGGTACTGCTTGCCTGGGAAAGTGGACGTGAACTAGGGCAGAAGAGGGCATCCGGGCCAGCCTGCAGAGTTGGGTGAAAGCCTCACGTCTAAAACGTGAAGATGACGTATGGTCTGTTGTTTTGGAGCCATGGCTCTGAATCTAAGCACTGCTATGAAAGGAGGAGAGGGGTGCACATGTGGGAAAGGGGTTCATCCAGCCCCTACTGAGGTTGACCCTGAAGCCTCCTTCATGTGTCACCACCATGGGAGCTCCCAATCCATAGCAAACTTGGCCCTCTGAGCTAGGCAGCAGATGTGAGCAGGGCAGTATATGAGGTACAGTGTGAATCCATGGTCTCTGAACAGAGTCAGAGGCTGAGCCAGGAGTGACTGTTCCAGCACCAAAGATGGGGCAATTGCACAGCAAATGCTTGACTTTGGTGAGCTGGGAGGCTGAGATCTCGGAGCAGGAGCAGGACGGAGCACTCAGCAGTCAGTAGGGGTGGGGAGCAGGACAGGAGGGCTAAGCCTCTCAAAACCGTTAATAAGGGTGGCCCTGTGGCTCAAAGGAGTGGGACGTCAGCCCTATATGCCAGAGGTGGCGGGTTCAAATCTAACCCTGGCCAAAAACTGCAAAAAAAAAAAACAAAAAAACAAAAACCATTAACAATTCTCCCCATTAGCCTTTGACGCAGAGGGAATGTCGCCACCACTGCAATATCACTCTAGACCAGGGACGTTCAATTTTTTTGTCTCTGCTGCTCATTGAAAGAGTTGTCTTGGGCCACACATTAAATACACAAACACTCATGAAAGCTGATTAGCAAGAAAAAAAAAGATTCAAAGTCTCCATCCTGAAGAGTGGTGGAACACATTCTTCTTAGTAAAGTATCACAAGAATGGAGAAGCAAGAATCCACTGTACTCAATTCGAGTATGAAGCCAGTAGATGGTCTAAAACACACTCATATAAACTCAAAATCAGTTCCAGGTGGGGGGCAGAAGAATGAGTGAGGGGGGAAAGGTGAACCGGAGGGGATGGGTGTGCTCCCATTTAATGGACACAACCTTATGATGTCTGGCACAACTCTTGGGGACAGGACACAATTATAAGAGGGACTCTACCTACCAAATGCAAACAGTGTAACCTAATTCTTTGTACCCTCAATAAACCTTGAAACAATAGAAAAAAATTTAAACAAAGAAGTTGTGCATCTGTTTCATGATATCTGACACCAGAGATAAACAAAAAACATACTGGCTCTGCTCCTGTAGCTCAAGCAGCTAAGGCACCAGTCACATACACCAGAGCTGGCGGGTTCAAATCCAGCCTGGGCCTGCCAAACAATAATGACAACTACAACCAAAAAATAGCTGGGCATTGTGGTGGGCGCTTATAGTCCCAGCTACTTGGGAGGCTAAGGCAAGAGAATTGCTTAAGCCCAGGAGTTGGAGGTTGCTGTGAGCTGTGAAGCCACATCACTCTACCCAGGGGGATAGCTTGAGGCTCTGTCTCAAAAAAAACAAAAACAAAAAACATCCTCACAAAATCAGCATGCGGCCACAGGGCCCAGGTTGGACACTCCTGATGTGCTGGGAGAGATGAACTCTAGATATTTGTATAAGCTTAGACCTGTGGACGAGACCTTACCTTAGGAAGGATGTTTTGCTCAGAGGAGGAGCCAGCTTCTTGGAATTGATCTTGACATTGGACCAGCACAGATCTGTTCCAGAATGCTGCCCTTGTGTGCTGTGTACTGAGAAACTTACCGTACTTCTCTGAGCCATAATTTTCTGGCCTTTAAATTAAAGGCCAGGGGATTAAAAAATACTGTCTTCAAAAATTGTCTGTGATATTAGGAAAGTATCTAGTGCTGATTTATGAAAGCCTTGTGTTTCATACAAGGGCTGGACCGTTACCAAACTCATCCTAGAAAGAGTTCGACATAGCTCATTGCTGAATATCACCATGGCCACCAGATTGCCGAGGGGAGTACTTTGAAGGTGGTCCTAGTGAGCTATGTAGCACTTTTTCTAGCATGAGTTCACAAACTTAGTTGTCAGACCTCATAAAAAGCATGTAGAGTCCTGTGAAAGGGAGGGAGTGGAGCAGCCTGAGGCTCACTGCATCTTCCCCGAGATTTTTTGAGCTTTGCCTCCTGGTTCCACCCAATGAACTTGATACCCATTCC
>NW_003852460.1:6368058-6370687 GCF_000181295.1 Otolemur garnettii | reverse complement strand
GGGTGTTGGACAAGATCAAACCGTGCCCCTCACATCGCCCACCCATTCCTGGTCACAAGGTCATCTGCTTTTAAGTCCCACTGTTCCTCTTTTGGGTAGCCGTGTCCGTCCAACCTGAGTGAAAATTGTAGTGTTTCTCTGCAGGAAGGGCCTTGGTGGCCAGATATTACCGGAGGTAGAAACATGAGAAAATTGAGGTGAAATCTGGAGAAAAAAGTGGTAGAAACTTCAAGGCATGAGCCGTCTCCTAGGACCGCAGAGACTAGGCTGGGGATACTTCGACGTGCTGTGAGAGTTGGGGTGTCCCGGTTGGCGTGACTCTGGCATAACGGAGAAATGTGTGAATAATGATTTCTCCTCTGTAAGTAAAAGATGAGGGAGCTGCACAGGTGGGGAAATTAGTTCATAAATCCAGATTCCCCACTGACGGCACGCGTCAAACCTGCTTCAAGAGTTACCATTGGGGGTTCCCAGTACAAAGTTGACCCCCTGGGACCTCCTTGCCGTCTACAGTGCTGAAAGGCGGTGAGATGCAGTGAAACGCCTAAGAGCAAGGTAATTACAGAAAAATGGGGAAATGCAAATGGTCTGGAAATCCTGTGAATTGGTAAATAGTCTTTGGATAATTGCACGTTGTCTCTGAGTGTGATGAGGCCTGAGCCGTGAGGCGGCAGGGACGTGAAAATTACCATTAGTGGCTGCGCAGCGGCTGTTTAAAGGAGGCCGTTCTGAAACGCTTCCTTGCTTATGTCTAGATGTGACCTGTGTCAAAGCGACTCCCAGTGATGTATGATTATAGCTCTCAATCAACTATAATCAACTGTACTTACCCTGACAGCCCAGGATGTTTACAGTCTGCAGACAGCTGGTGGGAAGTGTCTGGACCTGCCCTGCCTGGGACGGTCCTCTTTCCCCATCAGCTGAACCCACAGTTGCATCCCCCCCTTTCATCCGGCCTCTTCCTCTGGTCCCTTAGTCCCAGCGTCACCTGGAAACTCAACCCCCAAAAAACAGAGCAAGGGAGAATGAGGAGGAAAAGAGAAGGATTTTGGAGCAGTGCGCATGCCCTTGACGAGTTCACCCCAAACATTGCTTTTCCTCTTTCCAATAATGTACCTAACGGCAAAAGAAAGCAAAGCCCCCAGTCCTGGGGGCAGAGGTGTGGGTTGCAGGGTGTCGGGAAGGAAACCTCCCTTCTCATCCGTCACGCGCTCACAGCGTCGGAAGTCTCCACCACGTCTGCTCTTGGTCTTGAAAATTCTTGCGTGTTTTCTCTTCTGCGTCACAAGGTTATTACGAAGAGATGATATTTCAGGTTAATTTTCACCAGGAAATTTCTTTTAATTCTTAATTTTTATTTATTTATTTATTTTTTGGAGACAGAGTCTCACTTTATCACCCTCCGTAGAGGGCTGTGGCAGCGTCACACAGCTCACAGCAACCTCCAGCTCTTGGGCTTAGGCAATTCTGTTGCCTCAGCCTCCCGAGTAGCTGCGACTAAGGCGCCCGCCACAGTGTTTGGCTATTTTTTTGTTGCAGTTCGCCTGGGGCCAGGTTTGAACCCACCACCCTTGGTTTAGGGGGCCAGCGCCCTGCCCACTGAGCCACAGGTGCCGCCCTCACTGGGAAATTTCTTACCTAGCTCTTGTTATGGTTTGTAATACTAGTTCATCAAGTCCACGAGTCTTGAAAAATGGGCTGAATGGGGGAGTGGGGCCGTGGCCTGTCACCTGTAACGTAAGAGTAATTTCTCTTCTTTGTCTAAGTGCCGTGCTATGTCCAGAAAGTAAAGGCACGTAAATATCCTATGCAAATGTTTACATCTAATTCTGACCTTTGCTGCTTGTCAGAACAGTTTTCTCAAACACCAGCGCACACTGTGTGACATTTTTAGGTCACCTGGAGAAGTTTTTGATGAGAAATCATGTCACTTATGTCACGCGCTGAGCGTCCACTAGCTTCTCTCATTTCCTTAGTCATATATATTCTCCAAGTCATTTTCAGTAAAGAATGATGGGACGTTATTTTTTTTCTTACATAGTATTTAAAAAAAAAATCCAACTTCAAAATATTCAGTGTTGAAAAATCCATGTCAAACTATTCCTGCAAGGTGTTTTAAATTGGAGGGGAGCATGAGGAGAAATGAATTTCTTGCGTCTAAACCTCTGGTTGGTTGGCTCTCATAATCTCAGGATTAACGGTCTTTGACTGTTCAAATTGGGTTCCTCTTTCTGTCTCCAGTTCTTCTCCTTCCTGCTTATCTGAAAGCTGCATATTTGAAGGCCGCGTTGTTCCTGTAACACCTTCTGCTCCCCATCATCCTTGTTACCGCTCCCTAACTCCTGGTCCTTCCCGCTCATTTCTCGATGATTGAGCTCCTAGGTCACTGTCAGTTTCTTTAATGGAATTTCTGTCTTAATCCGTTTACTTGGACACCTGGGCCATGTTCCCCGCACGTCCTCTACTCCATCTCAGCCTTTAAGGCTTCCCTTCCTACTGTTGGTCACTGCTTGTTTTCAGAATCACCACCTGCCAGCTTGCCAACCTAGACCTTGTGGCAACACCAGCCAATATGTCCTTGACCTCCATGAAGATTCCAACCCATTAATCTCACCCCCTTTCCCTGACC
>NW_003852460.1:6338457-6367987 GCF_000181295.1 Otolemur garnettii | reverse complement strand
CATCAGTCATCACCTTTTCACTTTTCCTCAACTCCTTCCAACAGGCTTGGCCAAGTGCTGGTCTCTGCAATGCTGATGAGATTCAAACCTCACTGCCCTGCTCCACATGTTGACACAGAGCTCAACAAGGGAGGAGAAATGTTGCCTTGTGGTCTCTCCCTAAATTCGTGACCTCAAAGAATTATCCTGCCTACTGTCAAGACATCATAGTAAAATAGGACAGCAAATGCGAGAGAAGGATGGACCCCACTTCAGATGTAATTAAGTAATAGAAATTTATTAGGAATTTAATACACCTGCAGGTGCACCTACAGGGGGCTCATACCATAGAGGCATGCAGCCTGGAATAGCAGGGGGAAAAGCCTTTTTATACCATTATTCTGCCTAATCATGCATGCTCAGCAAGCTAGCGCAATACAGAAGCCAATCACAGCAGTTAGCACAATTCAGTACAGCTCAGGGGTTACAAGGTAAGGGTATATCATAAGGGTTTATCTAATTCAGGATGGGGGAACATGTTTATAAATCACAAAATACATCACAAATACATTACTTCATGATCATAAGATGAGGGTCAGATAGTTCAAGGGTACAAATAAGTGTTGGGTAAATTTCTGAGAACAACTTGGGACCTTTTCACCCGGGGCTTTATTTGGAATCCATCCCTCCTTGCATACTTCCTTAATCTCAGGCTGCTTCTTTACCCTTGAGGGGGCTGGGACTCAAAGGCTTAGGAGAGGTTTCCTTTTCAAGGATAGGGGGCTTTGTTCCCCACTGGTCTTAGGGAGGGGGGTCAAGGGCTGGGGGCTTGGTTATTACAATAGCATAATTCCATGCACTGATTTAGGGTTCCTGTCCTTAACTAGCTACTTCCCATCCTGAATCCTTTCCTTTCCAAACTCCAAAATGTCTGTAAGATGGGAGGAACTGCAGGGTGTTTACTCGGCATATGACCCCACAAGACTCAGTCTAGTCACACCAGTAATAATTGGAGCTTCCATAGTATGGGTGCTTAGTATGTTTTGGCCTTGAGAAAGTGTGTGTGTGTGTGTGTGTGTGTGTGATGGGGTTTTTGTACAAAGACACTCTCTGGCAGACTGATATTACCTCCGGATCTGAAGCCCAGAGAAATTAAGCCCTGAGGGTGGACCATCTGGGGCTGAAATCTAGGCCTGTCTGGCTCAAAACCCATGTCCTGCACCAATAGGCTTTTGGCTTTGGGACACTTCTGTAGGAAATGTGTCGGCTCAACAGTTGGGTTTGGGTTCCTTTACAGGAAATGATCCCTTGGGTGAATTTCACGAGTAATTTGGCACTGACAGGGCTAATTAGGTAATATCTAGTCTCTGATGATGGTTCATCCATCCATTGTCATTCCTTGAACCACCGGAGAGTGCTTTCACCCTAAAGGATCTCATCGTTTCATGAGTAAGCAATGAAAATAGCCAGGAAGTATCAGCCTTCTTCTTGTTCTCATTCAGGAAAGAATTTTAGGTAAATCAGACCAGCAAGACCATTAAAAAACATCCAAATTCATGTGCAGTTCTTTTGGGTTTTTCCCTTGATGGTGTTTCTTGATAATGTATATTTTACTGGATACCACTTGATGTCAGTTTCTTTGTGGTGAAAATATTCCCTAGTTAGCTTTTTATAAAACTGAAGGCCATCCGAATGAGGTAAGGAAACTGTTTGAAGATTCCTTTTATATAACAACATAAGTATTATTGGCTATAAAATTGTTTTAGCAGGGTAGTTCCTTAGAAGGAAAGAGAGGATTGTTTTCTAAATAAAGAAAACAATAAAGAAGGAAAATACCTCCAATTTTCAATTGATTGTGGAATGGATTATTGCTTCTCTTGTTATGTACTCAGTCGATAATCAGGTGCCCTCAGGGCTGTCCATTCAATACAGAGAGTAGGAAGAATGCCTGGCATTAAAAGTTAAAACCTAAATCTGTTCCATTTAAACTTAGATGCTATATTGAATTAGTTTCCATGCATTCATTTTCACTCGTAGGACAGAACACTCATGTCCTGAACAACTGTTTGTGAAAAGCCCGGGATGATAGGTGCTTATATTTGCAGCCCTTGATTTTGATGTATTATATAAGGTTTTTATATACAAATATGACTAATGACGTTTAAAGCCTGTTTATCACGAGATTGCAGATTTTCCACTCAGCAGTGCTGCCCGCAGAGTTATTGAGTGTTCTGTTCCCGCCTCCTGCCGCATTTGGGATTTTCATGCGGTTGCTAAGTGTCGTCTAGAATCTTATTTTATTTTAAACACCCGCTTTGTAAGGCTCGAGTGGGTACATGGCTAAATCAATAGGAAGCTAATAATCAGTAATGGGGAGATTTCCCGCCTTAGAGAATAAAGAACTGCAGCATAAATGGCTTTTAATGGCTCTCTGCAACAACAGGGAGTTCAACAAGGGTTCACATTGACCCCTTTGAGCAGAACCAGAGGGAGGAGGCATCAGCTCATGTTGATGGAGGAGTTTGCTCCCTTTGTGGAAGGATGAACCTGGCTGCAGACAGGTTTCCATGGGGGCTGCACGGGCAGAGCTGTTTAGAAGATGCTCTGGCTTCTTGCGACCTCGCTACAGAGCTGCACAAGAAAAGCTCACTGGGCTGCACGTTCTTCCCCCAGTGACAAAAGTGTAGGCGGGGCCACCAGCTGAGAAACTATAAATCCTTGAATTACAAGGAGCTTTGATTTAGAAAAGCAATCTTTAGGGGGGAAAAAAATCTAATTCTCTGCTGGTTTTTGGTTTGTATCCAATTGTTATCAGTTTATTTTTCAGAACCACTCCTAATTCTACACTACCTTGTAGTGTACCCTAAAATAAATATGTTTCCTTTCTTGTCTAAGCCTGAAGTCATCAGCACATGGTGCTCATCTGATTTTCCTTCCTCCCTGGTCTGCGGTGCACCTCTCAGTTATTTCACAGAGAGATGGAGAAAGTGTTCCAAGGACACTTCTTGTCTGGGCTTGTGTTTCTGAAAAGGAATGAGACAGACGCCTCCCTATAATCAGGCATCCCACAGAAAAGAACATTTAAAATTTTTCTTTATCATTACTGAGAACTTCTGGTATTTTATATCTTAGTGAGCCCGTCTCGTGTTCTTTTAGGCCCGATGCTGGCCTTTAAACCTTCCTTATTTTTATTTATAGGGCCATGTGATGTCCAGCATAGCTATTCAGTTCTGTCAGTTCTTTGTGAATGATAATCATCTTTTCTTCAGTTTTTGATTCACGCTTGTTATCCCAACATTCTGGGAGGCCAAGGTGGGTGGATTGCTTAAAGTCAGGAGTTTGAGACCAGCCTCCATCTCTACTAAAAATAGAAGGAAAAAAAAACCAAACAAAAACTGGGCATAATGGCCCATGCTTACAGCCCCAGCTACTCAGGAGGCCGAGGCTAGAGGATTGTTTGAGTCTGAGAGTTTGAGATTGTTCTGAGCTATGATGCCACAGCACTCTACCCAGGGCAACTATGTCTCAAAAAAGAAAAAAAAAAGGAAGATAGACTTTCACTATAAAAAATGAAACAATGCAGAAAACTATAAATGAAAGAAAATCACTCCAAAGCCTATCACTCAGAAATTATTCTAGCCAACTATTTGGATGGTGTGGTGACCATCTTGTGCTCTTCAGATTGCAAAATGCTCCTTGACTTATGACAGGACAAACTGATGGTTAATTTGAAATTATTATTATTTTTTTGGCTGGGGCTGGGTTTGAACCCACCACCTCTGGCATGTGGGGCTGGCGCTCTACTCCTTTGAGCCACAGGCACTGCCCATAATTTGAAACTATTTTAAGATGAAAGCACATGGAAGACAGCTAACGTACCCAGCCTGCTGGCAGCCTGCAACTTGCTCAGATGCTCACGCTAGCTTACAGTCGGGCACAGTCACCTCATACAAACCTGGTTTTATATCCAGTGTTGAATACCTCGTGGAAGCTTATTGAACACATATAGCAGGTGAAAAGCCAATTCACTGTATAGGATTCCAAAGTGTGGCTTCTACTAAACATGTATGGCTTTTGTTTCATTATAAAGTCAAAAATCCCAAGTCTAACCATTCTAAGGTGGCTACTACCATGTTTTCCCAAAAATAAGACCTACTCAAAAAATAAGCCCTAGCAGGATGTCTATGCATTTGTTAAATACAAGCCCTACCCTGATAATAAGACCTAGTGATGGGTGTTCCCTACACTACCCAAAAAATAAGCCCTAGCAGGATTTCTATGCATTTGTTAAATATAAGCCCTACCCTGATAATAAGACCTAGTGATGGGCATGCCTTATATTTCAGTGCAGAGAGAAGACATCCCCTGAAAATAAGCCCTAGGGTGTCTTCTTGAGAAAAAATAAATATAAGACAGTGTCTTATTTTCAGGGAAACACAATACCTCTAAATGATTGATCGTTAAGAAGAAAAATATTTTTAAAAAGTGGAACCAAATTTGTTATTTTTAACAGCAGTAGCTGTTGTTTTGCTTAAATTTAATTGAAAATGTAAATTGAAATAAACGTGAAGAAATGGCTAAATGTCAGATGAGTGTTTCCTTTTATAAGTTATATCACTTCCTAATTATTCATAACTCGTAAGTTAAGATGAGGGAGGATAAGATGTGAAACAGGGGAGTTGTGCTATTTTTAGCTACATATTCCTTTTTTGTTTGCAGTTTTTGGCTGGGGCTGGGTTTGAACCCACCACCTCTGGCATATGGGGCTGGCGCCCTACTCCTCTGAGCCACAGGCGCTGCCTCTTAGCTCCATATTTCAGCATTAGACACCATCTAGTCCCACCCTGTTAGGAAGATTAGCTGCTTATTCCAGGACAATTCTCTCTGCATCTTTACCAGTGACCCCTGATTTTTTCTCTGTTGTGTTACTTTGGTAGTTTTTCTTGTCTCTAAATATCATTTCATTTTTGCCTCTCAAATGATTTGACCCTTAACCTCAGTCTTTTTATCTTTTAGCAGTCCCTTCTTCATTCCTCAATTACTTGGATTGATCCCTTATTGCCTGGAATGGATGTAACATTCTTTCAGTCTTTTCATGATGCAGAGTGTCTGTCTGCTGTGGTGATTTTCAGCCAGTGTGCTGGAGCACCCTGGTGTGCCTGAGACGACCTTAGGTGTCCTGAGGATATTTTGGAAGATCATTAATTAAATTATTTTTGAAAGAAGTTCAAAGCACAGAGTTTGTTGCTCTTTATTTATTTTTTTGATCAACATAATTCAAGTGTGCTGTGGATGGTCAAGTGTGCTGTGAGATAAAGAAGGTTGAAAAATGCTGGTCTGTTGCTTTTATCATTGAAGAACAGCTTGACCGGGAATAAAATTTCGGGGAAAGTCTTTTATTAACCTCCAAGGTTTTTTTTTTTTTTTTTGGTCTTTCTTTGTCACCCTCAGTAGAGTACCGTGGCATCAAAGTTCACAGCAACCTCCAACTCCAGGGCTTAGGTGATCCTCTAGCCTCAGCCTCCTGAGTAGCTGGGACTATAGGCACCTGGCATAATGCTCGGCTATTTTTTGTTGCAGTTTGGCCAGGGGCAGGATTTGAACTCACCACCCTCAGTATATGGGGCCTGTGCCCTACTCACTGAGCCACAGATGCCGCCCTCACCTCCAAGTTTTACAGTCGTTCCTCTCCAGTCTTCTGGCATCCCTGCCACCATAGCTAAAATTCAAAGGAGACTTTCCTTTGCATGTAACTTAACTTATATCCTGCCTGGCTACCTGTGGGATTCTGTTTCCAAAGTTCATGGGTCTCACCGTGTCTTGACATTGATGATTCTACAGCAAATTAGTTGGTGGCACCAGGCCCTCTTTGTCAGCAGATTCAAGCATTTCTTCCAGGATAAAATGCCTTTTATCACAATTTTGAATTGATTATTATTACTTTTTATTTAAGATGAATAACGATTAGGTCGTGATATTTGCATTGGTTAGGTATTGTCGCTGTTGCAATACCTAACAAACACAAATATCACGACCTAATCATTACTAATGTCCCGTACTCAGCAGGTGTGCCATGTACCCCTACATTGTGTCTGTTGGGGGGAGCACATCCACCCCTCCTTCTTCCCCTCTCTCCTCCCCCCAGCTTGAATTAAATTGAGTTTTTCTCTTGTGTGGGAGTGTATTAGCTAGTCCACTGGCTTGGTATTAGTTTTTAGCACATGAATACTTGCTTTTTTATTCTTTGGATACTTGAGTTGTTGGGTCCGAGAAAGCCTCCCAAATTAACCCCAACCGACAAACTCGAGACTCGCTCCGATGTAAAGGGCATAAGATGAGATTTATTACAGACCCGGGAGGCCCGGGGGCCCCAGGCCTGGACTCTCCTGGCATGCAAGCCGAGGATGAGCCCTGAACTCAGGGTGAAGGCAGTTTTTATGGGGTACAGAAAGCAAGAGGGGTAGGGTTGGATACGAGTACACTTTTCATTGGTGGTTGGTGAAAGGAGAAAGTAAAGGAGGATTTGCATTGGTAGCTGATGATTTCACTAGTAAAGGTGAATTTGGATTGGTACAGGTGACTATTTGGTTGAGTAACTATGAAAGGAATGAGAAAGGTTGCAGGGTGGGCCCTGCGGGTATGGTTTAAGCAACTAGGAATGGAATGGGGAGGGTTACAAGGTGGGCCCTGCAGGCCAGGGCCCAGGAACAGTAACTTATGTGGAAACAACAAAATGGAGCTGATCTGGTCCTCACAGAGTAAAGAGAATGTTCTTCAGCTCTACCCAGGTTAATACAAAGGATGTAAAATCTCCGTCTTTTCCATGCTGTGCATAGACTACAGTTTGTTAATCTATTCCTGGGTTGATGGGCACTTGGGTTTTTTCCGCGTTCTGTGCTCTTGGTAGATGCCTCGTGGTGGGGTTGTGGGATCAGATGGAAGGTTCGTTTTGTGTTCTTTGTGAATTGGTGATTAATGCCGTCTCCTTCTCCTCTTATGCAGGAGTCCGTGTTATGCTGCCCTTGTTTCCCTCTGCCTGGGTTTCCCCAGCTCCTCTGCAACTGTGTCTCTGTCATGGTTCTCTCCCGGGTCACCCTGTCCTACTGGCGGCACTTTACAGCTTGTGCTCCTGATCCACCTCCTGTTGTGTTTACTCTCATTTTTGTTTTTACAGCAGTTGGCTTCTTTTTCTCCCCCATTTATTTCTCAAGCTCCACTGACTTCATTTTCATGTGTTTTTGTTGTTTCATAATTTTGAAAGTAATTTACTATCTATTCTCTATGATTTCCTGACTCTGGAGAGGTATTTGTATGAACTGAAATAGGTAGTTAGATTTGGGGATGGCCTTCAAGGAGATTCAAAGTAACTATTTTTGAATTTTCTCCTGTTTTCAGGCCAGTTACAATCTAACAGTATATTGTTTCTATAGAACATTATTCTTAATCATCTTACACGTTGTAGTCAAGCTAACTTTAAAGCAACTAGAATGTGTGGATCTGTCTTTGCAGACACCTGTAAGACACACCTATCTAGGGGCCCAGAGAAGGTTGACGCCCACTGCCCTGGGGCCTGAATTGTATTTATGCTTCAGCTCTGAGTGTGTCTCATTACACTCCTACATGAGTGTAAAGTTTTAAGGCCCTTTGTGTGTGTGGGGGGGTTGTTGTTATGCAGCAAGAAAATATTGGGACCCTGCTCAGTACACATCTCTTGGATGAGTGACTAGAAAAACTGATATTGTTAAAAGTCAAGAGTTAGGACAGTAGCCTGGTTTTGAATTATTTGAAGCATTTGCAAAAATGCTTATACAATGGAGAAACATTCATAAAATAAAGAAAAAAGAAAGGAAGGAAGGAAGGAAGAGGAGGGAGGAAGGAAGGGAGGAGGGAAGGAGGGAAGGAAGAAGGAAGGAGGGAAGGAAGGAGGGGGAAGGAGGAAGGAAGGGAGGAGGGAAGGAGGGAAGGAGGAAGGAAGGAGGGAAGAAAGGAAAGAAAGGAGGAAGGAAGGAAGGGAGGAGGGAAGGAAGGGAGGAGGGAAGAAAGGAAGGAAAGGAGGAAGAAAGGAAGGAAGGAAGAGGAGGGAGTAAGGGAGGAGGGGGAGGGAGGAAGGAAGGGAGGAGGGAAGGAGGAAGGAAGGAGGGAAGGGAGGAGGGAAGAAAGGAAGGAAAGGAGGAAGAAAGGAAGGAAGGAAGGAAAGAAGAAGAGGGAGGAAGGGAGGAGGGAGGAGGGAGGAAGGAAAGAAGGAAGGAAGGGAGGGGAGGGAGAAAGGAAAGAAGGAAGGAAGGAAAGAAGGAAGGAAGGGGAAGGAGGAAGGAAATAAGGAGGGAGGGAGGAAGGAAGGGAGGAGGGAAGTGGGAAGGAAGGAAGAGAGAAAGAAGAAAAGAGAGAGACTAAGAAAAAAATAAAAACATACTGATAGCACACTTAGGCCAACGGTTGTATGATACCTATGAAAAGATCTTCAGCAACCAGTAATCTGCTGTTCCTGATTTTGCCATTAGACTCTCCATTATCATGGTTGTTCACATCACAGCGACATAAGCTTATTAGAATGGAAGTTTCGCTTGTGTGGGGTCTATTTTGCTGTCTTGTTTTCAACTGCGCTCTGAGAGCAATGCCAGGACATGGGGGGCATGTGATAAATATGCTGAATTCATATTTGAATTCATATGTTGAATGAATGAGCAAATCGAAATCAGTTCCAGCCCAAACCCTAGAAATTGAGTGTACTGTTCAACAGAACAAATTCTTTGTTTGGCGCATGTATTGGGAGCAGTCAACCTTCTGAGATGGGGCAAACCCAGGCATCCTCAGGGTCAAGGTCCAGATAGTTCACATTCGTCTACTGGGAATATTGCACTTTCTACTGGGAGTGCTCTATGGCCCAAAACCTCACGTGGCTGTGAGAAAGGGATTGGAAATGATCTCCTGAACACTCAGAAACTGTAACACCTCTCCAGAAATAGACCATAGTAGAGATACTTTTTGCTTGACTTTCTTTGTCACATGTTTCTTTTGTAGCTGCTGTGATAATAAACAACAAAAAAGTGCATAGCCAGAGTGGGGAGGGCATTAATTCAGGGAGGATAATAGTGGATTACCAAGAGTAATAATAGAAGTGAGAACAGTGGTAATAGCATATTGTTTGGGTTATGTAAGAGGCGTTGGAGTTCCATCATCCCAAAGGCAGGAGCAGCTGTCAGAGTTGGGAAAGAGAGAGACAATTTGGAGACTGGAATCAACCCATCTCTGTTAATAACACTTCAACTTGGAAGTTTGGATTCAGCTGCACCAGAGACCAGATTGTTCCTTAGCAAACAATAGCAACTTTGAGGTATGACTGATGCCCGGCAGACGGTCAGATCAGGCAAGCACTAAGGTAGAAAGGAAAATGAAACTTTAGGTAATAGTTACTAAAACATGAGTTCAAGTTCAAGGCTTGGGAATAAACTGGTATTTTGCATGTCTGGAAATGAATCAGATAATAAGAACAGGAATGAATAAGACTCAAGATGGATACACAGATGTTTATGTGGATATACACAGCTATGAAGTGTATATGTGCGTACACTTGTAGCTGCCGCCTGCATACAGTGGGGCTTCTCAAATGTGGCCTCCTAACCTGTTTCACATTTCCTTGTGTGAGATTCAGGTTTAAAGTGGGTTTGATGTGAAATCTGTGCCTGTTGATACGTCCTACAACCTTGCTCTTCAGTGTCCCATGTCCTGTAGATTTCAACTATAATGTAAACATTATGTGGGGATTATTCTGCCTGTTCTTGATTTTTGGGAGGAGACTGACAGGCCTTAAAACAGGCATTGCAAAACTTATTTTGGAAGGTACCAGAAAGTAAATATTCCCAGCTTTGCAAGCCACGAAGACTCTTCTGTAAATACTCAGCATGGCCAAAGTGGCTGGAACACAGCTGTAGGTAATATATAAGCTGGCGGCGCTACAATAAAACTTTATTTATAACAACAGGCACAGGGTGGTCCTGGTACAGTTAACACACTGACACAGGCTTAAATTTATTCTCAGCTATGGTACGAAGCACTACAGAGGCCTTCCTCAGGGCAAGATTTGACAGGAGAGGAAGGGAAAACATAACTAAAAATTAAGTGAGAGAGGCATCCTGAGGTTGTCAAATAAACACGGATAGTGGGGATTAAAATGCTGATTCACTAGAGGGACTAGCCCGTGGCTTGAAATTACATGTACTGTCACAGAAGAGCTGAGTATGTTGTAGCCATCTAAACTAATATTCCAGTAACATTGAAAGTAGCCCTCCGTCCAGTTTAGATTGCCTTGAATATTTGACAAAGATATAAATAGTTGCATATTTTAGTGAACTGGGGGAGACACAGAAGTCTGTGTTGAATGCTGTCGTTTTTCCCCAATAATTATTTTTTCTAGACTTTGAACTCTGAACTGTTAGCAGCTTATTTCATGCCTTACAGGGAATTTTAGTTTGAAAAAACAGGGATGCTCCAGTCCTGGGCTGCATAATGGTGTTTTGTTCAACAATGGATAATGTGTACAACAGAGGCTCCTGATAGAATCATGGAGTTTTACGACGTGCCGTGGAGGTTTGTAGAAGTACCTTCTGTGATGTCCAGACAATGACAAAGTTGTCTAATGACACATGTCTGAGAACATACACTATTTCTTTCTGTCGTTAGCTGATGCATAACTATATTTAGGGGTCAAAACCTCGGCCTACAGCACAGGCAAGAGTTCCTTGTTAGCAACAGACGTGTGCAGAATGGAGTAATGGGCATTTTGTGAGTCATTCTTAGAACTACTTTTGTTGTAATCCCGGCAGCTGAGAGAAGGATGGACCCCACTTCAGGTATAATTAAGTAATAGAAATTTACTGATAGTTTTGATACACCCGCAGGTGCACCTGCAGAGGGCTCTTGTGGTGGGACAACAAGAAGCCACGAATAAAGGGTGAGGAGCCTTTTATACTATTATTTTGCAAGGTCAGCAAGCTAGCTCAATACAGAAGCCAATCACAGCGGTTAGAGCAGGGTCGCAAAGTGAAAAATACATCATAAAAGTTTATACAACTCTGGGTGGGGGTACATACACATCACAAGTACATTGCTTCATAATCATAAGATGGGGTAGTTGTACCCCCACATAGTTCAGGGGGTACAAAACAAGTGTTGGGTATATTTCTGAGAACAACTTGGGACCTTTTCACCCAGGGCTTTATTTGGAATCCACCCCTCCCTTCCTCAACCCCTCCTTGCATCCTTCCTCAATTTCAGGCTGTTTCTCTACCCTTGAGAGGGCAGGAACTAAAAGGCTTAGGAGAGGTTTCTTTTTCTAGGTAGGGGGCTTGTTGCCCACTGGTTTTAGGGAGGGGGTCAAGGGCTGGGGGCTTGGTCATTACACTTTCATTTGGATACTATAATCAATAGCTTCTAGTTAGTAATATATCAAAGGACAGGGTAAGTTTGACATCTGTAGTGGTTTCCTAGATCTGCTGTAGAAAGTTCCACAAACTGTGGTCTACACAACAGAAATCTACTGTCTCCTAGCTCTGGAGGCCTGAAGTTCAAGATCACGGTGTCCTAGACAGAGTCAGTATCTCCCAAGAGCTGGAAGAAGCTGCTCTATGATTCTCTCCTAGGTTCTGACACCCGTGGGCATCCTTCGGTTCAAAGACACAGCTTCTTTATGCCTTCGTGGCCTTGCCCTTCTCTCACATCTGTGTCTCTTGAAATTTCCCTTTTTATTAAGAACACCAATCGTATTAGACTAGGGTCCACCTTAATAACCCATCTTAACTTGACCATCTGCAAAGACTTTATTTCCAAATAAGGTCACATTCACAGGTGCCGGGGGTTGGGACGTCAAAGTCTTTGGGGAGAACATGATTCAATCCATAACAACCTCTTACGGGGACGCTTCACTTCATCGGCGAAACTGTATTCGGTATTGCAGGCATGGTTATCAAAACAAGAGGGAATTTATGGTCAGTTATGATTCTGGTGCTAAATCAGCCTCGGCATTCATCTTAGCAATTAAAATCATAATGCTAAAGAAGCTGAGATCTTTATATTGAACAGTTTCCACTTATGTTTTGAGTGTTCTTTTCCAAGTAAAAATTACATCCAACTTTCAGAAAAATGTGCATATTTTAGAGTCAGTCTCTTTCTCGCTTAATTGTCTTTGCATGGAAAACATCTTAAAACATTTTACAGAGATTCCAAAAAAAAAAAAAAATTCGGTTCGGTTTTTTGCTTCAGGGGTGGAGAATAAATGGTTAAAAAATCTACAAAAAGTCGGCAAAGCAGCTACCATTTTATCATGATCCCTAAATCGGATCCCACTGTC
Source organism: Otolemur garnettii (assembly GCF_000181295.1). Lineage (NCBI taxonomy): Eukaryota > Metazoa > Chordata > Mammalia > Primates > Galagidae > Otolemur > Otolemur garnettii. The sequence continues at coordinate 6,355,662 of NW_003852460.1, read as the reverse complement.
CGTCAAGTGATCTGAAAGGCTGGCTGGAATATTTGAAAGTTGAATTGTCCCTGAATGTACAGAGTGTCATCCTAACCTTAACTCTATGACTTCCTTTTCTGGCCAAACGCAGGCAGGTGTGTAAAACAGGTATTTTCCTCATTCCCACAACATCTGGTGATGTCAAATTCAAGTCGCCATCATCAGTTAACTTCTCTAAGGTACAAACGGTACTGCAAAACGCACGGACAGTGGGCAGACTGGAAGGTTTGACCAGTTATTATTATAACCCCAGTTGAAGCAGAAAATGGGGTAGACATGTCACTGGCATTTTAAACAGACCGTATGAATGAGCATTTCACGTCTCTCATAGGCGTCTGCGTCATGCAGCTGAACTCAGAGTTTCCTGGGAGTCACATTTGTGGAATTAGCTAAGACCACAAAAAAGGTCTTGAAAAGTTCAAGACTGCTTGAAAGTTCAACTATCATGATCTATTGCTGGGATAGTGAGTGCAAACAATGACATCATTGTAGGGCTCGGGGAGGGTGATATTTCTTGGGTTTTGTTCCCAGCCTGCGCCCAACCTGCCCTGTCTGTCAACCCATGTTCTCTGTACCAGGGCTGTTCCCCACGACCTACTCCGCTGCTCGTGGAATCCTAGTCCTGCGTCTGGCCCGTTAGCTTGCTCTGGGCACGTCACATGAATATTTAAGTCACTGTCATGTAGTCAAGCCAACAACTCAAAAGTAGGGAGGAAGAGAGGACTTGGAAAAAAAGAATGAAGCAGGAGGAAAAAATTATACTAGTGGTGATCAAATCGCAGAGGTGGAGAAGAAAAAACATTCAGTATCTGAGGAGGTGGGAGGATTAAAATGCAGGCAGGCAGTCAAAAGTGGAAAACTCTAGAAGTAAAGGGGGGTGGAGGGAAGAAAAATAACCCCAAATGAGTAAAAATAGAATGTTACTTTCTTCTCAGAGAATAGACTTGGAGCTCTAGGAAAACAATCCCTCCCTCTGTCTTCCCAGCCTCACCCTGTTCTGTGCAATCTTTCTGCGGCCCTGACTGGCTGTCCTGTCTACCTCTGAACGTGATAGAGACAATTTGGGGGAGGCAGGAGATTCTGAAACAATGTATGGATTTGTTGCTCTGGGGCTGATACATTTCCACTTATTTCCAAATGATGGAATGAAATACAGAGGTAAGATGCAATGTTGCTAAGTACACTGACGTGGTTTGGGTAGAAGTGGTAGAACTACTTTGTTTTTTGAGTTTCATGGCTCCATATGTAAGCGTTTTCAAAATTATCAGCTAACTAGAAAGAAAAGCTTCACCAAGTTTTTCATTCACCCTCTGGGTGTTGTTAAGGGCACACACACATACAAAACAAGTGAATGCCACCCAAAATCAAATAACCTCCAATTGTGTTGAAAACTTATGATTTGAGTTTTACTTCTTATTTCTTCTTCTCAGCTAGGGCATTTTCTTCCAAATAGGAATCTATTTGAGTTCAAAATAATAGCAGCAGAAAATTCCCTTAAAAAAAGCAAAAATCAATCTAAGAAAGAGTGATTGTTATGTCTACTTGCTCCTAGAGGCCCCCTAGGAGAGTGGAGGCCTAGACTCCTGTATCTCACTCAGGGTGACCCGTCTAACAGGGGACAAACCCAGGGGATACCACGGTCCTGTGTCTTTAGATTACACGATTGCTCATGATCGGGAGGCTGGCATACAGCAAACATGTCAGAACAGTAGCTCTCGATTGTATAGAATTCATTACTCAGTAGGCACTAAATAAATACATTGCTTAAGCTGTATAATTCCTATACCAACCCCCCTGGGATGTGTGCTTACTATTATTATCCCCATCTCATAGATGGTAAAAATAATAATCAGAGAGGTTAAATTTACTCTTCCTAGGTACTTAGGGCCAGCCAAGTAAGGAGCTCCCTAAGATGTTAGCAATTACTCTGATAAGTTTGGCGTTTTCACATAGCAGTTATTCTGCAGTGTTCTGGAAATAGACACACCCAGGCATATTAATAATGGAATGAAGGACTTGGGCCACAGAGGGTCTAAGTAAAGATGGATGAAGCTTACACAGCCAGGTGTGGACCTGGTCACAGGACTCTATCTTAATAGGACATACATGTTTCCTTTGCTAAAATGGGGAACAGTGTTCTGAGGCTGGGTACTTGTGGTTTTTTTTTTTTTTCCACTTTTTGGCCAGGGCCGGGCTTTGAACCCACCACCTCCTGTCAATAGGGCCTGCGCCCTACTCCTTTGAGCCACAGGCACCGCCTGCGCTTGGTATTTTTTCATGAAATGGGGGGAAAAAGAAGCTTGGTGATGACAGAGGGTTGTATTTCATTTATGAATCAGCTGGCATCAATGCGGTGATGTCAAATGCCCGTAGTCAGTTGGAAACATTGTCATTGACTCCTGGCTGTGGATTGATTTCTTTCCCAGCTTTGGGGCAGGGTTGCTTGTTCTGCTGGCATAAGAAAGAGGACAAGGACTTTTTGGGGACAGTGTGTTCATCATCCTCTCCTCCCCCCAGAGTAACATCAGAAAGACTTAACATGATCTGCCGCCTCCACGCCGCCGTTTTCTGATTGATATTGCACGCTGCAGGCAGCTTCTAATTGGAATTCAAAGAGTATCCGACAGTACAGAAGATAACTCTTTGCATGCTACTTTTTCAGTGTTTTTTTTTGTGTGGTATATTTTTACTGCCCTGAAGAGACATTTTGCAGGCAGTCATGAAAAACCCTAGATTTACTCAAAAAGTAATTTTTAGAACTACCTTTTCCTCTGTAAAAAACACATCTAATGGTTTTTTTTTCTCTTCTCAGGGATGATAGCTAATTGCATTTTGGTCTATTCTATGACACTTCTCATCACAGCTGGGTATCCCTTGATTACTTTAATTATCCAGCGAATAAGTAAAGGTCATTTCATTTCAATCACATTTATTAATCACCCACATTTTGTCCTCATTAACATTTTCTCTATTTACATGAAGCCGGCCTCCTAAGTGATTCCATCAGTGCTATTAAGATGTTAATGTCAAGTCCACTGCAGAGAAGGACTCAGTGGAGGTTCTCCCCCCTCCTAAATTGTGTTTGTTTTCATTTAGTGAGCATTAATGATCCAGGCCAGAAATGATTCTAGGTCTAATGGGGCACAGATTACTGGTTACCGGTGGGAAATTTGCTTTATTTTCCTTTTAGAGAGGCTATTGTTAAGAAATGCTGTAGTGCTTGGGCCAAACAGAGGCTTTTTCTGAATAATTCTGCAGGTTATTTGATGAGCATTAATGTGGTGAAATGTGCAAGCACTGTATGGGCACCTTTGAAATACTAAATAAGTTTCTATAATGTCTAGCTATATATTGATAGGTGTCAGTTAAAAAGAATTGACATTTTGAATAATCTACATGCAGGCATAATGTGAGTTACCTTAGAGACACACACACAAACACACATAGACACTATGGTAGGCAAATACAACGCTGGCCTCCAGGGATCCTTGGTATTGCAAAAGAAAAATTGCACCTAACACTTGTTAAAAACAGTAAGGAAGACTTTACGTAAGACTATTGTGAGAGAGAAAGAGAGAGATCAAGGCTATTTCAGGAGGGGAAAACAAACTCAGCACTGCAGAGACAAGAACAGGGAGAGATTTTAAGTGCTGGGGTGAGCTAGGGGAAGTGTCAGAGGACATCAGAGGGGTAAGTGCTCAGTGCGATGAAGCCATCTGTGTTTGCCAACTGATGGGAATTCAGTTCCAAGCCTGAGACACAGGTACCCTATCTCTCTTGATGGTTGTGTTCCAAAGAGGTGGCTCCCAGATTCTGGAGAAAGATGTTCCTGGATTATACAACTGGCAAGACCCTGGGACAATATTTATATCTCAAATGGGCAGAGAGAGAATTTGCAGTTACAGATTTCTAAAGTACGTGCCCTGTGTGAGGAGGAGTCAGGAGCTGCTGTTGTCTGAATATTTATATCCCCTCAAAATGCATGTTGGAAACTAATCTCCCGTGCAGTGGTCTTGACAGGTGAGAAGTCATGAATAGGCTTTGTGCCCCCATAAGAGGCCCGAGGGACCTTGTTTGTTTTTGTATCGTGAGGTCCCAGAGAGAAGGGGCTGTCCATGAGCTAGGAGGCTGGACCTTGATGCCAGATCTCCTGGTGCCTTGATGTTGAACTTCCCGGCCTCCAGAACTGGCAAGTCCAAAAAGAACAGAAATTTGTAAATTGCCCAGTGTAAGGAAGTTTGTTTGAGCACCCTAACTGGGCTGAGACGGGAGTCTGCGGTGAGGAAGAGAGCTGTGTAAAGTGTAGTTGAGATGAAGAGACCGTAACCCTATTCACACCCTCGTGGAATTCCTTCCTTGTGAAATTTGCCCAGACCTAATAACCTGGAATATGACCAAAGTGACAGGATGGAGATAGAAGACTGTAATGTCCCTGCCACTTACATGCATTTTCTCATGACTGACACTGTTTGCCAGCTTGCCCTAATGAGCCAGGAGTCATCCCAATGGACAGGCCCTTGGGGAAAGGAAATAGAGATGTCACAGGCCACTGGCCAGTGGGCCCCTGAGGAGCTAAATCCTGTCACCAATGACACTAGTGAGCTTGGAAACAGATGCACCTTCAGTCAAGCTTTAACTGACTGACCCAACCTCAGTTGATTGCAGCCCATGGAAACGCCTTGTTTATACCCTTGTGAGAGACCCACCAGCAGAAAATTCAGCTAAGCTATTTCTGATGCGCAGAAACTGTGAGATGATAAGTGCTTGTGGCCTTGATTACTAAGTTTCGTGGAATTCACTAGCAGATGACTAACACACACACAAAATACATGGACATACGTGCATAAGCGTCTACAGAGCAAATCATACAAACGCCAAGTACTATGTACATTAAATATTGTTTGTTTATACATGTGCACGTGAGACAGAGAGACATGTCTAAGGAAAAGGCTGCATTCCCCAGTAGGGAAAGGTCTAAAATCTGTTCTTGTTTAGCTGCTAATCTGCTGCCTACCCACAGGCTCAATGCCCCAACTTTCTTGTTGTCTAAACAGGGTGGCCCCTGGCCTTCCTTAAACATTTTATACCTCCCTGACTCTACATCTCTGTTGTAGCTATTCCCTATGTTGGTTTGGATATTTTACTCGGAAACCATCATTCATACAATTCCTCTTTCAGAAAACATCTCCAAAGTCAAAATATACTCATTTATTTCTGTGCGCTAATTTATCCTTTCATTCATTAGTTCTGTGTTTAAGAAACATCAGAGTATGAACTAAAGGTAACGAGCAGGCTGATGGGAACCTTTGAAGGGTTTTAAGCAGGTAAGTGGTGTGACTGGAGCACCTTACCAAATTCTGTTAACTGCTGTGTGGAGAGTGAATTGAGGTAGAGGAGGGAAGTAAGAAGCCAATCTCAGGGAAATTCCTTGAGATCACTGAGATCAAGTGAGAAATGATGGTGGCCTGGATGAGGATTGCAGCAGTTGTAATGGACATAACTAAATAGTTTTGTGATGTATTTCAGAGATAGAATTTTTTTTTTTTTTTTTTTGAGACAGAGCCTCAAGCTGTCTCCCTGGGTAGAGTGCTGTGGCATCACAACTCACAACAACCTCCAACTCCTGGGCTCAAACGAGTCTCCGGCCTCCACCTCCCAAGTAGCTGGGACCACAGGTGCCCGCCACAATGCCTGGCTATTTTTTTTGGTTGCAGCCGTCATTGTTGTTTGGGTGTACGTGGCTGGCGCCTTAGCCACTTGAGCCATAGGCGCTGAGCCTAGAAATAGAATTCTATAGAACAAATCAGATGTGACTATAAGGTTGGATAATTAAGTTCATGAGCTCATCCCAGAAAAAGTGCTATATGTTTTATTGCTGAAGATCACTTCAAAGTATGTCTCTTGGGAAGCTATGCACCAGCACCTAGTCCACAACTGGCTTTCTACATACGAAAAAATTTAAAAAATAGAGCTCTATCTCATAGCACAGATGGAGATACATTAACATCTAAAGATGAAAAACAGAAACTTGAAACCATTTGGGGCTCAATCAGTAGGGCTCTGGCCCCATATGTCTGAGGGTGGCAGGTTCAAACCCAGCCCTGGCAAAAAAAAAAAAAAAAAGGTAAAAAATAAAGTGTTAATATATTTATAATTCAGGGTAGGAAGTGAGTTTTTAGTGATATACAAAAACAAAATTCATAGACAAAGGATTGATAAATATGTTTGTAGCAAAATCTACAATTTCTTCCTAACATGAGTCACCATACATTGAAAAACTGTAGGTACCCAGCAGTGTAGGTGAAGACAGCTAATATCCAATTATCTGCCTTCATTATCTATCTCTGTATATCTGACCAATGGATTATTGTTTTAGGACATAAAAATCCAATAAGTTAACTGGAGAAAAAACCCAAAGACATCAAAGGAAAAATGAATAAAGGTTTTGAACAGAAGGTTGACCAAAGTATGAAAATTAACACTGAGAACAGTAATATTGATAGCAAATTCAATTGTGCAAGAATTTGAATTTGAACCATGCATGTACTTTGGAAAACGTGAATTGAAGTGAAAATAAGATACATTTTCACATGTATCTGACTGGCTAAATTTCAAGGTCTGACCATATTGTGTTGGCGAGGACATTATGTGTGAGCAGTTTGCAAATATTTGCTTAAGTGGCAAAAGTACCTACTGCCTGTCCCAGAAACTTCACTGGTATACTAGGGAAGCTCATACGTGCGCAAGGATTGATTGGAGGGAGGGAGCATCTGTGAAGTGGGTGGCCTTTCAAAGTAGACAGAGGCCACCATCTTTGCCCTCGGGGTGCCTCACTTATGGATCCAATCAAGGGTTTATCATGTTCTTCAATTATCTGCTGATGTGTATAACAAGAGGGTCAGCTTGAATTTGGGGTCAAAACTCACAGAGGACAGATGTCAGACACCAGAGTCTGGGGTGAAATTCAAGGCCATGTTTTCAAAGTAAATGATCAAGAATTTATTTACTTTGAAAGAAGCTTTGAAACCGTCCTTTAATATCAAGGGTATTTATAAAAGTGTCAGGATCTAGCAATTTTTTTTAAAGGCTTTGTCTTAAGAATATTTAAAAATGAGACCTTTAAAGTAAGAGGCCTTTCTTCCTCAAGGCAATCACTTTATTAAGAGCTCTGAGCCTGTTTCCTCTCTCTAGGACGAGTGTCCAGTTGGTGTTGCTGTTCCTGTGCAAATTCTAGCAATAAATGATAATGGGGGAGCTAATAACCTCACAGTGTGCGTCTCTGTGGAAGGAAGGTATTTATGCAGAAAAAAATAATTGAAAGTTACCCGCAGAATAGCCTGGTTTGCTTACCACTGAATCCCCAGTAAAGTCCTCGTGGAAAGAAGTTCTCACTCATGCTTTTCCCTACTCCCACCACGTACATCATCTGTACAACTGTGTAAATCACTGGTTCTCAACCTTCTGAATGCCTCAGACCCTTTAATACAGTTCCTCATGTGGTGGCGACCCCCAACCATAAAATTATTTTCGTTCTACTTCAGAACTGTAGCTTTGCTACCGTTATGAATCGTAACATAAATATCTGATATGCAGGATGGTCTTCGGAGACCCCTGTGAAAGGGTCATTCGACCCCCAAAGGGGTCGTGATGCACAGGTTGAGAACCGCTGGTGTAAATCAAAATAGCAAACTTGCTGCAAATGAGCTTAGTTTATTTCATTTGAGATGAGAGTCAAGTACTTGGACTATCCCCTGTTGGTTATGCACACGGAGACTGTACAGCTGATCCCACCTGGTGCAGTATGGGTTGATGGCTGTGAGTCTGGCATCACCCGTAATAACGGTCTCTTTTAAAGACACACACATGCAGCTCTGAAAACTAAGTTACATTTTAAAAATTAACAACAGCAATACCAAGCTAACATTTATTAACTGTTTTCTCTTTGCCATGTACTGTTGCTAAGCAATTAACTCATTTAATCTTTTATAATCCTATTAAGCGAAACTTTGCAGATCAAGAATGTGGGACTTAGTCTCGTGCAGTAACTTGTTCAAAGTCAAGGTCTATTCTGTACGTATAAGGAACGTAGTTTGTCTCATATGTTAAATAATGTGTACTTTACACTATTTTCCAGGTAACTGTTGTCTCTCATAAATCTTTTAAAAAGTTAGTATTGTTTTAAGATTCCTTTTAATATTCCCATATATGCAATTGTGGTTCAGCTGAATAAAAACATTTTAAGTGAATTTAAATTATGCTTGGAAATGCACCATGGTCTTGGATCCCTGGTGAGTACAAAATAGACCTTGGCTGAAGTCAAGACCTTTGGTCTTGAATTACAGAGACATGTCAGAAGTGTGTGCCTGATTTAATTTCACAGCACTGGGTTCAGGAATGCAGGAGCATCTGGGTTCAGGAATGAGGGAGCACCTGGTTCAGGAATGCGGGAGCACCTGGCTCAGGAATGCAGGTGCACTGGGCTGTGCGTGCTGGGGGGCTCTGTGGTTTTCTGCACACCAGAGGACATGTGCTCTAGCCCTGTGACCATGCTGTATGGCATTTACTCACAAGATCAGTGAAGTGCTGTTAGCTGGACAAGATGTTACAAGATCTGTCTGCAGCCTGGCTAATCTACAAACTCCTTCAGCTTCACATACCTGGGGGGAGCCCGGGGAGCCTGTCCGTGCTCACCACTGTCATGCACAGTTACGCCCTGGCCAGACCCACCCTTCCTGGCCCAGCCCTTCCCTCCAGATGGATTTGGAGCCCCTAGCGCGTGTGATCTGTGCTGACAGCACTGCTGGGTATTCCGGCTGCACCAACATCGCTCTGAAGATGTTCTCTCTGAACATTTCTTTGAAGGAATTCCCCACCTCCACCCATGTTAGTCAGCTGTGTTTACTTCTGCTGAGATGTACCGTTCGCCCTGAGCCATCTGAGGTCAGCACAGTGGTCATGCAGTAAGATTATGCACAGTGGCCGATGCTGTCAGCACATGGCTCAGACTTCTGGAACCTTAACTGTTTGATTGTGCCAGGAACTTCCAGAGCCCTGGACTGCTGATCTGGTGGCAGTGTGTGCTGGGAACCCACATCCCTGTGTAGGGCTCTCTAAGCTGCAAGTTTGCACAAAATCCCCAGCTTTGCTGGCCCTTCCGTGAGATTATTTCAAAGCTTCTTTTTGCACGATTCTCTACATTTTGCTGTGGGTGTCAGCTCCAATTGCTCCCCGTGGCAGCTGGGGTAATAACAGGTTGCCTTCTCCTTCTGGTCCCACCTCCTATCTTCTTGGCCATGCTGCTGCCCCTGGAAGTACATCCCGGTGGTGGAAGCCCTGCCTGGAATCCGTGCCTGTGGGAGCCATGGGCCCATCCCTGAACTCCCCTTCAGGCAGCCTGGTGCTTTCGTTAGCAGCACGTAGTCCAGTTGTGACATTGTAGTGCCCTGTGTGTGTTTCACATCCGTCTCCTTTACTAGGGGGCAGGTGCCTGAACACTTCACATCACACTTGGCAAATGTAGCTGCACAACTATATTTAAAAGATGAATGAATGAATTTAGTGACTCTCATAGTCTCAGGAGGCACAGCCTGTAGGCTTAAAGACCGAACAGACCCTGAGGAAGCAAGTTAGGAGCAGATGGTGTAAACTGCTTTCTCCATGGTGGGGGTAAAGCAGGAAAGAAAGTCTTCAGCATAGGGAGACTTCAGGGTGGAAGAGCGAGTGAGAAGCACGGTGGCCCCTGCCTCTGAGCGGCGGTACTGGATCCTTCTCTGTCGAAAAGGATCTACTTGAAGATTGGCCATTGAACCAAGGAGTGATGCTCTGAGACTCAAAGCAAACCCGTAGCTAGAAAAAGCATTGCCAGAGGTTGCTCGTGTGTCTAGATTACAGATGCCAGTGTCATTGATCTTAGGAGCCTCGACAATCTTCCAGGAAAGTTTCAGGGACTGGAATTTCTTCTCATTGAAGAGACCCAGGCCCTGCCAAGAAAAGGGTAGGGTGAACATCTAACAATTTACCGTAAGAGACAAATATTCTACCAAATGCTTGATGGAGTTTAGCTTCCTGGATCCTTGTCTGCTGTCCTAGCTAACTTTCATTATTGCTGTGATTTTTGTTATTATTAAAACTCCAGTTCACTTTCTATATTTGTGCCTGTGAAATGGGAGAATCATCAATGGGGTGATCCATCATCATTGATCATCAATCAGTCAGCCACACCTTTCTCTTCTCTTCACTTCTTTTCCAATATTTTTGTCATTAAGAATATTCTAAGGTGGATCTTTGTGCTTGAGATTTTTTTTCTTCATTTTCATTTTCTTTCCCATAAGAATAAATTAACACTATGTTCACACCAATTCTGGTCTAAACTCCAAGTCCCACTCTCGTCTGCCAAGGTATGATGTTCTTGAGAAGACCCCTCACATTTGGGAAATACCTAGGTGACGATTACTTTGGGAAACGTTTCTGCACGTTTTTCCTGCTTAGTTGACTGATCAAGACCTTTGGAATATTCGCCTGGGACTTATCCAGGCTTCCAAATCCATGCCCTTGTTGCGTTTAGCATTCAATAAACTGAGCCAGGTTCTAACTCTGGTCTTCCCGTGCATTGATTTCCCCTCAGTCACAGGCTGAGACTTTAGATCAAGCCTCAGCCTCACCCGCTCACTTCTTTGTTCTTGCTGTTGTATCTCCGTGTTGACAGCTCTACACCTGCACGGTGGCTCAGATGCACCACCATGACCTCTTCTCTCGAAACACCAAATCTGTGGGTGTACAGATATCCTTAAAGGAAGGAAGGCTTGTTTGCAAAATGAGCATGTAAGAAAATAGGTTTTTGGTGGGTGAATTTCAGTGTGTTGAATAGAGTGTGATCTTAGTCCATTTGCAGGGCTGTAACAAATACCCTAGACTGTGAGGAAGGGAAGTTTCTTTCTTGGAGCTCTGGAGGCTGGGGAGTTGATGAGCAAGGGGGCTGGCAGGCTCGGTGTCTAGTGATGGCCCCATATCCTGTTCCAGGAGCTGCCTTGTCACTGCTGCATCCTGCAGGGGGAACAAACTTGTGTCCTGTGTCCACAACTGGAAGCAGGAAAGGGTTCAAGTCTAGCTCCTTCCATCTTGACCCTTCTAAGGCTCTTCCCTCAAGGCTCATCACCTCCTGAACGGCCACTTCTAATACTATCACACTGGCAGTTAAGTTTCAAATGCTGGGGGACTCATTCAGACCATAGCAAGTTTCCAAAGTTTAAAATATAAATTAGGTGTCGTATTTAATATATGTGTTTTTTGAGACAGAGTCTCACTATGTCACCCTTGGTGGAGTGCTGTGGCATCACAGCTCACAGCAATCTCCAACTCTTGTGCTTAAGTGATTCTCTTCTCTCAGCCTCCCAAGTACCTGAGACTACAGGCACCTGCCACAACACCCAGCTATGTTTTATTGCCATTGACATTTTTTAGGTGACTTGGGCTGGTTCAAACCCGCCACCCTCAGCCTATGTGGCTGGAGCCATAATCATTGTGCTACAGGTGCTGAGCCCGTCCTATTTAATATTATTGGCAATAGTTAGGGGAACACAAGACAATAATGCAGTTAGTATATATGACATCCAAGAGTCCAGATGATCAATTTGATTTACATAAACAAAAGGAGCATGGAGAAAAATTTTTCTATATCCTAGAAATTTGAATTATTTCCTATTTTCTAAAATTTAAAACCGATGTTCCCTAGAATAATATTTTAACATGTTTTATCCTGGCAATAGAAGGTGTAAAGTGAACATGTAGCCAGCGATTATCTTTTATAAGGTAACGTGAGCATTAATCATCTAAAAAAATATACATATACTCGGAAAATTCAAAATTTGTTTCTAAAGTGAGCACAGAACAAGCACACCGGGTCATTATGAAATCACTTAATAAGCCAAGATGATTATAAACCCTCTGCTCAGGTGCTGCCCGACAAAGGTATTGTCTGGTGATAGCTGGTTGCCATGGCTACTTGCCTTCCCAATATGCTTTTGAATGACTTATAGTCAAATATTCTTGGAAAGCTACACAAAAGACACTTTTCCCCCTTAATGAGGATCACGCCTAATTAGAGCGGATAGAACTGGGACCACAAACTCTAATTTGGGGCATATGCTGTGCTTTAAAGTAAACATTTATTCTGTGTCTGTGGAAACAAGTGCATGTTTGCTGATGAGCACAGAGGTGCTGGGCGTGCCACGACAGTCATCTGGCCTCTGTCACTTGCTTCCTGTGAGTTAGACAAACCTATAACTTCCTCAAAAGCTGTCCCAGACGGTGAGTCTGCTCAGTGATAAAAATGACCTCAGGGAACGCTTACTATCTTTATTTATTATGTCTGTGTATATATACACCTGCTTCTGTAACTACAGGTATCTTCCAGAAATGTCCTGGTCTACGGCTGTGATGCATACATTTACACACGTATCTACATCTATGGTGGACTCGTTCACGTGGGCTATGGGAACAAAGTGTAAAGACCGGGAAGCTTATACATAAAAGCTGTTGGCTGCTCACACTTCTGGAGGCTGCAAGTCTAAGATCCCAGCATGGCGAGGGTGCGTCTGGTGAGCACTCACTGCGCGGTTCACAGATGGCGCCTTCTTGTGTGTCCTCACATGAGAGTTCCCTGGGGTCCTTCCTAAGGGCACCGATCCCACCCATGGGGCTCCCCTCTCATGGCCTCACAAAGGCCCACCTGTGAATACTGTCGACTTGAGTGTGAAGATTTTGACATATGTGTTTTAGGGGGACACAGACATTCAGACAGTAGGATATACATACACCTGGATCTGAAGTTCAACATCTGGATCTACCCCTGCATGGGCACCTAAACCTAAGTCTGCGTCTGTGCCCACAGCTGTAGCCACAGCTCCCTCCATACCCGTGTGCCTGGCTGTCCCTACGTGTATCTCCGTTTGTGCCCTCACCTGCGCCTGTCCAGCCAAGGCTCTGTCTCTATCCTGATGGTCAAGGAAGCTGTAAACAAGGCCTCCCTCACGTGTCAGGCATCCGGGCTCCCCAAATCCACCTGCCCCCCTTTCCTCCCTTCCCCTCCCCGTCCAGGAACCATTTTCCAGGATATCATTTCATGCTACCTGTGGGAACTCAGGATCCCTTTCCAGTGTTCCCTAGAGAGAGCAGGGAATCCCCCCTCCCCCAACTCTCAGCCTCAGCAGAGTCTCTGTGGAGCCAGGACACCACCCCTAGCAGTGCAAATCTCTGTGCATATTCAGAAAGCTCAATCCTCAGCATCCCGAGTTTCTGCCTTTGAGAATAGGATGTACACTTCCTCCTTACGCAGCCAAATGGACCATTAAAATCATCGCTTTCCCAGTATGAAGACCCAGTTTCCCTCCAAAAAATGAGGTCTGCCTCTCCTGCTAGAAGAAACAAAAATGCCAACAGCTGTTCACCTACCTCTGACTTCAGGGCTTTCATGAACATTGCACTCTGACCTCAGGAAGAAATATGGACTATTTCCTTGATGCCCCAAGGAAAACATGCAGTCAAAGGGCTTCTTGATGTCAGAACCCTGATGCGTGTGAGAAGTGAAACGGGAGAGCCAGGCTTGGCTGGAAGAGAGAGCACCCCCCGCAGCAGCCAGCCCCGCCCGGACAGGACCTCGCCTGACCCTGCCCTCCCATCCCGCCACCTTCACCAACCGCTCCTTCCACCTGGGCTGAACCACCTCACACCAATCTTAGATCAGCAGTGGTCCTCGCTCTTCTCCCCGCCGAGCCTCTCACATGACGCTCCACACTTCACCTGGTGTTTCTGATCCTCGGGATCAAACTTTGTGTCCCTGTCCTGACAAGCAGCACAGGCATCTCCCCGGAACATCTGGGGAAGGCAACTTCTCAGCCCCCCTCAGACCGACTGAGGGTAAACTCTGTGGGTGGGACTGGGGGGCAGTGCCCATGTTTTCAGAGCACCAACCGTGGCTGATGCTCTCAAAGGGCAAAGACTCCCCTCTCCCCCTGGCGTGCAGTAACGTGCTACAGTTGCAGTAACGTGCTACAGTTTTGTAACAGAAGCGATGTTATGAAAATGCCACGTTCTTTTTTCTCCTTTGCTTCCCCTCTTTCTCTCCTGCAGCCCTCTGGGGGCTTCCTCTGCCTGCCAGGAGGAGGGTGGGGGTGCAGGTTCACTCTGGGGTAGAAGAAATGAAAACGGGTGTATCAGGGTCACCTTTGGTTTCTGATTCCACTTTTTCACAACTCGACTCAGACTCTCACTCTTCTTGCAACAAGAAAGTCGCCTTGTGCCCAGGCAGTGGTCCTGGGCAAGAACGGCTCAGTTTGCACACTGAGGCTTTCCAGCGCTCTGCTTGGAGGGTTATGCAAGGCAGAAAGAGCCAGGGAGGAGGAGAGGGGGTGTGGGGATAGTATTGTAGGAGGGAGTGTGAGACTTCAAGGCAGGCGCATTCACCTCCTGCTGGGAGAAGTCACCGCAGAATGTTTTCATCTTCCAGTCCTGGAGGGCTGGGGTCTGGAGAGGGCCTCACGGGGGTAAAATGAAAGGCCGTGTTCCTCTGGGGGTTTGGCGACCACCTGCCCTTCCTGGTTTCTGGAGGCTGCCTCCCTTCTGCGGTTCTTGGCTTCCTCGTTCTATTTGCAGCGTGATGTCTTCAAATCACTGTGTCCCTCCCTGTCCTCTGTTTCATCTTCATGTCTGAGTCTCTCATCCTGGCCCTCCTGCCTGTCCCCCTCTCTGAGGACCCCCGTGATGACAGGAGGCTCAGCTGGGTAGGCTGCAGTTTGCAAGGACCTTCATCACAATTGCATAGTCCCTTTTGCCCTGTAAAGTGACATTGTCCCAGGTGTGGGATGAGGGTGTGGCAGCTTTGTGGGCAGCAATGTGCAGCCCGCCCAGCTGCAGGGATGACCGTAGGGCATTCAGTGGCGGAGGCCCTGGAGCGTGCACACCTGGGAGGTCTGAGGGTGTGTCCTCACATGGCTGCTGACTTCAGTGACAGAGGACTATGCCTACAGCTTCCCACTTTATCGTGACCGGCACGCCTGTGTCACAGTGTCATTCCAAACCGCCATGACGATCCAAAACCATGAAGCCTTCATTAATCCAAACTAGTTCTTTGCCAACATTTTCCAATCAAAGCACCGGCTTTGAAAATGTAAATTTCTTTCTAAGCGGTGAGAAAGGCCAGACTGAGGAATTAGCATTCGCTGTTGAGGTGTGATGTTTGGAAGGGACCCATTCTGGAAGCACCCGCCTGCCATGGTTGGATAACTCAGCCTCTTCTGCGGCTTTGCGATGTCCCTCCAGAGTGAGGGAATGGAAAGGTTAAACCATGCTGCTGCAGAGAGGAGGGCAGATGACTTTGAACTCATCTCCCTAACAGTGTGAAAATTGAAAAGTGGGCGACGGGGAATAGCGCTATAGGAAACTGCGTCTGAGTACCTTGGGAGCGTCTTCCAGAAAACGCAGAACTCGGAGATATCTTTTTCAGCCCACAGCTTGTGGATTCTATGAACTCCCCTCCGCTGTGGCGCTGACACAGCATCTCCAGAACAGATTGTGCGGCTGGGTTCACAGGGCAAAGGTGAATGTTTTAGAATGGGTTTTTCAGAAGTATCAGACTTTTTCAAGTTCCTGAAGCGGTTCTAATTAATGTGCAGTTGTCTGCGGGAAGGGCTGGTCTCCGGTTGCAGTTGTGCTGACGCAGCTTGTGTATTGGGGGTAGAGCTGTGAGCTCCTGTATGCAGGTGAACAACTATGACTATGACTTTGGTCAGCAGCCTCCTGACCAAGGTCGTTTAGAGCACGTGGAATTTAGGCAAATTGGAAAACTCATGCAGAAACAGGCTGGGGAAAGTTGGGTCTGGGTGTATTTCACATGCCCCGGTGATGCACCTCTGCCCTCTCCATCCCTTCTGCGCCCTAAGAGGACAACCCAGGGATCACCTCTATGGTTTATCCTACAAGGGTACAAGTGAATCTTTCTAAGAGTAGAATATAAACGTCTTAACACAATTACTAAGAAAATGACATAAAGGCTATGTTACCCCATTTGATGAAAATATTTCAAGTTGTATATGAAAACACCACACTGTATCCCTTGATTGCATTAATGTAGATAGCTATCATTTAATTAAAAAAAAAAAAGAGGACAACCCCAGTGACCGGCATCTGTAGGCCTTTATTGGCAGGAGGCAAGAGGCCAACTTCAGGACACAGCTGGCTGCACGGTTCTGGCCACTCACTTTTAAGAAGCGGGAACTGTTTTCCAGGAGGTGCTTGCCCAGGGCCCTTCAGTATCCTGTGGAAACACTCTACAGTATGGACTTGATTCTTGCCAACTTTTCTAAAACAAACTCTTGAGAAGAGACAACTTTCAGGTGAGAGAGGGAAGCTGCGTCACCTAACTGGGTGACCCTCCGGGTACCTACAGCCGGTAGTTAGGTAAATCGCTCCCAAGGATAACAGGTTCTCAGCAGGACCTGGTTCCTGAGCAAGATCATCGTGGCTGCAATGCCAGACACGGTGATGAGTGGGGGGGAATGCCCCATTTTTGGGGTCAGAGAGGGCGGTTTCAAAACTTGCTTTTATCACTTTGCCTGTGCAATGATGAGCGAGTGTGAGGCCAGAACTCCTTGCCTGTAGATAGAGAAAAGGATATGGTCCTCATTGTAAAAATAAAAGATTAGAGGTCTCATTATTTTCTTCCCCTCTTCTTCCTCCTCCTCCTCTTTTTCTAATACACTAATAAAACAGTTTATTGATCTGCTCTTCATTGGAGAAAGAGGATATAACTTATTTTAGATCTTACGTGAAAGCCATGCCTTTGACATTAGCGTTGCGCAGTGTAGGGTCATCGCCTGAGATCAGTGTGTCTCATTATTCCTCTCTCTCTCTCTCTTTTTTTTTTAAAAGAAAAAAGTTAACCCTCTCACATATTCAGAAACATCCTCTGTGTCCGGATGGCACGTTCACCTCTGCAGGGCGCCTGGCTAACAGGACACACTTTAGAGATCGTTCAAGCCTTCTCTTCTCTATACTCGCTCTGGTTAGAATTTTGGGCATGGCCAAGTTGTTCTGCTTCTGGACAGCATCCTGGAAAATGTTTTTCCCTTTGAGTGCCTGCCAGCAGCTCAAACCTGTCATTCTGATGGAACCTAACCAGCCTGTGGGCTG
>NW_003852460.1:6337302-6338065 GCF_000181295.1 Otolemur garnettii | reverse complement strand
GGGGACATTATGTCTTCAGCGCCGAGGGAATGGTGTATTTTTACAGCGTTTCAGAATACAGCATATGTCCACAGCATTAAATTTCATGAGTAGGCTATTTGCATTTCCTAAATTCTCACTTTTTATCAGGTTGACAGGTATGCAAATAGGAAAAAGAAGAAAAAAAGCATATTTCGAGTTGTTGATAAGTCTTCTTCGCGTGGCGCCCGGGCCGGCTAATGGCAAGTCACAGAGAGGGAATGAGCTGTCATCTTCCCAACGTCAGCCGGGTGAGTAGGAGGTCCCTGTGTGTAGGGCGCTGCCGAGTTAGGGCTCTTCGGTGAGTTTTTCTACCAGTCCCATTTCTCTATGAGGAGTTTCTAGGCCTACTTAATAATGGGCAGGACAGTGACATCTAGTGTGGAAAGTGGAGAAAAATCAGAGGCAACACGTGCGTCAATCCCCGTCCCTTGCGATTTCCAAAAGAGTATCATGAACATTACTGAGAAATCACTCTCCCTTTCCTCAACGGCCATTCTTTTCCTTTTCTTGGTTAGGCCGGGAAACTACCTCGTGATTCATGCCGGGTTAGGATGACTGGTGATAGTGGGCGTGGGGAAATGCTTGCCACCGGTGCTTTAAAGTCTGAATCTGGTCTAGCTGAGGCACTTCTACTCTGGAGTTCCTTGTTAAAGGACGATATTGGGAGGGGAGCAGAAAGGGAGGGTTTCTGTATGAGCTCACATGCTCCCTGGGTTCGTGGCCGCCATGCACAGCAGCGCTT
>NW_003852460.1:6334870-6335881 GCF_000181295.1 Otolemur garnettii | reverse complement strand
GGCATATGGGGTCAGTGCCCTACTCCTTTGAGCCACAGGTGCCGCCTGATATCAAATCCTTTTGCAAATCATTTTTACCCCTACCAGGAGGGTATGAAAGCTACCATAGCTTCACACCCTGAGCCATAGATAATGATGTTAAACTGGGAAAAATAAAAAAAAAAAACATTTTATAATCTATTGCATAATAAATTATGTCTCACTGGGTATGGTGGCTCACGCCTGTAATCCCAGTAACTCTGGAAGGCCCAGGAAGGTAGATTGCTTTGGCTCAGGATTGGAGATCAGCCTGAGAATGAAACCCTTATCTCTACTAAAAATAATAAAAATTAGCTGAGCGTCATGTCAGGTGCCTGTATTCCCAAGAGGTTGAGGCAGGAGAATGGCTTGAGCTCAGGAGTTTGAGGTTGCTATGAGCTGGGCTGATGCCACGGGCATTCTGCCTCCTGGGACAACAGAGTGAGACTCTATCTCAAACAAACAAATAGAAATGATGTCTCATTGTGTTTTTTTCCTGCTCACTAATGAAATTGGGTGCTTACTTGGCTGTTTCTGTTTTGTGAACTACCTTGCCACACATGCTGTGTGTCTAGGTTTTGGTCAATTGCTAGTCTGTGCACACAAGTGCACAGACTTTAATAGATTTATTAACCTTAGCCCTTCACACCTTGGCCACTAGCCATGTCTCTGTTGGAGAAATAAAGGGAAGGGAAAGGATAAATAAGAAGATAAGTTCTATGTAAGTTTTTAATCACTGTGTCGTGGCTCCCGGAAAAGTTTGCATGAACTATAATAAAATCTTTTTTTAAAAATTAAATCATAACAGTGTACATTAATACTACCATGGGGTACATTGTACTGTTTTCTGTATACAAGTTGAAATACTTTCATCCAACTGGTTAACACAGCCTTCATGTCATTTTCTTAGTTATTGTGTTAAGACATTTATATTCTACATTTAGAGACATTCAGATGTATCCTTATAGGATGAACCATAGGCATAATCCCATC
>NW_003852460.1:6333080-6334133 GCF_000181295.1 Otolemur garnettii | reverse complement strand
GGGCTTAAATCATACCTGCAAGTCATCAGCTTACTTTTGATGGCTTGAGTCTGGGTACGTGTCTGGTGGCTTGTCTCAAAGAGCAGATTTCCGTATCTCAAAACATTCCAAGCCTTCAGACAAACTTCATTTCTTTAATTAATTACAAATCAAAAAATCTTTAAACTCACCTGTAACCTGAAATTCCCCCTGCTTCAGGATGTCTCGCTTTTTGGGCCCAAACCAACGTATGCCTTTCATGTACTGATTTATGATTTTATGTGTAATTCTTGTCTACACAAAACCAAACTGTGACACACCAACAGCGAGTCTGCTTGCTCAAGGCCTCTCTGGCAATGGTTTATTTTTGCTTGACATCTGTCAGAGTTTTGATTGGAATTACATTGACCCTATGGATCAATTCGAGAGACTTGACGTTATCTGTGTTATAGAGTTTTCTAATGAACGTGTTGTTTTCATCCCTAGATTCAGTTTGTTGGTATTTTCCACCATCTGACTGTAGTTTCATACGTACTGTGTTTCCCCCCAAATAAGATCTACCTCCAAAATAAGCCCTAGCAGGATTTCTATGCATTTGTTAAATATAAGCCCTACCCTGATAATAAGACCTAGTGATGCATTTCAGTGTGGAGTGGTAAGGAAGACCAGAATACCTTTTATCAGCCACAGCTCCTTTCTCTGAGCCATTCACACTTGAGCAGGTGTGCGTGTGGTAACCACGGTCGCAGGCATTCTATTGCGTACAAGTAAATGGCTAGGGGAAAGGAGTTTATGCATCACTAGCGCCAGCCCCACCAACAAGGTCGGCTCCCCCTGTCAGGTTCCAGAAGAAGATGACTTAACTGTATTGGAATAAAGGTAGATTGTTGTGTTATGCTAAATAAAAATAAGACATCCCCTGAAAATAAGCCCTAGGGTGTCTTCCTGAGAAAAAATGAATATAAGACAGTGTCTTATTTTCAGGGAAACACGGTAGCTATACTTAATAAAAATAAGACATCCCCTGAAAATAAGCCCTAGTGTGTCTGCCTGAGAAAAAATGAATATAAGACA
>NW_003852460.1:6329448-6332233 GCF_000181295.1 Otolemur garnettii | reverse complement strand
CCCATAGGTTGAGAACCGTTGCTCTAGAGATAGAATGAAATTAAGCTATAAATAATACATGCTAAAATCTGAATCTTCAGGGTACAAGGAGAGAAATTCCACTTGAAAATTCACGCTACGGTAAAGCTCATCTGTATTCGTGGCAGGGGAATGTCAAATAGAAAAAGCTCGCATTAACTTCAGATAAATATCCAAAGTGTGAAATTCATTAAAATTATTTAAAATCATGAAACCTTATGTCATGATGTGATCACGAATCCCAGTTCCAGGAAATATGTTTGCCACTAAAAGCAACATGGATGACGATTATCGCCCAAATTTTGTCACGCTGTTTGATTATCTATAATGATTCAATTTAGTGATCATCATTAATATTATTGAACATTTATAATGGTTAAAGCTGTATATTTTCTTAGATGATAATAAGCCACTGCGTGTGTGAATTTAATAAAATGGAATCATGTAGAAAACCCTGAGAAAGCGGAACAGAGCTGAGAGGATTCTGCGCAGGCGAGCCATGTGTGAACTGTGCAATCAGGCTGTGAAATATGGTGGCCACTCGTGTGGCAGTTGAAGTTAAATATGGACTGATCAAAATTAAATTAAATGACAAATTCAGTCCTTGAGATGCATCAGCAACATTGCAAGTGGCTAGTGGCAACCATAACCTAGTGATATGAATCCTCTGATGATATGAAATAAAAATATTTTTGACCATACAGAATCTATAAAAAGATTGTTTATCTATTCTATAAAAAGAATTTGGGACTTGGGACAAGTCAATTATCAGTTCACTGTCACATGGTACAAAATTTGGACAGAAATAAAATCAATTGTGGACGGGAGGGTGTTCTGGAAAACTTATTTTCATCCATAGTTTTGTGGCAAAATGATAAATTCCTAAGACATGAAACACACTTGAAATAACACCCGTTGTACAGGTGTTTTCTTATATTAAAGCCTTTAGCTGTAATACCTGTTTAGGGTTGTTGTAATGACTGGTTTCATCCTCGACTTCAAATCCTTTATCTCTTTCTATTCACACTCTCACCGTGGTATTATGTTGGATACGGACTTCTTTTCCTTTCATTGAAAGAAGGCTCTGATTTCCTGTCTGACTTAGATTTAAGCCCCCAAAATGTAAAAAAATCCAAACCAGGTACTAAGAAAATCCACAAGTTAAAAAAAAAATGTCTTAATATTGTTATGGGCACTTATTATACATCCAAATCATATTATATCATCCGAAATCATAATAACACCATTATGCTCTGTAATTACATGCTTCAGTGGCAACTTATGTGTTTACTATAATTATACCATTTGACTAATTACAGCAATCACATCATTTAGTGGCTCAATTCTATACTCTGAATTCCATTGATTGGGTGGACTTTCTCCATAATTCTGTAACATTTTGCGCCTTGAATTTGGTGAACATGGAACTCAAATTTTGTACTGCCAGATTTTTTTTTTTTCTCATTTCCAGGGATGATTTTGAGGTTTGGGGATGAATAAGTTGTTCACAATTTTTACTAATCAAAATCTTCGAAGGAGGGCAAATTGCTCTTGTGCTGTCCCAGGCCTGGACCCTAAAGCATTTTGTGCTGTTAGACCAGGTTCTTGTCCACAGACCACAGACTCACGTCTGGGTTATTCTCAGCAGTCACGTGGTTGGAGGGAACTGCCTAACTGAAATGACTGAGTATAAATAGTCAATAAGTTATTTTCTCATTCCAGCCATCACTTCTTAAACTTAAATGCATTCAACAAAAAAATTTTTTTCAGCTTTGTACAGCTAAGAGTGCAAGAAGCATGCTGGGCAGGTTGTTAACACATCATGCAAACAGAGTTTCAGCTACAGAATCGGTCCACGGATGCTGTTCTATCACATGCCTGTCTCTCGGAGGGCACTGAGCTAGCTTCTGAGAGAGGAGCAATGGCATTACGGACACAGGTCCCATATTCACCTGGCATGACCTATAAAATAGTCTTCCCGCATCGCAAGGCAGGGAGAAGTTAGACTTCCAAGTGAAAATCTCATGAAATGCATCTTCTATCTCATAATCATCGTCAGTATTATTCTCCACGTCTACCTTTGAGAAAAAAGGCAAGAAACTGCCTGGCTGGAGTCAGAACTTCCAACCATTTTCTGGAGTAACAGCATCAGCAGGAAAAGTGGGGTGAATCTCCCCAGTATTTTCAGGTCTTTACTGTCAGTGCCTATTGTGGCATCCCGTCACCACGTGAATAAAATAGCCAGGAACATGGATTGGAGGCACAATTGCCTGAAAGAGGGGGGCTTCCCATATTTTAGGGAGAGCCCTGAGCAAACTCTGCTGTGGCTTTTTATTCGAGCATCATACAGCAGGTGTTGGGGACCACGTACTAGGATCACAAGCTTAATGGTCACTATGTGGCCTTTCCTGAGGGCTCAACTCCCACCCTGTTGCACCACAGATGTCCAAAGTATAACACCTGCTTGCTAACAAGCAGCCAAGCTTAAGTCATGAACGTATGCAGCTACTTGAGGGCTTGTCTCTGGGCAGCAAAGCATCTCCATGCCAGCTGGGAGATTGTCTCGCTCCAAGTACCCCCCTCAAGATCCGATGGCCGCTCCTACAAGCCTAGTGCTCAGTCTCCTAACCTTGACCTTCAAGTTAAAAGCTGTAAGACTTTGAAAACCACACTAAACGTTCAAGTCCCAATTTTCTTATCTCTAATAAGGGAAATAAACATAGTTACTTTCAGAGGCTTGAGGGAGAATACAAAGCTTTTTTTTTTT
>NW_003852460.1:6310020-6322685 GCF_000181295.1 Otolemur garnettii | reverse complement strand
GAGGGTTAGGTAGTTTCTTGAACATACCTTTCACCCACTTTTGGAAAACCAGATTCTCTGCCTGAATTTGGAGTTGCGTCCACCCTCAAAGCTTTTGAGGCTGTTTCTATGCTCAGGTCAGCTCTTCCTGATATGCTGGGGTATGGTTAGTCTGAACACGGACGTAATTTCTTTTAAACAGTCACATCTTCCTTTATGCTCACTCATGGTGAACTGTACTTTCCTCTGAATCACGTTTGCTTGCAGATCCACTTGGAAGATTCTTCAGCGACACATTCAAGCCACACTAATGTAAAGCCATGAGCCGTGCTCTGGGCTTCCCTTTGTGCTATTTCATCAACCCCAACCACTGAATCTATCTATATCTTTTTTTGCTCTACTTTTTTTTTTTGTGCTTCAAATATAGCTTTCAAAATCATTTTGCTCTTACAATTTTTGCCAAACCTGCTAAATGTTTCCTGAGATTTACCATCTGGTGTGTGATTTGGAGTGAAGAGGGAAAAAGAAAAAATGAACACAGTGAAATGTGCAGGGTGATTATGATTCAGGGGGATGAAACAAAAATACCCTTTGTAATTTCGCTGCTCCGAGAAGGCACGATCCCTTTTGCGGCTCTCTCTTCTGGAGAGAAGCACAGCGTTAGTTATGGAAACAGTGAAAGAATGGGACACGGAACATCCTCCTCGATTCAGGCTCTCCCAGAGGCCATCAGAGCGGGCGTGTTACCCTGCAAGCATGCTCCGGTCTGGTGTAATTTACTGGGAAATATCTGTTAAAGCAGGTTTCGCCAGGAGCCAATTACTCTTCAAATCACTTGTAAGAACTTAATTTGGTGGGGGGGGGGAGGGCATAATTTACAGATTTGCATGTGAATGGCCTTGACTTCATTAGCATTTCATAGATATGCCTCTTCCTCTAGTGAGCAGAACTTTCCAGATGAAGTGGAAATCCCACCCTATTCCTTTGCAATCTGAGCAGGGAGGGGTTGGGGGGCAATCTTCTTTACTGCCTCCAAATTCCTGTCATTCTTTGGCTCTCATTCCCAAAGCGTCATACTTGGAAGGGTTTGCTAATGAGGTGAACAGAACGCCTTCCTGGTGGGGCAGATGTGTGCCTTTCTCTCTGGAAGTTTCCAGGCAGCTCTTCATGGTGTTCAGTACCCTACAGGAGGTGTGGGCTGTCTAATCCATTGCACCCCGCAATTCTCAGAGAGAGCTTCCTGCTGCCCTCCCAGTCTGCTAAATAACTCCCATGCCAGAAAACGGCACTTTGAGGGTGTAGGTAAATCCTTTCTTATCATAAACAGCCTTTATTTGGTGCCACGCTTCCAGAGGGAGTGAAGAAAGATTTTCTCGAGTACTCAGCCATTGAAAGGATGAGGGCCAAGTGCTGTGGGACAAGCTGAGTCCTACTACGAGCTTCCCAAATACCTTCCTGTCACTGTTACCTGTCACTGTCAGCAAATATGCAGAGACGGGGACAGGCCCTCGAAACTTGGTCAGAAGGCCGGGATTCTGGAGAACAGTGAGAGTAGCCTTGTTGCAGGAAGACGAGGCCCAGTGGAGAGAAAGAGCCCCCAAAACACCACGTTTATAAGAGGAAGAGCTTTATTCACCAGCCGGGAGCTTACGGCATAGAAGAATTCCAAATGGCCGCACTCCCTGACTGGCTTGGTCTTTCCCTTTTTATTGACAGTCAAAAACGTTGCATCCCACAGTTCCAGTCAAGTGGGAGATGCTATTTCAGCCTCTATAGAACTACAGGATTTCACAGAGCTTGGAAATTTCCAAGTTCCAGGAAGTTAAGTTTATAAATTCCCAAGAGCTGAGTCACCATGGAGAGGACCCTGCAGGTGCATCCTTGTGGTCTCCTTGAGAAGACCTGATCTCCTAGACCTCACCCTTCTCGGGTATCCTCTCTCAGCCTCTCCAAGACTGTGCTGTTCTTGCATTTCCAGAATCACAGTTTTAATACATAAAAGTTCAAAGCAAAGACCACATTAACCCTTATTTTAAATATTAATATTTAATATTAATCAGCACAATGTAGTGAGCTATCAGTACATTCCAATTCAAAAGTTAGCCTCCCAAATCCACCTAAACTACTCAAGATGGGCCTCTTTAGGATGGGAGCTGAGTTTACAAAACAGTAAGAATGGGAGACGGGGTAAAGGGCAGGCAGGACCTAGACCGACCGGACCAGCTGTGTCGTGCTGGCCCAGCCCCACAGACTCCATCCCCTTCTCACTACAGGTGCCTTCAGTATTATGACCCATCGAATCTGCAGCAGGGAGCGTCTAACTTCAGGAAAGAGGCAAACAGGAATTAGCCTGACCTCCCAGTATGTAAACTGGTCCTCCGAACCCAGGCACTTAGCCACGTCTGGATATACCAGGGGATGGAAACTACCCTCCCCAAAGGCAAATTATAATATGTGACCATCATTATGCCCCAGTGACTGACAGAGATGACCATGGTCACGGAAAATGACAGAATGTGGATGTAACAGTGAACAGTAGTCCTCTACAAAGTCTGGGTGTCTCCCTAACCACTCCCCTTCCTGGGCCAGCCCAGCATTCTGAGTGAGCATGTCAGGATTGTGGGAGGAGATTGAGATCAGAAGGGAAAGTTACTTTGCAGGAAAGTAAGGTTATCAACCATTAGTAACATAGTCTGAATTAACTTTGTGTTTGGTGATAGCAAAGCGAAGAACGCTTTTTGCAAGGTGCTTTATTTACTTTTGTGGCATGACCAGTGACCACCAACTCAGTGGCTCACAGGAACACCCATTACTGTCTCATAGTTTCCACAAATCAGGGATCCAGGCGTGAGTGGGCTGGGTTGTCTGTTCAGGTTTCAGCAGGTTGAAATGGACGTGTTGCTGGACCATGTTTCTTTTCCATGCTCATGTTCATGCTCACAGGCCCTTTCTAAGTGCACAAGGTTGTCTGCGTATCTGAGGTCTTGCATCTCCCAGGGCCACATTCAGGCTCTAGGACTTCCTTAAAGTTTCCTGCCATGAGGTTCCCTGCAGCAGTTCATCCTGAGTGGAGCGGCCTGTATAGCTGCTGCTTCTGGTTTCGAAGAGCTCAGATGAGCTGACTGTGCCCGCACCAAAGCTCTTCCTTCTGATTAACTCTGTGTCACTGACATTAGGGATCCAATCACGAGAGGGGTGTGCATCACACTTACTGGCCTGCCCATAAGTATGAGGAAAGCAGAGAGGTGTCACCTTGCATCCCGGAAGGGGCTGCTGGGATCAGGACTGTGAGCCCACACCAAAGCTTAGAAGGAAACAGAGCACTGAGGTCTGAAGGAGGTGTTACCTGGTCCACGCATCTCTTTTTTGGCCAGCGGTATCAACCTATGACCTGCCTCCAGAGGTGTAGCGGAATTATTGCAGGAAGGATTTGAATGCATATAGGAATGTTTGTAGATTGAATAAGGGATAGATTGTACACATTTGCATAATATATACATGTTTTGAGACAGAGTTGCACTCTCTCACCCCTGCACAGAGTGCAGTGGTGTGATCATAGCTCAAAGCAAACTCAAACTCCTGAGCTCAAGCCATCCTCCTGCATAAGCCTCTCGAGCAGCTGGAACTATAAGCAACCCACTACCAAGCCCAGCTAATTTTTGTATTTTTTGTAGAGACAGGTCTTTAATTCCTGACCTCAAGTTATCCACCTGCCAGAGCCTCCCAGTGAGCTAGGATTATACTAGTGAGACACCATGCTTGGCTTGTCCACTAATTTTTTTAAGTGTATCTGATGTTATATTAGTTTTCTATTACTGAAGTAACAAATAACCACAAATTCAGTGGCTTAAAAAAAACACAAATTGGATGGTGCCTGTGGCTCAGTGAGTAGGGCACTGGCCCCATATACCGGAGGTGGCAGGTTCAAAAACCCAACCCCAGGCCAAAAAAAAAAAAAAAGAAAAAAATATTACTGTACTGCCCTTGGGGTCAGTCTGGAATGGGCTAAAACCAAAATGCTGGCAGGTTTAGGTCTTTCTGGACCCCCCAGGGGTTTGTCTTTCCAGCTGCCAGGAGCTGCCAGAATCCCTTACCTGGTGGCCCTGAGCTGACTGTACTGATATTCAGCAATGAGCTTTGTAGTACTTCTGTATGATGAGTTTCCCAACTTACTTGTCTGACCTCATATAAGTGAATAAAAGAAGTTTTTCATGATCGCATTTCCATAAGAGATTGGTTTATGAGTTGCCACAATCTGATTGGTTACAACTTGCTCCTTTCAGGGAAGGATACCTTTAATGTTCCTTTTTCAGCAATCTGACAGTCCTGGGGTCTTTTGCACCATCTGGTCTGCATTGCGTGAAAACAAAGAGAAGAAAATGAATAGTCAGGGGTTAGCAATTAAGAGGAAAGGCATCTTATCTCTGGTACCATTTGGCCTTTCCTACATTTTACAAAACAAGAAGGAAGGTAGGAAGGGGAGTAATTTATAATGAAAGAAGCAAAAATTCCAGCTGCGTGCTCTGTGATTCAGGTCTCACAGACGGAGTCCTTCAAGGCTCAAAACAACCTGAAGTGTCAACAGATTTAATTGTATAAACGGATCTTCCCTAAAGGCATGGCCTCCACCTCTGCCTCCAGCCTCAGACCTTCTCTTTCTGACCCAGCCATCTCATAAGCCTGTCATGAGGACCATTGGGGTGATATGGGTTCAGTCATATAACCCACCATCATCTCCCTTACTCAAAGTCGGCTGACGATGAACTTTAACCATAACTACAAAATACCTTCAAAACAACACCCAGATCAGTGTTTGATTGGACAACTGAAAACTTTAGCTTAGCCACATTGACTTGTAAAACAGACCTTCCCAGGTGGGGTGAACAAAGTATAAATGTATTTGTATTTAGAGTCTCACTTTGGGCGCTGGGTAGGGTACTGTGATGTCATAGCTCATGGCAACCTCAAACTCCTGGGCTCAAGTGAGATCCTCTTGCCTCAGCCTCCCAAGTAGCTGGGACTATAGGCACCTGCCACAATGCCTGGCTAGCTTTTCTATTTTTTTTTTTTTAAGTAGAGATAGGGTCTTGATCTGGGTCAGGTTAGTCTTGAACTCTTTTTTTTGAGACAGAGCCTCAAGCTGTCCCCCTGGGTAGAGTGCCGTGGCATTACAGCTCACAGCAACCTCCAACTCCTGGGCTCAAGCGAGTCTCCTGCCTCCGCCTCCCAAGTAGCTGGGACCACAGGCGCCCACCACAACGCCCGGCTATTTTTTTGGTTGCAGCCGTCATTGTTGTTTTGGCGGGTCCGGGCTGGGGATTCGAACCCACCACCTTAGGTGTACGTGGCTGGCGCCTTAGCCGGTTGAGCTATGGGCGCCGAGCTTAGTCTTGAACTCTTGAGCTCAGGCTATTCACCTGCCTTGGCCTCCCAGAGTGCTAGGATTACAGGCGTGAGGCACTTCGCCCCATCTTTGCTAATTTTTTAAAAGATCATGTATGACTCATATCTATGGTCAGGAAGGACATATCCAGAGTTCTTCCAGGGTCATACAATTGGATTTCACCTGCAGCAGAATGGACAGTAGAGGGGGAATGTCCTGGGAGGGCCCCGAAGCCCAAGAAATCACGGTGAAGGTGCCACGCCCTCGCTCACACACCCAGCACGAGCAGGACAGAGACTGGGGATACACCGCCAAGAAGTAGCTGAAGACAAACCTCACTCAACTTGTCATTTTGTAAAAGTTCATCCTTCCTCCGGTTGCCTTGACCTACTCGACAGTCTTTTTATTTATTCTCGTCTTGGCTCAAAATGAAACACCAGGCTGTCGTCAGAAATTTAGTGCATTAGCGTTCAATGTCGTCAGAAATTTACCACCTGAAAGTCGGAGGGAGAACGAGAGAACCGTCATCTTTCCTCCCCTCTGCTCAGCAATTAAATGTGATGAATCTGTTGTGGACAACGGTGAGTGCCGGAATTAATACACTGAAATTCCGATGCGTGACTGCTTGTACACTTGGCATCTAATGATTACATCATTTATCATAGAAAAATCTGGCAATCTTCAATAGGGAGCATTTATAATTAATTTTCTTGCCCTGGAAAGTCCAATTCATTCCACTGTCAAACAGAGTTAGTGTTAATTTTTTTTCTATCAGCCACAGGCCACAAGCTAATGTATTAAAATCAGAACATTTACAATAACAGACTAATTAAATTATTTCCTCTACTGTAGTAGAAAAATGCACGGTTCTTATCCTGATAAATCAGTCACCACAATAAATGCCATTTAATTCTCCTTGAAAGTCAAGTTCTTCCCAATGGCAATTTTAAGCTGTCAAGTGGGTTGGGAAACTCAGTTTGCTAACGTAATGAGAAATGTTAACTTTTGGATATCGTTATTATTCATATGAATATTTAAGAGAGATTAATAGGGAACTCCTTTAAACAGTGTTTGCCAATCAGTGAGTTGGAGTCATTAGCAGATGAATAAAGCAGGGGAAATTATCTTAACTCTATAGAAAGATGAACACAGACTTGGAAGCATCTGTGCTGATACATTTTCTGTGATAAAAGGAATTTGGTGAACAAGGTATATATTTTAACATGGGAACGCAGGGTACGACAGCCTTCTCCTTGAGAGCAAGATCTAGGTCATCAGAAGCTACAGAAGGAAAGGGTATCTGTTTGAATGTTCAAAAATGCAGTGAAAGAAAATAAGTTGGATAGCTTGCCTGATAATGTGAGCAGGGAAAACTGACAGAGACGGTCTCTGTGGGTCCACGACGGTCACATGTTTTCTCAGAATGTAAGAAAACAGTGCGCGTGTCCAGAGGGTGATTGGATGTAGAAAGTGGGTGTTGTGGCAAGGACATCAGGGCACATTTCTGTTTCAGGACATTTCTCCCCACCAAAAAAAAAAAGGGACGTATTTTTGGGGGTCCTAGGTTAAGATTCAAAAAATGCCAGGTCATCTCATCCATGCCCTGGTAGAAAAGAAACGTACCAGAGAATTCTTTGGCTCCTCTAAGAACATTTCCCTCGAGAGAAGTATGGAGGCCCCCCGAGGAGATGGCTTTCTTGATACGGCCGGGACTTAGCAGATGACCATCGCTGTTGCAGAATCCCAGAGGGACAGGCTGACTTTCAGAAATGCCCACGGCAGTCAGACAGGCTGGCACAGCACAGACTTGGAGCCACCCTCTCTCCCCACCCCCACAGTGGCCCTGCCCTGCCTCCTGCTGTGTAGAGGAGATGGGGGAGGAGGTGGAAGGGGAGCAGGATGGGTTAGGGGAAGGACAGAGGACATGAACTCACTGCAACAGAGACACAACTCACCTCAAGAAACCGGACCTCCCTTCCAGTGATAATAGAGGTCCTCAGAGAAACGCAGAAAGGCAGGCGTGCGATGTTTAAAATGGCATCCTTCATATCTTTAACAAGACAGAGGGACTTTAACACTCCTGGGCTCTTTACGATCTGAGGGCCACTTTACTGAAGCATCTAGTCTAATCCCCTTTCAATCCTGCAAGGCAACTCTTTGAGTCTGTATCTTACAGATGAGAACAATTAGCCATTGCAGGAGGTAAGTCCACCTGTTAACCATGGGCGGAGCCCAGCCTTGACCATGAAGGTCCAGCAGTGGGCTCCAAGGGGGCACCTTGGGGCATGTGAGGAGCAGCTCTGGAGCTGAAGCAGGAGCCCTGCCACTGGGTCACTGGTGGGGAGTGTGTCCTAAAGCGTTAGAGGCATAGCTGCCAACGGTAGTCTGCAGAGGCCAGTGCTGGTGCTGTCGCAGAGGCCTGCAGATCCCCCGGGCCTGTGGCTCTCTCCCGGGAGCACTAAGGGGCCCTAGACTTCCCTCCTCCCCTACCCAGCAGGACAACTCCTGACCAATGATTTACAGCTGCAGTGAGGAGGGTAGGAGAGAAAGAGGAAAGCTAACCTTGCTCTTAGCTTCTGGTGGGGCCAATTGGAGATACACTCAGCTACCTGTCCCTGTGGAACTTGAGATCCCCCGAGCCTCCTGCTGATCAGCCTCTGCAGAACTTTGCCCCAAGTCACACCTTGCCGGCTTCCTCCCAGGCCTGCATGCCTTACCCGGCATCAGTGGGCTTCCTCAGCAAACAGCCTGCATGTCACTTCTCACCTCAAGGCTTGCTTCCAGGGACCTATCCACATGACATTTTTAAAAAACGGTTTTGAAATTGCTATGCATTTAAACCTTATAGTTTCCTCTTTGTATTTTGGAGACAATACATTTTGTCTGGGATGCACTCAATTTTACCAGTGTGTGGAAAGCTCGTGCAGACGTGAAGCACCTTTCACATCAGGAGCAATAGAGGGAAGAAGCCTTTTGTGTACGAATAGCCGACTGTGTATGAATAGCCGACTTTGGCGTGTGGCCTGCCACTGGGCCTTTGCACAATCCAATGCACTTTCTGCACCTTTCCATTCATTCGAAGCCCGCATTCCGGGCAGACCACAGATGGGTCTGTATTAAACAAAATCTGAAACTGGTGGGGAGAGAATGCCCCACACAGCACTGAGCTAATACTTTGGGGAGTAGCCCTGAGCTAAGCACTGAGTAGCACTGAGCTTAGCACTGAGTAGCACTGAGTTTAGTACTGAGCTAAGATACAGGGAGAGGTGAGAGCCCCAATTGTAATGGTGCTGTCCTTCAGAGCTGGACGACCAACAGGGAGGGAAAGGGCCTCTCTGCCTTTTGCTACAATCCACATAGCAGTGGAGACCGTGCTCCCAAGAGAAGCACCCTAAGAATGGAAGGAATGGAAGAAAAAACAGCATGCAGCCCCACTACCAAGTTGGAACTAACCGATGAGCACACAAGCACAGACAGGAGGAAAACTCAGGGGACATCCACGGGGGAGGGGCAAATACCTGCCAAATGAACAGATCTGGGTGATGGGCACACCTGTTGCCCGGGCTCAAGCACTACAAAAGTCACCCATGTGACCTAAAGCATGGGTACCCCCTCAACATTTTGAAATTAAAAAGAAAAAAGGGCCTCTTAAAAGGCAATATTTGAAAATCGCCACCCAATGTTTTTCTAGGAAGTCTAACCAGATACCCTCAGTAGTGAGGGCAAAAATTTTGCAAAATTCTATCCTCAATGTTACTGCACACTCTATTAAAACAGCCCAGATTCACTTCTTTAATCTAAATGAGGTGGCTTCAGATTGGCTGATTTCTGAAACCAACAGAAAAGAATATCCCTTTTTTCTTTTTCTCATTTCCAGTTTTTTGTTTTTGCAGTTTTTGGCCGGGGCTGGGTTTGAACCCGCCACCTCCTGCATATGGGGCCGGCGCCCTACTCCTTTGAGCCACAGGCACCGCCCTCATTTCCAGTTTTTTTTTTTTTAAACTATCTTGAAGCAGTACCTGAACTTACCTTATGTAACAGGGGTCTTTATGAAGGTTTTCTTGAAACCACATTGCATAATCTTAAAAATTCTGTTAAGGCTTCCCTGGCGTTAACTGCTAAAGCCTAGCCTCCCTTTCCTTCATGGTTCCCAGCAGGCAGCTTTTGCAGTTTCTTACAGAACAGAAACTCTGAACAATGAGACACCATGCCAGTCATACAAGAGCCCAGAGTAAAATCAACCTTACCAGCTTTTTGGGAATGGCTATTATTTCCACTGCAACGGCAGAAGGTTTGACTTTGAGAAAGAAAGGGATTCTGACAACCGTTGCTCACAGGAGTAGGTAAATTATATTTTTCATTCTATGCTAGAACCCTAACCTATGCATTGGTACAGGGAACAGTTATTGTGCGGCTCTTAAGGAGTTACAAATTATGTGAATTACTTCTAATCAGCAGAGGGCCATTCCTCTCAATAATCTTGGAGTTCTTTAGAACACATTAACTCTGTGCTAAGTCACCAGTGTTCTCCCTGCGTGTCAGGAATTGATTGTGAAGTGAGCAGAGCAGTAATAAACCTTATTAGGCTCTGAACATTTAACAAACGGTGGTGCACCAGCGGGAAGGAAGCCAATACAAACTGCCGTCTTCATCACGTCTGCATTGCAGAAAGGGGCATTTCTAGAGAACAGGATTGGAATGATGGTGAGACACAGCTTTCCAAGGACTAGGAAAACAGATGTTTTGAAATAAACTTGGATACTTCCTCCATTTGGCCCCCAGTAAATACCATGCTTCCTTAGCTCTAAGATCAAGCCCTTATTATTTTATATTTTTTCCCAGCCGAATTTTATTGTTCCAGAAGCCAGGATGCATCTCACCTTAATTTAATCCCAGTGAGGTCAAGGTGTTGGCTGGCCCGAGCTGCCCACTGAAGGATGTGGAGAGAACTCACGTGCAGGCTCGTGCAGGTGGTTGGCAGAATTCAGTTCTGCCCTGAGGTCTGAGGTCCCTGGTTCCTTGCTGGCTGCCAGACAGGGTCATTCTCAGCTTCTGAAGGCCACCCTCCTTCCCTGGCCTGAGGTTCCTGCCGTCTTCAAAGCCAGCAATGACAAGGGGCATCTGTCTGCCACCTCACCTCTCTCCCTTGCCGCAAGCCCTCCTAGGAAGGCCCTGTACTTGGAAGGGCTCCTGTGATCCGTTTGGGCCCACCTGGCACTCCAGGCCAATCTCACATCTCACATCTCTCAAGTCCCTTTGTTCATGTAACCTAATGTATACCCAGCCCCCAGGGACCAGGACATGGATGTCTTTGGGAGCCTTTACTCTGCCTACCACAATCCACAAAGTCTCAAAACCCCAATGTGGAGCCAGAACAGCGGATAGGAACACTTGCCCCACACATCTCAAAAGCTGCCGTTGGGGCAACTAGACGCTGAGAAGAGGGTTTCTAGCTTGCAGGGTGTGCGTGGGGTGGGGGGGATGCTGTCACTCTGTAAGCACACAGGTGTCTGGTGGCATAAAGGGTTTCTGTGTGTGGAAAGGATGCAGCTAGTGGCACAAGGAAGCACGTTCGCCTGCCTTCCACCTGCTGCAGGCTTGGCGCCGTTAATAATTGACAGGGTTGGCCCAGTACCTGGTAAGAACACCTTCCAGGCTCCCGTGAGGCCCCTGGGCAAGTTTTCCCGACACTCTCTTCATTTAACCACGACAGCAGAGTCATAATTTTCTTGGGGGGAGACTGGGCCATATTTCCGGACAATCGATCATTCTTTTGTGATTGTTTGATTAAAGAATTGGCCCAAACCTGTAGCTCTTCTTTGTTTCAGTGGAGTGTAATAAAGCTCTAAAATCCTAACCATGTCTGCCACGTTGGGAAATACTACTATTACTTTACAGAAAATAGCACTCTTTTAATGAGCTATGCTGGGTTTTTTTTTCAGTACTGTTCTGTTGGGCAGCACAGCATGGGACAGGATCATAAATTACAGTGCCTTCTGCAGCTCTGTGGGAAAGAACCACAGAAAACAGAAGATGAAATGCCTGTTTGATAGGGCAGGAGCTGACCCTAGGGGGAAAACCGTAAATTTCCGCATACCTGGCTCCATGGGCTGCGCCCTGGCAACCTGCAAGCGTGTTTATAACCCGGATTTGCAAACAGCAAGCATTATTTTATGCATTCAGAGTATTGGTTATTTGAGTGAGCCAGTTTTTACCTCCTTAAGTAAAAGACTTTGTGTAAATGACTAAAACGCTTATACAAAACCTTTAAATTGATAGAGGCTTTATGCTATTTCAAAGGGAAGTGGCCATTTGTGAAGACAAGCTGTGATCTGGAGCTGAAGCAAGGTCCGGTAAGAGGCTGAAAGTCAGAAAGTGCCACCTTTCAACACATTACCCAGTCTCCAGAGAGACAATTCCATTTTCACCGAAAATCCTTCAAGAAGATTTTACGGGGCCAAACAATAATATTATTTACATTATGTGCCTTAAAAGGTGCAGCAAATAGACACTCCTACATCTCATTTCCAGAAATTTTAAGCAGAGATTATTGCGTTCCTGCAGGTTACATAAAATTCCGTAACCACCAGGCAGGGGGCGGTGATTAGAGAACTCAGCAGTTGGGAAATGCCCCTGCAGACCCAGGATATGAAGCCTGCAGGATTATTTCAGTTGAATATGGGAGACAGCTCTCTCTGGTCCTGTGCTGGCCAGGCCACTGAGAAACTTTAACCCCTCGGGTCTGCATGTTTTTCCTCCGCCAGTGCCTGGAAATGCAGTTTCTATCCAACCCCCAACTGCTCAGCTTGGTTATCCCCTTTCATTTCACCTCCTGGCAGGCATATCCCGGTTCCCATGCACATGTACCTGTGGATATACTCAACATATATTTTAACATACATTTTAAAAATATCCTATGTCTAATCAGAAATAATCCGTCTGGGAAGTACTCAGTTTGAGCAGACATTTCTTTAGGGTCTTATCACTGAATTTCTCGTACTTGAGGAATGTAAAAAAAAAAAAAAGATTTCCGCATCAAACCTCAGTTAAGCATTAAATTATTTTTATTGTAGACACAGGTCATGTTTCAGGGAACATGCAGGCATCGAGTGTAGCCTCCCATTCCAAGGAACATGGAAGTGGCGCCCTGGCCTCCCTTTCCAGGCTGGGGGATCTGCCCTGGGCCTTTGCTTCTTACCCAGAGAGACAAGCAAACTGTCTCCACCCTATGTCCCCACCTGCCGCCACTTTGTGATTTGGTTTCTTTACAACCGATAAATGTGTTCATTTTTCACTTTCCTTT
>NW_003852460.1:6300270-6309787 GCF_000181295.1 Otolemur garnettii | reverse complement strand
TGGCTGGCGCCTTAGCCGGTTGAGCTATAGGTGCCGAGCCCACTTTCCTTTCTAAACGTTATACCAGCTACCTAGATGGATCATGGTGAATGAGTCAGATACAGTCTTAACACACGTTCACTTTTCTATCTATTGTATAAGAGTCATGATTTTACCTTTTCCTGAAAATCGCCTATTAGTGCATGTTTCTGTAAATGTGTATAAATATACAGGTGGGTGTGTCTGTTATGTGTGTGCCGTCTGCTCCCATCCTGTACAAACTGAAAGTGAAGTAAGTAATGAATAGAAAAACTTTTAAAAGTTTCTTTCCGAGGGGTCACTTCTATGGTTTACCTTACAAGGGCACAAGTGAATCTTTCTAAGAGTAGAATATAAACATCTTAACACAATAACTAAGGAAATGACATAAAGGCTATGTTAACCAGTTTGATGAAAAGATTTCAAATTGTATATGAAAACAGCACACTGTACTCCGTGATTGCATTAATGTACACAGCTATCATTTAATAAAAAAAAATAAATATGAAAAAAATAAAAAATAAAAGAAAGAAACCAAATTATAGAGCTCATGCAAGTCAGTCTGGTCGACAGTGTCAATCTCAACAGAGGAATGGGTTTCTCTCTTTCCAAGAACAAACTACCACTGCTATCTGGGGGAGTATGAAGATGTTTTTCCCATCAGCTGAGATGAAGCCATCAGATTAGAATCAGATGCCAGCAGATTAGAAGCGCCAGGAACCACCATTGGAACCACGGTCTTTGTCATGCTTACATTTCCTTTTGGAAGGATGAACACACTTTCCCATCAAATGTTATCCAGGTTTGAAGGGATAATCAATTTCACAGGTCACCATGCGATAAAATAACAAATTAAGAATATTAATTTAAGGGGAATTTTTCCATGTGGTTGTAATGACTACCCTTTCTGCTAATGAAGCCAGACCTGAGTTAGGATCGGACCTGTGAAAGGTTTCTGCTGACTGAGTAAGGATCAGACTTGCAGAAGGCTTCTGCTGACTCTCGGGGACAGGTGCCAGGTGTTGCTAGGTAGGCATGCCCATGTCGCTACCCTTTGGGCAATGGCTCACGCCTACTATGGGTGTCCTATTATTAATGTCACTGAAAAAATTCCACTTGCATGTTACACAGTGACATTATTAGCCTTCTCCTGGTGCATGGTCATTATTTAGGTACCAAATAGGCCTCTGGTCTTTCATGTGAGTGTGAGATAACCGAGGAACTGAGTTATGACTCTATGGCACTGAAGAAAAACATACATTCTTCTATGATTTCAATTTCGCAACACTATTATAGGAACAAAATTGCTAAATTTCTTCATTTTGCAACTTTAAATACAAATTTCTGATTAGAGAATTGATTACAATATATATTAGAAAATTAGTATGTTTTACAAGTTTCTTTCTATAATTAGGTCTACAATTGGGTGATTTTTTTTTGAAGTGTATGTTAGCAATTACTTAAGTCAAGTGAATAGTGTTTACCACCGTATGCTACCTTAAATAGCATTAATTATAGTAACTTTCCATCGAGGGGGCTGACTCAGGCTTTACACACCCGTCTGATCCATCCTCTGCCTTCCGTTATGTTGTGAGGGCAAAGTTGTCTTTGCGTCCTGCCCGGGGCCCCTGTCACAGCCACCTAACTGATTTCATGTTTCCGCTAAGTAACCTTTCTGAAGGGAAGACATTTAAAAATATTCAAAAGGTCTGAACTCCATATTCATGAAATAATTTCTATTTGTAGCACATACTCATCACGTCTATGTGCTATACCTGGTCAGAACTGTGCTCTGCACAGAAGCTGGGGGCAGATTCTCAAGGAACTGGCCCCCTTAAAGAGGTGATGCCCTGGGTGGCACCTATGGCTCAAGGAATAGGGCACCAGCTCCATATACTGGAGGTGGCAGGTTCAAACTCCACCCCAGCCAAAACAAACAAAAAAAAAAACTGCAAAAAGGGGTGATGCCGGGGATACCCAACAACACATGTCATGCACCTCAGAGCATGTATGATGCTAAGGGACACTGTGAAGGCATGTGCCCCCGTCTAGATGTGACATTGGCTCTCAGCAAGAGGGTGATGAGCTCTGCAGAGTGGAAGGAGCGGCCCAGGTGCAGGGGCCCCACGCAGCTGTGCTCATGGTTTATAGAATCAGCCAAGTTAAGGCCGGCGCTTAGGACTGGGGTGTCAGGCAGAGACGGGGCAGAAGAATGTCACAAAGAGAGCACTGCCAGGCAGATGCAGAAGGACTTTGTAAGTCACGCCCAGGAGTCCAGACTTTACCCCGAGGGCAACGGGAAGCCACTGAAAGGTTTTAGGGCAAAACAAAAATGTTGTCACTTGGACAGAGACAGGGTGCTCTAAAAAGAGTAGATAAAAATAGGAGATGAGCGAGAACCACTCCCAGGAGGCCAGGAGGGATGGAGGCTGAGAAGCCTGCACGGTGGATGAGCTCAGAATGGTCAAGACGCTGGTGTCACAGGATGGGGGACAGAGAGAAAGGTGTCGGGATTCACCCCAGGGTGCACGGGGGATTCCTGCCACTGGTTAGTCAGCGATGTTTATCACCTTGGGAAACCCCTAGACGAGTGATTTTCAAACAGTGTGCCCTGAGGGAATCTCAGGTGTGCTGTGAAAATGTTTACAGATCATTTATTAAGTTATTTTCAAGTTCAAAGCACAGTAAGTATGCTCTTTTTAAAAATGTTTTTTAAATCAACATAATTTAAGTGTGCCATGGAAGTTTTTATTTATTTATTTATTTGCAGTTGGTTTTTTCTTTTTTTTTGGCTGGGGCTGGGTTTGAACCTGCCACCTCTGGCATATGGGGCCAGTGCCTTACTCCTTTGAGCCACAGGTGCTGCCCTCTGCTGTAACTGTAGATTCATGTGGTAAAAAAGGTTGAAAGACACTGATTTTGAGGAAGAAGGCAAAGCCATTCCGACCGGTAACTGTTTTTGTAAGCAGCGGGCTGTGACATCTCCTGAGATGAGTGGGTGGCCCTGAGTAGCTTGAACGGTTCTGCTGCTCATGGAGCAGGATGAGGGCAGGAGATGGAAGGGGGGAAGAGGAAGGGCTCCCGGGCAGGGCTCTGCCAGCAGACGCCACCCAGGGCCTCCCCAGAGGCCTCTTTCCTTTCATTCATTCGGTCTAAAGATGCATGTGGTCTGCCCACTGTGTACTGGGCTATGAGCTGGGGATGCAAACATCAAGTGAACTCCATCCTTTGTCTTGGGAGACTTGTCATGAAAGCAGAGAGATGTGACATTTGTGGTAAAAGATGGACCAGAGCTTTGTGCAGAAAGGCGGACTCACCTGGGGAAGTGTGGAACTCTGTTATCCTTTGCACTCTGCACACCCACCCTGCTCTCACCCTCACAGATTAAAAGAAGCCTAACCTGGCTTGGGCCCCATAGTAGCACAGTGATTAGGGCACGAGCCACATGCACCAGGACTGGCAGGTTCAATCAAACTCAGCCTGGGCCAGCTAAACAACAATGCCAACTGCAACTAAAAAATAGCTGGGCATTGTGGCAGGTGCCTGTAGTCCCAGCTATTTGGGAGGCTGAGGCACAAGAATCGCTTAATTTGAAGAGTTTGAGGTTGCTGTGAACTGTGATGCCACAGCACTCTACAGAGGGTGACATAATGAGACTCTATTTCAAAACAAAAAAGAGAAGCCTAACCCAAACCTCCACATCTTCCTTCTCTCAGGAAGCCCCTGGTGTGTTGCACATCAATAAAGTGTGTCCTGGGGCAGCATTTTACCACAGGGAGCACAGGTCAACAGGGTCCTGATTCCAAGGCAGGGAAAATCCAGCAAACTGATTCTAAGTCGTGATTCCTGCGCATTTTCTTATGGGCAATGGTTCGTTCTGAATACCTGATGATGACAGAAAGAGGAACAAGCTACAGAGAAGCTAGAGGCTAAGTCTCTCCTGCGTATAACCACTTAATTCTCATCTCCTTCTGTCAAATAACGTCCAACACCTCTGCTCAAAACGAGGGTGTCAAATCAATTAAATGAATTGATCACCTCTTTGCAGGACAGTGCGTTTCAAGAATAATGAAGATGTATCTTAAACCAAAAGATCGTTTGGTAGGCGACGGACACAGAAGGCAAACCCGTTATACACCATGGATCAAATTAATTGAATTACCACCTGTAACGTTGCCAGTAATGGTTTGTGCAGTGTTTAGCTATAGTCATTGTCACCGGGATTAATTGCCTTGATTCTGTGCGCGTTTTCCAAAGAAAGCTGCAAAACGTTGGTTCTTGGGATATTCAGCACATGCATATAAATTAGGACCATCCACCTGGCTGGTTGCTTCAAACTCTGTCCCAAATGATCATTCAAAACTTCACACACAACAGCTGAAGTGTATGCCCTTCACAGGTTGAAATGTCCAAAGCCGTATTTATGCAAATCTTATACATACATCGGCCCCTTGAAGTTTTATGCCTTGGTTTGATTTGATTTCAGTCAAGACTAGGAAATCGTCTATCCGTGCGGAATCCCACCAGTTCACAAACCCTTCCACAAGTTGTTATGGCACGTAGGAGAACCACAGACCCTCCTTAAGTAGGAAGGTGAGGAAAGATAAAGGGTTAATTCATTTCAGAAACCGACACTTCTTTCTGAAGCTTACAGAGTGAAGAAAGCTTCCTGCATCCATAGATCATTAATCAAGGGCACGCGGCTGGGAGACCTTTGCAATCTCAACACACAGCTTCAACAAAATGTATAAAACTCCGTTTCCTTGCTCAGTTGTTATTCACCGGGCGCGTGTGGAGCCGCGGCTGTGTGCCCGATACTGTTCTAGGCATGAGGAAGGGGCCGAGGCAGACAGAATCCCTCTCTCGTGTTCTGGTGTGTGTCTGCTGGGGGTGGGAGAGGGACCCAGGGCTGCCACCAATTGCTTCCTTGACTAAGGGGACTGTCTTGGGGGACTGTGAACTGCAACCCAGCTCCGTTGAACAAATGTTAAATTCACCTCCTTCTTTTTCATCTGCTTTCGTTGCAAACACCCACCTGTATGTGTTGATTTTTCTTTTGTTACTTCTTGATTTTATTTACCTCCCAGATGGGCAGTTTCCCAATTGTACATTTTCCTATATTTGCCCAGTTCTCTTTCTTCTAATTCCACTGTCCCTCCTTCCTTTTGGAGTTCCTCAGTGCCCGGTGGGAAGGGTTGTAATGCACAAACACAGAACACCGTGTGTGTCCCCTTTCATGGCAGGACCTGGACATCAGCAGGGCCCCTCACACCGGCCACACGCAGTAGTTCAGGCACAGGTGCACACACTCAGCCAGGCCCACAAATGTCTAAGTAAAAGAGAAAAATACCTGTGTGTTCAGCTTACCGGGGCTGGAATTTTGTGGTCCAATTCTACCCCCCCCCTCAGGAGGGAGAAGTCTGCATTTAAGGAGGGGGTGTGGTGATAATAACAGAACTTCAATACCCCGTTGGGCAAGAGACCATTCATACTACACCCTCACTAACCTGTGTTCTGTACTCGGCAATTATTTTTGTCCTTATAGCATGATTTATTTTTATGACACTTATGAAATTATATGGTGATGAATATTTTATTTTATTGGCCCTTTCTCCCACTGCAGTGTAAGTTCCTGATGTCAGGAACCTGGCTATTTTCCTTGTTTACCCACTCACCATGGCACCGAATAAAACAGCAGGTGGTTGGGTGGTGCCTCTGGGTCCAGGAGTAGGGCGCCGGCCCCATATACCACCGGAGGTGGTGAGTTCAAACCCGGCCCTGGCCAAAAACTGCCAAAAAAAAAAAAAAAAAAACCCGCACGTGGTTCTCCACAACTCAGGGTATTTTTCAGGACAGAAGAAATTCTCTATCCAGTTTCAAGATGTTTTATTTTATTTTGTTGTTGTAAGATGGATTAATAAACTGCGGTATATGTATACTATGGAATACTATTTGGTCATAAAAATACGGAGATTTCATATCTTTGGTAACAAATTTGATGGACTCGGAGAACATTCTTCCAAACAAAGTATCAAGAAAATGGAAAAACAAGTACCACGTGTCCTCAGTGTTAGTTTAAAACTAGTAGATTAACAATTACGTGCTCACATAAAATAAAAACTCAAATTGCTCCCAAATTGGTGGACTCCTCCTGCTTCACCCTCCGAATTGCTGGCCATAGGGAACTTGGCCCATCACCACTGGTTCTGAAACTTTTTCATCACCCCAAGCAGAAAAATGTGTATCCAGGAAACAGTAACTCCCACCCCCCACTTGCATCAGTTCCTGCTGACTTCTAATCCACTTTCTGCCCCTGTGAACAGCCAGTCATTCTCACGTGGTTTTTGGGGATACCTGTCTCTTAGAAGTCAGGGCTCACTTCAATACCCAAATAGGGTCTTTCTGTCTCCTTTTCTGAAACCATAGACAAATATCAATACCTGAGTTACTATGACATAACACCTAACATTTCCAGGAGAGGAAAGAACATATTTTCTTGTCTTAAAGAGCTCTGTTTAAGCAGGGACTCACTGCTCTGTCAATTAACATGTATGTGCCTGGGAATGTGAATGTGTGTGTGTGTGTTAGATACACAGGATAAAATGAATTATCTTTGATTTGGAGATCTTCTATCAGAGTCTCTGGTGTACAAAAATACTTTAATAGCAAAATCACTTCTTTGCCAGATTCTAACGTTATGGATAATTATGGACAATAAGACGCCCACCAAGTTCCCAGTACTAAGCTATAAATAAGCAGTGCTCTCTGCTGCACGGCAGGCAGGCAGCTGGGAGACCTAATTAGTTTCAGTTGGAGCATCAAGAGCAGCAGGCATCACCCTGTTATCTTCAGCGTCTCCTGTCTTAACAAACTGGATGACATCTCATGGAGAAGCTAAACATTTTTTTTTAAATGCTCCTTTCTAGGACGCCCACAATCCACTTCCAGTATTTAAAGGTGCAATGATTTAATTGTTGATACCTGAGATAGAACCATGCTGTCAAGTTCAGAGCCAAGGGTGACAACCTCCCTCGGGTCACAGAGCACAGGCTCACCAAGGCAAGCCTTGTTCTGCTTTTAAGACGTCACCATTTAGGGACTGCACATGGCACTTTAGCAACACCGTTTTGTATTTTCTGTTTGCCTTTAGTATCTGGTGACTATTTGCATTGCGGGTTTTGGGATGGTGCACTCTGGCTGTGCCGACTGGCCCCAGAGAGCAAGGAGAATGATCTCGAAGAAGGATTGATTGGCCTGTGTTCTCAGAAACACCCTCCCAGACAGAGATCTCTGCCTCTCACCCTTATCACATCATTTTCATCTTTTTTTCCAGCACACACCTATGACAGGGGTGCTCTTTTGTGTCAAGTAGTCCAACTGTCAACACCTTGCAATCTATTAGTGTGTGTAGAAACGTCTTTCTAATATTCCAAGGCTTTTTTCACTGTCTTGTTCCCTTGGCTAATTTAGAACTTTATTGCAATTGCATGTGACTAGTTACTGCATCAGACTCCAGTAATAACTCTGAATTTAAGTGTCATGCTCTTTCCTCCACAGCCCTCTTCTCCTTCTGCTTTGGAGGGACTGCCTCAGAGGTCACCGTGAGTGGGGAACTGAACTTGCTGGGTTTAGTATCTAATCAAAGTCACAGAATGAGAATTGAAATGCCAGCCTCTCTCTAGGGCAAATAAACTCTTCGCTAAACAACAGCCTTTATTTCTAAGGATGAAAGACCCACTTACTATTTCCCGGCCTCCCTCCTAAGTGTGTGTGTGCAGAGTTACTTACCACTTGTGGAAATAGGTAGGATGATCTATACGTGTGTATCTGTATAAGTAAAATAATATGATGTGGATAGAAAAAAGACCATCGCCAGAATTTCAATATCCTTGAGTCAATTTATGTTTTTTTCTTTCAAATCGGTTTAGTTGAGGTGACTATTTTTCTCTGTCCTTTTTTTCTACTCATAATGAAACTGAAATATAAAACAAAAGACTCTAAAATGAAAAAAATATGATGTGCTATATATATGTATATACACGTGCACACAGATACATACACACGGGGTGTCCATAACGTTCATGTGCAATTTTAAAATCGCACGCTCTTTTAAATTGCACATGAACTTTATGGACACTCTGTATTTACAAATCCCCAAACATGAAATTTTGAATCTTGGAAGTGAGTCCGAATGGACCATATACAGCAGTCCCGTAGATCATTATTGCATGGTGTCTGTACTCCCTGGGCTGTAGAGTGTGGGTTGATTGCCAGGCACACACTGTGCCTTAGATTGTCAGGAAGGCAGCTGTATCCTAAGGGACATCTTGGGGAGAGGAGAGGGACAGATTCTATGGATCTGATGCTGCCTGCACAGGACCGTCCTCCCATAATGAAGCACTGTTTGGAAACCAGCTCATAACTGAGGATGTCTGTTATCAGCAGGAACCCCTGGGATTGGCCTGGTTTGGGAAAAACAGCCTCCCCCGCAATGAAAGTCCCATCTGTCAGCTCATCGAGGAAGGCTGTGAAGGGATCATTAGAGTCGTTGTCAAATAGAGCTTGTGAAGCAATGGAAATACTACACTTTCACAGCGGGATGACCTTCCAGGGGCACCTTCTCCAACAGCATCAGGCATTCAGGCCTCCATGACATCACCCAGGGGTGGATGAGACTGTCCTTGTGCTCGTCTCATGGGCTTCCATTGGTTTTAAGGCACCATGGGAATTAAGAAAGGACATGAAGTGGGCCACTGACGCTTCCTACAGGTTATAGGAGCACAGAGCTCTTGTACCAGCTGCACAAGTCGGACAAGGGCTGGTCAGGTGTCATGAGAGGCCCACTTGGTCTCTGACCACTAGAAGGAAATGAGTAAGGACTTCACAAAACCGGAACCCATCTGCACTCACACAAGGAGATCAAATTGAGACAGGCGGTCTGTCACGGTTCAAGCTACCTCATAGGCCCTTGTGCAAATATGACATAAATAAATACTAGCTGATGATTCAGTAAGCACTGATTGAACACTCAGTCCCTGCACTGGAAGTTCTTTCAGAGCAAGGAGTGTG
This sequence comes from Otolemur garnettii, assembly GCF_000181295.1. NCBI lineage: Eukaryota > Metazoa > Chordata > Mammalia > Primates > Galagidae > Otolemur > Otolemur garnettii. The sequence goes on along the minus strand of NW_003852460.1, from coordinate 6,300,700 downwards.
ACTTGTTTACCGCTTCCTTTCTAGTCTCTGGTACTGGGGCCCCCCATGAGTCCATGAGGAGATTGTGGGATGAGCCAATGCCATGTTCCTGTTAGGCAGTGAGTGAATGGATAGGACTCTCAAGGATCTCCACTGCTAGGCATAACCAGTCTCATGAAAAGCTCAGCATCATACCTCTACTATAAATGATTATGGTCCTTATAAATAACAACAGAAACAGACAGGAGAAAGGCATCCATTCACCAGAATGGCTGCCAATGATGCCAATGGGGGCTGAGTTGGAAGGGTGAAGAGAAGGTCATTAGTGAGAGAAGGTAGAAAAGAGGGGACAGGCATGGGAACCCACCAGGAAGCAGAGCAGGTGCATGGGAACCCGCCAGGAAGCAGAGCAGGTGGATGGGAACCCGCCAGGAAGGATAGCAGGTGGATG
>NW_003852460.1:6277014-6299201 GCF_000181295.1 Otolemur garnettii | reverse complement strand
GCAGGTGCATGGGAACCTGCCAGGAAGCAGAGCAGGTGGATGGGAATCCACCAGGAAGGACCGCAGGTACATGGAAACCACCAGGAAGCAGAGCAGGTGGATGGGAACCCACCAGGAAGCAGAGCAGGTGCATGGGAACCCACCAGGAAGCAAGGCAGGTGCATGGGAACCCACCAGGAAGCAGGGCAGGTGCATGGGAACCCACCAGGAAGCCCAGCTTGGGAACCTGTCTGCATGACTTGCTCAGGGAACACAATTGTCTGGCATATCTTGAACCCAAGATTTGCAACCGGAAGTGGCTCTCAAGGAAATAAAATCAAAGAATATGATCCCAATTGAAGTATGCTTGAGGCTGGTCTTTATTTTTATTCAGTGGGAAGCTATTATGTCATAAAAGGGGGGAACTCAGATTTAGCAAGTCAGTTCCGGATTATGGGCATAATTCGGTAATTAAGGCAAGACATAACTTGTGCCTAAAGTATGGCAGTAATTTTGGAGACAAAAAATTGCATGTATAAACATTCTGGAAATAGAACTGACTGGATAATTGATACGTTATATAAATGTAATAACCAAGCCCCCAGCCCCTAACCCCCAGGACCAGTAAGAAAGGCAGCTAACGTCTTGTACTTGTAAAAAGAATTACTCTTAGCTTCAGCCCCCCGCCCCAAGGGAGGGGAAGTTAAGTTCTGGGAAGAAGCTTAAAGAGACAAAAGGAAGGAAGGGAGGGTTTGGATTCCAAATTAAGCCCCGGTGTTACCCGATTTGTACCCCTGAACTATGAGTTAATGTCTAAGTTACCATGTACTTCCATCCTGAATTGTGTAAACCCCTATGACATAGCCCATCTTATGACCATGAAGTAATGTACTCGTGATATATCTTGTGATTATGAGCCAATGTGTACCCCCACCTTGCGACCCCCTACTTTAACTGCAGTGATTGGCTTCTGTATTGCGCTAGCTTGCTGAGCATGGTATAAAAGAGCCCTTCACCTGCCACTCGGGGCTGCTGCACGCCCTTATGGTGTCTCAGCCCACCTGCAGGTGTCCAAATTATCAATAAATTTCTATTACTTGATTATACCTGAGGTGGGGTCCATCCTTCTCTCGTATCTACTGTCCCATTTCAATAAATAGATATTGATATTCAACCTATAACTGATATGTTAGCTAGGAGGAGCAGTCCAAGTTAACAGAAGATTCCTCTATATCTGTACTACATTCTGAAACCAGGTAAATTATGGGGCAACGCCCAGGGAACTGAGTCACCAGTGGCCAATTGGTCATATTTCTGCTCAGAGAAAATGCTATTTATAACTATGCCAAAATCTTAGCCAGTGCAATACCGTCCCATGAGTTAATAGAACATATTTGTGGAAGTGAGTGAAGACGGGGATTTTGCATAAAGTTGGGCAATAAAGAGTTCGTATTTTAAAATTTACATAAGCCTTCAATAATTCTTTACTACCCGAAGATAGATGTACCATTGCTACAGCTTATAACATATAACCTATTTAAGAGAAGAGAATCCAGGTGTCCATTTTCCAGCTGAGACATAAGATATGCTTTTTGCTAAGAAATCTAGAAGGTGCACTGCTGGGTGAAATTTGTGACACACAGAACAGAAGAAAAGACAGCAAATAAAAAGTTACAAATATGAACTTTTTAACGCATAAGCCCTGCTCAGAAGACACAAAAACTGTGAAAACATGGAAAATGAAACGCTAAAGTTGGTAAAATCTAGTGAAGGATGGAATTGCCATCAGGTCGTGAAGGTGGTTTCCAACCTGAGAATGGTTGACGCGTCTTATGGAAGCACAACAGATTTCTCGAAAAGGTGAGATAAGCACGTGTGTTTGCACACACACACTCCAAGAGTGCCAAAAAAAGTATACACATTTTTAGAGATGTTATCAGTGTATTACTTTCCAAAGTTGAATTGTATGATGTTCGCCCAAAAAACAGCATTAAATAAATGAAGGCGACAGGCAGGACAGTCAAAGAAAATGGCGGAAGCACAGCTGTCCTCCAGGAGCACGAGCCCACTGGGGACTGGGATTTGAAATCCACAAATGTGGGGGAAGTATGAGGACAAGGGAAGCATCGGTGTGCAACAGTATCTCCCACACACCTCACAATGGCAAGCCAACTCTGAGACATATGGTACTGTGTCCAACGTGCACAGGGCAAGATCTGGGAGCAGCACACCCGGGACACATGCCTCAAACAGCCAAATGGAACGTTTTTATCCCAACATTATTGATAGAATCAGGTGTGCCTGCCCAAATAGACCTGCCCCACCCAGGAGGGGTCAGACTCATGTCCCTCCCAGGAAGAAGGAATGCCGCCAATTGCTGCCCTCCCTGACCCTCTACGTCCCCATCCACCATAACCCACATGTGGAATTCCTTTCTTGAGTCCCCCCAGGTGGAAACAAAGACCACCGTATTTCTACAGAACAGGGATTCCGTTTTCCTTTGTTTCGTGCCTTGGAATGATCTTTCTTCCTTGGGTCCAGAACCTTTCAGTTATTCCTTGTGTAGAGACAGGAGAGCCACCTCGATGAGAATTTGCCAGAACAATGGACAGTAGGAAGACGTGTGAGTGAATCCCCCCAATTCTCCTGACTTAACACCCCTTGACTTGCCATCCCTCGGGGAGAAATTGACCGGCACAACGACAGAGGAGGACACTGTGGTCAGCATCGGTCCAAGAGTGTCTGGAGGCTGAGAGTGACCACTTCAAACACCTCTTGTAACTGCAGAAATATAACGTGACTTGGGTTCATCTTTCGTTATCAGTATATATTGAGTCTTACCATTTTAACACACTGTTTTTTTTTTCTTTCTTAAAATGTGCATAATTTTCTGGCACCCTCTGCGTATGTGTGTACACAGTTTGTAAATGCCTCCCCTAAATCACAATTCCTTTGATTTGCTTCTGTTTTGGAATTTTAAATGACGTTAGGTGACACCAGGCCACCTTTTGTTTATTCACATGACACATGTTTCTTCATATTTCGTTTTCCTTGAAATGCTTGGGGAAATTGGCATAAAGCTCTCTGGTTTAATTAGGACGACAAATTAACATACACATTTGTTCTCTTGTAGAATTAATCACACATTTCATTCTTATAATCTTCACAGGTTGCCAGAATCCAAGTGCCAGGGACTATTTTCTGTGCAGTGAAGAATTCGGGTGCACAGTATTAAGAATTTAGAAACTGATTCTTAAATTCTAAGAACTTGTATAATTCAGCAATGCAAAAGCATCCTGATGAAAACCATACATGCCAAAATATCCTGGAAAAATTAAGTTATAATGCTATCAGGTTTATCATAAGAAGATAAAATTATTGGGTTAAGTGCTATGTAATATTTTCGTTTTTTGAAAATAGCTTCATAACTAACATGCTTAAAGACATCTGGGATACTTGATAGGATGTCTTTCCAGAAGACTTCTTGAATTTCAAAAAGTTTGCAGATGTCCTACCAACTGCAGAGACAATAATTGTACACCACCACGGCCATAGAAACTGATTTTAACGCTAGTTTATGATACGTGCATACTGTAAGTTAGGCATCCTCAAACTATGGCCCGTGGGCCACATGCAGCCTGCCGAGGACATTTATCCAAACTGCTGGGTGTTTTTGCCGCCGCTGCCTGTCCTGCTTAGCAACCGACTCGTCCCCGGGCCTGCAGTCCGGCCCTCCAATGGTCTGAAGGACAGTGAACTGGCCCCCTGTTTAAAAAGTTTGAGGAGTCATGCTGTAAGTGTACAGTGTGATGAATTCTCACAAATGCAAGTGTGCACAGGCAGCCACCGTTCAGATGACTCAGCATACAGAACCCTCCCCGCATCACCTGTGTCACTGGCTTCCTCCTCCCCACTGTGAAACCAACTTCTGACACTGTGCATGCCTTGCCTTGGCTCGAGTGTATTTTAAACTCTCCACGTGTGGCTCCTGCAGGGCACGGTCTGTGCCAGTTCCCTGTCACTCAGCAGTAAATCTGTGAGACCCTCTGTGTGATTGCACGTAGCGTGGAAGCAACCTACACCTTTCCTGATACCGCCATTTATTGACCCAACCTGCTGTTTTCAGAAGTTTGGACTATTTCCTTTTTATTCTCTGTTACAAATAGTGCGGCTCTGAATAAATCCTTCTTTTAAAAAATTGTTTTATGGAGGTGAATTTCACGTAACATAAAATTATCCCTTGTAAAGCGTGCAATTTAGTACATTCAGAACAGTGTTCCACCACCCCCCTCTGTAGTTCTAAAACACTTTCCCCACCTCCGAATGCCCTGACTCTCCTGCGTGTGGTTTGGCTGGCTGTGTGCACACATTGCTGCTGTGTGCATGCTTATCAGTGCAATTGCTGCCTCATAACTATGTAAGTATTTGGAAATAGCTATCATAAAAGTGCCGTGTCGCTTAGATAGTTTATAGAATAACACTTTTCGGGATGACGAATAATATTTATTCATCGTAGACAATTTGGAAAGCTCATAAAATCATAAAGTATAAAACCATAAAGAATAAAAATTGCCTGCAGTGTTCACATCCAGAGTTAGCCCCGATTAGGGTTTCAGAGTGTTCAAACCAGTTTTTCATGTGTTTATTTTACTCACAGCTTTTAAACCGTTGCCTTTTACTTAACAAAGAATTTTGTTTTGTATCTATTCCCTTAGAAAATGCTTTTAATGACGAAGTGGTTATTCTATAACACACACCTATCATGGTTTGTTTTTCTATATTTGCACATTCTGTTCATCACAAATGTTTTGTTGTTCTAGACATCGGTGAGGTGAATCATTGTGCATCCATCTAGGTGGGCATATAGCTCTCTTTACTGTCTTAGTATTACTTCACAGAGGTGACTAAGACTTCATCCTGTGCTAAGCGTACTATCAGCCTTAAGGCTTTGGGTATATTTTCCCAGATTGGCCCTAGAACGAGTTATCAGCCTGTGCCTCAGATTAGCAGCGTCTGATATCCAAGGAATCACCATTTTGCATCATCTCAAGTCTTGCTCTGCTCGTGGGCCAGTAGAAATTGTCAGTTTGGTTTCCTTCGGTTATAATGGGAATAACATGTACCCTAAAACAACCAACCAGATTATGTATATAGCAGTGCACCCTTTTCTAACGGAAAAGCTGAAAAATAGACAGTTTTAACAATATTAGGATGGTTCAAAGGAAATACCACCCCGACCTACAGACAGTGTAAATATTTACCAGCCTACTGGTAAATGGAATGTTCTAGAATGGTCTCCAGTGGGTCCCATTCTCATCTAAGACATTGAATAATGTTTTACTATTATACAAATATTCATACCGTGTCTAGGGCCTGCTAGGTAATATTTAAAGTATAGCCCACTATCCCTTCTCTCAAAGAATGCGCTATTTAGGAAGGAGCTATTTCTTAAGGCCATTAAATGCTTAAAAAACCCCTGTGGGGAGTAAATAAGCCTTCAGGACACAGTGAAATCATTTTTAAGAGGCATTTGATGATAGCAATCACATGATTGCTGAAGACACTCGCCTGTTACGACAGTGGAAATAGGATTTGAACAGATTTGAAGGGAAGGAAGGATTGAGTCGCACAAAATAAGGGGGGAGTATACTAGGAATTTTGAACTCTGTGAATAAAATCTCGAGACCTTGTGGAAACATGTGACCCCTTTCGGATCCTATGTCCGACCTTGTCTGACGTAATGAGTTTCCTGTTTCTCTCCAATGTCGCAGGACGTCAGACGATTTTTTTGTGCCTCTGTTTCCATGACAAGAGATGAGCACAGTACGTTCTGTGGCCCCCAAGCACAGACAATCACTGGTTTTAGGAAGAAACAGCCTATTCAGTTTGAAAGACCAGCAGTTATTTTAGAACGCATGCAGTTTATGGGAAGAGTGGACACAGCTGATGAGTACTGTGGATGGTACAGATTTAGAAGACGGAAGAGAGAAGAAAATTATTCTTCTGGCTGATGGAAGTTGCAGTTGTGAACAGCCCTTAGCCATTAGGAAGGGAGAGTGGACAAAAAGTGCGGACTCACTTTTCTTACAAGAGAAATCCCATTGCTCCACTCAGGAGCAAGGTGAGGAACAGTAATTCAGAAGCATCATACTCAAAAAAAACGATCAGCAAAAATAAAAACACTTTAATTATGTAGTGGATATTAAAATCATCAAGTGAGCTCAGGCTTAGGTTTTTCTCTTTTAAAACTATAGGATGATTACAAGGAATCCACCAACCATAAGAGCTGGGGAGAAAAACTGGGTTGGAAAGGAACCAACATTCCCTTAGACCCAAGGATTGGTTCCTTTTGAAATTTAAATTCTGGGCCTGGCCCAGTGGGATAGGGAGAGAGGGCACATACTGGGGTCCCTTGTTGGGAGCACCTAACTTGGTGCAAATTAGCTCTGGAAATTGCTCTTCTCCTATGGGCCGAGATCTCAGGTAGTTGTGAGGAGGAGAACTTAAAGGAAGAGAGGTGGGAAGGATCAGAAGGAGACGTTTGAAGTGTCTAATGTGTGGCTTGGTGATGGCAGGACTGGGTGACGGCAATGGACATAAAATACACCCTCCCCCAGTCCCGGGGCCAGGGTTGGAAAGGAATTACAACAATCACATTACCGGAGCGAAAGCAGGCAGGTTCCTCTTATTATTCCTTTAATAATTTTGCCCCTGGCATGTCAGAATTGCCCCCAGAAAAGGCCAAGTTGCCCTGGTGAGAACAACAGAAAGATAAAGTGCCTAATGGCGTTTGGGTAACATGCCAATGTAAATTTGCAAGGCATGTTGGTCCCTTGCAGATTTGTGCATCTACACCTGTTAAGAAAATTATGGTCCAGCGTCAAATGTGTTTGCAAGTGCCCAGCACCTGAGGACAGGCGGAAAGCCATCAGGACAGGCCCAGAGGGTTCAGAACGCAGGTTCTGTGCCGGCCTGGCTGCATCTTCCCCAAACACACACTCTGTCCAGCATCTCTGCAAGGTATTTGGGCACCAGAGATTTACTCCAAACACGGGTAATTTTTTTAAAAGTTTACACATCTATCTTGTCTTTTCCGTTTGGATTTTACTTCAAGATAACCTGGTAGTGAATGGCAGAAATTTATTTTTCATAGAATCACACACACAAAAAATGAAGGACCGTGAGAATGAGAAGTGTGTGCTTGGGGATGTCTAATGACATCTTGGATCAAAGCGATGATGGTGAGAGAATTCTCAAATCCTCAGGTGAGAGATTGATGGGGAAATTTTAACTGGCTCGGTCAGGGTGGCCCTGCAGGGCCACAGGCCTGGCTCCGCCTGATCAATGTTCAATGTGGCCCCACTGGCCGGCAGCAGGCAGTATTTAGCACTGCCAGGAACATTCATTCATGCTGAAAAATTATCCTGCAATCTGACCAAGTTTCCAGAGCTAATCAGCTCTTGATATGAAATATTAGCAATAAAGGTGGATGTTAAACTTTACCACAAGAATACAATCTGTGCAATCTAGAATGTGGGAAATTTTTCTTAAAAAAATGACTGAAATTCCTAGAGAAATAAATGACAAGAATAAAAAAAGCAGAGCCGTGTGTTGTGACTCATGCCTGTAAGGCGAGTGGATTGCCTGAGTTAAGGAGTTGGAGATCAGCCTGAGCAAGAGCAAGACCCGGTGTCTATAAAAATAGCTGGGTGTTGTGGCCAGTGCCTATAGTCCCAGCTACTTGGGAGGCTAAGGCAGGAGGCTGAGGCAAGATGATTGCTTGAGACCAAGAGTTTGAGGTTGCTGTGAACTGTGATACCATGGCAACATACTGAGACTCTGTCTCAAGAAAAAAGAAAAAAGAGAGAAAAAAGAACTGTTATAGTTGAAAACTAATTTAGGTGAGGTTTCAATCATGTGACTCCTGACTCAAATGAAATACAAAACCTTTGCTTTTTTGATGACAGTCAAGAAAAAAAAAATGAACATGATTGGTATTAGATGACATTAAGAAATATGGCTCGGTGCCTATAGCTCAACCGGCTGGGGCGCCAGCCACGTACACCTAAGGTGGCGGGTTCGAATCCCCAGCCCGGACCCGCCAAACAACAATGACGGCTGCAACCAAAAAAGGGCCGGCGCTGTGGCGGGCGCCTGTGGTCCCAGCTGCTTGGGAGGCGGAGGCAGGAGACTCACTTGAGCCCGGGAGTTGGAGGTTGCTGTGAGCTGTGATGCCATGGCACTCTACCCAGGGGGACAGCTTGAGGCTCTGTCTCAAAAAAAAAAAAAAGAAATAATTATTAATTTTGCTTGATGGGGATATTGGTATTGTAGTTAAGTTGTTTTCTTTTTAAACTGTTATGAATTAGAGGCAGTGAGGAAATTAGAGGTGAATGATGGTGTCTTCCTTAGATGGACGGGGGATTCCTGACATGTGGGAGTTTTGGTGCTGAGATCAGGATGGTCCTGAGCGAACCGGGATGGTGGGTCCCTGGATGTTTTAAATACGCTTTAAAGGCTCCAGTAAACAAAAAATACACAGGCAGATGCAGGAGGAATGCTGGCACCCACTTCTACTTGAGGCAAGGAGTGTGGGGTGGCTTGTCAGGCAGACCTGTCTATTTGGAGCCCTGTTTGGGAATTTCCATAATAATAAAAAGTTCCTTTTAAAAACAATCTCTATTTTTAACGGTAGCCTGTGCTTGTTTCTGGATTCTACAATTTCTCTGTTTTATCAGCCTCTGGGGATGAAGGAAAGAGCAGCAATTCTCAGTCAAAATGAGAAGGAATCTTGAGGAACTTGGGTTACAGTGAGAACTTTCGTCAAAGATGCATGAAACTGAGGGCGTTTCCTGGGGGCTGGAGTGGCTGTGTCCAAACCCACTGGCACACATGTCAAGAACTCATTCGCCCTACCTGTGGTTCTCAACCTTCCTAATGACACAGTGTTTTTTCATTGTTATAAAGGGGTCGAGAACCGCTGCCAGGGGCACGGTCAGGGAAGAACTGATTTACAGAGAGCGTTATTTGCATCTGAGCTATGGTGTAAGTGCATGTTATTTTGGAAACACCTGCCAGGTATGCTAACACGGCACCTTTCTGCCCAGAGCACCACCAACAGCAAATTCATTCTGTGGAGCTAAGCCTGAGGTCAACAGGTATATTCTGACAAACTGAACTGGAACTTTCTTAAGGGCACAATGAACAACCAATTTGAGAGGGACACAGAGCCCCGGGTCACGTAATCTGATATTTGGCGAGTTTAAGACAAATGTTTGGACCACTTTCAGGTCCATGATTGACAAGAGTTTAGAATGTGCCTTTTTTAAGAGGCAGCCAGCCATATGCCAGGTTACCTGTGTGATGTCGATGAACAATATGAAATGGTGTCAGGAGATTACAGTCAGGTCCAAATAGTTTTAGTTTCTAACTGGATCCAAGTCGACACCATGTTAATTTCTGTAAACCCTTTAGACATAGTTAAAGACAAGGTGGAAATAGCACAGAAATCAGACGGTGAGGTGAGGTGAGGGGAGTCTGCGGGGCAGGCCCAGCACCTGTACCCCAGCTTCAGAGCTCCCGTGGGGTCAGCACAGGGTGTCTTGCCTGGAATTAGGGTTCTCAGAGAGGCCACCTCTTCCCTGCTCAGCCTTGCAAGTGGTTCCAGAAAGTTCTCGGCAAATGCAAAAGGAACTTGCCAGGCCCTGTGCTCTCTGCAGACTCGCCATCTGGGAACCAGTGGCCGTGTGCGCTCATGTGTGACAGGTCCAGAGACCCATAAGCTGACACAGACCCCGACTGCATTTCAGGGGTGGGAACCCACAAACTGTTCCATAGGAAGCCCGCGGCAGAGGAGGGGAGTGACATGAGATTTTGATCTGAAGCTCCCAACAGCACCCAGGGAAGGAAGCGCTGGGATTCGCCATCATTTCTTGGCAGCAGCCGGCTCTGCCTTATTTTGCAGACTACAGACTCCTTGAGAGTCGGATGCATGGGATAAAATATGAGACTGTGTCCTTGACGGCATTGGGGAAAGTGCCGCAGGGGAGCTCCGCAGTCAAGCCAGGGCGTTTGGTAGAGAAGGCTATGTAAATAGGGAACTCAAATCATCAGGAGCCCGGCACCAGCTCTGTCCAAAGGAATTGAAAATGTGCCTCCAGGAACAGAGAAGGGGACACAGAAGGCCGGAGGGGACGGAACAGTCCAGGAGAAGAGGGGATGGGGTTGCATTACGGTTGCTGCACCAGGGAAGGTTCTGCCTGCCGTGGGGAGGTGAGCTGGGGTGCGCCTTCTCCAGAACTACCCTCCTCAGCTGGGGTTCATATTTCCTCTCACAGGGAAAAAGAGTGTCCAAGAGTAGTATGGACTATTCCCAAGCTTCTGGGCCAAGGAAACAGACAGACTTTTGCTAAAATGCTCAGAAATTGTGCTCTAAATGCTTCGTGACCTAATCTCAAAACTTCCCAGTCAAATCCTCAGTTTTTGGATTATGAAAAGGGTGTAACCGAATACAATTTCCAAGTTCGTCGTGTAGACTCAGTGAGATTCAGACAGCATTGCCACGTGCTAATGTAATAGATTCTCTTTGATGCAGAGTAATGTATAAAATCTGGTCTTGATGAGAAAGACAGTGAGCATAAAATTGATAAAAACCAAATGTAAGTATAATTGGCTGCATGTTCCATCTGATGGGACAGCGAAACATAGGAAGAGGAGTCTGAAAAGCTACAAGTTCCTAATTTCATTAGAACCGTTTTTTTTTTTATCAAAGGATTCATACACATCCTCATTTTAAAGAAAACCCTCATTAACAAGCAATCATAATGATTATTATGATTATGATTACGATATCAAGCCATCAATGATTATTGCTGTTGTTTTTTTAATAAGTGCCTACCAAGTTCAATATGTGCTAGCATAGACATTTTTATTCTTGAGAATCAGGTTGGTAGAATTATATCTGCTTTTAGAGAAGTGGTCATTGCGTGCTGAAGTGCTGAAACTTTTTCTTTTTTTAAGTCACTGGAGTCCTACGGCTTGGAAGAGGCAGGTTTCACTGGCTTTATAGATATACATATTTGGGGGTTAATTCTAGTAACTGCAGAGTGTCCACAATATTTTTGCAACCAGTTATGGAATATACACACGATAGAAACGGTGATCCTTTCTTAAACCTCTCCGTGTAATGTATAAATAAGTACATGTTGTCATATGTATTCGTCATTTACATGGCTATATCAGGCTCAGGGAAAGCGACATCATTTGTTATTTAAAGAAAAACAAAAACCTTTCAATTAAGCCAAATTGGCTGATATTATTTACTACTTGGGAGACTTCACTAATGCTTTCTTTCTTTTTTTCTTTTTATCCTTGAATTGTCAGTATTCATATGAGTTATCTCGCTATTTGTGCTTCAATAAATATGAAAAAGTTAATAGTTTTGAACTATTTTATAAGTGAACTACATTGGAAAAATGAGTCACATGCCAAAAATGTAGAGAGAGTTTTCTGATTGAAACATGTGTGCCGGCTCGGCGCCTGTGGCTCAAGCAGCTAAGGCTCCAGCCACGTACACCTGAGCTGGCGGGTTCGAATCCAGCCCAGGCCCACCAAACAACAATAATGGCTGCAACCAAAAAATAGCCAGGCGTTGTGGCGGGCACCTGTGGTCCCAGCTACTTGGGAGGCTGAGGCAGGAGACTTGCTTGAGCCCAGGAGTTGGAGATTGCTGTGAGCTGTAATGCCATGGCACTCTACCCAGGGGGATAGCTTGAAGCTCTGTCTCAAAAAAAAAAAAAAAAAAAAAAAAAAAAATGTGTGCCTATTGTCAATGCCAATTTTAAAGCCCCTGGTCGCTATAGTAATGCTGTTTTACACACCTCTGTGTGTGTATATAATATATATACTGCCATCTTGTGTTGCATTTCTTAAGTTCAACTGCCCTTGAGAAAAACTGAAATGCACCAGATTTCTAGCCCTGGAGTTTTGCTAAGTAGGGAAGGCTCTTAGCCTCAAATTAGTGGCTTCTTTCCTTTCTGAAAGGAGGAGGATTATATGTACTGTATGCATGAAATTCACCTCCTGAATCCTTAAATTAAAAATCCAAGGAAGCGTTTGAATGAGTGTCCTCTTCATCCAGAAGAATCATTCCTGAAGTCTGACAAAGCAAAAACATACTTCGCTTTCACTGCATCCAAATATTATTTAGTTACCCCGGTAATTTTGGAATTACTATTTAAAAGTGTTTAATGTGATGAACGACTAGTTCATTTGGATTGGAAAAGCGGCCGTGTAAACGGTTTTAGGCTACAAGAGATAGATGTACGTGGCCTTGCCGTGGGAAAGGTTTATCTCTGCCCAACTGTCTGACCACTGTGGTCAAGGCATGAAGGGGAACCGTCCGAGAGTCCTCTGATCAGCCGTGGAGCAGCCCTGCACCAGGGTGGTCTGTCTTCACACGTTTCTGCTTGGCTGCTCTCTAAAGGGACTCTGTCAACCTGCGTAGAATTCTAGCACATTTCAGTCACATCTGCAATTGTAGTTCCTAATTTCAACTAGATGGAAAGGATGGATATTGTAAATGTAAAAACACAACTGTAACATCACACTTTTAAATATGTACCATGTAATCTAATAGCCATAGCAATTTGATACCTATTATAATTAATTAAAATCACCAGAAAAACCCTTCCTAAACAAGGGAGAATTTTGCCTCATTTGTTTTCTTCTTGAGTTTTAATTTCCCTTTCACTATCCTCAACAATTGTATCTTAAAGTAATACTAGGCGATATTTGAAAATCTTTTATTGATAATGTATTTACTTACCTAAAACAAAAGTACATATTATTTTAAATATTTGCTTCCTAATAGCCGGGCACTGTAGTGAGTGCCTATCGTTCCAGCTACTTGGGAGGCTGAGGCCAGAGAATCACTTAAGCCGAAGAGTTTGAGGTTGCTGTGACACTAGGGCACTCTATCCAGGGTGACATAGTGAGACTCTATCTCAAAAATAAATAAATAAATATTTGCTTCAAAAAGTTTTCAGTGCCTAATGCAAGGGTACATGTCCAATCTATTAGTATAGAGCATAAATGTCTTAACACAATAACTAAGTAAACGAGATGAAATATATATTAACAAGCGTGATGTAAGCATTCCTAATCAGCACATTGTACCCCATAAATGCTTTAGTGTATACGTGATGTGATAAAAAAAATGAAGTTTTCTTGTAACTCAAGTAGCTTAAAACTTTACTGTAGCTTTTGTTATCATTAGTTCATTATTATTACATAGTTAACCAAAACAACATAAAGATACATTATTTGAAACATAATTACATAGAATTAAAACCTCAACATTGACAATTATTCAATAAAATTTATTGAAATGAATCTTTGCATGAGATTAGTGGAATTTCCTTTTCCTCCTGCTTGAATTTATTTATATTCTGATATAAGGGAGGCACTGTTGACACTGGGGGCTGGATAATCTCTTGTCAGGGCGGGAGGACCATCTGTCCCTTGTGCTGGAGAACGTTCGCCTGCACCCCTGGCCTCTGCCCACTAGATGTCAGTAGCACGTCCCTGGTTGTGACAGCCCAAACTACAAACTTTGCTGAATCTTTCCTGGGGACCCATCTATTCCTCCATGACAACTACGACTTAGTATTGCTTCGACTCTGTGAACAAAATAACTTAGAAACACCCAAACTGGGGAAGACCCATCACTCTACTCACTTGTTTTCCCAAATTCCCATTATTATAGCAGTCGTCATTATAGTAAGAGTTATGTATTTTACATGTTTTTTAATAGCATAGCAGTATTCTTTTAATCCAATAACCAGCTGGCTGAGAATAATATAAATTATGTACTGTTGAATTACAATAAACCTGTACTACATCTTTTGACGTAAAATCAAAACACGGATACTAATTTTTTCTGATAAAAATTTGTACAATGTATGTTTTTGTCAAAACCTTGGATCTATGAGTATGGCTTTCTTGGTGTGTAGGAAATGTCAAATCAGGCCTCTTTTCTTTTCTTTCTTTCTTTTTTTGATAGAGTTTCACTATGTCACCCTCTGTAGAGTGCTGTGGTATCACAGCTCACAACAACCTTAATCTCTTGGGCTTAGGTGATTCTCTTGCCTCAGCCAGTAGCTGGGTCTCAGTCTCAGTAGCTGGGACTATAGGTGCCCCCACACGCCTGGCTGTTTTTTAGTTGGTGTTGTCATTGTTGTTTAGAAGGTCCAGGCCGGGCTCGAACCCAGCAACTTCGGTGTGTGTGGCTGGTGCCCTAATGACTGAGCTACGAGTGCCGAGCCAGTCCTCTTTTCAATTAGTACATCAGTCCTTTTTCAATGTACTCGACCATGTCAAGCTTTCTTTTTTGTCAAAACACCCAGGCTAAAATAGTTCAACTCAAATAAATGAGTTAATGTGTATTTCAAAGGACATCATAAGATCTACTGAAAAATAAATCACAGTAGACATTTGGAAGATCAATTACCAAAACAGTCAAGGGCTAATGTAATGAATCTATCCGTTTTCATTATAAGTTATATAAACAGGAATAAATCCATATGTTGTTACTCATTATTTAATTCACAGTAATGCGGTGTGATCTGTTGTATAAAATCACAAGTCCTTATTAAGCCAGGAATATGATAAATGGCATAATATTCATTTCATAAATATGTGTGCTGGTGTTAGGCTTTGGGAATAATTAATTAAGAACCATCTGTAAAAATTCAGACATAACGCCATTAATTCTGTTAGACATCAAGATTTCATTTTCCCCGTTTATTGAATAAAAGAGAAAGAATAAGAAACTAAATGTGAATCAGCCCTATGGTCCATGTGTAATTTTATTGCTACTAATGGAAGATAGAATATTAAGTGTTTTGTAACTTGAAATGAGGTGCGATTGAGTACAATTTAAGTAAATATTTGATTTGGTAAAATAGGTTTCTGTTGTTTTGGAATAACACGTCAGACCCAAAAGAAATAGCTTAGAATATTTGTCTATTACAGATTTTGATCCAAAGTCACCTGAAGATTTGGTAGAATCAAACACCTCTCAGTAGCATTTAATAAAATCAGTATTGTTAACCTGAACTGATTCTGTCTCATTCTTTTTTTAATTACACATCTAAGGGTGTTTTTCTTCCCTAAAGTGATACCATTGGACTATAGGTTATGACTCTCTGAAAAAAATTATTTATATTTTGATGTGTGGGAAAAATGAGTTTTCTCATTTAACATTTCTTAATAACACTCTTTTGTGTTTGCAACAAGACTGTGACAAGATGATTGAGGATGAAAGAGAAGGTGATCTTGTGATTGGTGGAGAGAAGTTGCCGTCAGGATCCCCATCTGTATTCTACAGCTGACCTTGACTCAAAGACTCTCAGCCAGGCACAAATCTGGGCTTCCCACTGAACCCTCTCTTCAAATGGAACAGAGTCTGTGAGCAGAGCCCAGATGTTCATTTTATTTGATTTCCAAATCAGATAACTCAGTCACATCCGCTTTGCAGTTTCCAAACAGTGTTGAATTTTCCTCTGGTGCCTTCTCCCTTCAGTCTGTGTTTACACATTAGCTCGTTGATTTGATGTCATTGTCATGAGCTTTGACAAGGAGATAGGATCTGGTCTGTGTACCACAGCATCCCTTGGTGTTATCTTTTTGACACTCAAAATTTGGATCTTCTTTGATCCAAAGCCTGTTGATTTCATTCATAAGTTAAATGCCCCATAAATGCACTTACTGTGGAGAATGTGAATTTTTATAATCTTGCTCACCAAACTAAGCCTTCTTAGTTTTCTGGATATTCCATTACCGTGTTTCCCCGAAAATAAGACAGTCTTATATTTATTTTTTTCTCAAGAAGACACACTAGGGCTTATTTTCAGGGGATGTCTGTGCCGAAATGCATGGCCTGGCTATGCAGATATGCTGCATAGCCGTGCCCATCAATCTGCACAGCCCCAACCACAATCTGCATAACCACACCCACAATCTGCATAGCCACGCCCACCACTAGGTCTTATTATCTGGGTAGGGCTTATATTTAACAAATGCATAGAAATCCTGCTAGGGCTTATTTTTTGGGTAATCTTATTTTAGGGGCAACATGGTACCTAGAGTAGATTGATAGCATTGAATAATTATTGTAAGTGTTTTTTTCCTTTGATTAAAAATAGGTTATCAATAAACCTAAGGCGGTACCTGTAAAACACTTTTTGGTTAGGGTTTACAAATTCGAGCCTGTGAGCCAAATCTGGGCTTCCTCCTGTTTTTGTAAGTGAAGGTTTACTGGGACATTGCCGCACACATTTCATTATAGGTGTCTATGCCTGTGGCTACTTTTAAGCTACAATGATTTGAGTTGGGTAGATGTGACAGCAAGTTGTATAGGCTACAAAGCTGAAAATATTTCCCATTTTTGTCTTTTTTTACAGAAGATGTTTGCTGAACACTGTCTTTTTTTTTCACGTATGATATGTAACCACAATGGCTGGGGTTGGGTTAGTGTATACCAACATGGATGAATTATTTGTTAGGTGATTTCAGATGCTGCAATTATGGCTTTGGAGGGTGATTCTGAGTCTGACATGTTCCCATGCTTTATTCTAACCGTACACATTCCCATATGTCTGGCATATGTGAGCAAACCCTTTGTTTTCCAGCTCATCAAAGGTTTGCTTTGATCAAGCGGATTTTCCACCCAAGTCTTCCTTGACTGGCAATGAACAGTGTTATTGACTTGAGTCCTATTTGTATGTCTGTATGTTATTCATGACTGGAAATAAGTATTTATTCATTCTACGCAATCTAACGCTTGCTCCTTTATGGACCTATACAATTTTCATGTATGGTTGACATTCCCAGATTTAGCAAATAGAGATACAGAAAGACAGAGCTGAATTTCAGAACAACAGCAGAGAATTTTTAAACAGAAGTATGTCCCATAGAGGGGGGAGGATAATCAGATTTAGCAAGATACCTCATGTTTCATCTGCTGAGTCTATTTATGATTTAAATTCATAGTATGTACATTTTTCCGGGATAGCAGAGCTTTAGGGACATACACCAAACAGGACAAGCAAACATGAAATAAGAAATTGAAAGCTTCACTTTGAGGAATGCATGTCACTGGACATGCCTGTCACTGGACATGCCTGTCACTGGACATACCTGTCACTGCATGTCAACCTTCAAAGAAACAAAGTTTGTGCAGGGAGGAGTTGGTCCTTTATTGGGAAGAAATATACTATGGATTAAATATTACTCATGCCTAGGTAAAATGAGGAAAGAACCCACGCTCAGAAGGCAGGAGATTAACGGAACCTGGCCCCAAGTTGTTGCCTACTTTGGGGCTAGTTATACGCCTTTCTTTCTGGATTCTCGACTCTCTCTGATGGGTCTGTGTCTCTCCCTTCATACCAGCACCAGGCTGTTTTGGTGGCTACAGTCTTGTGCAACAATCTGAAGTCAGCTAATGTTCACTTCACATTGGTTCTTCTTAAGATGACTTTGCTGTTCCAGCGTTTTCTTGGTTCCAAAGGAAGCTCAAGATTGTTTTTCCTAGATCTGTGAAATATGATGTTGATATTTTGATGAGGATGGCATTGAATTGGAAACAATTTATTTTCGACACGGGTCTCACTCTGTCACCCAGGCCAGATATATTGGCATAATCATTGCACATTGCGGCTTTGAACTCCTGGGCTCAAGCCATCCTCCTGTCGCTGTCTTCCAAAAAGCTGGGACTGTAGCTGCCCCACACTTGGATAATATTTTTAAAAGATTTGTATAGAGACAGAGACTTGTTATGTTGCTCAGGCTGGTCTCAAGCACCTGGCTTCAAGTGTCCCTCTCACCTCAGCCTCCCAAAGTTTTGGGATAACAGGTGTGAGTGACCTCATGCTGCCTAGCATTTAACACCAAGACATTTCACTGGCAACATTTTGGTTTGGAGTAGCGTTTGCATGCAACCCAGGGATCCTCTGTGTGAGCAGGTCCAGGCATCTTTAAAAACACTTCTCAGGGGTCCTCAAACTTTTTAAACGGGAGGGCCAGTTCACTGTCCCTCAGACCTTTGGAGGACGAGTCAGCTGTTAAGCAGGAGGCAGTGGGTGGTAAAAACACCCAGCAGGCTGCATAAATGTCCTAGGTGGGCTGCATGTGGCCCACGGGCCATAGTTTGAGGAAGCCTGCTTCAGAGGTTTTTAGGTTGTCTGCTAAGGGATTAGGTTATCTGGGCTCCCCAAATTGCCAGCAGGGGAATTTGGGTTACTGGTGGAACAGTAACCTGAAATCATCTATAGGGTCCTGTGTGAAAAAATGGATTCCTAGGGTGGCGCCTATGGCTCAAAGGAATAGGGCAGCAGCCCCATATGCTGAAGGTAGCGGGTTCAAACCCAGCCCCAGCCAAACACTGAAAAAAAAAAAAAATGGATTCCTAGATTCCTAGATGTACTTTCTCCCCTGTGCAACCCCTCTCAGGATGAATAGTTACCTTCAGAATACTAATGCATATTTAAACAAATGGGATATTTAAAGGCCTGTAAGTGAATATGCTGACGTCATGCCTCGGTTTCTCTGTATAGAGTGGAGTAAGTGACCAGACTCTGCCACTGGATAGTCTAGTTTCAATGGACTCCTTCGCCCAAGGCTAGGTCAATCCTGTCAGGTCCTGGTGCCTCCGCTACCCTGTCTGTAATACGGAAAGAATAGTGGTCCCCGCTTCACAGCTTTGCTGTGAGATTTAACCAGCTACTTTATAAAGCGCCTGGATCAGGTCTGTGGGTGCCCTTGGTGCTCGGTACATTTTTATTCAATAACTAAAAAGAAAAAGTTAGAAAAACGCTTCTGTTAACTGCATTTTGATCATAATTTCATGGCAATTTGTATTCTTGTTCATCTATTATTTCTGATTTTAAAAAATGAAGGGAAGGAAAGAGTAATGATGTTACAGATGGGTCAGGCCCCGACTTCTCAGGTGCAGGAGGAGGCGGTAAAAAGGACATGTCATTTAGCTTATTCAAGCCGTGACTTATAAATAAGCAACTCCGGGCTGCCATTGATTTCCTGTCCCCTGATAGGTCCCTTGTGATAATTGCCGTTTCAGGTGTAAGCACGTCTGACTTTGCGTATGTTTGCCGATGTCTGTGTTCCTGGAGAGGCATCTACAGATTTCACGAGATTCTCCTGTGGTCTAACGACCCCACAGTTGACAACCACCATCTTAGAGAAACAACGCACCCTTCTCTCCTCCACGGCCAGCCCCTTCATTCTCTCATTTAGAGACTTTCTCCTATGTACCCAAATACCTGAGTTCCAAATACCTGAACTCCACTCATTCAGCCTAAGCTATGCCCAATTCCAAGTCCCCTTCGTCTGTAAAATATCCTCCTTTCAGCAACCACCCTACCTTTCAACTTCCTGCCTCTGCTTCCTCAAACTCTAAGTACTTTTGTGCAAATTACAGTAGCACCACTGTAAGGTGACCGCCCAGGGGACTGTAACAAACTGGTCAACAGACAGAGCTGGTCACTGGAAGGAACCAGGCCAACTATCCTGATAGGTATGTGTGGTGCGTGTCCGGTCTATAAAGATTAGGTCGATGGTCAATGTGAGGAGGTGGTCAGTGCGGGGAGCTGGTCAGCTATGGAGGACTTACTACTGGACTGTGTGGTTCTGCTCCTTGCACTCCAAACACGTTCCTGATGATGCAGGTATTTAGTACAGCCTGCACATTCCCATTTCAGGAGGACTCAGTGACTGTGTGCATGCATGTGTGTGTGTCCACGACCTGACGTTGCCTAGCGATTTATGGTAGAAGCGTCCTCTTGTCTGAGTCTCTGGGTTTTGTTAATAATTGAGAAGTTATTATAGAACTCCCGTTTGGAGCTCACTCCTCCTGTGCTCTCCATGATGCCACCCTGGCTTTTGCTTCCCCACCTCTGGTTCCTCTTTCTCAACCTTTCCTGCTGGCTTCTCCTCTTCACTCTGCAGTTGGCTTAATGAACGTCACCGAGGGAAAGCGTGGAGGAGGACTGGTTTTGCATAGCTGTGTCCCAAACTTAGCTTTGCCTCTGGCTGGCTGCCTGCCGCTGAGAGCCTTCCTGGGCCTGCTGAGTTCAGTGTCCTCACCAATATCCAGGGGGCTTAACTGAAGCGATAACACATGGAGGCCCAGCACGGAGGTGCTGCAGAACTTAGCCGATCGTTCTCCCTGCAGCAAATGTTGCTTCTCTGACTCATGCCCAGTGTTGTGATGACCATCAGATGGGGCTAACTCTTACATACATCTCTGCTTGAGGTTTCTTTTTCTTTTCTTTTTTAAGACAGAGCCTCAAGCTGTCCCCCTGGGTAGAGTGCCGTGGCTTCACTGCTCACAGCAACCTCCAACTCCTGGGCTCAAGTGAGTCTCCTGCCTCAGCCTCCCAAGTAGCTGGGACCACAGGCGCCCGCCACAACTTCCGGCTATTTTCTGGTTACAGCCATCATTGTTGTTTGGTGGGCCTAGGCTTTGAACCTGACACCTTAGGTGTATGTGGCTGGCGCCTTAGCTACTTGAGCCACAGCCACGGAGCCTGTTTGAGGTTTCTTTATGACAGCAGGCTCACTCATTGTCCATCTGCTCACCAGGCGCCCACCTCTGGACGTTGCATGGCAACCTTAAAGTTGGCAGGTGCAGGGAGCCTGGGCCTGCCCTCTGAGGCTTCCTCCTCCCAGTGTCTCAGCCTCTGTATCTGCAAGCTCTTCCCAGCCGGCCGCGTCACAGGTGTTCTCTCAGCCGTCTACTTCTGGGCTGAACCCTCCTCACATTTAATTGGCAGACGACAGCTTTGGGTTTGGCCTCTCACGTCTGCGTCATGGACACGGCTGCAGTGCAGACCTCCACTGCTTCTGTAAAATTCATCTGTTTGCTCTCCTGGTCTCAAGTCTCATCCTGTTTCACAGGATGATCCCCCTGCAGCAGAAACACTCTCCCTGGGAAGCACCTGTGGCTCCTCTGCCTCACATGGATTCCTTCCATCCCTCTCCTCCTCACAGTGTGGTCCCTCCCCCTGCACTGTTGACATGGGGGCAGAGATCTTGCTGTGGGCGCTGTCCTGTACATTGTAACACATTTAGCCCCGTCTCTGGTCTCCACCCACCAGATGCTAGTACAATCCCCATGCCCTAGTTATTACAACCAAAAATATCTCTAGTTCTGTTCAAATATCCCCGGGGAAGGGGCCAGAGTTGCTGGCTGAGAGCCACCGCTCTGCCAAGGAAGAGCTTATAGTGTGTCTTGCAATAAAATAGCCTTCAAGATCTTTTCCCAGCCGTCTTCAACTTCATCTTCTGAACCCGTCACTCACCCAGACTTTGAAATCTTGTGCTAGAAAATGTTTACTGTTCATAAGCACTGCACACCTTTCGCGAATCCCACACCAAAGTACGGCATTTTTCTGCTTTCTGTCCCTATTTTTCTACTAGATTACCTCTTTGTGCTTATCCTTCTAGACTAATTGCAAATATTTTCTCCTGTTGTAAAGCCTCCTCCACTTATGCTATATATAATTTATCTTCCTTTCTTGTGGGCCTTTTCCTATTTACCGTCTGTTACATGACTTCTCATTGCAATTTCTTCTTTTTTATAAATCTGTTTTTACCCTGCCCACTACTGCCATACAGCTATCATCCTGCTCAGTTGAGAAAATAGGTTTTATATCCTTAGCACATAACAGAGCGTAGTTATATGTGCTAACTTTCCTACTGTTTTAAAGACTATTCAATAAATCGATAAGGAATTGAATGAATAGATGAGGCAACGACCTTCTCTCCCAGGAGCAGACATCGAGGCCTGTTCTATGTGAAGAGTGAGCTGTTGGCTTCATGTTGAGGGAGAATCCTGCTGTAGGAACATCTGAACTGCTGTTTGTAGGTGCTGTGGGACAGGTGCTGTGCCCTGTGTTACCTGAAATCCCACCTGTCCCTGGGACTTGCTAAACCAACACTTTGAGTTTCGACTTGATGCTAGAGAAAACTTTAAAGAATATGCATATTTTATTTTTCATTCATTGATGGTTCCATTGCTGGCCCAGTCATAAAAATAATCTTATATTCAATAAATTTCCCTCTGAAATATTTTGCATGGGGCTCCACTTAGCATCTTCCCCCCCCCCATTTTTTTTTATTAAATCATAGTT
>NW_003852460.1:6269933-6276754 GCF_000181295.1 Otolemur garnettii | reverse complement strand
CATAATAGGGTTGGGTACTTTTTCTTCCATTCTTGAGATACAAATTAATGGGCCATATTGTTATGGAAACATCTCTAGATTTCAGGCTATATTACAAACCTCAGTAATCAAAACAGTATGGCACTGGCAAAAAAATAGAGCCATGGATATATGAAACAGAATATTTATATATTTTTGTATAAAATCCAAATATTCCAGCACCATGAATGAATATCAATCATCTCCCCTACTTGATGTGCAATGCTAATATCAACTGCCATGTATGAGGTTACTATATAGGGTCCATTATAATCTTATGAGACCACCGTCATACCTGCAGTCCAGCACTGACTGAATTGTCCACGCATAGCACACAACCATAGTTAATAACTAACTGTGTGTCTTGTTAAAGAATATGATGCCACTTTTGCATTACAAGAGATGCTCAAATGTGACTTCAATTTTCTTTTGTTATCAGTATATATTATTACAATTAGAGACAGATTTTTTTTCTTAAAATGTGTATACATTTTTACCACCCTCTGTACATATACGATGTATATATGTTTTTATATACATATATATGCACATACACGCTGCATTTATTTAGTTTTCAGGAATATACTCACACACATACACATAGAGAGTGCCAAAAAATGTGTGCATATTTTAAGAAAGAAAAAAATGTATTAAGATTATAATAATACTCTAAAAAAATTAAAATTGAAATACTCAAGTCATGTTGACTATTACAATTACAATATATTATCGTGGTTAATATAAAATAAATATATATATAAATTTAAATGTGTATTACGTATTATATAACATTCACACCATGTTCATAAAATTTTGTGTGCAAATTTTAAATTGCACGTGAACTTTATAAACACTCTGTATTATTTATTTCTCATATTTACTCAAAATTTGCAACATCCATAATAGGGTTGGGTACTTTTTCTTCCATTCTTGAGATACTTTGCTAATTTCTGGCTCCATCCATGTAAACATGAAGGAGGTAAAGTCTCCATCTTTCTTTGGGGCTGTGTAGTATTCCATGGTGTATATATACCACCCACAATTTATTGATCCATTCGTGGGTCGATGGGCACTTGGGCTTCTTCCATGACCTAGCGATTATGAATTGGGCTGCAATGAACATTATGGTACTAACATCTGTATTGTAGTATGATTTTTGGCCTTCTCAATATATACCTAGCAGAGGAATTATTAGCATCTTGATATGAAGTTTGTATCTAAGTCTGTTTATTTTGGCAAACATAATTACATTTGTAAGAATAAAGGAAATAAGAGTGTCTTTGCCCAAGCCTTGGTCACCCATTTTTAGCTGACATTCCTTGAGAGCAAACTTGGACTATTTAAAGACTGATCAGAGACATTGATGGTATTCAGGTGATTCAGGAGAGGACCAGGTGGTTATCCGTCTGCTTGCAAGAAATGTTTCTTTTTCAGAAGTAGAAAGAAACACCATTGTTTGTGTATTCACCCTTCCACTTTAGAAAATTATAGGCTTGTGCCTTGTTATATTATCTACAGAGTCAAAGGGAATGATTAGGGATATTTATGATTCCAGTGAGGCAGAGAAGGACCTCAGACGTGGAGGGTGGGGCTGGTTTGTGTGAGGCTTCACTGTATTTATATTGGAATAATTTCATGCACACAACAACAAATCACACAGGATGCTCCAGAGCATGATTTTAGGGAACTGAGGCCAAAAGCTCTCACGAGGATTTGCATACATTTTTAATAATATTCAGCTAAACACATCATCAGACGTTTCTCATCTATTTTCAAAAGCCCCATATGGTTAGAGATGCCTGCCAGGTTTCTCTGTTTTGATAAACAGAATGACATTTATTTAAACAGTCCTGAAAAGTATCTTCTTTCTCTATTTTGTACGCGGGAGGGTTAGTGCCGTCCCTGTTTTAGGCGATGAAATGACACCTTGCCTGTCCCCATCCCTCTGACAACTCCTGTTTTCTCCCTCCGATGTGCTCCCAGAAGCCCTCACATCTGCCAGCCTTTCCAAGGATAAAAGAGCATCAAACCCAGGGAAGAGGAGAGCAGGTGTTCTGTGTTGTTAGTGGACTGGCAGGTATTGACTTTTTAAAAGTGATTTGTTACTTGTTGTTTGTGAAAGTTGGTATGGTCTAAATAGGTTGTTTGTTTTAGTATATGACATTCTGCGTCTTTACCATTAATTCCGATTAGTAGGAATTCAACGGGAATGTGTGAGACAAGTTGAATACCAGAGTTACTAACCTCTTTAGACCTGGTTCCATGATGCTGAAATGTCTTCTACTCTACCATAATGGATCATGGATTGCATTTATTCAGCTAGCAAGGAAATGTAATTGGACTAAAAATCCCAGTCCTTGAGAAATGGACCATTCATGCTGTTTGTTTTTTAACCTGTCGGCCATCCTCATCTTTGAGGCTTGCTCTGACAGCGCTGAAGTTTGGGTTATATACAATGACAGACACAGAGTAAGGACATGATTAGGTTGCACAATCTATTTCCATCCCGAAAACCACGGCTTTAAGATATTCCCATTGTCTTCTCCTGTCCCCGCTCATTTGATGGTCACCAGGAGCTCTGGGCAGAGTGATGGGGAAGTGCCTCTGGCAGCTCTGCTTCGTCCCCAAGCCCACATTAGGAATTCGTGTGGCATAATGACGTATAAGTTGACGACAATTATCATTTCCCAATGGTGCCAACACGTTAGAAAGGGCTTTTGATTTCACATGAAGCCCTGAATCATTGGGGTAATGATGTGTTGTTGTTTATTCTTGAAAAGCCTCTACATCCGTGTGCCTTCTCTTTAAGAAACGTAGAGAAGAAATATTATGACATCAGGATAGCTGGGATCTGGAATACAGGGATTCATCATACAGGCCGAGGAAAATGCAAAGAATGAGCTGTGATTCAGACTCAAGTGTACATGAATACCCACTGGATACAGGGGTGTGCCAGGAGCGTTGGGGCTGAGGGACTGCTTGAGAAGAATTCACCCTGAAGTCAAAACATAATCCAGGCATGGTGGCTTTGAGCCAGTTCAAAAGCCTGGGTTGTTGAAAGGGAGCTGAATTCTAGGGCTGCAGTGTTTATGTTTATTGAGCACACAATAATTTTTTTTTTTTTTTTTTATTGAATGGTAACTGTGTACATTGATGCACTTTGGGGGTACAGTGTGGTGTTTTCACACACAGTCCAAGATACTTCCATCAAACTGGTTAACATAGCCTTCATGTAACTTTCTTAGTTATTATGTCAAAACATTCATATTCTATTCATAGAAAGATTCACTTGTACCCTTGCAAGATGAACCACAGAAGTGAACCCTCGAATCCCTCTCCCCCCTCCCTCTCCCCCATATCCTTAGGTTGTTATTAGGTTATAGCTTTCATATAAAAAGGTTTACACAGTAATTCTTGTTAAGAATAATGAAGGAGAGAGAAGGGAGAGATGGGAGGGAAGGGGGGAGGTTGGATGGAGGGAGGGTGAATGGAGGGATCACAGCTATGATGCATAATGCAAGGGTACATGTCGGACCTATTAGTACAGAGTAGAAATGTCTTAACCCAATAATTAAGTAAATGAGATGAGGTATACATTAACCAGTGTGATGTAAGCGTTCCTAATTCTATATGAAATCAGCATATTGTACCCCATCAATGCATTAATGCATACATGATCTGTGTGTTTATGATTTAATAAAAAAAAAACAATAAAAAGAATAGATGGGACAAACATCTGTACATTTTAGGAAGAGAGAGAACTCAGAGTAAAAGCTGAGTCAGCCGTCCACTGAGTGTGCGTTAAGAGGTCAGCTCAGCAGGCCTGCGTGGCCCAAACCCTGCACTGAGCAATGAAAGGCCAGTTCTTTGGCAGGTTCCCAGGAGATAACTCTAAGCCCAGTGGACTGTGCCACCTAATAAGATGTCTTTGTTTTCCTGGAGCCTTGGGCCATGCCAGCTAGTTCATGCTAACAGGTGATTTACCTCAGGCTGCCTGTATCCGTCTTGACCTCCTGAGATATGGGGACTGGGTTGGCCCTGCAGACAGTGTGCCGTGCTCACATGGCTGAACCCCAGCACACACCTTGGTGTTGGCCTGGGGGTGCTCCCCGAGTGGCAGTGTTCTGTGCCTGTGGCTCCGCGTCACGGCTGGGAGAATTGAGCATCATTTGATTCCATTACCCAGCTGCTGAAAAATTATAACGTCCCTGGGGAGAAATGAATGAACTGAGCTTAAATCAAAAGGAAGAATGTTGGTTATCTACCTTTTGTAGAACTAAAAAAAAAAAAAAAATGCTTGAGTAATATTATAAAAAGGGGTGACCAAATATGTAGAAAACAGAGTCTTCATTGTGAAAATGCAAGTCTCTAACATGTGGGAAAAATAGCAATGTAAACTAAGAGAAAGAAAAAAGAAAGAATCCACACCATGACCACATAAGAACACTCGTGTGTTTGATAATAAAACATCTGACCACACTGCTGAATTTAAAACACAGTATCTAAATAGGGTGCATAGAAAAATGTCTTGAAATGCTAATGGAAATTACGAACCATGTACAATTTTCTGCTTATCGTCATTTCGACTTATCTTCTTAGTAATTTTTGTTTGTTTTGTAATGTAAAAATTAGATCCGCTATTCATCTTGTCAAAAATATTCATGAGCAGAACAGCCTTCTGGAACAAGAAAAACCACAAATGGAAATAGATAGAATTGTGGGAATGTTTTATTACCTTTGAAAGTGGCTTTCTTGCAAGACCATCACTTCATGGCCGATAACTCTGCATGGTCCTGAAATAGCTACGAGTTGGGTGTCTCTGCTGGGTGTCTCTGCTGTCACCAGCAAGCTGGCCTCACAGCAGCCAGGAGGAGGACCTTTTGACAACCTCCCCCATGGTTTTCTGGGGCCAACTTGAGTGGGGTGCATCAGCAAGAAACCAGCTGACTTTTGGTTTTGAAGAAAGAAATGATAAATCTCCCAACTGGTACTTTTCCATCATCCTTGCTTTGGGAAGCAGCTCCAGGTCCTATAATTGTATGTAAGGAAGTGAATCTAGTGTGTACTTTGAATGATAACTGGGCATTTAGCAAGTGTCAGTGGCCATCCCTGTAACTTGTAAAGGCAGGGCAGCCCAGGAGTATAGCTTTTGTATTTTGATGGACTCTGAGTAACCCACACAAGGCAGAGGTGGGCCAATGAATGGGCGGCTCTATTTTCTGAAAATACATCAATACTTTTGTGACAGCATCCAAGTGTACCTTCTAGTATCCACCAGTTTATTGGAGCCTTTGAACCATCAGAGTACGTCCACTCAGCCACTATGACCCTGAGCAGAGGTAGTCTTTTTTTTTTGACCAGGGCTAGGTTTGAACCCACCACCTCTGGCATATGGGGCCAGCACCATGCTCCTTGAGCCACAGGCACCACCCAGCAGAGTTAGTCTTAAAGTACGAAGATGAGTCTGACTCTTTTTTCTGAATTAAAAATAATAACTTGGGAGGCTGAGGCAAGAGAATCGCCTAAGCCCAAGGAGTTGGAGGTTGCTGTGAGCTGTGACTTCACAGCACTCCACCGAGGGTTAATAAGTGAAATTCTGTCTCAAAAAAAAAAAAAAAACAAACCAATAAGCATGTTAAATAAATTAATGTGATTCTTTTGCATATGTGAACTTCTCCCATAAAAGCCCCTCGAAAAAGAAGAACTCTGGAAGAATGATAATTCAGTCTGTCTGCAGCTAAAAGGATTTTAGTGGTATTTCTCGACAGTTTGTTGGCTTATATGTGGACCGTGCCAGGGAATGCAGTGCACACAGGGACATTTATTTGTCATAGCATCTTTGACAAGTGAAATTCCCCCACTAGACTATAAATAAAAACAGCTGTGCAATCTCAGACAAGTTACGTAAGCCAAAGATGGGTCAGATTTAAAAATGAAACAGTTATTGTGGGGTTTAAGCTCCTCTTGCTTTTAAATATTATTACAGACAACTTAATCATGCATTTTAGAATAACTGTGGTTTTTCAAAAATGAAGCCAGGGGCTTCCCACTTTAATCTAGAAAATTGTTTTGTTGTGGAGCTTTTGCTACTATTGTTATTGAAGGAGCTCAGGAAATTTTGCCCCAAAATAAGACTCCGTGGTATAAAGAATATTTTCAATTTTTCAATTAAAGGCACTCAGAGATCAACAGGCTTTGCAAGCGGCTGTCCTTCTTTCTTTATATAAAACCAGACCCATCAAAAAGAACAGTCAACTTCCCTTGACCTCCTGGTTATTTCAACGTATGGCAGGAATGAAGACCAAGAGGGTAAACCAGACCTGGCCCAAATCATTTAAAATATAAACCTGTCTCTCAGGTTAATTTAATTTCTAGAGAGAATCATGTACATTCAATCTGTTTCCCCATCCGTTCATTCTCCCTGGTATCTGTTCATCCTCCCTAGTGACCCTTTATTGTCCCTGAACAGAATTCCCTATATCCCTCATGTCTCCCTCTCTCTAAAATGAGGGTATCTAAACTCCTGGACCCCACTGGGAAATTGGGTAATCCCTGTGATTCTCTCCGTGCCCGTGGTAAATAAATCTCTTATTAATCAACCTTATCGTGAGTTGATCTTTCAGCAAGCCTTTTGGGGTGAAGGGGAAGTTTTCCCTCACCCCCACACTTCTTTCTCATTGTGCTTCCCTGGACCTCTGCGATAAACAGGCAGCAAGTTTCCTCGTTATCCCAGGGAAGGAAAAAAAAGATGATCCAGTCGGAGCCTGGATGTCCCTGCTCATTTAGCTCCGTAATGATCCTTT
>NW_003852460.1:6268796-6269480 GCF_000181295.1 Otolemur garnettii | reverse complement strand
GCTTCACCTCATAGCAACTTGTGAAAATGCTCACTTGTCTCCTGTCTAGAAAAAGAAATAAAAATAAGAAACCTTTCTACAGCCTCCCATGTCTCTCTACCTATTTCCTCACCTTTTTATCGTGTTTATTGCGCATAGGAAGATAGAAATAACCTAAAATTCACCACTTGAACCATTTTAAAATGGCATTGACCTGTTATGAAGTATACAATTCAGCCACATTTAGCATTTTCACAATGCCCTGCAACCATCACCACCGTCAAGTTCAGAATATTCTCAATACTCACCAAACAAAACAAACAAACAAAAATTTCTGTGACCATTAGTAGTTGCACTCCGCCCCCAGCCAGGCTCTGGCAACCACTGCCCTTTTTTCAAGTTGCTACGGGCAACTTGATTTTAGATATTTCATATAAATTCATAGCCTTATCTCTTGTAAAGATTGTAAGAGATGCAATCTTACAATCTTTCTGGTGGCCACATCAGAAATCCTTGCAAGTTGGGAGGCTGAAGTGGGAGGATCACTTGAGCCCAGGAGTTTGAGACCAGCCAGGACAACATAGCAAGACCCTCATCTCTAAAAAAATAATAATATGGACCCACACCTTTCACCATTAACTAAGTTAGACTCTCACTGGATTAAAGATTTAAACTTAAGACATGAAACCATAAAAATACTAGAAG
>NW_003852460.1:6261249-6267992 GCF_000181295.1 Otolemur garnettii | reverse complement strand
AAAGAAAGATGGAGACTTTACGTCCTTCATGTTCACATGGATGGAGCTGGAAAATGTTCTTCTTGGCAAAGTATCACAAGAATGGAAGAAAAAGTATCCAATGTACACACCCCTATTATGAAACTAATTTATACCTTTTATATGAAAATTATAACCTAATAACAGCCTAAGAATATGGGGAGGGGGGAATGGGTGGAGAGAGGGGGATTAGAGGGATCACTTCCGAGGTTTATCTTACAAGGGTACAAGTGAATCTTTCTAAGAGTAGAATGTGAATGTTTTAAAATAATAACTAAGAAAATGACATGAAGGCTATGTTAACCAGTTTGATGGAAGTGTCTCGGATTGTGTGTGAAAACCCCACACTGTACCCTAGAAGTGCATTAATGTACATAGTTACCATTCAATTAAAAAAAAAGATAAAAAATAATAATAATAAATTTACCAGCTGGGTGGCATGCACCTGTGGTCCCAGCTACTCAGAGGGCTTAAGCAGGAGAATGGCTTGAGCCTTGGAGTTCCCAGGTTACATTTAGGAGTGACTGCACCACTGCACTCCAGCCTGAGGGACAGGTCCCACACAGTTCCCAGAGACAGTCTAATGTGCCCATCAGGGGACCCTCTTCAGTTCTTCCCTTCACCACCTCTAAAACATCTGAAACAGATCGGGAGGGTTTGTTTGGGGCTTTGGTGAAGATCTGTGTTTCTTTTTCTGGGCCAGGAATGAAAGACACCAACACCCCTGGGTTATCTTTTCACTCAGAATGCCATGGCCGGGGTGGGAGATGGGGATGTGCTGTGGCCTAAGCACAGACATGTTCCCAGAGCCTGTGCTCACAGGTTTATCTGCTACACACTGAAAAAGACCGTCTTGGTTCATTTGCACTTTAGGTTTTTATTAGGAATTTTGGTTTTCTGTGTTAAGCCAAAGCACATTTTGTCTTAGGAGTTTATATTTTCTAAGTATATACATGGTTTTTGAAGGTTCGTGTCTAAGCACATTTAAATTAGCCTAGACTCTCTGCTTTTATTAAGAATTATGAGCTCTCCTAAGGTTTGAAAAAAATGACTCTATAAGAGACAGTTCTTCAGATGATTTACAGCTATTTAAACACGTATCTTTAAAAAATGTAACTTGACATGCATTCTTTCTTTTATATAGAAAGGATTTATTGGGCTGCTACCTGTTTACAGAAATGAGAAAATGTCTGAAAACCATAATATGCTAGTGATATGGAAAGGGGAGCAGGGGGGTGGGCTCGTTTTTGGAGTTGTTATTTATTCTTTCTAAAATAGAAGAGATTGTCACTGTGGGGCTGAAGGCTAGTGCAGAAAATAACTCAGGTGCGTCCAGGGACACTGTCTTTCTTGCTAGAAGTTGACATTTACAGATTTTCAGAGGTCATCTTTTCCCTTCGGGCAGAAGACAAGGCAACATCAATTTTCCTACTTAATTAAATCAATTCCAAAGAAACAAGTGATCCAGGGTGGGTACTGCTGCCTTAAACTTATTACCCAGTTTGGGAGAGTTACTGCAGTAAACAAGGGAACGTTATTTTTTAATGTCAATGAAATAATAACACTGCCATTTTCTTCCACCCTGAGAAGTCATTATTTAATAACACACCGAGTTTTGGTTTTCTAGCACCAAGAAAGACCTCTTATACGGATGTCAATAAAAACATTTCTTACATTTCATAGGGTGGCTGCTGAAGTTGAAATTTTATTAGCAGTATTTTTGAAAACGCTCTTTATATGTGAGATAATATTCATATTAAAAAATCTGGAGGCTTGGGCAGCACCTGTGGCTCCAAGGATTAAGGTGCCGGCCCCATATGCTGGAGGTGGTGGGTTCAAACCCAGCCCTGGCCAAAAATTGCAAAAAAAAAAAAAAATCTGGAGGAGCCTTTATGGGGTGAACACTTTGATTGTTCATGGATTTTGGAGCATCACTGCAGGTTAGAAAGCTTAATTTTTGTCATCAATGAATGCTTTCCCCTCATTTATTTAAATGGTGTTTTAGGCCACTGATTAATTCAGATTTGTTCTGCAGGATTCATGAGTCTGTGGAAAGATCAGATTAAGTAGTGATTGGCAGTCCGTTCTAGACATGCAAGTTTTTAGGGATTTCCTCAGTCCCTCATAGACAAAAGGGATCAGAATTTGTTTGTTCCTTTGGGTCATGTGTGTGGCTGCGCCTGTGATCACACCATTCATTTGTGATGGCGTTTGTAACCTGTTTACCAGAAATGCTCATGACAGAATCAGAGTCCAGGGTTTCATCTGGGAGCTGGTCTCGTGGGCACCTGCTGCCTGGCACGTACCAAAATTTCAGACTCCCAGAAGGAAATCAGCTGTTCAGAGTGAATTGCATCATTTGTGCAGACAGCTTGGGCCGAGAGACAGAGGCATTCTTATCAGGGAACGCTGGTAACCTTTCTGAACTCGAGTCCTAGATACTAGCCAAGAGCAGACCTGTGTACGAGAGCCATCTCAGGCCTGAGGTGTCAACTCCCTTCTCCCTCCCCTAACGCCTCCTGTGTCTCTTTCTGCTGATACACACCTGTGCACTGTCTGCCAATCTGTTGCTCACGGAATTTCAGGCCCCATCCATAGACCCACAGAAACTACTTCTGTTCCCTGAGACCACTGTACTCCTTCTCACCTACTCTCTTTCTCTTTCTCCTCCTTCTGCTTGTGATGTTGTGTGTGTAATGAATTATGCCTTGGTCACCCAGTCCGGCCCACCATGCCGTCTGTCTCTGGCCCACCATGCTGTCCGTCACCGTAAGACAGGCAGACGTGGGCTAACTGAGTTAGTAAGAGACCAGCATCAGCGACAGCGGTCACATCTAAGTTGTACTAGTTTTTAATTCCCATAAAACTGACTTTGTGGGATCAGATTTGCATTTTGTTTTTGCAAACTTTTGGGTGGATTTTACTATCACTCCATTTCATAGACCATCCTGATACCATTTCTTTCTGAAACTTGTTCTAAACTGCATTTCATTTTCTTCTGATCATTCTACTAAAAAGGATGAATTGATGAGGTAGGTATGTATAAACCAATTACTGTTAATGGATATTAATTGTATAGTTTTATTCTGCCTAAATAAGGACATTTACACTTTCTAATCGTTGCAATTTAAGGAGATGGGGGGTGACTGCTAATAGGTATGGTATTGCAGTTATGAGGAGATCTTGTCCTTCTTATAATCTGAAAGTTAAACTTTTATTATATTCTTTCACTTTATTTGCAAATTGCGTTTAAAACATTTTGCTTTTGTGCTGTGCTGTTTGATAACGTGGAATTGCAGAGAACTACTTCACCAAGCACAGGGGAGAAGCTGACATACCTTTAATCCATCAACAGGGCTTAAGTAGAATGGATTAACTGTCCAAAAATAAGGGCAGTTTTTAAAGAACCCTCTTAGTTCGGGTTTATGTTTTTATTAACATATCATAAAATTGGTCCTGCTCCTTACGGAAAGGCAGGAGAACAATGTCCGCTTGCTTAAGGAGCCTTACTGAGCACTTGTCATTTGTCCGAGTCTGGGAATAGGAGATGATTAGGACATTTGCTGGGCCAGCCTCGAGGGGCTTCTCACGGCAAGGCCATCACCAGCTCTCTAGAAGGGCTGGCACCTGGCTACTGGCTGCTTTCTGGTTCCTCAAAGTAGAAGATCAGGGTCTTTCCATCATTTTCCTATTTATACTGATCAAACGTCCAACAGCTTCATTTGAGCCACGAGCAGCTTCACCCACACTAAACATTGCAAAAAGACGGCCCTTTGTACCATCCACATTTATTATGTATGCTCCCAGAAAAATCCCACGTCTGTGACCCACATGTCAAAAAAATAGGAACTGCTTGGGTATTTGGAAATAATTCAAAATCAATCTGAATCAAAGCAGGAATCGACATTTTAGGGATGGGATTTGATCACGGTCTGCCTCACTCTGACAGACAGCGTCAAAAATGATCCCCAAATGGAGAGATATCTAGGAAAAGAAAAACTGGAGACACCCACGGACATGCCAGGGAGCTGCGGCACACGCCCAGCCAGAGCACAACTTCGTTTCAACCCTGTGTGGCTTAAGGAATGGCTGGCACGGTTGGGAGGGAGGGCTCAGGGCAAGTTCTGTTTGTCCACTGTCCGTGATGGGGCGAGGCACAGCCACCAGACTCACTGGAGTTAGCAGAGCGCCAGCATGTGGGGTCATTCATCATATCTCATTTGACACTTTCACTGGCCTGCAAAGTAGATTCCATTGTCACCTCTGTTTTACAGATGTGCGAGCAGAGAAATGGAGTGCTAAGGATCGTGTCTAGGAATAAATAACCAGTGGATGGTAGAGATGGCCAGAGCTGATACTTAATACCTGTAACTAGTTGTTCTTTGTATGGCAAGTGCCTACTTATTCTTATAAGACTTGCATTGAAGACCACCTTATTCCTCATCTTTTCTGTTGATTCTCACACGAAATGATCCTTCTCTGCTCTGTTTCTGAGTTCATACCTCTCAAACCAGCTTTGTGGCTGTTCTTTACTTACCTTTGAGAGCAGAAATTTTATCCTTTTCGTAGCCGTGTCCCTGGAAGCTCGCATATTCCCAGCCATGTCGGAGGTTTGCGATGCACAGCCACTTAATGAATGATCGGGCAGGTAAAATAATCAATGTCGAATAAATGGTGATTTTAATTCTCTGTGTTTGTACAAATGAGAAGGTTAACTTTATTTGGCTACTTCAAACGTCTTGAAATTCATTCAGACTTTCCATTTTCCGTGAATTAACTGGGCTCTCTCAGTTGTTAGATTTTCACTAGTTAACCAGTTAAGTCTGTTTTGCCTCGTATCATGTTAAAATATCAGGTGGAAAGAAATTAGACAGGTTAGATAATTCAGTTCTCTTGAACTCTCCAGTTTCAGGGGTGAGATTGACCCTGACATTTGCTGATGTGTCTTGACGCTTCCACAACACTTGCGTTGACGCACATTAAATCGAATATCCTCCCCTTGCTTTTCAGTGTGCTGTATTCAACAGGCCTCTTGGTTATTATTGTCTCCCACCAGGAACAAGATAAAATACATGGGTCTCAGAGAAAGAGGTCTTACAGCGATTCTTGTGATGGACCAGTAGTTACATATAAACAAATAAATTACTGGAGCAAATGTTCCCACTTTTAGAAAGAGAAGATTTGTTATGGAGGTTGAGAGTGAAGAAATCGATTCTTGTTGAGCTGATAAATGTCCCTTCGAGATAGTTTAGCTTGCCATTAGAGCATAAAGACGCCATTTTTCTTTATCCGTCAGCTACTTACTTCCTGCATAACTATTCAGGCTTTTAAAATCATATCTTTTGGTCACTTGCCAAGTGCTTGGGCTGTTGGGTACATATGGAATAAATTATTCAATGAAAAATATCTCAAATCCTTTCAGCCATTTGATCGAGTGCACCTGTAAATCTTAAAATGCCTATAGGGAAATGTCTAACCAGCACTTTGCAGGCAAGACACAAAAGTCTCATGTAGGACAGCAGGTATGGGAGATGGGGATGTTGACCCAGCTTAGGAGATTTCAATAGTGAGGAGAACAGAAAATGCTTAAACTGAGGCTTGAAATTCTAATAGGTGGCAGCCACTATTTATACACATCTTTATTACCCTCCTCATGGTTGGGAAACTGATGGTTGTATATTCCCTTCTTGAAGTGGAAGGGGAAATTCTCCAATAATAGATGGGATGATAAATGCAGGAAGAAAAGAACCACTCTTTTGAGGCACCTGTTGTCCCAACCATGAGGACGGGCTTGCAGAGTTGCAGAAATGTGCTTTCTTGTTTTTCTGTATAGTACTGAGTGGGGCTGCCTGTTTCATGATCACTGTGTCCTCAGACCTGGCATAGAGGAAGGATAGTAAATATTTATTGAGTGAATGTGTTTTGTGGCGACTTCATACTTTTGAACCTCTACTTATATCATTCTTCTCTCCAGCTATCTCCCATGAAAAGCCTTATGGGTTCATCCTCATTTTTCAGGGAGGCAGCTTACTTTCTCTGGGTGCACCTGCTGAGCCTCCGTTGGAGCCGCTGCAGGAAACATTTGTCCATCTTCTCTGTGTTCTGTCACGTGCATATTGGGAATCTTTACCGATACCCGTGTTATATTGCTTTGTTTTGTTTTATAGCATGCATTTCTTTCTGTGGTATAACACATAACTGTGCTCAGTAAACACCAAACAAATGAGTACATGTATGAGTAAGTGAAAAACTGAATTTCAGATGTTTTTCACTGTCTTTTGTCATTGAACTATGGGCTTGCTCATTGTCTCTTCCTGAAAAGCGTGAGTTCATTGGCAATAAGGTTGCCAAATGCAACAAAACTGAACATAGATGTACCACACAATCCAGCTGTCCCAGTTGAATCAGAAAATTTATTTCCACACAAATATGTGTATGCAAATATTTAAGCAGCTTTGTTTACATTGCCAAACTTGAAAGTGACTACAAAGTCCTTGAATGGGTGAGTAGATAAACAAATTGAGGCATAGCCATACTATGGAATATTATGGAGCAATGATAAGGAATAAGCAAGCAAACCACAAAAGGACAGAAATGTATGTTGCTGAGTGGATGAAACCAGCCTCCAAAGGCAGCACAACTCACGATTCCAGCTATATATTTGACATTACAGAAAGGAAAATACAAGGATGCAGTACAATGATATTTCTTTACCAGCAGTTGTC
>NW_003852460.1:6257670-6261168 GCF_000181295.1 Otolemur garnettii | reverse complement strand
TTTGGTGGGGCTTTGAAAGCTCAGCAAAACCATAGCCTAGCCCAAGACATTTATGATCAGATATGTTTTATGAGAGGAGCATATTCAGGCTGTGATGAAGACATCTGCTTTCTATTCTCAACGTATCACATCTGGGTTTCCTTTGTGCAAAAGTATAGAAATGGTATAATTAACAATGAACTGGAGTTCTTACAGCATTCAAAACTAGTAAGGGACACAATTGAAAACATATGACAGAGTGACAGTTCTCTGAGAAGGCTGGGGCTTTTACTTACTTATTTCAAGCTCTGTCCACAAAAGGGCTTATCTAGCCAAAGCAAAAAACTCCATAGCAGGACCCGAATACCTCCTGTAACTCTGTGTGGCTCTTGGGTCTGTGCAGAGGACTTTGTGAGCATTTTGACACAAGTTAACATTTAGGAGAGGTGTCAGGTACGCCCTCTGTGATGACACAGAGCAGAGTATTGGCCGGCAAACTTCATAAACTCACTTTTTCTTTTCTTGAGGACATATATTTGTATTTAATGTATTTAAATACAATTTAGTAACTTCGTAAACTTGGAACAGTGTAAGGATCTGATAAAAATCGAATGGTTTGGCTCAGCGCCTGTGGCTCAAGTGGCTAAGGCACCAGCCACATATACCTAAGGTGGTGGGTTCGAATCCAGCCCAGGCCCGCCAAACAACAATGACAGCTGCAACCAAAAAATAGCCAGGTGTTTTGGCATGTGCCTATGGTCCCAGCTACTTGGGAGGCTGAGGCAGGAGACTTGCTTGAGCCCAGGAGTTGGAGGTTGCTGTGAGCTGTGATGCTACGGCACTCTACCCGGGGGACAGCTTAAGGCTCTGTCTCAAAAAAAAAAAAAAAATTGAATGGTTTGCCTCAGACCTTCCTTGTGGGTGCTCTGTAGGAGTTCTGGGGCTGTGTAAGGCAGAACCCTCAGCTGCAGAAATGCGGGCAGAGTTGGCAAACCATTTGAAAACAACCAAAGGTGCTTGTGGCTTCAGCATGGAGAGGAGGTCCCATACAACTGTGCCAGCCCGAGTTGGCCTGGGCTTCTAAGCATTAAATATCATGGTTTGGAGGTGAGCAGGGTCAGCGGGTTGGGTGGGGGCCAGTTAACCAGGGATGATTCAGAAGGAAGCAAAGATGAAACAAGCCATGTGGCCTCTGCTAGTTCCACTGGCCACTCTCCCATGGATTCTCCTGGGAAGGAGACCACCAGCCCAGGTGATTTCTGACATAGATAGCAAGAGCAAAGTCTACAAGGCTTCAGCTCCCCGAGGCTAGGGAACTCCATTATAACAGGGCCAGAGAGAGAGGCGGGACAGCAGGTGCCATGAGCTGAGTGGCCCGGCTGCTGAGGATATACCCCTTATCTACAGCCAAGCTGTTTTATAGACACACAGAAGCCTGGGCTGGACCCTAATGGGGAGGGTGGCAGAGGAGCCTGAACTGAAGCTAGAGAGAGAGAGATGGAGGAGAAATGGCCAGAGTTTGTCTTCCCAAGGAGGTGCTGAAGAAGGTCTGTCTCTTAACAACTCCTCACCAAATCACCTCTTCTGGCTACAGAAATAATTGCAGGATGTCCCGACATGACAGAGGGCAGAGTGTGGTCTGGTTTGTCAGTTGGCCCGTATGGTGTTGGGACAGTGCACTGGAGCCTTTTTCCTACAAATAATTTATCCCTGTGGCCCCCTTTGATCTGCAGAAGCTCTGGGGATGGTAGCTCAGGAAGGAACTTCTGAAGCCAGCATTGAATATGAGGTATGTAAGCTTAGTGGAGATGCTCATTAATGAAACCACAGAGCAGAAGTCCTTGTCGGGTTTCGTGTCTCTCTCAGCTACTCATTCAGGTCTGTTGACAACACCCTGGACAACAGGATCAAGGAGTCCAAGTTTGTCCCTTGTGCCCTCCACCTCCTGTTCTGTAGTTCTGTGTTCAGTGTGGCATAATTGTCCAAGTTCATGTCTGTCTCCGGCTCTGTTGTCCAGCCCGTTTCACCATTTGTCCATTAACCACCACTGCCCTGAAGCATGCTTGGGATCTTGCAGGGATAACCTTCCCAGTACAGGTCTGAGTTCTGAGTATTTCGTTCTTTCTCTTGAACGTCAATCATTGTCAAGTCCAGACAGTTTGGAAAAGTCAATAATAAGAGATGTGGTCACCACAGGTCTGCCTGCCAGGGTGCTCTGAGGTCCCACTGAAAAGCCCCCCTCTTGTCTGTCTACCTGACACCTCTGTCCTCTGCATTTTTGTGTTGTAAACAAGGGGCTTTTTTTCATTCATAAGCTCACAGGGAGGGCGTTAGCATTTCGTGCTGCCTTACATAGTGTAAGGCATATACGTAGCGTGCATACTTTTTAATACTTTCAGTTCATTCATTTCATCATTAAATAAGCATTTATCAGGTCGCTGTTACATTCCAAGCTGTGAACTGAATGATAAGGACACAGAGATAAATTTATGTGTCTCTTCATATCATTAAAAGCTCATGATAAATGACTTTGCCATCTACGACGGCGATTACCCCGCATGTTGGATCACAGCTCTTGTCCACACGTGGTGATTTATGGTGTGTCTCTCTTAGGATAATGAAGAAAGCCTGTAAAACTAGGGCTGTTCTGCAAGAGCTATTGAGCTGCTAAATTATTTGGCTTTATTACGTGGTGGGACAAGAAATTAATGTCCACTGCCTTGATTGCTTTCTCTGACCTGGGTTTCCCAACAACGGTTAAAAAACAGATGAAATACAATTGTATAATTCAAGATCTGCCAGGAAAACTACTCTGAGGATATTTAATTCAGGAAGGTGAAGAAAGAGCTGAAAGCCAACATGGAGATGGTAACACAAGGCAAAGAGCAAACTCCGAAAGCTGCTGAGAGATTCCGAGAGGCCTGAGCCCATGTGGGGAACAGCAGCTATCAAACCCAGGGTGGCAATACCACGAAAAGCTGAAGCCTCAACTGGCACATCTAGAAGTTCTAGAACAAAAGATGCAGCCACCTGGAGACACTTGCCATTGCCAACCCTTGGCTCATCACCACTGGACACCAGCTGGCTGGAGACCCTGGGCTCAGAGCTGTGGTCTTAGCCCCCCCCAGTAATGCTTACAGCAGACATATGGGTCATCACAAAAGTCTTGAGGTACACAAAAATCAAGAAATATAAAATCCAGGTGGACAGAAACAGATGAAACCCTCTCAGCAGTGCTGAGAATCGGAGTGAGTTGGAACTTACACAGCTGAATCAGAAAGCACGCTGTCATCTGTGTTTCTTGGAAGTGAAATAATGGACCATAACACCATCTGTCTCAAAACTTTTGTAGTGACCCACCTACAAGGCAGATGGACACAGATCTCTGCTTCCATGGAGCTCTCACTGTAGGGAGACAACACTAAATAATTTGTTTTATTGATCTTGCTATTTTACATAACAACACTTTTATTCTACAGTTTTTCAAGGAGTCCCGTGGTGGGGAAGAGGATTCACAGG
>NW_003852460.1:6236143-6257334 GCF_000181295.1 Otolemur garnettii | reverse complement strand
TTGTAGATCATATTTTAAGTATTGAGAATTTTGAGAAAATTTTCCATGTCTTATAATCACATCCATGGTGCACATGAATGAATACTCATAGTTCTGTAGGAATTTGTGGAAGAATTTTCCTTTCAGCAAAGAATGAGATGGTGGTGTGAAAGCAGAGAGGACCTAGGGCAGATCTGGTGTCAATGTGTCCAGGGCAGGGACAGGCATCTACTGATTCTCCAGGAAAGAGGCAGCTTCAGTATGTCAGAGACACACGGGGGCTGGAGTGGTCGGAGCAATGGGAGAGAAAAGGTGGAAGAGGCAGGATCCGTCAGGACGGGAGATCAGGCCATGGAGAAGAGGATGGACTTGGCCTTCAAGGGTGGGAGTTGGGAAAAGGCAGAGGGTGGGGTATGCCATGTCCTGGTCTGCTGCCTGCCCCTGGCTGATATTGGGGAACAGGAGGGCAAGCAGTTATGGAAGGGAAGACTGCCTGGGATGGCCGCTAGACCAACAGACAGAAGCAGAGTCACAGCAGGTGCGAAGGATGACCAAGTTTGGAGCAGATGTGCCTTGGGTCCACATAAAACAATACTGTCTGGAAAACTAGGGTCTGCCCACACTAGGAGAGGTGACTGTCCCATGACTGGTCTGCATGACACTGGGGTTTGGCAAATTTGTTTTATAAAGAACAACAGAAGAAATGCCTTTAGGTTTTATGGCTTATATGGTTTCTGTTTCAACTACTTAACTTCATCCTAGTAAGGTGAAGGCAGCCGTAGGTAAGATGGAAGTGAATGGATGGAAGTGAATAGGTGTGTCTGGGTTCTAATAAAACTTTATTTACAAAAACAGATGGCAGGCAGGATCTGGCCCCTGGGCAGTTGTCTGGGGACCTTTGTTTTGGACTCAGGGACCACCTGTAGATCTCCTCACCTGTGATCCTTGTAGGATACCACAGCCACATGCACTGCCAAGCCCATGTCCAGGGTACACATTTCCAGACATTCATGGCCAGGGGTCAACTCTCCCCTGGACTTCTGGCCTGTATCTCCCCTCAATCTAGTGTCATCCTTGGGAGCAGTTTGCTGGAATGGTATTAGTATGATATTTTAGTGTTTACTTTTATTTATGTATAAAATTTTAATGTTAATCTTTAACTCCAGTCTTTGTAGATGAAGCGATCAGTAAATTTATTCTGCCTCCCAATTGTTCTCTGAATCTCTGTGATCCTGGACTTCAAAATAGTTGTGCCTGGGCTTGGGTAACAGTTCTACACTTACCCACTGTGTGCACTGGGTGAAGAACTTAATTCCCCTGAGACTTCATTTCCTCATCTGTAGGACTCAGACCATGATATTTCCTCTGCAGACTTGTCAGTGTTAAATGATAATTCTAAACTGCCAAAGTTTTAAACAGTGCAACAGCTTAGGGTTTCTTCCGTAACAAATATCAAGTCAAATGGAGAAGATTTTAGGCTAACATTTATGTGATCCTGGATGAATTGTGAACTGCTATTCCAATATTTCCACAAAATTCCAGTGACCTTTTTACTTAACTGTTTATGAGTATGAAACAAATAAACGTGTGAAATATAAGTATTTACAAGAGGTAGTCAAGTACTTGGTTATTCTCAGGAAACACAACGTACGGAGAGAAAGAAACACATCTAACTGTTTAAAGAGGTGTACCAATTCAGGAGGGTGGAACTAGTACAGAGTCTTATAACAAAGAAGCTTTTTAATGCAGCAACATGGGGGACTGTCGTGAAACTCAGAATATTTTAAACCATCTACCCTACCGACACTTCATAACGGCTATAAAGGCAGAACTCACATTTGCAGTGATAATTTGCACGCACATTATAATCATCTCATAAAAGGCCCTGTGGGCTTTATATGGCTCATTCCTAGTGGGTCATGCTGTGGGTGTGCAGGTCTTGGAAGCCTGGCTAACAGTCACCTACCAGCATTTTCATGTCTCTGGTTTTCTGACTTTTTTTTGTGGACCCCAAATTTCTTTTTCACTGAAATTTCGCTAGACTAGCCATTTAGCATGAAGAATAAAAATCAATACAGTCTGTGTAACTGTAAAGTCTGAGATGATGGTTCTAGAATTGCTTCTAAAATACCTTCCAGAAATCTTGGCAGAATGGAAATCAATAACAGCTAGACATTTAGAGCAGACGCAGAATAATCTTGTCCAAGATGTCAGTGGTGTTGATGTCAGCCCACTATGAGTTTCCCACCATTTTTATTAAATACCAGAACTTTTCTCAAATACGCCGTTTGAATTTAGGGAAAAATATTCTTTTTGTTGAATCTCAAATCCGAAAGCATTAAAATCACCACACTTACTCTCTGTGTGATCTCACCCAGCCCCGTCAGTTATGACTCTTACTCATTCTCAAATTTATGTGTCCTGGGGGAGTGGAGAGCTGAAAATGAGGTGCTCCCTCCCTGTGGGCAGGCACAGGGGGGCCCACAGAAGACCAGATTCCCTGCAGTGGACTCCAAGGGTGGGTCATTTAAACCATGGTGCTCTCACATTCTCCCCATGACTCAATTCCCTCCCCAGGCACATACCTTCTAATTTTTTCTGACAGTGAAATATTATTTTACTGTGGAGTCCAGACAGCCCCACAAAATTTAAGGCTATTTCTTCCTCAAGGTCAACACTTTTCGGGCACCCAAACACTGCCTTTTAGTTCCTTATTATTCCCAAGAATAACATTCGACTAAGCCTTATTCTTCTCTGACTTTGAATCCAGAAAAGAAAAATATTGCTATCTGACTCATTCTTTCAACAAATAATACATTTAGTGTTGCAGAATCTTGGGGCCCTACGTTGCTTCTTAAACAAACATGTAAGATCGGACACTGTTATTTTGACTTCATTCTCTTTTTAAATTTCAGGAACACAAAGTTAGATAAATCATAATTCCTGGTCCATGACAGTTTCATCTTCGTTCCAGATATAGCTCATTGTCCCTATTCAGTGAACTATTTCCTTAGTTATTATTAGAACTATAATGGATGCCAGCAAATACCTCGGCACTAATGAAACCTACGTCTTTCATGAAAAACCCCATCCTCCTGTTTTCTCTACCATGATTCTTCAATCTCCATCAAATGTTCCCCTTTTCTTTC
This sequence comes from Otolemur garnettii, assembly GCF_000181295.1. Classification (NCBI taxonomy): domain Eukaryota; kingdom Metazoa; phylum Chordata; class Mammalia; order Primates; family Galagidae; genus Otolemur; species Otolemur garnettii. The sequence goes on along the minus strand of NW_003852460.1, from coordinate 6,254,206 downwards.
CTTTTTAATATAGATTTATTGCATTGATTACTTATATTTTTATTTTAATTATTTGTATAAAGAGGATATCCTATCATATACAGTCTGTTGGCATTTTTTTCACTTGATGTTATGTTATTATGATTTTTCTTTCCTATGTATTAATTAATTTTGACAGCTACACAATATTTCATCATGCAGGTACACGAGAGTTTACACCCGGATCTCCCATGGGTCGATGGTCTATTCAGAGTCTAGCTAAAGAGAGTTGTTCTATTGTTTTCTTGGCCAAGGCTTTGATGATACGTGTGCAACAGCCTCAGTTGGGTTGTACAAGAGACAGAAACAAGCTATGTGGGTGGCTGATATTTTGGAAGTGACAACTGACTCTTTTCCAGAGGCATTGCATTAACTGATACCCCAGCAGCAAAGCGTGAACCGCTGAGGACCCACCTGCTGTCCAAGAAGATAGCGCTGCAAAATTTCTGAATCCGCTGGGTCAGGCTTCTAGATTATAGCCAAGGATGCAAAAAAACACTGATGGTGGGTTATTTTAGGTATTTTTTTTTCTGATCACCAACGATTCTGGACAGGTCTTTGTATGTCATTTATAATGTTTCCTTTTCTGTCTGTGCCTGTTCATAACTTTTGGCCATTTCTCTCATTGTCCATTTGTGCTCCTTTTACTGAGTTGTGGGAATCAATTCCATATTCCTCATTCTAATCCTTTGTCAGTTGCATTTATTGTGAAGCTATTTTCTACCCCTTTGTAACTAATCTTTTCTTTCTTAAGATGTCTTTGATGAACAATGCCTTAATTTTAATATAACCAAATGCATCAAAAATTTTCTCTCTTTTTTTGTAGTTAATACATTCTATGCTTTCTTTAAAAAATATATTTTTTCTAACGCTAGTTTCATCTTTGATCTGGCCCCCGATTTGTTTAATCATCTCAGAAAATGGCTTAAGGATTTCTGCTCTCACTTTCCTGGGCAAATTAAGGTTTTTCTGGAGGGTAAACCAATATTGTCATCTTAAGCTTTGTGTTTGAAGATGTTTTGCCTAAGACTCTGTTTTGCATCAGGCTTTGGTATCAACTCTGTGGCATGGGGGACAGGTTCCAGTGTGCCCTCCACCCCTCCACCCCCCTGGGGAAGCTGGCAGGTGTAACCAGGGCCTCAGCATTAGGCCAACCAAATGCATTCTGGGAAGCGGGGAGAGGGGTGTGGCCTTGAACTTCACACTTTCAGATAGCTCTTATGCTATCAGTAAGCTACTGTACTATACTTTCAGCCATCTTGAGCAGAAGTTCTAAATGGAATACGACAATTTAGAAATTGTAAAGAAAAAAAAAGATGAGGCCACAGACTGCAGAGGGAGTACTACACATGTGTTCCCCGTCCTGGCCAATAAAATGTCCACTCCAGGGCAGGTGGATCAAAGAGGTCAACTTTCTCTACTCATTTCCCCTGCTGTCAAATTTTGTTCACATGTTCTCCTGTTTCATGAAATCCTAACACACAAGCAATACGTGAGCTGCAGAAAAGCTGTTCTGCATAGAAGCCTCTACAATATAACTCATAGACAGACTGCCTTTGTCATGTAATTCTTTTTTTTTTTTTTTTGAGACAGAGTCTCGCTGTGTGGCTTTGGTAGACTCACTAGAGTACTGTGGTGTTGCAGCTTACAGCAACCTCAAATTCCTGGGCTTAAGTGATTCTCTTGCCTCAGCCTCCCACGTAGCTGGGACTACAGGCACCGCCACAATGCCTGGGTATTGCTTGGTTGTAGTTGTCATTGTTGTTTGGCAGGCCTGGGCTGGATTGGAACCTGCTAGCTCTGGTGTAGGTGGCTGGCATCCTAGCCGCTGAGCTTCAAGGGCCAAGCCTGTCATGTAATTCTACAGGAAATAATTTGAGAAGTATTGGGAAGTTCAAAATAATAATAATAATAATAATTAACTTGTTTGAAGACTGTTATGTTGATTCCCCTAATTTAGGTCAGCAGCAGGGACACAGGAAACCCCTCCTATGTTTCAGTCTACACTGGGATTAATTGAGCTGTTATAAGTGAGGACATGGCCTGATCACCTCAGTCAGAGACACACCCCAGAGTGGACGATTCATTCCTAACGTCAGATTTTCACAGATGCCCGGTTTTTCCTTCCTTCACATTTTATGTATGTGGCCAGGTTGTGGCGCTGTCTCCCGTCAAAAGCTGCTTGTTCTGTTTTTCAGAAGCTTTTCTCCAAATCTGCTGGCATTTACAGGGCTCAATGTACGTTTCCAAGGGCTTGAAAACAGCAGATAAGAAAGACCTACTGACAAATTTCAACAGAACACTGCTTCAGTAATTCTGAAGAGGACCCGTACATTTCTTTTCATGTTTAGAAATGAAAGTCAGAAAAAACCATGATTATTTGAAAGTCGGTGAAAATTGAGCTTAAAAAGTCTTATTTTAGAAAATTTTAAGTAAAAATTTACTGAATAGTATATTATGCATTTCAGATGAACAGTAGGCCACTCAGAATTCAGAAATATAAAACTTACATCCTTTTAGATTTTGTTAAAATTCTGTTTCTTTTCATTTGCCTAATGCTTCTCCAAATGCTTATTTGGGGAGCAAGCCAGTAATGTTTTGGTCATGTCAAGAACCAGAAATACACTAGTTACTTTTAATATTTTCAATTGCTTCCCACATTTGACTATTAGTTTTTTCCTAACCATTTATGTTTTTAACATCTACAACTTACATAAATCTGACGCAAGAGCCCCGATTCCTTGTGGTTGCTTGTTGTGGTGTTGCTAACATTAGAATTAGGGTAAAATTAGTGAATTGCCTCGTCGCTGGGACAAGTGTTCAGTTTTACTGGCATGAAACATCCTTTGTCAAAACCCCAGTGCCCTCCCTGGCCCAGCAGCTGTTGTGCTGAGTGAGACTCTGAAATAACAGGGGCCGTCACGGACACTGACAGACACATTCCCAGGTTGGGGTCCTGGGGCAGGAAGAGCACCCCCCCCCCCCCCCCGTGGAACATCACCATGGCCCTTGGTGCAGGAAAACGCCCCCTCTGATACATTCGATTTCTTGGGAATTACTTTGATTTTAGTAATGAATGCAGCAGAAATAAAACTTCACTGGTGGCTCACCCCAGAACAGTTATGCAGACCAGGCAGCAAATTGAACACTGATTGATGGGGAAGGAAGGCGGGAGGCAAAGGGCAGCAGAGATACATTCTTTAAAAGTAGCAGGAGTTTGAAGTCGTAGCATGTGACAATTCTTCATGTATTTTGCAGGCACCATTATAAATATCGTTAAGACAGATTTCAGTGTGTGAAAGTAATTTCTGATGCTGTAAAGTCTTAGTAAACATTGAGGTGATTAATAAAAAGGATACCCCTAAAGTATACAGACTGCAACTAAATTGGTCTAATCTCCTTGAAGAGGGTTTAAAAAATGTACAGTATGCTAAAACTATCCCCAACTAGGGGGTCTAACTGGGCAAGATGATGAAAGCAAGGGGAATATTGTAAATGCACTGATGTCGTTTTGTGAAAACTGGAGTCTGGGGATCTCAGAGACCCTAGGTAAAAAGTAGTAACTGTTATGTGTAAAGTCATTGAATTGGGTGTCGGGCCAGATGGGGACATTGCCAGGGTGGTGCACCACATTCTTGCCTGACACCATGTGGGGAAAGATACAGATGTGACCTTTATCCATTCTGTTCTTAACTATATCCTGGGTCCCCATGTCACGATTTCCTTTTCCTGTTAGAAACAGTCTTACTATAACCTTGATCCTGCAATTAAAAGCTGAGCAGAAGGAATTAAGTCCAGAGGAGGAGGAAAGCAGGTGAAGAAGAGACTTAGCAGACTCCAGCTAGCTCATTCTGAGGACTCGGCCTGCCCACGTGGAAATATGGGTACGGGCCAGCACTACTCAAGGGCTCATTTCCTGAGTTTTCCCACTTTTGAATTTTCTGGAGGTGAATTGCGGCTTCTCAGACAAGATGCAAGCTATTGTATCATAAAAGGAGGCATCCAGACCCACCTGTAGCATCCCTGCTCATGTCCTGGTCCTTGCCAACCGATGGCCTGGGAGGGTGTCCTGCTTAGGACTCAAAAGTGCTGTCAAATGTAAATATTTATTCCTCTCTAATTTTAGCTGGAGTTGCCAACTTGCTTGTCCAAGAGGGGCATTTCAGAATTTATTCTTGCATGCCTTCTCCTTACCAAATCTGGAAAGACAGGTTGCTAGTTTGAAAAAACAATGAGTCCAGCAGAATCTTGGCTAACTATATTGGAAAATATGTCCCAGTGATTGTTAAGAAACAGATGGCTCTGTGCAATCCATATGAACACACACATACCTATAATAAAAAGTACTTTCAACTAAGTGAAGTCATAGATGCTGTTGAAATTAAAATTTCTGCCCCATTTTTAGTGGCATATATACTTACGTGGGAAGGCATTCTCCGCCTGCCTTCGTTAAATGTAAGCTTGTCTATTTAAGTGAAACCAAAGTCAGCGTAAGGCTCATTTCTGCTCTAAACAAATTCAGCTAGTGGGGTTTAAGGAGAATTAGACCAAGACATACTAAGCATTTTCTTGAGAGCTGTGCCTGCAGATTTCTACCTATCTACTTATTTACCCATCTTTCCTGCAATATACCCTAGGATTGCCCTCCGCTGTGGCTGACTTTCCTGAACCTCAGGTGTGGCCTAACAGTTCCGTCAAAAACTTCCAGGTGTCAGCTCACAAGGTGAGTTTCGCAGTAAACTGGACACAGGTGGGCAGAATAGAAACCTGGATTGTTGACTGTTCTGACTTGACTAGAATGTTTTTCTTTTAAAGGTTACTCTAAATTGCAGTAAAAATAAATAATATGAAAGTTAGGGATCATCACAGAGGATGTCTGTGGCAATTGTAAAGGAAGACAGCAGTATAACTGCAAATGTTATTTTAACATAAGAAGGTGGACTGTATGTTCAAGCCCAAGTTTAGTGTTCAACTGACTGCTTGTTCTCTTGTGGTTTATTATAAAATGCATTTATTCATGGTAATGAATATTCTGTGGAATGTATAAGTGGCACATATGTTGCTTTAAAAAAAAGTGATCCCTTTGAAGGTTCAAAAGGTGTTTTTAAAAGCTCAGCATGCATCTCCCTACAATTTCTTTTTCTAGAATATAAATTTCATGATGCAACATGCAAAATTATAGACCAAAGTTACCATAAGGAAATGTTAATGCCACTCCGACACATGGCATTATACACACTCCTGCTTGGGGACACTGCGGCTAGCCTCTTGACTCTCAGTCAATATTAATTACGTTTAACACACTTAAAAAGATTCCGGTTAGCAATTCTGAGCATCTTTGAGCTCAGAACAAATCATCGAGCTCATGGGACCCCATTTATGTCTAGAGTTTTAAGTTTCTGGTCCAAGGACAGTAATCTTATGCCTAGAATCTAGAGGCAGGGCAGAGGTCTCACTGCAAAACAAAAATTCAAGGAATCTTATTCAAAAACTACAATAAGTTTGAAGATGGTGGTGACAGAACATTCCACCAAGGGTGGGTCCTTCTGAGTAGAACTCTGTACAATGGTACAGGTTGCATACCCACAATGCTCACTCAGCCTGTGGAATCTTTTGAACAAGACAGCTCTGGTTTTTCAATTTGCTGAGGAACACATCAAGCCCAATTAATTCTGTTGATTTGGCTGATTGAAGCTATGTGAAGAAATATACACTTAAGGCGATGCCCTGGCAAAAGAATCATAGACAGGTTAGCTGTGTCCATGGTAGGTGGTTGTCACCGTAATTGTCAGTGTGCTCAGATCTTAAAGTTGCAGAGAGGTGAATGTACAGAAGCGGAAAGAGTCGAATTTGGAGAAAAGGCCCACGAGGGGTCTACACAAAGAGGAATCTTTGAGTGGGATTAGTGAGAGCATCTAGACACACCAGCCATGCTCAACTGGTGTTTATGGCAAAGCCACATTCCTGAAGGAGTGAATGCGATTCTGCACGAGGATGGGAGATGGCTGCACGCAGGCAGCCGGACCCAACGGATGGGTCCGTTGTTCTCCACTCCCATAGGAGTGGGCTTGAGTGCAGGGGTGCAGGCTTAGGCTACAACAGGTGACGGAGAGGCAGTTTCAAAGCTAAAATGGCCAAGTCAAGAGTCTAGGGGCAAATCCTGGGGAATAAAAGGGTTTAAAAGGAATCCTCACTGACCCTGGGCGTGCAGTGCTTAGTAGGAAGGCAGACAGACCCCCAGGAAACAAGGTGTGTGGCTGTAAATGTCTCTAGCGATTTGCTCAGATTCTTCGCCGCCGGGTAATAATAAACAGCACAGGAGGGAGAGGGGTGGGAGGGCGAGGAGAGGAGAGAAAGGGATGAAGGAGTGAAGGAAGGAATGGCGAGGGAGTTTGCTGAGGGAAGAGGAAGGCAGGGAGAGGGCGGAGGGGGAGGAGGGAAACGTCCTGGGGGCACCGTCCTGCGAATGCCCACCCCCCCACCCCCCTCTTCTCCACCTAACGTCTAGTTCAGTTTCCACTACTTGGGCAAAGGGACACTCAAATGTGGGAAAAGCCTGGGCCCGGCGTAGAAAGTGGGGAGGAAGCACACAACTTAGGGTCTCCGGGTCATTCCTCAAGCCCTCCTGACGCCCTGGGGGCCCCCAGCGCGCCTCTCCTGGCTGGCCTCGGCCTGCTCACACCTGACGCCCACCTGCACGGAGGGCGGGGGCGGGGAGGTACGGATCGTGGGGCCGCACGCCTGGGGGTCCCGCACGCCTGGGGGTCCCGCCCGCCGGACACCAGCGCTGCCTGGGGAATCGCTCGGCGTCGCCCTCCCCGGAGCGCGGCCGCGCAGACCTGCCCACTGGCCCTGCGCCCGGCCCCCCTGTCACTCACGCTGCTCCCAGCCAATGGCGCGGCCTCCTGTCACCCTCACCCCACCCCCTCCGGGGAACACTAGGAGGGAGGTCGGCCGGGCCAGGCGGGCTGCGGCCGGAGTTGAATGATTGAACTTTCCCGCGGAGTTGCGGCGGCCGCGCCGTCCTCAGCAGTGCAGCCCCGGCGCGGAGCTGGGAGCCTCGGCCAGCGCCCGGCGCCGGTGCCCGAGACCTGCAGCCATGGTGCCCCGGGCGCCCGGCGCGGTCCTGACCCTCTGCCTCTGGCTGGCGGCCTCCGGGGGCTGCTTGGCCGCGGGCCCCGGCGCGGCTGCCGCGCGGCGGCTGGACGAGTCGCTGTCCACCGGGAGCGTCCAGCGCGCCCGCTGCGCCTCCAGGTGCCTGAGCCTGCAGATCACGCGCATCTCCGCCTTCTTCCAGCACTTTCAGGTACGCGGGGTGCCCGCGCGCCCAGTCCTCCCCCGGCCGCGGTGGCCCAACTTCTCGCCCGGCTCCGCGGGCTGACCGCGGCTTTCCCTCCGCGTGGATCTTACAGCCAGGCGCTCCGACCCGCCTTCGCAGCCGCCCCCGCTGGCGGAACGGCCAGGAGCCCGCAAACCTCTGCCCCCAGCTCCCTCCTTCCCTGTGGAAAGCCAAAGGCGATATCTTTGGGAAGGGAGAGCAGTTTTGTGGGAGACGAGGGTGGGGCTGTGGATTCGTGCGTTTCCCAGGACTGGAGCGCGCCACCCCCCCTACCCCGGGCGAGTCCCGCAAACTCCCGGGCGCTCCGGGACCCTCGCAGCCGCCGGCGCTGGGAGCTAGTCGGGAAGGCGCGCCCAGCTGCGCCCGGGTAGCCGCGCGACGTACCGGATTCCCGCAGGTGCCGGCACTTTGTCTCGTCTGAGCTGTGGCTTATACCCTCGGCTGCCCCGGAGCGCCACCTTCGCGCTAGCCAGGCACTGGGCCGAAATGCGGTGTTCCAGCATTTGTGTGAACGTGTGTTGGGGGGTTGTGTGTGCGCGCCTCCATTCGGAGTCCCGAAGATCCGTGACGATTGCAGAGGCTAAGGAAAGAAAGGCAGGGGGTGCTGGATTCAGCCGAGACGGGTCCCAGGTCTTCCCCAACCCAGTGAGTTCTCGCAGCTAGAGGGCGGAGGAGGGTGAGCGCGGGCAGGAGGCTCCAGGAGCCTCACGCCTGGCCCCTGGGCATTGCCAGGACCCTGCACTGTGGCGCGGGGCCCGCGGGACTTGCGCTGAGACCCCGGTGCCAGGTGCAGCCGCTGCCTTCTGCAGCCTAGCGGAGCGCGCGAGCTCCGAGACCATCCTTCACGCACCGATCTCTGTCCTCTGCCAGCTTACCCGCCCTCTCCTTCTCGCTCCTATCCTTAGTTGCCCACCTGTTCTGCTCCCAGATTCTCACCCCAGGGAAAACTGCGGAGGTGGAGAGGGGGCGCCGGGCTGCAGGGCCACCTGGCCGGGCTGGGGCTGGAAGCCGAGCACTCTGCTCCGGAACGAACCCCGCGCCCCTCCTACCAGACGAGTCCACCGGACTCCCGAGGGGTCCAGGGCATTGAGCGGTCCGCGCAGGCGATGTGAGTGACGGTGGAGTTTGGGCTGATTCCCCGCAGCCCTAGGGATGTTCTGGCCAGCCGGCGAGCTAACGCGCGAGGAGCAGGAAAAGAGCTCAAGGCTGGACCTGCGGAGACCGAGCCGGCCAGTGCAGCTGGCCTGTGCGCACTGTGTGTTTGGTTTGTCTAAGGCAGAGAAGCAAGACGCCGTGTGGCCCCCCTGACTCCCAAGTGCAGCCCCACTCCGAATCCAATTTCTCTATTAAAAGAATCTGTTCTGTAAAAATTGAGTTTGGTCAAGAGTGTGCACTCAGAAGGTCACACGTGGCCCTCAGCTGCAGATTAGATTCTCTGTGGGTTTCCAGGAAAGGGACCCTCTCTGGGGTGCTCCTGGGTCTTCAGGGAAGGAAAGACCAGTGCTCACTTCTTGCAGGGAAATTACTGGGAAATCTAGATAGAGCCAGGAGTGGACCAGTTCCCAGGCACCTGGTTTCCTAACAGCCCACCCGGTCAGCTCCCAGCCACTCTCCTGAGAAGACATTTTACTGACAGAAAAAACGGAACCGCGCAGGCCCTTTCCCAGAGGAAGAGTAACATCTTTTCCCCTTTCCCCGCTTTTTATTGAATTGTCAGTTGTTGTAATTTATTTACACTTTCAGTGGCTAAAGAAGCAGTTTGGATGGAGCCAACCCCCATGAAAAGCTTTCTGTGGTCTCTTTGGCGTGAATTCTCTTCTGAGGCAAACTGCCCACCGAGTGAACATTGCCAGACAATCCTGATTACGTTTTAATTAGCTGGGGGTGAAATCAGCGGCAAATTACTCAGTTAGGACTTGATAAGTGCTGTGTTTGTAATCAGTTGCAGAGCCATTCTGCCAGGCTTCCCCTAACCTGATAATGCCTATCCCAGTTATCTAAATTGCAGGGATTAAGATTTGAACAGACAGATTCATACTCTGTAAAACTCCAAGCATCCCTGTCCCCCCACCTCCTGCTTTAAAAAAAAAAATAGGATGGTGGAGGAATTGGTTTGTAGCCAACTTGTGACACTATGTGCTGTGCGGTGTTTGTTTATTTATATGTGAAGGCTGGTCGAGGGGAAATCCTAAGAAGAGCCCCTTGTCAGGGTTACCCTGCCTGGGAGGCCGGCAGGTGAGTGCAGGCAGAAGGCTGCTTCTGGGCTGGGGCCTGTTCCCACCTCCCTTGCACAGCCTAAGGCTTCTTTTTAAGGCTGGCCTCACCTGCAGCCTGGGTGCCAGCAAAGGTGTGTCAAAGTACCATGCAGGCTGCTTGGCCTGGGCTCAGGAGAACCTCCCCCTTGCACTCATGGTGTAGGCAGAGCCTCAGAGCCCTCACTGGAGGGCTGGCATCCATCCTCTGCAGCCAGAGTCCCCCCACTCTCTTACACTGCCCCGCCCTGCAGCCACTAGGCAGAAAGACTGCAGGTAGATGCAGGCACCTGGTGGCTCCGGATCTGTGGGCTGATTCTACTCCACTTGCACATGGTGGCTGCCAGCCATAGCCCCAAACACAAGGGACTCATTACTGATTGCAGGGGTTGGGCATGGGGCTGAGGGATACCAGATAGTGCCCCTGACCTGAAAGAGCTTAGAATGTCAGACTGAATGGAAGTGAGTCCTGGACCCATCATCTGTTGAGTGCTGCCCTTCAGTCATGTGAAGAGACAGTGCACGCCCACCCCAGTATTGGTATGTGATGATTTGTGCAGGGTGTTTGGCACACGGTCATTTCAAGTTCATGGGTGTAATTTACGTTTGGGTGTGGCTAAAATCCTGCCAAATGAGCCGGTTGGGAAGGCTATCCTTTTTTTCCTATTAGCCAGCGGGATGAAGGGGTCTGAGTCATGGTACTGCACCTGGGAGGTGGGTTGTGGGTGGATAGCTCGGACAGATCCTACCACCCTCTTGAAGGTCAGCCCCTCATATGCTGAGTGGCAGATAAGTGCCTGCCCTGCAAGGAGGTGGGGAGACCAGGACATAACACAGGTGGTGGTAATAAAGGCCCTCACACTGCCCCGGGGATTGGTGAGTGCTGGCTGGTCTTCTAGGAGTTTTACAAGTACTATCTCAATCAGGACCACAGGTGGCAGGTACCATTTTATTTTCTAGTAACACCTGATAGAAAAAGGTCCCAGGAAGGTCAGCTCTGCACACAGCTCCCCAGCAGTGGGGCTGCCTTCCCAGTCAGGCGGGCTGCCTGATTTTGGATTCTATTCTTAGGATGTTACTGGGCAGTTGGTTTATTTACTTCAGCACTGACTACCTAATTTTCAGGCCTGGTGTGAAATAATAGTGTGAAGCCTCTTATTCAAATAGTGCACAAAAGAGTGTTTGTTGAAGGAACTAAGATAGGCAACTTTTTCCTCTCTTCTGTGGCTTCTTTTGACTTGATGTGGTATTTTAAATGTGCTTCTCTTTTTGTTCTCAAAGGAAAATGTAAACGTTAGATCACTAGAATGTTAGATTACTCTTCATTTCCCTGTTGCTCAGTGCCAGTTTTATGTGCAAATATGAGAGCATTGTCCCTGGAAGGAGCCTCAAGATGGCCAGAAGGGATCAGCAAAGCAGACTTGGGAATGCTGGAAGGAGGAGGAGAAGGATCCCCCAGGCTTTAGGATGTGTCTGGTGGGCACTCCACAAGGGGACCTCGAAGGTGCCTGGGGCCTTGTCCCAAGAGCAGGAGCAGGGAGGAGGAGAGCTGGAGGATTCGCTGTGAATGTCCCCACACGTGTAACACATGAAGTCGCTCTCCAGTTAAAGGAGATTCACCTAAAAAGAGACCAGGCTCATCTGCTGCTCTTGGTGACAAGGCCACAGGTGCCTGTTAGGTCCCCTGGCTCCGTGCCTGCTAGGCACACCTCAAAGCCTGGGTTGCCCCTTGCGGGGGCTGGGGCCAGGTGCAGACAAGGTCCAGTGGGGCCGGTACACCACGTAGAGCCCTGGCATGGTGGCGTCTTGTACCAGCAGGGCATGTTTGGTGGGTGGCCAGTGAGAGTCCAAGACTGGGCAGGGCTGAGGCTTTGGCACACCCACCAGAAGGTTGCCATACACATGGGATCCCATCAACTGCAAATGGGACCAGAGAGCCACAGGAAGGGGCGGTGCCTGCCCACATCAGGCCAGAGTCCAGCAGCGGGCAGAGACCGGACTTGGTCATGACACGTCTGGGCAGAGCAGGCCTGGGACCTGCTCTTTCTCTGCCTGTGTGTCCTCAAAGTGGGCTCAAGAGAATAGGGTTTGAGGAAAAAGTCATGTGTAAGAGAGGGGGGCGTGTGTGTGTGTGTGTGTGTGTGTGTGTGTGTGTGTTTCTTTGCCAGATTTGGGGGAGCTGGGGAGAAAGTGGACTCCTGATGGAAGATAAATAACAGTCATGGGCTTTCCCCCTAGGGCTCTAGAATTTTGTTAGTGTTAAGAGATTTCTGCTTAATGGGACATTATTCACCCGGTAAAGTACCCCTGATAGGCTCTCTTAGGTAGCTGATTAGAAAGGAGGCTTTTCCATAGCAGTAATTGGAAGCTGTTTGTTTTGGCAAAAAGGAGAAAGAAGCTGGCAATTAGCTCATTCTAACTTGGAGGACCAGCCTCCCTCCTCCAAGGAAAAATAAACAAACAATTAGCGCATCAAAACCCAGGCTGTTACAAATCAACCCCAGGCTCACAGACCTCAGAGGAGTGATTTTGGGTGACGTTACCCAACCCTGGTGATAAGTGGGTTTAACGTGTACTGAGTTTTTAAGTTATTTGCCTGGATGGCCCAGCGCATTGCGTCACCAGGAAGGAAAGGCTGTGATGAAATTTGGTTTTCCCATTTCCTGATCTGTGTCACTGCATTTGACCTAAAGGAAATACTACACTCTTCATTTCAAAGTTTAGGTTTTTTTTTTTAAATACAGAGATTTTTTTTTTTTTTATTTCAAGCTCCTTTATTCCATAAATATTTATAGAACATCAACTATAGGCAAAACTTAATCATTGAAGATAACATTAAGACAAATATATCAATTTTATGAGGAAACAAAAGCATGATCTACAAATCAGTTATGAGATAAGTGTACTCATTACCACCACTCCTAGTAAAGTTGAAGATCCTAGCTAGTACAATTATGATAACTTAAGAGTTATCATAATTAAGTTAACTTGAGAGTTTCTCCTCAAACATGATTTGAAAGCCTATCTTATTGTGATGATAATAGAACAATTTAAAATTACAGTAGAAACTGTATTAACTTTTCATTTCTTCATGTGGCATATTAAATATATATGTGTATATATCTGCATATATAGGGTATTGTATTTGCATATAGTATTTACATATGTGTGTATATATCTGCATATATAGGGTATTGTATTTGCGTGTGTGTGTTTGTATGCTTAAATTTAGAAGCTAATATTGTTGGTGCAAGTGTCCCCACTTTAAAAACATTTTTTAAACAGCTAAAAGTGTCCCCACTTTTAAAAATTTAATCATAAATTCGGTGATGAGTATAGTTAACTGAAATGAATGCACAGATTTCATGTTGTAGTCTACCTGTATGTTTTAGTGAATGCATATACAATGTTAGGATTGAGACAGGAAAACGTATGCAAGTGTTAGTGAGTGCTGCTTGTATTAAGTCGGAGACCAAGAAGTTTCTCTGCATAACTTGTCACTGCTTTCCAGAAATTTGACTGTCACACTATTTTGAGGGTGGGTCTTGGAACAGCAATCGGGAAGGCATATGCATATTGTCTAAAGGCGTTTTATTTATGAAATGGACCAGAAGACTCTGAAAGTGCCCCCATTGCACTGCCTGTGTCAGTGAGTGGATCACAGCTTTCTGTACACTGGCCTCAGCTCACAGAATGTTAGGGGTCCCTTGTCTGCCACCTTCCAACATCTCTGTGTAACTTACTCTGGGCTTTGTATTTTAAAAGCATCTTGTCTGTCAACATATGGCATGTATTAAGTATGACCTAGTTTCTCCTCCACATTAATCAAAGATAGCCATAACTCTTTCAAGCCTCGGATCTGCAGGAGGTCCATCCACGTGACCAGACTTGATGGATCAAACTAATACTCATGACATTTTAGTTACCCTTGTACCGTCATCTTAGGACAATGTATCATTTCTTCTGGCTTTTCTGAAATATTTGAAAATAGGCCATAGACCTGTCACAGACCAGTGCCTTCTCCAGGAGGTGTGGTTGGTGACCTCCTGCCTCTCACCTACCCTCCCCCTGCGGCTACCGCATCAGCTGCTAATAGCTTACAGCTGCTCCCTTTCAGGGGCTGACCTTTGGGCCCATGGGCGCCGTCTTGCCAGCAAGGTGATGTATCATGCTGTGTTGATGTGGGCAAGTCCTGGTGACTGGCTCTCTACTAAGGGGATATAGGAGCTCAGCCCCCTGCTGGAACCAGCTCTGCATTGCATGTTCAAGCCCACCCAGGTCTTTAGCTGAGATCACATCCCTTCTTGGGACCCCCTTGCCCTCTCCTGTGTGCCCCACTTCCCTTCCGCTGAGAGCCCCCTCCTACCCCCAACATATCACTTGTCATGACACCCCATTCCAACCTCTGTTTGTAGTAAGCACAATCTAAGACGTCTGCCTTCAGTAGGGTGACCAGACGTCCCGCTTTTGGCCAGACAGTCCCGATTTTGAGCAATTTGTCCCACATCCCCCTCCCAAGTTGCTGGGACTACAGGTCCCCACCACAATGCCTGGTGAGTTTTCCCATTTCTTGGTAGAGACAGGGTATTGATTTTGCTCAGGCTGGTCTTGAATTCCAGAGCTCAAGTAATCAACCTACCTCAGCTTCTGTGAGCCATCTCACCTGGCTTATGGCTCGTTTTAGGGTAGACCACAGAGTAAGTGCTGGGCGTTTTCCTCATTTTGTTTTATATCACTGATTTAAGCATTTCCATGTATTTCAGCTTATTTCAATGGATTGCTACAGTTTCAAAGTTGAGACAATAAAACCCCCTGCCCATGAGGACCTTTGAGTGTAGTTGGAGTTAAGAGGTGCTTGTAAAACAGACGTCTTCAGTCCAAAAAAGTTCCGAAAAAAGTTTTAAAAAGTTCCGATTTTTGGAAAGACTGCACAAACAGCCAGGAGAACAGGAAGGGAATATACGGTTTTCAGCTGCCATGTGGCTATTTCTCCAGGATATGAGTTTTATATTATTTTTGTTAATTTTATAATGTTAAACTGTAATAATAACAAATAATTGTTGAGAAGTGATTATCGAGAACTGTTTATCAAAGTTTGCATTGTTGTCTGCCCTGCTCCCCACCCCCCATCAATAGTGTCCCACTTTACCAATGTTAAAATCTGGTCACCTTACCCTTCAGAGACACCTGATCCCATTCAACACATTTGTGTTTCCAGATCGGGCAACTTGATGCTTAGAGAAATGAATTGTTCAGGCACCTATGGCCAGTAGATAGAAGATGTGGGAACAGAACTCAGCCTCAAACTTCTACTGTCCTTCAAAAACAGATCCTGGAAGTGTACACAGACTGAGAAAACCCATTTTAAATAAGGAAACACTTAGATTCAGAACATTTTCTGTTATTTTTGAATTTGGTTTCTATCTCCTGATCATTTCAGTAGAAAGAGTTCAATTCTTGGACCCAGGATCTACGCACATCCCTACTCAGAGTTCAGTGAAATGTGAAACTATTTACTCCCTAAGTAAGCCTGAAATAGTTGTGTGGTGCACAGATAGTTGGTGAGGAGAGAAGACATCTTTTAGCCACAGCCCTCCCCGGCAGGCCTTGGAAGGAGGCAGAGATGACCAAATAGTTCAGGTGGCCACTGACACTGGAGGAAACCCAGGAGCTCTTTCCTTGGGAGCTATACCCTCCACAACCTGAAATTCTTTCTACCAAAGTTTCACACATGGTTTCAAAGGGGAGACATTTTCCCTGATGGTAGAGAGAGGTGGATGAAAGGAGTGATCCCCGATAGCCAATAAATAAAGATTACCCAGAAACGATTAAGAAAGCCGTGTTTGTGGCTCATTTCATTTTATTTTTTATCTTTTGAGACAGAGTCTCACTCTGTCACCTTGTGTAGAGTGCTATGGTGTCATAGCTCACAGCAGCCTCAAACTCCTGGGCTCAAGTGATCCTCCTGCCTCAGCCTCCTAAGTTGCTGGGACTATAGGTCCCCACCACAATGCCTGGTGAGTTTTCCCATTTTTTGGTAGAGACAGGGTGTCGATTTTGCTCAGGCTGGTCTTGAATTCCAGAGCTCAAGTAATCAACCTGCCTCAGCTTGTCAGAGTTCTAGGATTGCAGGTGTGAGCCATCTCACCTGGCTTATGGCTCGTTTTAGGGTAGACCACAGAGTAAGTGCTGGGCGTTTTCCTCATTTTGTTTTAAATCACTGATTTAAGCATTTCCATGTATTTCAGGTCATTTCAATGGATTGCTGCAGTTTCAAAGTTGAGACAATAAAACCCCCTGCCCATGAGGACCTTTGAGTGTAGTTGGGGCTAAGAGGTGCTTGTAAAACAGATGTCTTCAGTCCAAAAGTGAGAACTAAGAGCGTATTTTGTATGAGAGCACAGAGGAGGGGCTCACCCTTTTAGGGACAGTCTCACAGGGGAGATGATACTTGAGCAAACCTCAAAAACTGATCTATTCCAGCCTGAAACAACATGAGTAAACATGCAGAGCCCTGCCTCAGCATACTTGGGGTGTTGGGGGCGGTGTCCTGACGGGCCCTGTGCAGCATCAGTCTCTCAGCCCATCCTGGCTCTGGGATCCTGTGAGTGGGGGAACAGACGGCCTCAAAGCTCAAATCCTGTGCTGTCCACGACAGGTTAGGAGCGTGTGCAGGCCATCACGCTTAGAGGCGTGTGTACGGTTCTTCTTGGTTCCTGCTAATCATGTTGAGTCTCAGCTCTAAGATCCTTGGCTGCTCCCCTGAGAAAGCGTCCAGGTGGGCTTGCTGGTGAGGCAGAGCAGTGCTCAGGCTTGGCTTATAACCGGACCCCAGTCCTGAATTAGTGGGGTGGAGCCGACCTCAGAAGCCCGTCTGGTGACTGAGCTGCACGGATAGATGTTTACCATTGCGTTTCATAATGTTCTGGAGTTGACAACATCATTTCGCCCTCAAATGTCTATTCGACCTTCATAACAATGCAGCCAGGACAGGACTGCTGTGTTTCTGCTCTAGATAAGAAAAATGAAAATCTGACAGTGAGACAGCCAAGGCTTCACGTCAGAGACTCAAGCTCTGATTGTCTCATTCCTAAATATTTATCCTACACAGCCCCCCCCCCTTTCTCAGTATCTTAGCAGTGAGAGAAAAAGTGGAAATATCGATGGGAACGTGACTGAGAGTGAGTAAGCCGTGAGGGAAACAGGGCCACATTTGTCACTCTCCCCTGGGCTCCTGGGGGCAGCTTGCCATGACAGGGTGGCACAGGAGCAAAGTTTACTAGTGTCATAGAAAAAGCCTTGAAACATTTCAGTCCATGGACACCACCCCCTGTGGATGCTCCTATCCACCCAAGTCCCTCCTCCAATCAGTAAGAACCCATCAAAGCCGGTTACCTTCCAGGGGTCTCCGTGCAGAGGACCCAGCACTTGGGCAAGCACGCCCTGGGGCAAAGAGAATCATTTTCTACTGGACCAAGGACAGACATTTTAAGCAAATTGCTGCACCAAGTTGTTGAAATGAGGAAAGAAACCATTACAAGCACGAATCATCTTTTAAATCCTTTTACACAATCGCTTAGCACACTGTCACCAGTATTGACATTACTCAGGTGAAGAATTTTTTTTTTCCTTTTACAAATCACTTTTGTTTACGTCCACCCAATTCCGTCCGTGTGTTTTACAAAATGGCAAAGTTTAGTTGTTTTTTTTTTTTTAATTTCAGAGGGTGTAGATGACTGGGTTACAATGTCTGCATTTGTTTGTGGAGTCCCTGTTGCAGTTGTGTCCCACACCCAGGACGTGTGCCACGTACCCCGACATTGTGCCAGTTGGGGGGAGCTCACCAATCCCCTTTCCTCTACCCCTCAATCCCCACCTGCCTCCTCTCTCCGCGTCTGGAATTGAATTGAGTTTTTCTCTTGTATGGGAGTTGTCTATTGCCTTCATATTAGTATTGAGTATATTGGGTACTTGCTTTTCCATTCTAGTGAGACTTTAGTAAAGTTCTCCAATTGGCAAAGTGTTACTGAGATCCTTCAGAAATGTCCTCCCAACCGGGGAGCTCCTAGACATCAAGGGGGAAGTCTCCTGTCTATGAATAACAAGCATCTTGTGTCCTCACTCTGGGCAGCCACGTGCGGTAGGGGGACGTGTTTGGAGAGTCCCTAAGCGATGTGTTTGGAGGCTTCCTAAGTGATAATTGTAGCTTACACGGATGTGAGGGCTCTTTTGCCTGCCACTCGAGTGCTCTTCCCTTTGTTTAGGTTTTGGATGACTGTGTGTGTGTTTATACTGTATGATTCTTTCCACCATCTCTGTAAAATATAAAAGTTGGGCAATGGGAAATTCCAAGAAATGAAGGATTTTGAAAAGTCTGCACGTCCCAACAGAATGGCAAAGATGTGAGGAACTGGGGGTCTTTAATCCCCAAAGTGTTAAAACTTGTCCTCAGGG
>NW_003852460.1:6231635-6235885 GCF_000181295.1 Otolemur garnettii | reverse complement strand
CAAATAATGTTTTGTTAGCAAAGTCAGAAATTTAGAACTGTCTTTCATCTTCTTTCTCTGATAGATAAGGCAGGACTTTGTTACCACATACTGTATGGCGACTTGCGTTTTCATTTTAGGCAAGTGTGTTTTCTAATTTAAATGTACATAATCTCAAATCACCTTAGGAGAACAAAACTATTCTTTTCCCTGCTTCTATATGGCATTCCATTATCCCTGATTACATTTTAAATTTCATAGTGCATTTCGGGTTATATCCAGAGAAGTGATCATTTCCTAACTCTAGAAATGAAAACAAAACAAGGTCTATTTAATGAAAGGAAATGCATTAATCTTGCAACGTAATCCGTCACCTTCCAAGAGTGTGATTAATCCCCCTCGTGTTTGGGGTGAGAGCGCTGGTGGGAATTCATTTCCTTGTGACATTTAGAGATGTTTCTGCACATTTTTGTTTCGAGTTGCGGTCAGATTCTGATGCATTAATAATTCATATGTTTGGAACACAGCACATTATTTTTGGTGTTCCTCTCTGATGCAAATGAGGTGCCTATCTAACGAGGAGCGATGCGGATTGCATTCTTAATTGACTGCTTTGGAGGAAAGCCTGACACAGCTGAGAAAGTCTCAGTGCAGAGACACGGAAACTTGCCCCATCAAAGCTGATTTCACCTCCTCACTCTGTCCCTGCTGTGTTACTGTCAGTGCTTTAGTCCCTGAAAGTTTATTAACTCCTGTTTACCTCTCTGATAAGGCCTAATTGCAGGAGACAGCCCTGTCAAGATGTATACAAACATGCCAGCTCCTGTCTTTAAATATTAACACTATTAGAAGGAAAAGGACTCCTTTGAAAAGTACATTCTTTGTTGTCTTACGTAAACCAGGAAGAAAACTGGCAAACCTAGAATTCCAAGACCTGTTTTGAACAGGATATACGTTGTGGATTGATGCGTGTCACAGCACTCGCTGGACGGTCCTAAGTACTGTTTTTACAGGCCACATGCACCAAGGAGGCTTGCATCTCAGGGACATTAGTGTACAGATGAATAGACTCCACAGAATGCAAACACCAAGACCCTCACAATCATGACACAGCGTTATTATGATAATAATCCCCTCGTTTTAGGCTGTGGAAATGCTTTTCTAGAAATCTCCATGCAAACAATTTTGGGAACGTACTCAGATCCCCCCATTCAGGGCCCTGCTTCCTATGTTTAATCCCTTGCTTTTTGGGGGTTTCCCCACATGAACCATGAAAACAAGGGCTGAGGACCACCCTGCGTGCAGAGATGCGATGTCAACCAGCATGTGTGTCCCTCACTCCTGTCCAGCAGTCCTGCCGTACTCCTGAAGCCAGAGTGGCAGGTTACATCACGGCCTTGGGGCCTGCCCTCTGCACTTGAAACTATGAATACCTCTGTTGACAAGAATGCCAAGTGTTTGCAGAAGTGGCTGATTCCTTTCATGAGGAGTGAGAAGGAAACAGGAGGCCAATTGCTGTGCAAATGTTTTGCCAAACGAGACTCTTTCATTTTGTCTGTGGCAAAGAGCGGTCCCCTAGGGTGGTGTCTACCCTCAAAAATACTGTTGTTTGACGGTGGGCGCTTTATTCCCATTTCTCCTGTGCTTTGGGTTTTTAAAGCCGTTTGGAAAGAGAATTTTGCCTTTGAAGTGTGAAATGCATACCCTGAAGTTCACAGACCTTCTGTGCTCTTGGGATCCAGTCGGCCCTTCCCTAAGGGGTGGCGGACGTGCCCACGTATCTTTGAGTAGAAAGACATTTTCTTTCTTTCCATTTTTTCTCCCTTCCCTTTCTCTCCCCTCGGTCCCTGTCTCTCCCTCTTCTCTTTTTAATGTGACCTTTGGCTGGGCCATTTTGAAAGCAGCACAGCCAAACCCGGTGCACCATTCCAGAGACGGCCTACATCTGGGAAGTTTCTTTTCTGTTTTTCCTCTTTGGGGCCAGAGTCTAAAAGAAAGCAGAGAACATCTTTTTATTGTTTTTGTTGTTTCCACATTTTTGGATCCGGAGTTATGAGCTCATGTCCTCACAGCTGCAAAGAAATTAAAAAAAAAATCTGGACAGAATATATTCACTGGGTAAGTGTCAAGATCGCCATTGAAAACCAAAGATTTAGAGGAGAAACTGCGTTCACGCAGACATTCGTCTGAGTTTCCATCTTTCTGTGATCCAAGAGTCATGGCTTTGTGCAATCTTTTAAACCTATATTAACAGGGCAGGACTTGGCAGGTTCTAGATCCATTTATTACATGATGCCACAATTTGAAAGAAGGAAGGGGTTCCGTTTGTAAAGGACCTCATGAAATTAGGGAAGGAGTTTGGTTTTCATGGATTTGTCTGCGTCTGTGTGCATCTAGCTCGGGCGTTCTCAGCCGTGGCACCACTGACATTTTGAATCACATCATTCTTGTTGGGTGGGGGGCTGTCCTGTGCCTTCAGGTGGTTGAACCACAGAGCCACTCCATGCTGCCGTCACCTTCCCACCCCCAGCTCTACAAAACCGATGTCTCCAAACATTGCAGTCTGTGCCCTCGGGAGACGAGATTGCCTCTGTTGAACATGGTGTTCTGGTTCTAACGTTTTCCACTGCGTGTCTCCTGGGTCGGTGTGAGGTGTCTCTACTTCAGTATCTGTGCTCTGTCTGTCTGGATCTGTCTCTGTATTTTTCTTTCATTCTGAGGCAAACAGCTGGTAGTGACCGTGTTGGGGAGCTCCTTATTCTTCGGACATGCTCAGCTGTGTTAGGTCCTTGCTAAGTACTGGCGTGGCAGTGAAGACCAAGGCACACTCTTCTGACCTGAAGGTCCTTGGTCTGGTGGCGGGAGATGGGTGCCCGTAAAGAATGGTGACACCGAGGGGCACAGGCTCGGGAGTGGTGGGCCATACTGCAGAGCCTGTAGTCAGAGGCCAGACAGCTGGAGCTGCAGCCCGATTCTGTCCCTTTCCCACTCGTGGTTCTCTCCTATGAGTGTGTCAGGAAGCCACACTGACATTGGGAGTCTTCTCTCTCGTGGAGAGCCAGAGGAGAAGGTTTGTGCCCTGACATAACCAACAAGATGGACAGAGTGTCCCTGTCCATCTTCAAAATGCTCCATTAAGAAGCTCTCTCCCAACGGAAAATAGCTTCATCCCTGGACTTAGTGGTGCTGATTCTGAAGACGCGTCGCATTTCAGGATATTTGCCTAAGAACCTGGTGGTTTTCATCCATGGATAGAAGGACAAAGACGGGTGATGTCCCGTCTTTTCCTTCAAATACAAATTATTGGTATTTCTTTTGGTCTTAAAGTCTTTCCTTGGAACTTCTTTGCAAGAAAACTTCTGTTCCTTTCTGAAGACTTTTGCCTCTGACCTTTATTTCAGAGCATTTCCCTGCCCTGTGCCTTAGCTGTGATGGCAGTGCCACTTGGTCAGGTTGTAGTGTGATGCCACACAATTTCCTTAGATCAGATCTACAGTCGGCTCTGCAGACGCACCGGCTGCTGTTAGCATGACTTAGGGACAGAGTCGGTGCCTGGTGCTGGAGATCTTGGGATGCAAAAATAAGTGTCAGTCCCTTGGTTCCTCGGTGCTTCACAGTCTGGTCTGAGAGACCCCCTTCCCCACCTCATCCTCCCAAAGGTAATTTAAAAATTTGTGTTTTTAATTTAAAAAAAACTTACCTTTTCAAATTTGTTTAAAAGCGTTCATTTCTATAGTTTGAGCATGAAATTCAGATCTCTTATGTATGTTTTTGCCACTAAAAGATTTTCTATTCCCCTGTGATGCTTGGGAGTAGATGAAGTAGAATTTTAAATTGAAATCTGAAATCCTGGATAAATATTGTGTAAGGAGAAAAAGTCATTTAATTCCAGGTCATCTATGCAACCATGAAAACATAGCTGACTTCCCAGACGCTGGGTGCTTATAATTCTGCAGTCAATACATTTTTCTTGGAATGAATATATTTTTTCCTTTTTGCAAAGTAAGGTTTTTTCTTCCTTGGGGTTATTGCTCTTTCTCTCTTATATCACGTTTAATTAATCACGTTTCCTCAAGTGGTCGCTCATTAAAATACGTTATCTTTTGAAGTTTATATTAAAATAACCCGGAATCGTGATGAATGGGTTAGAATATCATATAAGTCAGGGCAGACTATGAGGTGCTCTGTTTTAGTTTGATGAATTATTCCACACGCTTTAATAAGTAACACATAAATTAGCATAACAAAAAGCATATATCATACGAAAACAA
>NW_003852460.1:6227751-6231153 GCF_000181295.1 Otolemur garnettii | reverse complement strand
TGTCAGGTATCTGTTCTGAAAAACAACAGTGATTTAAGAGGCTGCTTCACTTTTTCTCCTCACTGTATCTCAGGAATAAGTAGCATCTTTCTGTGGTTGCTTTTTGGGACAGTGACCATAGTCTGAGGTGAGGATGGGACAGTGGAGGACAACCAGGTCTCCACAGCACTGGACATGGTGACCCGGAGTCTCTGTCTTGTAGAGGCAGGATCAACATGTGCAAAGATCAATTTGGCACTTTACAAGGAGGAGCCTCCTCTTTCAATAACTAAAATCCTCTGGTCCACCTGTAAGAGCTGTCGGAAGGACTTGGTCATTTGCTTGGCAAATAAATTTGCAAGAGAAAAGAAAGAGGCACATTTAGAATGTTTTCCATGGAGTCACACAGAGCAAAGGAAAATGAGTTCCTAGAGCAGTGGTCCTCAACCTTCCTAATGCTGCAACCCTTTAATACAGTTCCTGTGGTGACCCACAGGTGGAGAACCACTGTCCTAGGGGGAGCTCAAGCTAAACAGCTCGCTGCTCCCCAACCCTGGAATTTCTGATTCTGCAGATTGGACGTGAGAGACTCAAGAATTCAAGGGCTCACGAGCTTCCAGGGGAGGCTGGCGTTCCTGGCTGCAGACCACCCTTTGAGAGCCAGGCCTTCAGGGTTATTCCTCATGAAGTGCTATCTCTGGGGCCTTCTCTGCTTCGTAAAACGTGCCCCTTCTAGCACCAAACTTTCCTTTCTCTGCCTGCCAGCTTGAACATTCTTCTGGCTAGCCCCTTTTCTTTTACGGTTACCTAAAATGTATTAAGTTTTCGCCTTATTTATTAAGTGGAAGTCTGTTCTTACTGCACACACGTTGGGACTCTGCACACTTGTCCGTTAAATGAGTTAGCTGGAATCACTCTTTGGCTGCCAAGTCTTCTGAGGCATGAGTTTTGGTTCTAAAGTGAAGATGGATGAGGGGGCTGTGATCACTTTCTCTGAACACGTGTGTTCGGGGAACGCGGATTTAGGCTGAAGAGCTCTTAGCGGGAAGCTGGGAGGGGAAGGGTCCTTGGAAATCAAGGTGAAGTTTGAGCAAAGGCCTAGGCTTGGCCAGACCACCTCATCACAACTGGATGCTTCTTCTGTTTACATTTAAGCAAGCCGTTTTCACCCCCAATTGACTACTTGATCCTAAGTTGTTTACATTATGTATAACTAACATCTGAGCACCACAGGAACGGACAAGCCCTTGTCAGGGAAATGGACAGATTGGGGGTTAGGAGCACAACACTCCATGCTCTGATGTCTGCCGGGAGGTGGCACGGAGGCCACAGTTAGGAAATAAACACCGCTGGTGACTTTTGAAGCAAATTGTACAGAAAAATGACCAAACATACATGCTAAGGCAAAAATTCTCAGCTGGGTGCAGGTTGAAGTGTGGGCAAAGCCACATAGGGTTCTTGTCCCCTGGCTTTGATTTTTGTTAGACCCTCTTCAGGGTTAAATGATGTCCCCTGCCACCCATATGTTGATGTCCTAGGCCCCAGTGGCTCAGAGAGTGACCTTATTTGGAAGCAGGGTCATTGGAGATGGGACTAGTTAAGATGAGGTTGAACCCGAGCAAGGTGGCCCCTCGTCCAGTGTGCCTGGTGTCACGAGGAGGACAGGTGAACACAGCCAGCATGGATGTGAGGACACAGGTGTGAACTCTGCAATGCCGCCACAAACCAGGAACTATCACAAGCTAAAGGAAACTCAGGGAGCTGATCGTCCCCGAGCCTGTCACAGAGAGCACGGTCCTGCCCCCTCCTCCATCCCCACTCCCGGCCTCCAGCAATAACATTACTGTTCTCTCAGCCTCCAATTTGACGTCTCTTGTCACGGCAGCCTGAGGAACCTGATAGGAAAGTACCTTTTTCTATTCCTTCTTTTTTTGAGACAGAGTCTCACTATGCTGCCCTCTGTAGAGTGCAGTGGCATCACAGCTCACAGCAATCTCCAGCTTTTGGACTTAAGTGATTCTTTTGCCTTAGCCTCCCAAGTAGCTGGGACTATAGGAACCCACCACTATACCCAGCTATTTTTTGGTGCAGTCGTCATTGTTATTTATCAGGCCCAGGCCAGACTCTAACCCGCCAGCCTCGGTGTGTGTGGCTGGCGCCCTGTTCCCTGAGCTACGGGTGCTGAGCCTACCTTCTTCTTTTGAATCATAAATGATGTTAAGAATAGTAAACAATGGTGGGACTTTTAACCCCCCCTTCTTGTGGGGTTTTGATTCATTAATTTAGTATAACCCTGCATTACAAAACTGGACTAAATATATGAATATTCTGCCTTTAGAGGGATTTGAAGCAACCATATGATTGAAATTCCTAAGACTGTTCTTATTTATAAGCAACTGAAAACCATTTTTGAATTATTATAACAAAACTTCTTGAAGGCTCTTGGGATTCTAACTTCTCCACAGTGAATGACATGATTAACTGGGACTAATATCTCCAGGGCAGGACTCTAGGTCTCCGACACCATCTCCATTACTCCTCCTTGTGCCCAGAGTGTCAACTCAATGGTCTCTGTGTCCTGCCAGCGAGATTACAACTGTGATTTTTACAGATGGTCATAGAGGTCCTCATAAACACCTCCATGATGATCCCATACAAACATTATCCTTTTCATTTAAGAAGAGATGAGATTGATTTTTTTCAGCCTGGATGGTGACTCCAAGTGAAATATACATTCTAAGAAAATATTCTTTTTATTTGAATTAACCATATTTTGCTTATTTTTAGCCTGCCCGAGTCCTGGCTTACCATCTACAAGACAAAAGAGAGCATTGAACTACAATCTTTTTTTTTTTTTGAGACAGAGTCTCACTTTGTCCCCCTGGGTAGAATACTGTGGCATCACAGCTCACAGCAATTTCAAGCTCTTGGAATTGAGCGATTCTCTTGCTTCAGCCCTCCGAGTAGGTGGGACTACTACAAGCACCTGCCACCATGCAGGGCTAATTTTTATAGAGACGGGGTCTGTCACTGTTGCTCAGGCTGGTCTAGAACTCCTGAGCTCAAGCAGTCCACCCCCCTCGGCATCCAGAGTGCTAGGATTACAGGCCTGTGCCTCTGCCCCTGGCTAACCTAGAATCTTTATCAACGCTGGCAGTTTTCATGATCTGGAATTTTCCTGAGAATCTGGTGTGGCCACTGTTGCCAACGACTTTCGAATGTTACACACGTGACCGTGGCTAACTCTGTGATTCTGGACAGTCTCCAGAGTGATTTAGTGTTATCAGTGGACACTGAGATTCCTGCCCCAACCTTGTTCTTTATCCTTTTCTCTTCAGACACGAGTGATCATTTTGTTAGAAAAGTTCTCCATTCATGTCCATTTGCAGGATGTGGGCTGTTTTATCATCTCGGCTCTGCCCT
>NW_003852460.1:6222335-6227578 GCF_000181295.1 Otolemur garnettii | reverse complement strand
TTGGGGAGGTTTCCTTCGGAATTCTGGGATGGAGAAAAGTTGACACAGCAGGGACACTGAAACCTTTTCCCCCTGGAAAGTTCCTTGTATTATGAGACAATGATATGTCTTTAACACGTTACATTTGTCTTATTTTCAGCAAGAGGATGGATCAAATGACCCTCACAGGTCTTCCATGATTTGTAATTATACGGTATCATCTGCGTCAGAATTCCAGTTTGCAAACAGTTTGAGTGGGTATTTGGAATCACAGCTAGGGTCCCTGTTTCTATCCTGATTGTATTTAGAGAAGAGACGTGGCCATATTCAGATAGATCCTGTCCTTTAGCAGGCAGAGACTGACAGAAATGCCCCTTGATGTGACTGCTTTGCACAGACAGCTGTTAATCGTGGAAAAGGTTTGCACACGCGATTAACCGTGAAGTCGGAATTCCAAAAGCCCTCAATGCATTTTGATACAACAATATAGAAAATGGTTTTCAACCCCTTAAGAATAAAAGCATTTACTGCACACCGCCTTTCTGGAGGGGGCGAGTTTGCATCCAGATGTCGCTAAGAGATCGCGCAAGTCATCATTTTAGCAATGTAATTTACTTTGAGTTAAAAATCTCTCTGGTACAATTTTCCCATGTTCATGCATAAAATAAACTACAATAAAAAGACAACAATACTTAAGGGAAAAAAAGACCTAAGGAGACTCCAAAACGCTGCTAGTTGGATTTCCCTTAAAGTATAGTTTACCCAGCTGTAGATGTGTGTCACATCATAGGCTTTCCAGACGAGTATAGGAAAGGGTGTTGTCATTAAGGGTTGGGTAAAGTTATCTAAAAACATTTTTTCCTCTGTGGTCTTGCAGTTTCTTTTTTTTAAAAAACATTTCTATTGTTCCCTCAATTGCTCCCCACACAGCTTTGTGTTAAAGTTGTTTTGTTAAAACACAGATGAAGAATAACTGCCAGCAACAAGTTGAAACAACACCACGTCCTTCTTGGGTCAACATCCTCGAAGAACATAATTCCTTTAGTTTTGGGAAAAGCATATCGACCTGCAGTGAGGTTGTAACACACTCTAAACTAGTTTCCTTGATGGAGGAAGGTTTGGGACTTGGAATAAGCTGTGGTCTTGGGCTACTGTGGTCAACGTGCTTCTGCCTCTGTCTTTCAGCAGTGGACCAGCCATCCTTCTCTGTGACTATTCCCTCCTGACCCCTGGGTTAAATCCTCTGACTCCCCCATCCTTGTCAAGCACTATGCCTCCTAGCTTTGCCCCTTTTCCCCAAATCCTGCCCGGGGGAGACAGCCCATTCCTTCATGCTTGAAGCATGTGGGAAAGTGACACTTACCACAAGTTGATTTACTCATGAAGCGTATTGCAAGATTCTGAAGGTTGGGCTCAGCACCCTAGTGGTGGCACTCTCAGGATCAGCCCCTGTGGACGGGTGAAGGAGTTGTCAGCTGCCACCAGCTCCACGGCCACCTTGCAGATCCCGCAGCACACCCGGAGCTGGGTGGTCACTCTGAACTGAAAGGAGGTGGCCCCTTTGTCTCCAACACCCACCCATCAACGGAGCTGGACTTGGGCTGAATGAAGTGCCTAGTCTTGAGCTGGGCAGCTCTCTTCAACCCAAGTACAGTTTCAAGGTGGACAAAGGGGGTTTCCACTGTGAGCTGTAAGGTCTCAACATGCTCCGTCATCAGGAGGATTTGCATTTGAGTTACAGGATTTGGGGACTGGGTGGTACCCCAGGACAGTATCCACCAAACAGACAATGACTCTTTTCTTTTGTACATAACATTTCTGCTCTTTGGGGAGTTGATGCACTTCCCAACACTGGCACACTCGTAGACCGATTGTCAGCGCTGGCTCCACTGTCTTAGCCTCTGTGAAGTCCACATTTCTGCTGTGAGTTCAGACGTCTGTTTGAAGTTCCCATTTGGTGTTTTTATTCCCTCCAACACCTGCTCTGCACCACAGACCCTCCTTCCATGATCCCGCAGCGTCTGACAATCCACTGGCCTCGTCTTTACCCAGTGGACCTCACTATAAGAAACATCTGGGGCATTTATTAGCACATTGCCTGCCCTACTTGAAGAAACATTTTCCCCTGGGGCAGTGTTTTATTAGGTGAAACACATTAACTGACATGTGAGTTATAATTAACTCACGCTAGTTTTGAGCCTGGAACCTCGTGAAGCATATATAACTCACATGTCTCTTGATGTAAGGAAACACCTTGGCATCAAGGAAGAATTTTTTTTTTTCTGGTGTGGCAGTCAATGTGCAAGGAACATGTGAGTTATGTATGTTTCACAGGGCCCTGCATTCAAAATAAGGGTAAGTTAAACTGCTCTCATGGAAGGTCATGTGTTAATGTATAGATGCCAGGGACAGATCTAGGACCTCAGAGTCAGTCGCTGAGAACTGATGTCCTTAGGTCACTTCTCTGTCCTTGGAAGTTTGCAAGTACAGTGTTACATCAGCGACCTTCCTCTTCTAATTTTTAATTTTTTCCTCCCTTCCTTCCCCTTCCCTCCCCTTCCCTTCCCTTCCCTTCCTCCTCCTTCTTCCCTTTCCCTCCCTCCTCTTCTCTCCTCTCCTCTTTTTTCTTTTTTTGGTGGCCAGTAGCTTCATTTTCTTGCCTTTTGGCCACTTGATACCCACAGAGTTTACCCCCCCTCCCCAAACACCTCGCCTCTCTGGTGTGCCTCCCTGGGTGTGTGATGCTGGGCACTGCTAAGGAGAATTACCCCACCCTAGGGCATGGTGAGTCTGTGTATCCATAGTTCTCAGCCTCTGGTAAATATACCACCACCAATCCTCCTGAGGGACAGTGGTACCTGCTGTCCACTGGGCATTGGTTCCAGGTCCCCTAGTTGCCCAAATCAGAAGATGCTCAAATCCCTGATACAACATGGCCTAGTATTTGCATATAACCCATGCATATCCTTCCATATACTTTGAATAATCCCTACATTTCTTATACCTAATGAGCTGTAAATGCTACCGTATCATTTAAAGAATAATGACAGGCTTGGCGCCTGTAGCATAGTGGTTATGGCGCCAGCCACATACACCAAGGCTGGTGGGTTCCGAACCCAGCCTGGGCCAGCTAAACAACAATGACAACTGCAACAAAAAAAAGCTGGGTGTTGTGGCTGACACCTGTAGTCCCAGCTACATGGGAGGCTGAGGGGCAAGAGAATCCCTTCAGCTCGAGTTTGAGGTTGCTGTGAGCTGTGATGCTACAGCACTCTACGGAGGGCGATATAGTGAGACTCTGTCTCAAAAAATAATAATAATAATAATAATCAAGAATAACATGTTCAGTACAAACACAGCCATCCCTTTCTTCCCCAAATACTTTTGATCCTCTGTTGGTTGAGCCCTCTCTTATGGCCATTCACATATCAGTGGGGACCTCAGGTTGCAGGTTGCAGGTGATCACCAAGAAGGCCGGGTGGAGGGGGCACAGTTACATCAGTCAGCATCGCCTCCGGGTGTCAGGAACCTCCCTTCCGCTTTCAGAACCCCCAGAGAGGCTGCCTGCCGTGCTCCAGCCAATGGCTTCCCGTCTATTTGGGCTGTAATAATCTCAGACAGTTTAGAAGATTTCCTTTCCCTTCTTCCTTATGAAAAAGCAAAATGTGCTTTTTTATCAGTCGTTAAAGGAGTCTTAAATTTCACGATTCTGTCCAGAAACCCA
Organism: Otolemur garnettii; assembly: GCF_000181295.1. Classification (NCBI taxonomy): domain Eukaryota; kingdom Metazoa; phylum Chordata; class Mammalia; order Primates; family Galagidae; genus Otolemur; species Otolemur garnettii. The sequence goes on along the minus strand of NW_003852460.1, from coordinate 6,223,875 downwards.
GTACATGTCGTCCCTTCCTTATTCCCTTCACGTCCTGTCTACTGTTTCTGCCTTTTCCCTCTTCCCAGTTACCAGTCTCCACAATATTCAGCGCAAACAAATTATGAATGCTGCAGTTAGGGAAACTTCAGGGTACAGGGTAGATGGGGGCGGGGGACCTGTGCCTGAAGGTGACATGTGGCCTTCTAGGTCCTTACGTGCAAATGATTTGCCCTTAAAAACAAATGATTTATTTTATAAAAATTGGACTCAGTCCAAAGGATGCACTTAAGGACCTAGAAGACCACAGGTGGCCTTAAGGCAGCAGATTCCGCACCCCTGAATTCCCTGAGGCAGGTGTGAGCAACTACAAGTCCCCACCCGGGAGACTGAGCCCCTTCACAGGCCGCAGCAGGTGCTCCTGCTGACACAGCACACTCAGAGGGTTGTCACTCCACTGCCTGAGCAGCTGTCCGCTTTCTACATAAGCAGGTAAGGCCACAGGTGAGAGCGTCCGTAGGAGAATTCATATACACGGGAATTAGAAACTGGAGAGTTGTCGGGGCATGCCAGCTTTCACAGCCTGCTTTCATCCGCACTGTCCCTCGTCCTTGCCATGAAGGAGGAGCTGTGAGTGGGGAACAGACATTTCTTTATTTGTTAGATTTCCCAGAACAAAGCTTCACTTGTTCATGTTCTCATAGGTAGTCTGCTGCTGATGCCGCCCTGAGTTTGTCATGATGAGGCTTTTACCAAATTTTGGTTATTACATTTAATGCTTTCTCTAAACCTACTGAAAGTTACAATTATTTTAGCATGAATCATTTATTTCATCCCCAGATCTTCCTAGGTTTCTATGATTTTGTGCAGAAGCCATGATTTACTGGAAAATGCAAAGTTTGTCCGAATCGAATACATGAGAGACTTCTGGGTATCTTCATAACAGAAGAAAAAACTTGTAATAGTAAATGAAATTATATAATGCTATAATTTCAAAATAATAGATATTGTGTATTAAAATGAATCACGAAATTTTAACCTATTATTTAAAAAAAACCTTCTCATTTAACATGGATATGAAATTGTCAATTTATCTTAGATGGTTTCCGTTTTAAATGTTCTGTTGTAGCTGGACACTAGTTGGGCAAGTATTTGTGAAGCTGCCAACTAGTTAGGCCCCTGGACACCTGCTTCTGTTAAAGAATATGGGAGTGCTCTCTTAGTAATTCTCTTTTCAAATGGTTGCATCTAGCTAACTAGTTTTCATTTATCTTTATTCTCCCCCCTGTGGGTTTCTCTGAGTGAATGATGTGTTTTCTGAAAGCTTTTGAAGAATTATTTTTCCTGAAGGAAAAATCAAAAGGCTAGAGATGGAAAGACTTTGAAATGTCATTGAAATAACGGCTGAGTGCAGCTGCTAGAACTTATATAAACTCTTTGAAAGTTGGCTTGACGAGCATTCATGTTTGATCTGGCTAAGCCAATAAAATACAGGATGTAATCTTTCTGTAATTACAAAAGTCCCACCGTCTAATCCTCCCTGGAGGTTACAATACCGACT
>NW_003852460.1:6217479-6221940 GCF_000181295.1 Otolemur garnettii | reverse complement strand
GGGGGCCGGGGGAAATTATTTCAAGAAAAACAGGAAACCCCAAATCCAGAAAGGAACTAAGTAAACACCTTGAGGGAGGATACACTTGGGCTTCTGTGTGCGCGGGTGTGCCTAGAAGAGCCCTCTGTGGGAAAACGCCTTGAATAAATTCAAACGACGAAGGACATGTTGAAGATTTTTGCAACAGACCAATGATTATGACGCCTAATTGGTACTGATAGTTGCTGACATGGATAAGAACACGGTGAACAATGCCCAGGAGACATGGTAAAAGAGAGACGGTGCTCACTGGGGCACCAATACAAATGGTCCAGCCCACGGAAGGCAAAAATACTGTACCGTCCCGACTCGTAGCAGCAAACGTTTTGGACAGTTGCTCCCACCCCGGGGGGAAGCAGAAAGGAGGGCAAGGCAACCCCTTCTTTATTGCAAATACTACGTGTTAGCATTTGCAGTGCTAAATGCTTCTGGGTCTGACTAATGAGATGGCATCACTTGAGGACCGGGACATTTTAAGCCCAGGATTATTGTCCCACTCCTCAGGGCAATAATAATGGCAAATGACAATATAATCACAGGCACAGGCACGATAACAATGGATTTTTTATGATGTTTAACTCTGTGCCAAACATTTTGCTAAATACTTTACAGGGATGACCTTTTTAATCTTCCCGAGCACCCTCTGACTTGCCATCTTCACTAATGAACAACAACTCATTCTGGTCATGGCAGGTGTTCGTGATCTCTTCACGAACTAACTGTAATGACTGTCATGCTCTGTTCTGATGGCCCCACACATTCCTTTATGATGTCGGAGCTTTTCATTGTAGGATTGAAAGTGGGAAATTTTGCTTAAAATGAAAAGGCCTTGATTGAGCTAAAGACAATGTGGAGAGCCTGACAGATGGGCTCCGTGATGGACTGATGGGTGTGTGAGAGCCGATAGGTTGGGGCAACCTGAGTTCCAGGAGAGGAGGGACGTCATCGAGGGACAGGGGAGGGGTCTGCGCCTGGTAAGCTGAGTCTGGGCAGTGGAGACGATGCTGGCTGTGTTCTTTGGGTTTCTATTCTTGAAATTTGGCCTTTCTACCTACGGTCGACCAGAACAAGGGGAAGCTCATCAGGGTGTGAAAAGCACAGGTCTGGTCAGGACTCTAACGGCCCTGGGTAGTGCTGTGGCATCATCATAGCTCACAGCAACCTCAAACTCTTAAGCTTGAGCAATCCTCTTGCCTCAGCCTCCCGAGTAACTGGGACTATAGATGTGGGCTCCAACACTCTGCTGGTTTTCTATTTTTACTAGAGATGAGGTCTCATTCTTCCTTAGACTGGTCTGGAACTCCTGAGCTCAAGTGGTCCACCCGCCCCAGCCTCCCAGAGTGCTAGGATTACAGGCATGAGCCACTACGCCTGGCCTTTCAATTTTTTTATTAACCCTCTGACATTTACTAAATACAAAGTTCTCTTTCCAGAGATAAGTCAAAATCCCTTGAAATCTGCTTTTTACCAATTTACTCCCCCCCCCCCTCCCGTTGTCTGCTGCAAACCACACCTGATCTGCTGCTTGCTGAATGGATGATGTTTAGGAACACCCAGGCCTATTTTTATTCTTTTCCCAAGATAATAAATCTAGAAATTCTTTCAAAACTGAGCACCAACTGGGCACGGTGGCTCACGTCTGTCCTGCTAGCACTCTGTAACCTGAGCTGCTATGATGGGTGAATTGGTTGAGCTTAGGAGTTCAAGATCAGCCTGAGCAAGAGCCAGACCCTTAGAAAGAGACCAAAAATAGAAAAATTAGCCAGGCATTGTGGCAGGTGCCTGTAGTCTCAGCTGCTTGGGAAGCTGAAGCAAGAGGATTGCTTGTGCCCAAGAGTTAGAGATTGATGACCCCACATCACTCAACCCTAGGGTGAGAAAGCATGCTGGGAGCCGAGGCAGGTGGATTGCCTGAGCTCATGGGTTTAAGACCAGCCTGACCTAGAGCAGGACCCATCTCTAAAAATAGCCAGGCGTTGTGGTGGGTACCTGTAGTCCCAGCTACTGGGGAGGCTGAGGCAAGAGAATCTCTTGAGCCCAAGAGTTAGAGTTTGCTGTGAGCTGTGACACCACGGCAGTCTACCGAGGGCAACCAAGTGAGACTCTGTCTCAAAAATAAATAAAATAAAATAAGATAAATAAGTAAAGCAAACCTGAGTGTCCACCCTACTCCTTTGTTTAACTGTAGTTTTACCTATTGTATTGGTCTCCATTGGGTTTAGTTCCTGGCTTCGTGACCTGGGATATTTTACTTGGTTTCACTGACAACAGAGTTTTCAACTGTAGAATGGATAAGTGACATTGATGTCATTACCTGGGGTGATGATGTGGGGTGAATATGTAAAACACCAATGCTAGTGCCCATCATGTAGATGTGGTCAGTAGATTAATAAGAGTAATCATAGTTGAAGGTGTATCAGTGTGTTAGTAATACTTTGTTACCCAACAATTTGGGGGGCAGCAATTGTTGCTACTTCTGCTTTTGAAGCCCAGTCTTGCAGAGCCGGGACGGATGCCATCTCTGTCTGCACCCGGAGCTGCTCACGTTGCTAATGTGAGCCAGACAGGAAGGAGGAAACCTGAGGTCCCATCTCCAGGACCACACTCCCCATGGGGAGCCAGGACGTAGAGAAAAGAAATTACACTGTAGACAGGAGAAGGTGCTACAGAGAGGAGGACCTGCCCATCTGCCCGGGAAACAACTATCTGGGAGGGAAGGAGGTGGACTGTGTCCATGTTGAGATTTCCAGTCCAAAGAGCAGCACTCGCTGACCTGACTCGAGGAGGCTGTGCATCTTCAAACCATGACTGTAGGGAGCAAAGCCACCAGGAATTGGCCTTGACCCAGTGTGCAAGGTCTGAGTCTGTCCACATCACTCCTGAGCCTCTTTACAAGGCACCTACCTCACTGGGAGATGCGTGTGGCTCTCAAGCTGGGGCCAGGAGGCCCTTGGTCACATGTGGTCCTGAGAAATGCAGGCAGGAGCCAGCTCTGCCCCGGGTAGGCAGGGTGTGCCCTTCCCAGGGGATATAGACAGAGGCGATCACATGGGAGTCCTCCAATTATGGTTGGTCCCTGCCCCTGGCTCCTGCATTCTGCACCTCCCATGTCTGGCCCCCGATCCCATTCAGGGACATCAGTCTGCGTGGCCCCTGGACCTCAACCCATGCACTGTTGTCAGGCCAATGACTCCTTTTACAAAGTGCTGGTTTTATGAAGTGGCAGACATTGTCCTTTCTTTCCTGTACCTTTTCTGACACCTCATTTTCCGGTACTCAAACCAGGCCCGTTATTTCTCCAGCTTTGGCCTCTGCCCAACCTGGTTATTTCTCTGATGACCAACTGCTCCTGTAAGCCCCCAACTTCAGTCCTCACTTGTCTGAGAGAGATGTGAGGGCTCACGGAGCTCAGTAGGTGGGAGGGGAGACTGACACCAGATGGGCTAAAATCCCAGGGATGTGTAAGAATCACTGGGAATTCGTTCAGGCTGCCACAAGAGTTAAGGCTCTGTGCCAGGGGCTTCATAGCTAACGTGTTAAGGTGGGACAGAGACAACTTAAACCAAAGATCTTCATGTGGCAGGGAAGGTTTCTAATCCCACACAGCTCAGATGTACTTAATGGTTTTTGGGATCCTACTATAACTAAGGCATGTAATTATTGGGAATGGGACATATGAAGGTGTATTATTGGGGGTGGGTGGGGAAATGTGCGTGTCCACACAGTGGATTAAGAAGACTGAAGTTCTGATATAAATCACAGTACAAAAGAAGGACAATTGCTGTAACATTTAGCATAACATAAGCATCATGCTTAGTGGAAGAAGCTGGGTGTATATGGTGTGATTCCGTTTGTATGAACTGTCCAGGATGGGCAGATACATAAGACGGGTAGTTTAGTAGTTGGCAGGGTGAGGCAGGGAGGGGCCAGAGAGGATGGGAATGTCGGTTATGGCTACAGCCTTCTTTATTGGTGACGGTCACTTAGTCTTCTGAATATGCTCAAGACCATTGAATTGTACAGTTTTAATGAATTTTATAATATAAGCGTTTCATAAAAATATATAAACTTTCCATAAAAATATTTTTTAAAGATATATTATTGGTTCCATTTTCTTTTCTTATAACTCTATACATGCTGGCAGCCTTTAGATTAGAAGTTGTTTAGAAGGGCAAACCGAGGAAATGGATAACTTTGTCTCATCTGCACCTTTGCAGAGATCTGGAGGTCACAGCATCTTAGGCATCTGTCCCCTGGTTTCTACCAGTTTGACCTATGACTCCAGCCTAGCACAATGTGACTTAAAAAAAACACAACCAAAGTAAACACCGTGACCAAAATTGTGATGTGGGATGAGAGGTTCTCGGCAGACATTCTAAAGTTCATGATAAGAAATCGTAGTCCAAACCCTTGCTGTATCTT
>NW_003852460.1:6209965-6216803 GCF_000181295.1 Otolemur garnettii | reverse complement strand
GTGAATTATGTATAAAAATTCTAAGTGTGTGTATGTGTAGTTTTCTATTAGAAGATTATGGAATGAGTCACCAACATATACGTGTTTTCTTTTTATAGAACAATGGTTCCCTGGTTTGGTGTCAGAATCACAAGCAATGTTCTAAGGTAAGTTTCTTTCAACTGTATTAATGATGTAAAAAAAAACAACAAAACCCTTAATTTTATAGTTATTATAGAGACGTTGCAAAGATACCACAGAGAAACAATATGTATCTAACCTCCACCAACGGTTATACTTTGAGTAATTGCTGAATAGTATCAAAAGCACAACATCCACACTGGTGCACTATATGCGTACAGATTCAGTTTATGTATCTACCACTGCCGTCAAGGTGCATGTCTCAAAAGTTCTACATGATGCTTCATTTTTCTCTTTGGTAATTTTGCGATAAAAAAATAAAATATAAAATGCCCAAGGATTTAACGCTTTCTACACCTAAGTTACTTTGTGTGCAGCGAGGTTTGCTTGTAGGAACTGCTGGTAAAATAATTTGATTCTTTATTTAAACAGTCTCCTTTCCATTCCTGAGTATTTGCTCACGCTAAACAGAGTGTGAACTTTTTTGCTATGTTCTTTCCTATGTTTAGTGGAATACGCTTCTTACCTCGGCCCCCAAACATCAATCTTTTTCTTTGGTACGTGTGTATAGACACGTACCCTCTTAGTGAAGTCCAAAGTAGGTTTCATAGGTTTCATAATCAGATTATGCAAATGAGTAAAGTTTACAACGTCTGCTAAAAATATCAGAGCAACTTGGGGAAAATGATAGTATATATGTGTTAAGATTTATTTCATGGACACTGAGTTTAGCCCTAAAATTGAAATACTCTTTTGTTTTATAATCAAAATTTAACTTAAGGAATCTATAATAATGTTGAAAGATTAAATTTATGAAGAACACTATTATTTTGAAAGGTCTTTCAAATACATAAATGATTGTAGAATAATATTCCTGAACCAAAAGCCCTGGTACAGTGATGTATTGCAACAACCGTGCAGTGTGTGCTTTAACACACGTGAATACTATTTAAAAATAAAACAGAATTCTTAGGGGGATGTGAAAGAATTGGGGGAGCATAAGTCTTTCTTACCTCTGACTGTCTAGATCTTGGGTGGAAATGAAGTGTCTGGTTACAGTCTGTGTACTCTTTTTATGTAATATCCTGAGCATTTGTTCTGATAAGACATTTTCCGGTATCAATTATATTTATTGTTCTTCAACTGGGATTTGGGGTAACTTGTTTATGTCATCACCACACACAGAGCGCAGAGTGCCATGGGGCTGACTACTAAAGTTCCTAAGTATTGTTTTTGTCCAATTTGGTTGGGTGTTTCGTGAATGATAACTTGCTGTGTCAGTATTACCCCGTATTTAAGTGCCCACTTTTTGTACATCCCACCAAGAAATAAATTAGCTTTTATAGACTTAAAAGGAATTTGAATGGAAGAGGTTCATTTGAACTATTTTTCAAATTATTGCAATGAAAGAAGTTTGTACCACCAGGGACCACCGATGGTCAAACCATATTTTGAGACTGAGTGATCAAGGTTGGCACAAGAGATTTTGAATTTCACAAGTAAAGAAATCAATCCCTTTTGCCTGAGAGCAAGAATGAATCAATAAGTACAGCCGACTGCAGCAGAAACTCTGGGATGTGTTACAAAGCCAACATAAGTTTAAAGGTGGTCTTAGTAACTTCGGATTTCCGGGGATGAACCTTCCATACTAATCGGAGTTTATCTCCTTTGGGTGTCATCACAACCGGATAGCTGTGCAGAAAAATTACAGTCTGTATTTCTATGGGGACTCCTGAAGTATTGTGTGGGTTTTCCTCTTAATCCTTAAGTTGATGAGGTTGATGATGAGCTGAGTAACTCCATTTCACGGATGGGAATATAAAGGCACGAACATATTTGATAATGCCTCGTAATCACTTTATGGATCAGCAGAGGTGCAGTTAGGTCTGCATCACTGTCCCCCAAATTGTATTACATACGGATCAACAACGTTAAAAACCATTTCAAACGAGTACCGGGACAGGGAGAGAAGGCGCAGAAGTAATGTACATGACACAATTTTCTGACTATGTATCTTCAAAGATAAGCTTTGCGTAATGCTGCCTGGAAAGCACACACTGGTCGTTTCTGGTGTCCATCGCAAAGCCTGTGGGCGCCACCCGCAGAATCCCTCCGGAACACATCCTGTCTGACTCCCCTTCCCCATCTCCTGTCTACCGTCCTCTCCTGCTTAGATGAGTCCAAGAGCTGCCTGAGGGTCTCCTGGCTTCTACTCTGGCTGCAAAGAGTCAAATGTGTGCGTGGTTGCTGGAATGATCCTTTAAAAAGATAAGCAGAATCCACTATCCACATTAAACCCGAGGATATATGATATTTCCAGCTTCCTCGGGCTAAAATCCCAAGTCTATCCTGAGTCTTCCAGACTCCTCGTCTGCCTGTGGTCTCTTCCCAGCCTTACCTCTGCGCACTCTGCCATTTTTTGCTTTTCTCCCTTTTCCAGAGAGACCCTCAGCTCTCCGTTTGGCCTCAGATGCACCTCAGTGCCTTCCCGGACCCCCCTCCACACACTTGCCACCTCCTTGGCCACACGACACCCTGACGTGTCATCACAGTGTCTCCATCTGCCAGGGTCTCCACCAGAAAAGAGGCTTCATGGAGACTCAGAGTCTGGCCTCTTTCTTCACTGGCACATATCCCTGGTCCAGACTGGTGTTTGGTGAATTGTAGCTGCTCCGTAGATACGTAAAATGAATGAATGAAACGCTTATCTTACATTTTTCTCCCTAAAATTACCTCTTGATTGCATTCTGTGTGTATGACTTAGCACGCGTATTTGCTGTTTACTGGGAAAATCTTCGCTTCTTTTCTTTATGAAATTCGATCATATACATCGAGTCATTTTTGTCACTCCCAACTAAAAGATGAGGGCCCAGTGGGAAGAAGCATTCAGAGCACACGACATTGCTCCAGAAATATAATTTTCTAGGGGCTTGGCTGCTGGAACCGCCTACTAGAACCTGGAAGCAGTTTTACCTAGTAGCAGTAAAACCACCTGCAATGATGCTAAGACTAGTTTCACCCAATCAGAGCTTGTCAACCCCCCCAAACCTTACTAGTGCCAATGAACTTCCATTCACTGTCATACATAGCATTTCTCCTTTTTAATAGAACCCCTATCCTGCTCTTTGTTCTTCAGGCTCACTGAGGACCACTTGGTCCATGTCTGTGGCCTGAATTCCAATTCTTCCTTCCCAAATACAACACGTTCCATTCTGAGGTTCCTCTCTGTGTTTTATTTGATGTAGACAGCATGCTGGGTTCAATGTGATGGAATGAGCACTATGAACTCAAGGGCCGTTAGTCCCTAAACAGTGCAGGAGAGCGATCTGCTGTCCAGCACAGGCCTGCAGTTCTCAACTGAGGGTGATTTTGCTCCTATAGGATCACTCGGCAATGACCGGAGACATTTTTGGTTGTTGTGAATGGGGGTGGGAAGTTACAGGCATCTGGTGGGTGGAGGCCACTCGTGCTGATAAACAGCCTGTCCTTCCTGGGACAGCACTTTTCCAAGGACAAAGTATTATCTATGTCAACAGTGCCAAGATCAAAGAACCCTGGTCTGTGCATATGGGGAGTTATACAAAGAAATTACAATGCAGTCTCATTCTCAGCAGGTCTGTCTTACTACATGAAGGTAAATAGATGTGTAAGTTACTAAGCTCAAGGTCTGTGCCCAACCCTGCCTCAATGGCCTGTTCCATTTAGGAATTCTGGTTTTCATCGTGACCTCTGTAGCATTGGTGAGATAGGAGAGGCCGCTCTTTGGCTCCTAATCTAGCCTCTCCACTTCTCTGATAATCAAAACCAAATTCCTCACCTGAGCACATTGCTACCTAGAGCTGAGATCTACATTTCCCCAAGCTCCCTTGCTGCTACCTATGGCCACCTGACTAACTTTTGCTTACATGCAAGTGGGATTGTTGTCATTAACTCTGAAGATGCATCTCTAAAGAGAATGATTTAACTAGGAAATAGACTCCTTTGCTCTTCCTCCTTTCTCTCCTCTGCTTCTTAGAGTGCATGGCAATGGCAGGAGCCTCAGCAGCTGTCTTGCACCATGAGGTATTTTTCAGGTTGGAAGCCAGTCTAAGAATAACCAATAAAAAATATAGGAGGAACCTGGGTTTTTGTTACCATGAACCCCCTACCCTGGCCTTGAACTTGTCATGTGGGAGGGAAATAACTTTCTGTCCTCTTAGTCACTGTCATTTTATATTTCCTTGATTATATGAAGATGAACTTGCATTTCAGTGAACCTTCTCTTGACCTAAACTTGGCATGAACATCTTGATTTAACTGACGCTCGGGAAAGTTGGGTGACTTTCTCACACAGTCGCTAAGATGTACAATACCGGAGATGGGGTTTGAATGGTATTCTGACTGAATTGGAAGCCAGTGATTTTCCCTTTGTCTACTCCACACATATTAAGTGTTCTAGAGAGATAATAATGATTATGAACAATCTCTTGCCCCGTTTAGTGGTTGATTCTCTTATGCTCAGGTTTTTTCCTGAGTCACACTTACAGCTGTTGGAAATCGTTTAACTCCCTGGCAAAATGTGGTCTGAATATAGCAAATGAGCTTTTTTCATTTTTATGTCCTGATTGATTATCCAGTGGGAAGTAAAGAACATAGCAGATGCCTGGAGAGATGGATTCCTTAGAAATCCTCCCATTAGGTGATTTTTTTTTTCATGTTAAAAGGATATAAGAATGTGGTTTTCCTGGGGCTAGTCCAAAATAAACTGCCTGCAAAGTTGACATCTAAGCTGAGTTTCAGTCTGTGATGATTAAGGCCAAACCTGTTAACTATACCAAATATATCCACAAATCATGCTTTTAGAATAAAGTACTTTTAGTACTTCTGTTTCAGTAGTAAATAATAATAAGATCATCTATTTCTAACCAAAAGGTAAATATGCCTTTGGCATAAAAGAGAATGCATTCCTCAGCTGGGTGCCATGTGTCTCACACCTGTATCTTTTTGTTGTTTTTATTATTAAATCATAGCTGTGTATGTTAATGCAATCACGGGGTACAAAGTGCTGGTTTTATATACAATTTGAAATGTTTTCATCAAACTGGTTAACATAGCCTTCATGGCATTTTCTTAGTTATCGTGTTAAGACATTTATATAGCTCAAGGGATCCTCCCACTGTGGCCTCCCAGAGTGTTAAGATTATAGGTGTGAATTTCACATGTACCCTTGTAAGATTCACACCTAGAATCTTAACACTCTGGGAGGCCACAGTGGGAGGACCCCTTGAGCTCAGGAGATTGAGACCAGCCTGAGCAAAGATGAGAAAAATCTCACCGAAAATAGGAAAATCAGCTGGGCATTGTGGTGGCCACCTGCAGTCCCAGCTTCTCAGGAGGCTGAGACAGGAGGATTGCTTGAGCCCAGGAATTTGAGGTTGCTGTGAGCTATGGTGACACGATGGCACTTTAGCCTGGACAGAGTGAGTTCAGTCTCAAAAACAAACATATATTTTTCTATTTTACCTAAATAATCTTTCTAATCAATTTTTATCTTAATTTTATATTTTAGCCTAAGCCATCCTAAATACTTTTTGGAATGAAATATTACTATACTACTGTAAAACAGACTAATAAAATGTGACATACTTTCATTCTAATACTTTTAAATTTTAACAGTGTACATTATCTTAAAGACCTATCGAACCTTTCTCCTTGATAGTAAATTACTTTGTACCAAATATGCCCAGTCGAGTCTCTGCGCACCTTTGGCCTCTGTCTCACTTTTCACTGTGCTGACCCCCAGTTCTCCCCCAGATCTAAGTCTCTGTGGTCCTCCAGCAGTAGCTGGTATGTGAGGGACTCATCTCTATTGGGTTCTACTCACTGTGTCCAGCCTTGGAGTTCAAGTTCATAACGTATATGGCTCTCACTCGGGTAGAACTATCTGACGAAGAGAGAAATGCTTGGCTAGGTCCCAGACACCTGGGTGTGAGGACCACAGTGTGCTCTAGGTGGGTCACAGTACAGAAACTGGATGACTCAGGCAACTGGAGAGACGGTTTCTAAAGCCGAAGAGACTTTGGGAACACTCCAGTGTAATTTTTCCTTGTGTAATTCGGGACCCCAAAGCCTTAAGCAATGATCTGTTCGTCCAGCGACAGCCTCCACTTCAGAGGAAGTAGTTTATTTTTAGATCCCTCTTTCCACTCATTGTGCATAATTTTGTTAAAGACCAGCTTAGAAATCATTTTGAAGCATTGACTGGAGAGTTGAATGGATGGAAAAAATACCCCGGTATTTAGTCACAGTGCGGAGGTCAATACGTGTTAATGAGTGGTGTCAATATACCTGTTTGTGTTCGTTTCTCGTGGAGGAATAAGACTGTCCTCTCTACCCATCCTATGTCCAGGGCTTAAGCTTCTATAACAACACATAAGTTAACAAGAGAAAGGCATAAACACTTAGTTAATAAGTTGCAGGTGACACAGCACCCTTCCTAAACAAATGGTTACGTCTGTGGGGGTTTATGCTGGTTTGAGGGTGAGTGGATATTCAGGATGAAATACAGCAGGGCTGAGGGCATGTAGCAGGGGCAGCGACGTAGGAAGCCAGGGAGACTGGGCCAGGCCTGCTTGTTCAGATTCTCCATCTTCGGAGATCAGCGCACCTCTCACCCAAGGGTCTCGTGACCTGCTTCAAGGGAGAACTGTGAATGTGTGTGTGTGTTGGGGAAGCGCCC
>NW_003852460.1:6163021-6209192 GCF_000181295.1 Otolemur garnettii | reverse complement strand
GCTGTATAAAAACAAGTGACAAGCTAGATTTGGCCTGTTGCTGTCAGGTGTCAATTTCTGGCTCTAGGCCATTCCATTACCAAAACAAAGCAATCAAATTGCCTTCCTTTGTTCAAGTCAAAGAAGTATCTTAAAGTATTCAAGCTCAGACAAAAGTGGACAATTTGCAGAGCGGTTTATAGAGCATTGGAGGTCGTCTTGCAGGGATTGGTTGCAAGAACAAATAGTAAACAACAGGTAAAAAAACTGCAAATAAATAAATTACAATTAATGTTTGAAAATCCAATGTCAAAGTGCAATTATCAGAGTTAAGGAAAATTATGACAGACTTCAAAATGGGCAGAAGGAAAGATTAGTTTCCTCTCTGCTGCACTTTTTAAGGTCCTGGCCCCTATTCATTATCTGGGAAGTATTTTCCTGCTCTGAATGGTACCACACTGATAATAGTTCAGGAAGATGCACGGGAGTTGCATCTAGTAGAATATACTTGATGCTTCCCTCATGAGTATACCAATTTTCATCTGCAGAGGGCACAAAAAATATCTATACATTTTGTTGTTGTTGCAGTTGTTAGCTGGGGCTGGGCTTGAACCCATTACCCTCGGTATATGGGGCCACAGGTGCTGCCCAATATGTATACATTTTAATAAAGGAAAAAACTGTATTAAATTTGTAATAATACATACTAATAACAAAAGATGAATACAAGTCATGTTGAATATCTCTGTAATTGCAGGAGTCAAATGTGACTTCAGTAGTCTAAACTTAATATAGTTGTTTTTCTTTCTTAAAAGGTGCATACATTTTTTTTTTGGCACCCTCTGTATTTGTAAATCTGTCCCGGCACTGGCAATCTTTACTGTCTCCATCTGTTTATCTATCAACTTCCCTATCAACCTAGAGCAATCTACTATGAGTCCATCAATCTCTGTGTGACTCTATCATCTGTCTACCATCTATCTCTGTCCTGAATTTTCCCTTTGAACCAAATGTCACATAGGGCCCTTTCATGAGCTAAATAAAATCATGGACACACTTTCATCTTTCGCTGAATAAAATCATGAATTCCTTTTCATCTTCCATTTGGGTGAGAGTCATGTCTTCACTTTATGAAAGATTTCTCCTTTGACATTAGGCTCAGAGTTACCTTTCTAAATTTTGCATGTCCCAGTGGCCTTCTCGGGGAGGGGGTGGGGTTCATTCTCGTCTGCTGGGTGCTATAACTCATTCCCTTGACTTGACTGCTCCATTTGGTTTTGAGTGTCTGTGCTGAAATGTAGTAATTTAGGGTGGACTCTGGGTGTTCCGCCGGCTGCTTTCATCTCGGTGGGGACTCAGTTGTAACAAGCACTGCAACTTCTTTCTGATCTCCTGGGTCTGTTCAGGACCAAGTTTAGAGGTGAGGAAGATTGCTTTTGCTCCTGTGAAGATCTGGATGGCTCCTTTTGGCATCTGGGAAGTTTATTGATTGGATGAGGGCCAGACCTCTGAAACACATCTGAATGTGACTGTCGAAATTTTTGTTTTGTGTTAGAGGACTCCTATGATTTATGTGGTAATGACCGTAAATCCATAGGGCCCAAAGAAAACATTTCTTAGGGGCAGCATAAAAGCTCAGTCATGTGTGGAGGTGGACTGTGTACCAAATTTGGACATCTTTATATCTTTGCAATTCTAATAAACAACAGATTAAAATTTCAGATGTTTAATACTCTTTGGATCTATTATAATAGCAACTGAGATTTATATGCTATTTCTTGACTTTATAGATGATACACTTCCATGACAAAGTTGCTGTACACCAAGCATGTCTGGTACGAGTTATTGATCTCTTTTGGGAGCGATCATGAGTTTCACAGCCTGAGTCACCCTTAACCATGACTGTCAGCAGAAATATGGGTTTGTGGTACTCAAACTGTTCAAATGGGCTATAAATAATTCCCCTCTGGGATGATACCCATGTTATTATTTCCACAAGTAAAGATCATGCCTTTATTTCTTAGGAGAAAATAAATATGGTGTGATAAAAAGGGTATAAGAGAAATATTCTATTATTTCCTTAATAAAATTTGTATGAAATATCTGCAAAAAGAAATTGTGTGTGCAATTTCAGCTACTGTTCTTTAAAACAAAACCCGTCTGTACATACAATATTTTATTCACGTGATTAATATAAATCGCCGAAGACGAATTTGTCTGATTGCCTTACAAGATGCAAAAGAATGGTGTCATTCTCAGCAGCCCAGTGGCTCTCGTGTTAGCCTCAGTCTCTTGTGCTTCTCCGGGAAGGAAGTCTCTTTTCAGGAAATTGGCAATGTTCACCATCAAGTTAGGGCTGGCGGTGTGACGTCATTGACAAGTGTCCTACCCAGAGATGCTGTGCAAGAATACTGCTGTGGACATCAGTGCTGATGTACAGGCACAAATGCAAAGGAAAAGTAAAAAAAAATTGGGAATGTACAACATACAAAAAAAAAAAAAAAAAGAACTTACCAGTAGGGTGGCTGAATACCTAGCTCCAAAGCACCATTTTTCAAATGTTAAGGAAATAGTCGTGAGGTTTGTGAGGAACTGCTGAAGGCCTCCAGCGGGGTCCCTTCTAGGAATAACGCAGGTGGCTTGTGAGTTAATGATTTAAACAATTAGGGATCTGCCACCCTCCATCTGTCAGTGCCTCCTGGAATGCAAACCCAGTTCTAATTGGAGTGGCCAGCCTGGAAGGCAGCGTGAATGTGTCACTGATTGGCTTCCAGGACCACCGTCATTCTCATGGTAAGTGTTTTCTGCCCTCTTGCTGAGAACTTTTATCAAACATATTAGCCTGCATTCCGGTGATCATTAGCCTGCAGTCGCTGGAACATTCCAGGTTATTTTAGCCTAGAAACTAGCCCCTCTGCTAGAGTGAACGTGCAAACTTCCTGCTAGTCTGGGGTGCAGCCAATATTTAAGGACGAGAACAGGTTCTTGCTTAGATCTAAATCCAGTATGTGACAAGTTAATAGCTCAATATGTTTCTGATTCTCCACGTCAATTTTACGGGTGTGAAAGACTTTTCCACCTGCTCTAAACTTCAAAGGAAAGACAAGTGGAAGGGAAAAATCAGCTCCATGTAAGTCTTAATCTTCATTCTTTCCTAATCTCTTATTATTAATTTCCCCTCCATCTGAGGGAAGAAGAGGCAAGGGAAATCTCTTGTTTGTTTCACAATGGCAGACGGGTTCCATACAGCTGGCTTTAGAAAGGGAGTCTGTTCTGAGCATATGAAAACCATCTGAGTTAACACGCATTACATGGCGATTACAGTCTGACGGGTGTTTTGAAGTTGTAATGTGTTCATCAGAAGTCACGTTGGCCGAGTAGCAATTTTTTAAAGATGTTGGGGTTTGATCCGGCAACTGGCAAAAAGCACCAGTGCTGAGCCAATTGAAGTTTGGGGACTGTTCATGTTCGGTCAGAGGACAGATTCAATAGCTGGTAGATGGGAATGTGTGGGCATCGGACACAAGATTGTGCGGTGTTTCCTGACCTTTCCCACGAAAGTCACTGTCAAAATATTCTCTGCTAAGGTGGAAACTCTGATGCGAATTTGGGGGGTCAACATTCGCTTTTCTGTGTTCATAATTTTGACTCCACTCTGTAAGTAATTCTTGGGATGAAGTTAAAGTCTAGTTCTCTACTTTTTACTTTGAACTCTGTTTTTACCAGCTGGATGTACGTGTACACGCTTCCTATCCAACTTGCCTGAAAAAAGGGATAGAGACTAATTATCGCATACTAAAATAATTTGCCTTTCTCAAGAATTCTTACCTTTTATTTATTCACTGCGGGAGTCACCCCATAAATAATGACAGTCAGTTATTGTGGTGTTGAAAGGGCCAGACCAACGCCATTTTGTTGTTTACTGCCTAAGCCCCGTTCCTAGCTGTTTACTGCATAAGCTCCATTCCTAGCTGTTTACTGCATAAGCTCCATTCCTAGCTGTTTCCTAGCCCTTCCACCCCAACCTCTGCCGGTAAAACCTGCAGGGCCACTCCCTGCTGCCTCCCCAACCCCTAGTTCCACAGCCATTGTGAACCATTAATTGAGTCACCTTAGGCAAATAGCTACCATAATAAACAATAAATTTCTATTACCTTGAAATACAGGTATTTCCCTCCAGCCACCTGATCAAGCTGTACCAACTCTAGCCCCCGGTTAAGAGACCCCCCACCCCTCACCGGTACCAATCTAAATTCTCCTTTACTAGTGAAATCATCAACTACCAATGCAAATCCTCCTTTACTAATGAAATCAACCACCAATTGATGATTTCAACTACCAATCAAGAGTGTACTCATAACGGACCCTACCCTTCTTGCTTTCTGTACCCCATAAAAACTTACTCTACCCCGAGTTCGGGGCTCTTCCTCGGCTTGCATGCCAGGAGAAACCAGGCCCGGGCTTGAATAAATCTCACCTCTTGCCTTTTACATCGGAGTGTGTCTCAGATTTGTCTGCTGGGGCCTTTAGGGAGAATTTCGGGCATAACAGTGTATTTATATGGCATGAGTTCAGGTAACAGAACTTCCTTGTAAAAGTCATTGCACAAAGCATGATGTTCTTGGGATAATTTGTGTTGAGGATCATGTGTGTGTGTATGTGCGTGTGTGTTTAATGGATATGCTGGGTGCTTTTTTTCTTCTGCCTACAGTCATTGTAGCTGTGAATATACCTTCTGTTTCCTAATGAGTTGAGAGAGAGAAATCAATTTTTCTGAGGAGGATTTTTGTCAGAAACTTGCTTTGCCATCTTTGGCATGAATTTATATCTTTTTATTTAGACGCATGTCCTTGGTAGGACTGTTAATTTCTCCGTGAATGTCAGAGCTAACAAAAGTTCTGCTGGCTATAAAGTGACCGGGACAGATCAGCAAAGCCAGCACACACCTGCCACTTGCTGGGGGCACAATGTCAACTGCTTTTATCCTTGTGGCACCAAAGGCCACAGCAGAGAAACAATATGTATACCTGCTTGATGAATATATTGTTCCCAGGTGCTCTACAATCCGTGCATTGATTACAAAACAGAAGTACACAGCTTTGCCGTTTCTAACCCTTCCTTTAACCAGCAGCTGTTCCCAAATTGTGTGTCCCTGCAGAGGGACACGTCTAACCTCCGCAGGAATTATCTTTCCAACTCAGTCATAGGAGCGACTCTGAGGAAGTTGTTGATGACATGTGGTCTGTTGTTTTTTGACATT
This sequence comes from Otolemur garnettii, assembly GCF_000181295.1. Lineage (NCBI taxonomy): Eukaryota > Metazoa > Chordata > Mammalia > Primates > Galagidae > Otolemur > Otolemur garnettii. Next base: position 6,203,953 of record NW_003852460.1, on the reverse strand, counting down.
TTTAGAGGAAACATGAAGGGATGTTCCTTCTGATCACATAGTCGGTATTCATGGCGCCTCCCTGAGAAATGGGTAGATATCTATGGGTACCTGTGGGTACCGCGGACTTTGTAACTGTCTCCCTCCTGAAATTGGCCGTTAGAGAGCTAAAGGGTGTACCCCACCGCCTCGCGTGAACAGCTGTACTGAAATTGGTCACATATGTTTGGGAAACTTGCTTTATCCCTGATTCCATGTATTTATTCACTTTTTCCAGTTTTTATTTCCTTTCTTAACAGTTTTCTCACCTACTTAAGATTCGTTTTCTGGCCGTGTCGTGTGGAGCTTTGTAAGGTGTCTTGAATTCTTTTCAGAGTGAGAAAGGCCACGGAGAAGTGTGCGAATTCGTACAATAATGAGTAAGGAGTAGACGTCGTGTAGAGGCTGAATCTTGCCCAATGAGTTGTTAGTTCCTGGCACCATTTTATCCAGAATCTCATGGTCAAACTCGATGAAGTGATGGAACATCATCTAAATTCTAAACGATGACTGTGGGGTCGTAACTTGGCTGGGACACAGCGCGGGCGGCCTCCTGTATTAGGGAGTTGCTGTAAGCAGTGACGAGAAGTAAGGGAACGCAGCTTAAATTAGGAGGACAGGGAGCGCAGCAGAAACGTGTTCTGATGGGAAATGAGGTACGGGGAGCAAAGGTGACGGGCTTTTGTTTCACGCAGCCCTTGGAGCCAAAGGGGTTTGGCCCTGTCTTCGCAGATCTGAAATGGTAAATAGCAGAGGTCAAAGAATAGTCTTTAAAACTACACAATAAAGAAAGGACTTCTCTCAACTGGCTCTTTTCAGAGCAGAGCGACCAGTGTGGGTAAGTTCATTTTCCATTTGTGTGGGGGGAAAAATGACTTAAAGTGTGCATTTTGCAAAGCTTCCTTTTTCCCCTTTCTTTTCGCTTTTCTTTTTGTCTTTTTCCTTCTCTCTTTCTTTGTTCCTTCCTTTCTTTTCTTCCTTCTTTCGTCTTTCTCCCTCTGTTATTATTGGTAGTAAATGTTCGTGCAGTTTCTATGAAGGACTCTTTCTCAGACTGCTGTAGGTTAAAGGGGACATAAATGTCCACCAACTGTCCTCAGTTTCTGCACCGACAGTGGGAATACCACTCCAGTGGGGACAGCGATGCCGTTTTTATCAGCGCCATAGCTCCTTCTGAGTCAGCGTGCATATTTCTGTGTGAAGGCAGCTTGGGGTAAATGCTGGGTGTGAACAGGAGAAATGTGCTGGTAGTTAGGAAAATGAGCTCACGTAAGATTGACCTCTTAAACCAGGTACATTTTTATCCCCTGCAAGTGTCTAAGTCAGTGTCAGAGTCTACCAGGAGCACTGTTTACAAGAACTGTAAGAGCCGCTGGGCCAGGCTGAGGCTGGCCTGTGCAAGCGAAGAGCTCTCTAAGAGATGGGGGGGCACGAAGATGGGCCCCAGTCCAGCCTGGCACAGACTTTTCTCATGCGCCTCTCTGGGAGCATTGTCAGGAGCAAGAGACGGTCTGCCGAGACGTTCCTTGCTCTCCTGGTTCCGCCTGCAGAGGAAGGTGGGGTTTCCAGGGCTGTGTGTCTGGGCTTCTCACCGCTGAATGCTTGAACTTGGTCAGTGACCGATGAATGGGCTGCATTTCCCAAGAGAAAGTTCACAGTGGCCCCAGGACTGCTAAGCTGCGAAGATTCATGCTTTCGTGCTGGGGAGCGTGTGTGCAGAAACTTTTCCTTGGGGGAGGAGGGGGGAGGCGTGCGAGGTTTGGCTTTTTACATCCAACTGTATGCACATTTTCCCTTTTTGTATGAGGAAATAATGGCTGCACTGAGGATAACCCTCCCCTCCTCCTAAATCCTTCCACAAAAAGATACTTATTAAGGCCGGCATTCTGAAGGACTAAATGCTCCTTTAACTTGCCTTTATCTGCTTGGCTGAGCACAGTGTCCGAGGCTGGGGAATTCACATTGTGGCCCGAGAGCAGCCTCCTCTATTCTCCAGGGCTCTTTGGGCGCAGAAATAATCCCTTCCTAGAGTCTTTTGAAAAGGCAGCTGAACTGTGCAGCCTAATCAACTGTAAATCGAACCAGCATCGGAGGGTCCTCGGAACCGCAGGAAGCCCGGTGGCTCGGGCTGTTCAGAGGCACACAGCAGTTCCAGGCCCCGAGGCCAACGTGCCATTGAGGTTTCTGAGAGTTGCCCAGCTCCGGCTTCATCCTCGGCCGCAGGGCTGGGCGTCCTGTGTGAGGGTCTCTGCCGTTGTTTCTCTGTCATTTGGGGGCAGAGGGGCAGTGAACTCTTTCGGACTTTACTTTTCCATTTGGTATCAGAGCTGATGTGAGCTCTGATGAACGGGTGACCACACGGCACGTTTTCCTGGGTTACTTCTCACCCATTTTCTGCTCTGTCTCAGCAGAGCATTTGGGAGGAAAAAGTAATGTGGGCCAGGAGGACGACTCCCGTGCCTTTATGTGGTACTGTGCTGAGACCCTCGATGTGGAGGCATTAGCTGGCACTAGCAGGTTGTGTCCTGGTCAGGACAAAGGCAGTCCCAGTTTGCCTGCATCGTCCTCCGACGTGCAGGATGCTGTCAGCCACGTATCCTAGCAGAGTAAATCAAGCCTTATGATCCTTTGAAGGATAGAATTCCCAATCCCTATAATCTAAGGAGGTAGGACAGCGGTGCTGCCCTCGGGCAGCAGGATGGGAACTCTGGTCTTTAGCCCGTGAAATGCATCTCGCTCATTTGGCCTTGCTCTTGCCAACATCCCTCCATGTGTAACACACACAAACTGTGGCAATGCTGCTGTCCCGACTGGAGATCCCATCTGAACCGTGGACCCACCGTGTCCTGATAGAAGGTCTCCCATTCTGCTCTCTGGGAGGGGAGAGGAGAGGTAGAACTTGGGCTTTGGGCACCAGCACTGAGGGTGTGTCAAGTGTCCCAGCGCCATGGCCTACGCTGAGCTGCTCTTTAGCCCTCCTCAAACCTGTCCCTGACTCTGGGTCCTCAGTGTTACTTACAGACGTGACTATTCTCTCAGTCACCCCAGCCGAGCACGTCGGGAGCCCCCTTCATACCTCTGTCCCCTTTCCCTTTATATCTAGCTGTCTGCCAAGCCCTGCAGCTTAATCTCTGACCCTATTTCCTCGTCCCTTCTGATGTCACTCGTGTGCCCACTGTCCTTAAAATGTACCTGCCCCATGGCTCCCTATTCACCCCCAACTTTTGGCTTTTTTGGCAGACAAGGACTTGGAGGCTGTGCTTTTCAAACTATCATGTGCTTAAGAGGATGCCAGGGAGTTTGCTCAAATGCAGAGTCCCTGGCCCTGCCCTCAGAGGTTCTCAGGTGTGTCTGGGTTGGGGCCTGGAATCTGAATTTTGTAGGGATTCCAGCTGGGCAGGATAGCTGTGAGCTACAGGATTAAATCTGCTCCTTGGGGCGTCCTTCACATTGAGTGCCCGCCTGATGTCCTAGGCAAGTCTGCTCTCCTTCTTAGTTTTCTTCTCTTTCTATGGATTTTTTTCTGTGTTAATTTTTCATCCTCATTAGAGGACGTCTCCAGACCCTTCAGCGTGCCACATTATTCTATACCTCTTTGTTTTTGTGTGTACCACTTACAGAGGTGCACAGCGATGGTAGCAGGAAGGACCAAGCCCGCGATAGTAAATAGTTCATAAATTAATCAATGGATGGCTGGTGATTAGTAAATAGTTCATAAATTAATCAATGGATGATGGCTGCTCTGCTTACGGGAGGCGTGAGCTCAGCAAGTGCCTCTGTGTTCCCATTCTGTGGCTCGGTTCTTTATCTGAGAGCAAAGTGGACGTGATAACAATAGTGACTACGTGATGTTTGTTTGAGTGAGTCCAGAATAGCCCCTGGCTTACACCTCTGCTGGTTCTCTCTGTGCTTCTTGTTATATTTATTACTTTACCTGTTCTATTCACATAGATGTATTATGTATTTATTTATTTTTCGTAGCGACAGAGTCTCACTTTATCATCCTGGGTAGAGTGCTGTGGCGTCACAGCTCACAGCAACCTCAAACTCCTGGGCTTAGGTGATTCTCTTGCCTCAGCCTCCCGAGTAGCTGGGAGTACAGGTGCCCTCCACAACACCTGCTATATATGTATTTTTTCTTTTGCTATGAATTTCTCCCCTTCCTGTTTTTTTTCTGGGCACCTTTCTCTGACTGTTTTTGTCACTTTAGTGCTAAGATCAGTTAATGAGTCCCTCCCGCCTGCTAGCGAGATGCTGTGTGGATGTTCCCTGTCAGTGTCTTATGGGTTTTTTGGATTATTCCAAGATTCTTGAGTGTTGGAAACTCATCCTGCTTTTGTTCACTTCCATTTGTTAGCTTTAAATATATGTGTGTAGCCCAGTGGGATGGGGTGCAGGGAGTCAGTTTGATATAAATTTAGTCATCTGATCAGAAATCTTAAGTTCTGATGCAGAAGTCCCTTTTCACCAATGGAATCCATTCATTTCCTTATCTTACATTACTGGCAATTTGACGTTTTTAATACTTCTGGATTCCTCCCCAAATGTGTTGATAGTAACTTTGGAGTGATTTTAACTCATGATCTAAATATCTTGCCCATAGTGAGGATTTATAGTTTATAAAGCCTTTCCCCGTAACTTAATACCATTTGCTTTTAAAGCATCTTTCAGAGACGGGAATGGAAATTGCTAACTTTCCTTGACTTGTGTGAGCGGTGACACAGAGTGGCCTTCTCAAAGTCCCATGGCTAGTACTATGTGAGGACAGGAGAATGGACCCCAGGGTCACTGCTGACTTTGAAGGAAGTCTTAGGAAGACAGGAAGACAGGAAGCAGACTGGATATTAGCCGAGGAGAAAACGGAGGATTGGGGTGAAGTTTTCCCCTTCTTTTGGTTGTGTTGCCATAGAAGAGAGGATGACGGGGGACTCAGGTCTTGGACAGGCTGAGCCATCTCTTACAGGGGTGAGGGGAAACTTGCCCTTTGCCCTGAAAGTTTGCTGAAAGATCAACTCACAATGAAGGCAGAACAATAAGAGACAGGATTCATTTACTGCGCACAGGGAGAAATCACATAGGGATAATCCAGTTTTCCAATGGACTTCAGATATTTTTATAGATGCCTTTTGGTGGGGGGGGATTGGGAAATATAGGTCAAAAAATAGTTTCTAGAGAGGTTTCTGGGGAGGGCCAATGGATAGGGACAATAGAGTGACTTGTAGATTACCTGGAGAGACAGGTATTTATGGTTGAAATTATTTCGGCCATGTCAGCTGAGAATCTTCACCCTCATTCCTGCAGTATATTGAGGGGGCAGGAAAGGGGGAAAGTTGTGCTTTTTGATCTTCTCAACCTGATTTGGTTCATGCAGACAGAGGAAAAATACCTTCTGGTCTTTTTTGGGTTCAAGTGGCCTTCAATTAAAAAAAATATATATTTTTACACAATTTTAAGAGGGACTTTACCTAACAAATGCAATCAGTGAAACCTGGTTTTTTGTACCCTCAATGAATTCCCCAACAATAAATTAAAAAATATATATATATATTTAAGGCTCCATCGTATTCCATGGTGTACATATACCACAATTTATTAGTCCATTCATGGGTCGATAGGCACTTGGGCTTCTTCCATGACTTGGCTATTAAGAATTGAGCTGCAATGCATGATCTGGTGCAAATATCTTTTTTGCAAAGTGATTTTTGGTCTTTGGATATACTCCTAGTAGAGGAATTGCAGGATCCAGCGGAGAGGATTGCAGCTCTAATCTTCTTATGAAAGATAGAACACAACTACAGCCCAGAATGAAGGAGAGAAATGGAGTGGGAAGGGAGGGGTGGGGGGAGGTTTTATAGAGAGAGGGTAAAAGGTGGGACCACACCTATGGAGGGTAAAGAGTGCACGTAGCACAAAATTCCCCATCAGAGCCGTGCTTAAGCACGGAGTTCAGTAGCGGTAAGTACTTCGTTGTACAAGAGATCTTCACAACTTTTTTATCTTGCAGACTAAAAGTCCATACTCATTAAATGACTCCCCATTTTCCCCTCCCTCAGCCCCTGGCAACCATTCTCCTTTTTGTCTCTATGAATTTCACCCTAGAATTGACATTTTTGAAAGATTAGACGTGCTTATGCCAAAAATACAGGTTCCAAAGAAGGAGATAATGCTTATGAAATATGAATTTGTTTTACGTTGTGAGTAAAAAGTCTCCCATTGTTAGCAGTGTGCTTGTCTATCGTAAAAATCCCTCTACCCAGGCACAGGAAAATCAGAGTGCTGCCTACCACAGGAGGTGGGCACAAGACCCAGGGGGAGTGTCTGTAAGAAGAAAACAGCCAGGGATGTGCCGACCCTTCTTTAATTTCCTTTCCTTTGAGCTAATTATATAAGAGAAGTAGACACGCATAGCACCCCAAAGGGGCACATTTTGGAGGCTGTTTGTTTTCTCTTCTGCCCTCTGCCCTCTCAGCAGGGGTGACATGTGAGTGTGAGCGTGAGTGTGTGCGTTAGTGTGTGCAGGCCCATGCACACATATCTCCTTCATGCCCGGGGCGCAGTGTAAACACACGGGCCATCTTTTTTTATTGATGAGGGCAGGTGCATATAGCATTCAAAGATTACCGTTTTGATTGCATCTACCTATGTGCTTCTGTGTGTGGGACTAAGTGCCATCTGCATCGCTGTGTAATCACCATCACTCTGCACAAATTTTTCATCTTTCTAAACTGAAGCTGTCACCATCAAACTCTCACTCCCCAGTCTCTGTCAGCCACCATGCACTTTCCACCTCTGTGCATGGACTGCTCTGAGGACCTCACAGAAGTGGAATCTCAGAGTAGTTTTTTTTTTTTTTTTCAGTTAGCATGCACTGTATCTTCAGGTTTTTGTTTAATTACTATTCTCATTTTTAGTCTGATGTGCAGAAATGAAGTGCGGCAGGTCAGTGTCATCATTAGTCTCTAGTTCTCTTGAGCTGAGTACCGGAGATGAAGGAATGATGTCGGAAGCATTTATCCGGCAGAAAGGCCGGCCCTAACAGATGCCTGTGGGTTTCTGTTCTGTAATTAGAGCTGTTTATTTCTCTCTCTTTCCTTGGCTGCTGACTGGGGGTGGGAGGTGGGGCGTCCTCTGTGCAGATTATATGGCCCGTGGCAGCGTTGTGAGTGCTCCTGCAGGAAGATTTCTTTCATCTGCTCCCGTGTTTGGGTAACTTATTTATTTGTCTGTCCCCGCAGGTCAATTGGTGTCTCTTTGGGAAGAAAGATTGTGGATCACTACCCTTGGGGCTCGTATGAGCCCCTTAAAAGGCAGAGCGGTTTTTCATCTGTTCCGGTGTCTTTGAGCCTGGCCATTGGCCCTGGGAGGGAAATGAAGTTTACAGAGGTGAAATGGGTGGGGACGCCAACTGGTCTGGGAGCGCCTCAGCCTTCTCCCAATAAGCTGAGGGCGTGGCTGTTATTTTCCTCACTTGACTATTTAAAAATATGGGGTTCATGTGGAATAATAGCCAAGATCCCCCAAATTTGCCAGTTGGGGGCCAGACTCTAGGACCTTTTGTCTCTAAAGAATGAGTAGTTATCTTCATCCATTAATGACTGTTCCTGGCATCAGAGATGGAGTAGATTCTCCCCCCCCCCCAAATATTTGGGGATGAAACATAACTTTTAACGTTTTTTGCCCTCCTGAATATTATTTCTCTCAGATGCTATCCTCACATTCCTTAAAATGCAGAACGAGCAGAGAGGACAGCCCCCTCTCCAGGCACTTGGGGTTCAATCTCCTTTGGAGCACAAAAGGAGATAGATGACTGTGTATGAACTTGGACTCCCTGTGGGACTTTCAGTAACGTGTAGGATAAGCTGACCACACGTCCCGCTTTTGGAGGGACAGTCCCAATTTTTAACAATTTGTCCTGTGTCCTGCAGCGTTTTAAAAAAGCCAGATTTTTGGAAAGAATGCCGGACAAGCTAGGGAACATGGGAGAACAGGAAGGGAATATACGATTTTCAGCTGCCATGTGGCTATTTCACCAGGATATGAGTTTTATATTATTTTTGTTAATTTTATAATGTTAAACTTTAATAATAACAAATAATTGTTGAGAACTGATTATCAAGAACTGCTTATCAAAGTTTGCATTGTTGTCAGGCCCCGCCCCCCAATGGTGTCCTGCTTTACCAATGTTAAAATCTGGTCACCTTAGTGTAGGAGTCTTTACCTTAAAGCAGGTGTCCCACTGTGCTGGAAATCGTGTTCAATGCTCAAATGAAGTGGTAGTCACTGAACTTGTCAGCGTATCAGGTGAACCCTGGCAACCACCGCGGACATTCTGGTGAGCTGAGAAACCACCAGAACAGGTCTGCAGAGAGTGCCAGGCTTGGGTTGGTCCTACTGCCTGGGAACCTATCTAGACTGGTGCCTCTGTGGGGAGAGAGAGAATCCCCTGCCTAGCGGGAATGCTGCCGGGGTTGTGGCCCTTAAGCTTTGTCTTTGGTCCTGGACCCTACTACCGTTAGGTATGTGTTCAGCTCATTCTTTCCTCCCACCCCGGGAGGGCTGCAAGCCCCTGTGGTGCCCCCCACCCCACTTATTATTACTTTTCTATATTTGTAAGCATTGCTAGGTTTTGATCTCCGCCTTCACTGCTCTGAGTTACAGAGAACCAACAAATATCCACTCAATGCAAATCAAACAAAAGCTTCATTGTTTAACCAATTTTTAGCCCTTTTAGCCCTTTCTATATATATATATATATATGCACATACCATATTCTGAAGTCCCCAGCATATTTTTTAACTGTCATGTGTGGCATAATAATAGTCTTGGTAAATGTTAAGGTAACGCTGTCCAATGGGGGAGCCCCCAGCCACGTTTGCTATTTCAGTTTAAATTCATTTAAGTTGAATGCAACTAAAAATTCAAATCATCCATCACACTAGCCTGGTGGTTTTTTCACTGGAGGTGATTTTGTCCCTCCAGGACATAGGGTAATGTCCAGGGACACTGGGGAAAGGGCATTACTGGCCTCTGATGGGTGGAGGCGAGGGATAGATGCGGCTCAGTACCACACGGTGGGCAGGATGCCCCACCACAAGGAGGCCTCTGGCCCCGAAGGTCAATAGTGTCCAAGGGGAGAAATAGCACTGGCCTTGTTTGAGTGCTCAGTGTCAGGGGCTGTGGTATTTTTTGGATGGCACAGACATGCAGCATGCCCCTCCCTTCTATGGGACAGCACTGTCTCATGGGAGAGGGAAGACTCCTAAGTTCTCCTAAGGGGAGGAAGATGACAGCAGGGAAGTGATACTCTTATGAAAATAAATGTCTTTGAATGAGAAGCGACGGGTTCTAGATTGCTTTCCCATGGACAACTCTGTCTTTGGCTTTGGAAAGTGTGACTGTCTCTGGAGTCACACTGTTAGCCACGTTGATAGTGCTTGTTCTCTGTGTGGCACTCCGCGACTAACCTTACCATAAACTGCCTAATTTAATTTTTGCGAGACTACCACAGAGAAGCTCTCTGTTTTATAAATTATGAAAGTGAAAGTGTAAGCAATTTATCTGGCTGTCGTAATACGTAAATAAATGAATGTACCAAGGGTGCAGAAAAAAATGTAGACACGTTGTAAGACAGTGAATCACGTATTAAAATGCTGATACTCATTTAGTAATGAAAGATGAATACAAGGCTCATTTGAGTTCTGCAATTACAAGAGGTGCTCAAAATGGTTACCATCAGTGCCCACTTCTGATTACAGCACACAAAAGTAAGAACATAGTTAGTAACTCTTAAAATGTGTATACATTTTTGGGACACCTTTTAAAAAAAGAAAACTGGCTAGACCGTGTCCATGGTAAGGGGGTGAGGAGCCCCGATCTTCTGACTTGTGAGTTTTCATCTTTCCTGCCATAATCACTGTTGCTTCTTTGGTAAACTTTCCAAGAATAAGAGAGGTGAATGAGCAACATTAGAAATAGATCAACTCCTGGGCGGTGCCTGTGGCTCAAAGGAGTAGGGCGCCAGCTCCATATGCCGGAGGTGGAGGGTTCAAACCCGGCTCCAGCCAAAATGTCCCAACTTTTCGCAGTTACTCTTGAAAGGTGGTGAAATAAATTTATAAAGAAAATGTGATTCTCAGGGCGGTGCCTGTAGCTCAAGGAGTAGGGTGCCGGCCTCATATACCGGAAGTGGTGGGTTCAAACCCAGCCCCGGCCAAAAAAATTGCAAAAAAGAAAAAAGAAAGAAAATGTGATTCTTTGTCCCTCACTGATCATGAATGTGCCAGGTATGGATCTTCACGAATTCCCAATTCTACCGGAAGTTCTCATTAAGGAAGAGAAGGATGCCATTCCCTCCCACACTTCAGCAGAACATGGGACACACATTATAGCCTTTTGCGGACAGTATTGGAATTTTTCTTTTCATCTTTGGGCAGAACATTTTGTTTGGATTAGTTTATGCAAATAAAGATAATACAATGCATATATCTTGGTTTTCTCCCACCTTCCACTTGACAAAGAAAAGCTGGAATGTGCTTATGCAGTCGTGTAGTAGGTAGGCTGTCTTAGCCCGATGAGCTACTTTGGAGAGGAAATCAAAGTATAGAATATGGATCCAGATATATAGGAGCTCCATGCTCTAATTCAGTCATCTGAAGGCCTGCTAGGGTAAAGGCAAACCCGCTGGCTATTGCGGTTAAATAAAATACAAATCAGTCGAAATAACTTTTACTTACACAAGTAAGGAGTATAAATTAGGCGCCCCAGGAGAGACGACTTTTAACTGTTTCTAGACTGTACTGTTGAGACAGAAACATGAAATTTTAGAGGCTGTTAGATGGGCTTCCTACGTTTAAATTTCTTGATGGTTGCATTCTAGCAGTGTTACTTTCAGGTCCACTTTTAGACAGAGACGGTTGTTATTATTTTCCAGGGTTTATTATGGACTGGGGGTGGGGGTGGACTGGCTCTGAACAGGACCAGGGAGGGAATGCTTTCTGATGACGTGATCACCGGGCCTTTCTCAGAGTAAAGCCAGTGAGGAGGCCTGAGGAGATGCTGCTTCTCTGTGCTGAGAGGTGCAGGCCGCCTATCAGCCATTTGTGTATTTCCATGTGTTCTGGCCTAAAAATGATGGCTGTGAAAATCTGTAATACATTATGTTGTGAAATACTTAAGAGTTTCTCTCTCTCTCAACTTTGGAAAGGAAATTTATGCCAGTTGAGGGGTGCCAAATTCATAGCTTTTGGGTTTTGAGACATTCATTTCTTACATGGGATGTATAGTTAGCCAAGTGCATGAAACTCAATTTCTAGGGTGTCCTCAAACTATGGCCCCTGGGTCACATGTGGCCCATGGAGGACATTTATCTGGCCCACCGGGTGTTTTTGCTGCCGCTGCCTGTCCTGCTTAGCAGCCGGCTCGTCCTGGGGCCCACAGTCCAGCCCTCCAACAGTCTGAGGGACAGTGAACTGGCCCCCTGTTTAAAAAGTTTGAGGACCCCTGTCAGACCTTCTCCACTGACTCCCATAACACATTTCAGATCCAATTTGGGAAGAATCTATAGTCTGAAACAGGCTGCGCTAATCCTGATTTGTTATTATATTAGGTGCAGGTGATTATCTGGAAGGACGATGGGACTAAAGGCAGAACAGAGGTGACCTAGGAGGGAGGTTAAAAAAAAAAAGCATATACATATATCTCCACATTGCAGTTTGCTGGACAACATCCATTTGGAGTTTCTCTGTCGTTCAGGGGCTCCCACACATTTCTGGGGTGAGTTGGGGATTTCTGTGTATGAACTACCAATTGTCTATGAACGGGCCATGTGTATTTTATTACAAAGCACACACTTCCCCGCATGGCTTTGGATCTTCTATGCCCTTCAGATTGTAAAAGGCAGATAAAGCAATACCCCCCTCAGTGGGGCCATGTGTTGTTTTAAGAATAGATTTTTCTTCTATTTGTGAAACTTGCTGATTTTATAAGTCTGCTTTCCTGGATCACTGAACTGCTCACATAAACAGCAAAGCAGACCAAATAGGCATTTTTCTTAAAAAAAATTTAATAAGAATAATTTTTCTAAAAGAGAAAGTAGTCTATACATGGGGAAGTGTTTCCTGTTTTCTTACCAGAGGTTTGCATGTTAATTCTGCTGCTTGTTTTTCTATCATGTAAAAATGAAGGGGCCTCTTTCTTCCGGAGATTCCTTCTATATCAAAAAAAAAGTCCAGATGATAAGTTTTTGTCATGAATAAAGAAGCCTGGGTGGCTTGGCATCTGTGGCTCAAGTGGCTAAGGCGCCAGCCATGTACACCCAAGGTGGCGGGTTCAAATCCAGCCGGGGGCCCGCAAACAACAATGACAGCTGCAACCAAAAAATAGCCGGGCGTTGTGGCAGGTGCCTGTGGTCCCAGCTACTTGGGAGGCTGAGGTAAGAGACTCGCTTGAGCCCAGGAGTTGGAGGTTGCTGTGAGCTGTGATGCCATAGTACTCTACCCAGGGGGACAGCTTGAGGCTCTGTCTCAAAAAAAAAAAAAAAAAAAAAAAGCCTGGGTGACAGAGTGAGACTTTATCCCAGTAAATACACAAACAGGAAACCAGTATTCAGAAATTAATTTGTCCCTGCAGTCCTCAGTGAGCAGAAGTGCAGTTTGCACCTTTCTACAAATATTCTGTGTCTGACTTTTACTTGCCTTGACCCACTTTTCTAGAAAAAACATATTTGGATGCTAAATATTTAACAGGAACCAATTCTGATTCATGAGGTGAAATTACCTTTCCTTAAACAATCTGACCTTTCATAACTGCCTCACAAGGTGAGAAGTGAAGGTATTGGTGACCCTCTAGTATTTCACGGCTCTTTTTTTGGCGGGGTGAGGTTTTGTCACAGGTCCCAGGTGCCTTGACGTCCCCTTTTGAACTATAAATGCTTACATATTACGGGAAGGACATTTTCCCTTCAACATCAGGGGGTAGTGTATTCAGTGAAGGCATAAATTCTGCTGCTAACATATTTCTTCTGTTTCAAGTAATCAACTAAACCATTTATTCATTCATTGGCTTTATAATTTTATTTTATTTTTCTACCTATTTTGTTCCAGACTCTTTTTTATGCAAGGTGCTACTTATTCAGGCAGAGACCCTGCCTTCAGGGAGCAGAATTGATATAATAAATGCAGAAGGACGTAAGGAAGTGAGGAAGGCAGACGTTTCAGAAATGAATCCATGTTTTATTCACACGTGCATGGGCTATGATAAGACAGGACATGGGACAACGAAGTCCTCCAAGGATGTGACATTTTGAAGGGCAGGAATTTCTAGGCAACGAGAACAGCATGTGCAAAGGCCCTGAGGTGGGGAAGAACTTAAATAGGAAGAAGCTGTGTGATGACAAGAGATGTGGCCAGAAGGACCTTAGACGATCACAGGTTTTATACTCCATGTGAGGGCAGAGGTGTGCAAAGTACGGGTGGAGAGGATCCATGAAGAGTGGGAAAGAGTTAAAGAGGGACCTAGAGGAGAGACGAAGAGGGCCGAGCATGGACATCGGGGAGAGACGAAGAGGGCCGAGCATGGACATCGGGGAGAGACGAAGAGGGCCGAGCATGGACGTCGGGAAGAGACGAAGAGGGCCGAGCTTGTACCGAGAGACGAAGAGGGCCGAGCATGGACGTTGGGGAGACGCGAAGAGGGCCGAGCACGGACCTTTGGGAGAGACGAAGAGGACCGAGTGTGAAAGTTGGAGAGACGAACAGTGCTGAGTGTGGACGTTGGGAGACGAAGAAGGCCGAGCTTGAAGTCGGAGACACAAAGAGGGCCGAGCATGGACGTCAGGGAGAGACGAAGGCGGCCAACCGTGGACGTAGGAACCACGAGGAGGCCGAGCGTGGACATCAGGGCGAGTAAAAGAGGGCCTGAATCACCGAAATGCTCATATAAACAGCAAAGCAGACCAAATAGGCATTTATTCCCATTTCTTAAAAAAAAAAAAATTAATAAGAATACTGTTTGCTAAAAGACAAATTGGTTTAGACGTTGGGAAGTGTTTTGTGCCCCCTTCCCAGAGGTTTGCAGGTTAAGTCTGTGTCTCGTTTCTCTATCATGTAAAAACAAAGGGGCCTAATTCTTTCAGAGATTCCTTTTACGTCAAAAATAAGTCAATAAATAAATAAATCCAGATGATGAGCTTTTGTGATGAAGAAAGAAGCCAAAAGGTTCTTACCCTTGGTATAGGAGGCCCTTCTGGCTTGTGAAGTTTCCTTTACTGTTGGCGTTTGGACCGGGGTGACACAGTTTGACACCTCAAGGAATGAGAGAAGTAGGGAATTCAGGATAAAAAGTCAGTGTGCGTGGGAAATGGCTTCTTTTGGGAGCTGTTGCCTGCAGAGGCGTGGAGCTCATTACAACCTCCAGAACAGCCTGGAAGGGGAATTAGGCTTTGTCTCTGATCTGATTTGGGGATATTAACCTACTGTGATATTTTCAAAGCATGAGTTCACGTTATTTGACACTTCAAGGCATGCCAACACACTCTCCATGTCTTCAGACTCTCACCATCCAGAGCCAGGAAGACAGACAGGATGGGGAGTTGACAGGTGTGCAGGGGCGTCCCCCTTCCACATCACGCTTCTGCCAGTGACGTGCTGAGCCTCCAAGCCTGGCTTATCATCTGGCCGTTCTCATCTCTCCTTGTCCAAACTGGGGTATGTTTTTTGACAGCACTTGGAAAATCTCTTTGGCCCTGGATGAGAGCGGCCTCCCCCTTTCCATGAAGGTTGTAGTTACAGTGACTGAAAACTGGTGAAGCTGCCTGGTGCCATGTTTCTGAAGCAACACGGCGTTGTGTATGATTTCTTGTCAGCCTGTGAAAAGGAAGGACAAAGGCATCGTTCCTGATGACAGCAGTAAGTCCAGAAAATAGCCAGGTTTTAGTTTTACTTGCCAAAATTAAAGGTGTGTTAGGTGTTAACCAGGAATGAAGCACTGAGTCTTGTTTTCTAAATGAATGCCAAAAGGTCAGTGGATGGCAGCACCATAAATTGTGTGAGATGTGGGGTTTCTCTGACATCATATTCCATAACCATCATATTTTTAACGTGAAGTACATCCAAAATAACCCATGATTTCCACGTAAAAGATAATTACCTTTTCTTTTAGTTCTTTTTTCTGGCTGTGTGAGCATACGGTGGAGTAGAATGTTGATGCTTGATATTAGATGACCTTGTATTTGGATACATGGTACTTGGGTAAAGTTTTCATTTCTTGGCTGGCTCTGTTATTTTCCTAGATTGTATTTCCCTACAACAGTTAAGAAGATGTTCCTTTACTGTTGTCTGGTGCGTCCAGAAAGAATGTGTGCAGGATTTTATGGCTCCCGGCCTATGAGTTCACACGCCCTGAAATTGATGAGTTTCCCTGTTACAAGCAGGATGTATCCGGTGGCGTTGAACAGCTCAGTTGACACATTAACAGATTGGTGAGTCTCTTCCTTGGCTGTTGAGGCATGGCGTGGAGAGGGGGTCTCCTCAATACTCCATTCAAGGGGGGGGAGATAATCCCCCTGTGCCCCTGTCGGGCTCCCTGATGCACCTTGTAAGCAGTGAATGAAAGCTTCACGCAGGCTGGGAGCAAATGCAACCCAGCAGAGATAGTAACCATGACCTCTGGACACAGGACAAGGGAATGCTTTTGCGTGGGTTGACTTGCCCCTGCTTCAAGACAGACCTCGCTAGCCTATGCATGGGGAACTGGATGGGGAGATGAGGGACTTGTGTGCAGAGCTGTGTGCTCTAGCAGTGGGCTGGAGGCCTGTAGCAGCCAGCATTGAGAGATGTGTGTGTATGTGTATGCACATGTGTGCACACCTCTGTGTGTGTGTGTGTGTGTGTGTGTGTGATACCTAGAGGAGTCTGTGTCTCTGAAGGTTTTCTTGGGTGGGGAAGAAATTTTTTTTAATGTAATTTAAGCCAATTGGGAGAGAGGCAGTTCATACTCCTGGTCAAAGGGCACAAAATTTCAGTTAGGGGGAGGCATGAACTCAGGAGGTCGGTGTGCAACATGGCGACCATAGTTAATAATGTATCATAGTCTTCAAAATTGCCAACAGAGTCAGTTTTAGTGTTCTCACCACACAAAAGTTTTGTGATGGAACATATGTTATTTAGCTTGATTTACTGGTTCCTCAGTGAACACACGTTCTAAAAAACGTGTGCTACAAAGCCCTGCTCTTATCAGTTAATTAAAAATCATACATTTTTCTAAAGTTATAGAAAGAAAATTCCTGTCAGTGGATTTTTTTCATGGTTTTGTAAATATGCACAGGGTACATGTGTATTCACATAATACGGAGTGCCATGAAGTGAGTTGTCTATAAATGCTGATTTATCTGACAAATGGTGTGGTTTTATAAACATGCAGAAATGTTTTCCAAGACATAAGAACATATGTAACTCCTGATGGATATGGGCATTTGCTCAACTTTATATCCCTGCCTAACATGAAGGCTTTGGAATAATGTTCATTTTTTTTTACCCTTTTATATGAACAGCGGGTGCTGAATGTGGTGACTCAAGACTGTAATCCCAGCACTTAAGGAGGCTGAGGCAGGAGGATGGCTTGAGGCCAGGAGTGGGAGGCTGCACAGCCTGAGTGACAGAGTGAGACCTTATCTCAGTAAACACACAAACAGGAAATCAGTATTCAGGAAATTAACTGTCCCTGCAGTCCTCAGTGAATAGAAATGCAGTTTGCACCTTTCTACAAATGTCCTTGTGTTTGACTTTTACTTGCTTTGACCCACTTTTCTAGAAAAATACATTTGAATGCTAAATATTTAGCACAAAGCAATTCTGATTCATGGAGATGAAATTACCTTTCCTTAAACAAGGTGACCTTTTAGAGCTGCGTCACAAGGTGACAAGTGAAGGTATTGGTCACCCTGTATTATTTTAGGTCTCTTTTTTTGGCAGGGGTGGGGTGAGGTTTTCTCACAGGTCCCAGGTGCCTTGATGTCCCCTTTTGAACTATAAATGCTTACATATTATAGGAAGGACATTTTCCCTTCCTGCAACATCAGGGGGGTGGTGCATTCAGTGAAGGCATAAATTCTGCCAAAATATTTCTTCTGTTGAAAATAATCAACTAAACCATTTATTCATTCATTTGCTTTATAATTTTATTTTATTTTTCTATCTATTACGTGCCAGACCATTTTTTATGCAAAGTGGTACTTATTCAGACAGAGACCCTGCCTTCATGGAGCGAATTGACATAATAAATGCAGAAGGATGTAAGAAAGTGAGGAAGACAGACATTTCAAAGATGAATGCATGTTTTATTTACACGTGCACAGGCTACAATGAGAAGGACAGGATATGGGACAACGAAGTCCTCCAAGGATGACATTTTGAAGGACAGGATTTTTGTGAAAATGAGGATAGCATGTGCAAAGGCCCTGAGGTGGGATAGAACTTAGAGAATGGTAGAAGCTGTGTGGTGACAAGAGATGTGGCCAGCAGGGCCTTAGAGGGTCACAGGTTATACTCCATGTGAGGGCAGAGGTGTGCAAAGTGCAGGAGGAGAGGATCCGCGAAGACTGGGGAGAGGTAAGGAGGGACCTGGGGGAGAGATGACGAGAGGCCACTGCTGACGTCGTGGAGAGACGAAGGGGGCAGAGTGTGGACGTTGGAGAGATGAAGGGGGCTGAGCATGGACGTTAGAGTGACGAAGAGGGCCGAGCCTTGACGTTGGGGATAGACAAAGGGGGCCAAACGTGGACGTCGGGGAGAACGAAGAAGACCGAGTGATGTATGAGAGACGAAGAGGGCCGAGCCTGGACGTCAGAGAGATGGAGAGGGCCGAGCATGGTGTTGGAAGACACAGAGGGGGCCGAATGTGGACGTCGGGGAGACGGAGAGGGCCGAGCATAGACGTCAGGGATAGACGAAGAAGGCCGAGCGTGAATGTCGGGGAGAGACGGAGAGAACCGAGAGTGGACGTCAGGAGAGATGATGGGTGCTAGGCATGGCTACAGGGAGAGATGAAGAGGGTCAATCGAGGACGTCTGGGAGGGACGACGAGGGCCTGGTGGGTATGTCAGGAGGCTGTCCCGAGCACGCACACTAATCACGGGAGGATGATGGCAGCTTAGCCAGGACAGGGTTCGGTGAAGCTGAGGACGTGGATGGATTTGGGGCAAATCTGCAGGTGCAGTTGGCCAGGAGAGTGAGCGGTGGGGAGCAGCCATTCTGAGGCCTGGCTCCTTGGAACAGTGGCGGGAAAGGCCCGTTGCTCAGGTGAAGTCAGGAAAAGGAGCTCAGCTTTTCCTGGACGGGAGGAGTGCAGGAAATGCATCCTGCTCACCGTAGTGTGTGAACCAGAGTTGTCCACGATCGCATGGTGCTCACCGCAGCTGGGAAACCCTCCAGGACGTGGGAATTCCTACACATTGCTGGGATTCTTCTAGAGTTTGACCCTAGAAAGTACTTGTCATTGTTTCTCTCCGTGGTCGTTCACCAGGCACAGTTGGAATGACAAGGGCTGGTGTTTTCTGGAATCTTGGCCTTGCTAAGAAGGCACCATGGCAGACACTGGGGGCAGAGGCGGAGACCTGGGCCAGCGCGGAATCCAGGCCTGACTCACCACACCCGCTGCTGTCCCCTCCCCACCCTTCTCCTGCAGAATAAGGATTATAAGAATGCGGCTTTCCTCCAGGTGGTGCAGAATGTAGGGGCTTGATAAACCCGTCACGTCAAGTATAAACCTTGCCAGTGTGTCAACTTTAGTGTTCCTGAGCCCTAAATGTCCCCTGCACTCTGTGCATTCCTGCTTCCCTCCCTCCAAACCCCTGGCAACCTCCAAACTTTCTGTCCGTCCCCATGAAAGGTTTGGGATTTCTACTGTCTCCTTTTTCATTCAGTTGGTTTGTAGCCACACTAAAACGACTCGCGCTGTGACCCCTCTGAGGGAGGAAGATTCCACCGAGGGTTCCCACTCCACTTTCCACACACGAATTTGGACATGTCCAATCACTGAAAAAAGAAAGGAAAATAAAGGAAAAGTGGATGGAAAGAGAATGACTCAAGACTCCCACCAGGTGTCAGGAGACTTGATGTGTTTGATATGGTGACTCCCAGGCCTTGTCCCAAAGCTTTTGGGTCAGAGTTGATGAGTCATGCCGTCGGTTTGTGGATAGGACAGGGGAAGGCGATGGCTCCCCAGGTCGATTTTCCGTCATGGGTCTAGGTCTTCTGGAAGCTGGCATTCTGCACCTCTGTTTATGATCTCAGGTCCCCACAGTGGACTAGAGGTCTTTGCTGCTGCTGTTTTGATGGGATAGATATCTGCAGTCATGCCACTTGTAAGCATTTTGCAAGGGTTGACTCACTCTGACCTCAGGGCAATGCTGTACAGTAGTGACTCTGGCAGAATCTGGGAGCAACAGGGCTGGAGTCCAGACCCCCTGGCCCTGCAGTCCTTGCTCTGAGCTAATCCCCTTCCCTAGTCTTTTCCCCGCTTTA
Organism: Otolemur garnettii; assembly: GCF_000181295.1. Classification (NCBI taxonomy): domain Eukaryota; kingdom Metazoa; phylum Chordata; class Mammalia; order Primates; family Galagidae; genus Otolemur; species Otolemur garnettii. The sequence goes on along the minus strand of NW_003852460.1, from coordinate 6,184,418 downwards.
CTCTTGCCCTCTGACCCAGGTAAGATTTGGGAGAACGCCTTCAGAAAAGAGACTGGTCCTTTCTGGTCTTTGGCAACGAAATCCTTTGATGCTCCCTCTGCCCTGTGGCCCTCTCACAGACCCCCCATGCCACTGAAGATGTTCTATATCAGTGGCCCTCATAGGGTCTGAAGTGGATGAAGAATGGGTGACCTACGTCACGATCAACACTTGTTCTCCTGTCTGCTGTGCAAGCCCAGTTCCAGGGTCACAGTCATCCTCTGGAACTCAGCCTACATGAAATGTGAAATGACCTGATGAAATAGTTTCCTGGGGTTTTGTCTAAGAGTAATGATGACATTCTCAAACTTAAGTGAAGCCTGGCGCAATGGCTCACTGCACCTGTGGTCCCAGCTACTCAAGAGGCCAGACTGGGAGGATCTGTTGAGTCCAGGAGTTCAATACCAGCCTGGGCAATATACCGAGACCCATCACCCCGCCCTTCCCCCCAAAAAAGAAAAAGCAGATTGGCATGAAATTAGGGAACAGTTTTGTTTATACACAAGAAGGCTTGAATCTCTGATCATGTCAAGCCAATGTAAACCCATCTTCCTTCTTATTTTAAACTTGACTTTTATTACATATATGCTTGAATTTTAAGAGAAAATTTCAGCAACTCTGAGCACCCCACAGGGCGGGGTTGGGTGAAAGTATAGGGGAGGCAGAGTTTATAATGTCTGCTGTCTACAGAGTTCTGCACTTTTCAGCCTAAGGCCATGGGTAGTGGTTGGCATGTCTACTTTTTAAATAGCTGTTCCGATTGTTGACACTTGGTGTGTTTGTTTAGGGTAGGGCAAGAGGGTTGTTTGCTGGCGTGGGGTGATGCTGTCTGCCGTCTGGGCCCCCTCTGTGAACAAGGAGAGGTGAGCTGTAGGAGAGTCGAGCATTGCACTTATGAAGAGGCCTGGAGACTGGGTGGAAGTACAAAGTTGAAGGAGACTTATCGCCACTGATGGAAATCTCCACATTTTGGAAGGATGCCACCGTTTCATTTCGTACAAAACCAGTTTGTCCATTTCTGCCTCTTGGACATTTGGAGAATGTCGATCGTTTTTCCTCTTAAGCTTATCACTATGTCTGAGACACCAGATGCCTTTCTGGGATGTATAAATTCCACCTTCCGGAATGTTCTTTGTAACCAACTACAGTGATGCGCGGACATGTTAAAAGTTGAAACTTAAAAACACGGTTCAGAATTTTGCAGATTTTATGGGTCACTGTGTGTAAATTTTCTCTGAGGTCCCGGTTTCATTATTTCATTTTCTATTTTAACATTTATGATATAGGAAAAATAATCTGATACTGGTTTGGGAATCATGGAGCTGCTAATAGTGAAAAAGTAAACATTCTTACCCTTTTTCTATTTCTTTCTTTCCCCTACATCTATGTTATTCGTCAAAATTTGTTAAATGCAACCAAGTAAGTTCATATGTGTCGATAACTGTGTTGATAAATGTGTATGTCATAGATTATAAAATAAGGTTAAATTATAGAGTCTTTTTTTCCTCTCTTTTTGTGGGGCACAGAGGAGTTGGGATGAAGAAAGTTCAGTGTTTTAAATTTTAGAGAACATTGTCTACACTAAGTAATTCACATGTAATAATGAGCACGGTGCATATTGTCACTATTAACCTGCTTGAAGCTGTTCAAAGTTTAATTAAATGATTAATTTTCCAGTACCAGTAACTTGAGAATTTCTACAATGTTTAAACAAACTGGGTCCCTAACATTTCAGCACCTGAAATACCCACATCCCTATTTCGTGGTCTTTTTGGGAAGAACTTGATGTCCTTACTTATTTTTGTGTGGTCACTGGGGTTTGGTTGTGTCTAATCAGTTGTGATCTGTCCCTGGTGTTGTTATTTTTAATCCCCAGTTTGTGGTCAGTGTGTGGGCAGTGATGGGCTGGGACCCACCACGCAGCCAATGCTGAGGGTTTAGAGGTCGCTGCCCAGAACTAGGGACAAGGGCAGGCCCTGTCCTTGAGTGAGACCAAATTCCTCCCTGCACAGTCCCCCTCAGTGAGCCTGGGGACAGCTGAGGTCTGAGCTCGGTGGTGGAAAGATGCAGCTGTCTTTGGATAAACAGAAAAACCTGCGAGTGGGGAGGTGGACACGGGGGCAGGGTCGGCTCACTCAGGGCTGAGTGTTAAGAGCTTGAGCTCTGCGGCGGGCAGGGGTCCTTCTCCTGAGTCGAGGCACTGGCTTTGGGGAAGAACAGATTCAAAGAGTCGGGAGGCTGGGGATGGGTATAAGACATGAACAATAATCCTGGGGACCTGGACAAGGATGAGTGTGGGGCCAGGGTTACAGAGACGTGGAAAGATTGATGTCTGCCAAGGATTAGGGCCGGGAAGCTACAGACTCATGTTGTGATGGTAACCAGGAAAGGCTGGTGCCTTAAGTATCATTGAGCGGGACCCAGGGGTATGTCTGCATTCCTGCTGTGTTAGCGCGAAAACCAAGGCAGAGACAGGCCACATGGCCAGGCCTGTTCCAACACGCGTAACCACCGTTCTGGATCCGGGTACAGAGGTGGTGAGTTTAGCCAGCTGTGACGGAAGGAGGAATTTCTTCTAATTTGAGGCATTTGTGGGAATGCCACCAAGTGCTGTGACAAGGGAGCCCTGTAGGCACAGCCCGGTCAGATGGTGCAACTGTAAAACGTGGGGACTCTATGGATTCTCTGTTCCTTTCACTGTGCCCTCCACCCCAGCCGGTATTGGCTGAGCACTGCCTCGGCCAGGACTGGTGCCAGCAATGGCAACGGTGTTGAGTCTCAGTTCTAGGATTGTGGGAATCAAAGGGACCACTTCATAGTCCTGCTTACTCACCAGTGTTGGCAGATTGGAGTGGATGACATCCCTCTGATAAAACCACATCCTCTGGTAACATTCTGGAAGAGATAAACTTGTTTTGGAACTGCCAGAGCCCTGTTTTGATCACTGCTTGAACGGTGCTTTATGAGATAAAAGAAATTATCAGATCTCAGGCTGTTTCCAAAGGTTGGAGTCTTGCTGACAATTCCAGGGCATTTTTAATAAACAGTTGGTCACTGCTCTAGGAGGGTCCTGCTGTACTGTGTATGGAGGGGGGGCAGTGCACTGGACCAGGGACTGCAAATTCTTTCTCTAAAGAGCTAGGTAACAAGCGTTTGGAGCTTTGTGGGACAGAGCAGTCCCCGTTGCAGCTGCTTAGCACTGCCCACGCGGCATGAAACAGCCAGAGACAGTACCCAAGTGAACAGGTGTGCCTATATCCCAGTTAAACTCTGTTTTGGGCCATTGATGTTTGATTTTCCTAATGATTATCTGGTGCTGCAAGATATTACTTTTCAACCACTTGAAAATTAAAAGTCATGGTTAGGTTGAGGTTGTCCAAAAACAGGTGCAGGGCGGGATTTGGTTACCGGGGGATTTACCTTGCTGAACTTTGGATGAGACCCATAAAGCCCTGCTTTTAAGGAGCAATAGCTTATTCTAGAATAGAATAGCTTGGAGTGGAGAGTCAGGGCAGAGAAGGGGTTGAGGTTTAAGCTAAAGTTCACAGCCATGAACTCCTTCCCATTCAGGGTCAGTGCTAAGGGCTTTAGCTGGAAAATCCTCTGAGGGCGATAGCTGTGTCTGTTTTGGTCATGATGAACCCCAACATGTGGCATCATGCTTGCTACACCGTATGAATTATCTGGGAGACAAAGTCTTCACCTTCCTATCTCCAGTCCTGAGTTATGTCAGCTCATTCTTCACACATGCGCTGAACATTTACTGAGCACCTGCTCCACCCCGTAGAGTGAAGGCAGAGGGGCAGACAAAACGTGTAATGAATTAAATCCAATACAGGTTGGTAAGAAACTCAAGGGAGAAAAATTGAGCCAGACAAAGGGGAGAGAGAGTTTGGGGAAGGGGCTTATTTTCTAAGACGTAACTGCAAAAGGTCTTATATATTTTGCACAGGTGAGCTTGCAAAGTTGCAAAAGGGAGGGACACAGTGTATGTACTTTGGGGAGTATTTCCAAGGTGAAACTGACTGGATATGTTTAAGAATTGAAATCAGGGGATGAGAGGAAGCCAGACATCCCCGGCGACCCTAGGGATGGAGGGGCTTCTTCACCTGCCAGGATAGACAATACAAATTCAAAACCTAGCTGCTGCTCTTCAACCCAGGAGAGCACCCCAGCGAGATGAGTGTGGGTTTGGGCGGACCTGTTCAGACAGTTCTATTTTTTCTTTCACCCCCACATCACCCAACCTAAAACAATTACCAGGAGAAGATGAGCAGATGAGAAATGGCAGAATGAAGGAAATAAAACTTCTTGTGAAGGTTGTGAATTGCACCCCGTGTTCCCCACAGATGTGAAGACTAGCTTAGTCCAGCGGGGCAGAGGACTGGGTGCAGAATTTGTTGGACTGTGTAGAACTGAAGATCCTGGCTTGGCTTTGGTGAGATGCTTCCCTTTCGTGAAGCTCGCCACGAGAAGGGGCTCAGTGAAACTCCTCAATGCTGCTGCTGTGCAGGTCTTGGGTACCTTCTGTTGTGAATATGTGGTATTTCTCTGCCTCAGAAGAAAATCAGTTTTAGATTTTGTATTGAGAATAACTTCACTGGCCGTCATTGCATGTTCTTAAACGTCTGAGTACTGGAGTTGTAGGGACTGATAAAGTTCTCTTCCTCTTGGGAAGCAGAAGGCTGAAACCAAAGTCCGTGGCCTTGTTTTGGTGGATTGAGTACTCTGTAGAGTGTAATTTGGGGTCAGACCCTTCATGGATTGTTTCACATCCTTATTTCCTCTTCCTTGACTTCCAATTAGGTCATTTTGCTATCTCTTATACATATTTGTCACTCAAATCATTCCTAAAAACAACAACAAAAATCCAAAAACTAAGTGTATAGCAGGCCAGCGCTACTGACTTATTTTCTCTATCTGCTGTCTGAAATGTACATCCCCTGGGGAGAGACAGGACCTCGGATCCCTTTGATCACTAATTGTGGCTGAAACATTGGAAAAGTGGGTGAAACATCAGCCACACTGCTGGAGAGAGAGGCCTTTATTTCACGTTGGTAAGAAGGGTTCTACGGGCCACTTCCCACTCCGAAGTGTCTTATTACGTGTGACCTTGTGGGAGCCAGTGGAGAAATCGCAGTTAAGGAAGTCGGTCTTGATTTCGCGTAACGTTAAATTTTAAATGAGGTGTATCCCTCCTATAATAAAGTACTACTGCGAATGTGATAAAAATGATGGATTTGGTAACACGTGGTCACCTATCTGATGAGAACGCTGAGCTGGACAAGGAGTGCTTGTCAGTTTCCCCCAAATAACCTTTTTTCCTTCCCCATCAATGAGGTGACAGCTTGCTTGCTACTCTGCCAATCTCCAGTTAATCTGACTTCACATTTCCTCCCCGAGTCTGCCAGACCTTAACATATTCAGTTCTCCTTTCAATGCACGTGGGAGTGTTGAACAGTTCCGGGAGGCTATTTGCATTGGTTTTAAGGCAGAGGGCATGGGAAGGCCACCTGCTTTTGATGAGGGTGTGCGTTTCGTGGTAAGGGGTCCCTGCAGACCCATCTCCCAGCTCCTAGTGAGGGCCAGGCTGGAGCCCTGCGTCCTGCTCCTTGGCCAGCCTGCGGCACTGGAGTTCCCAGGGTTTTGGGGTCGGCTATGGCACAGGGGTCTGGGTACCCACACTGGCCACGGCCTCCCAGCCATCTCTGGGGTCTGGGACACTGTGTGCTTTCTTTCAGGTGTCAGTGCAGATCAAAGCCATCCAAAGGACATTTGCATGAGAATCCGTGGAATGATTAATTAGCAATGGGCATTGGTAATTTCCCTTTCAAGCCATTGAAACGTCTTTCATTGATAAACTAGTTCTGTTGAGCCGGACCCCTTTTCAGAATCTTTTTCACCCCCTACTCCCTCTGTGACTACAAATTGGATTTTCCCCTGTCTGTCCACACCTCTCCTTGGACTTTGATTCAGCAGGGTGGTCAAAAGGACGGCCTCCCACAGATGATCATTCATTTGCATCAGCCTGGGTGTCTTTTTCGGAGGGCATTTTACAGTGTGACATCCATGACCTTCCCTCTTGCCATCCCCTTGTAATTCCCTGCGGTGGTTCTGTTTCACCCGTCTTCTAGCTCACTCTGGTTTCTGACCGTACTGTTCGCATTGCAAATAGAATGTGATTTGGTACATTCTGGTCCTCACTTGGCTCCTTCTCATTTTCTAAACAGTGTCCTCAGAAAGGGTAAATGGGACATGCACCCCTGGACGTGTTTCTGCAGCTGTCGGGAAACAGCTGACAGGGGAGCCGGGGCATCTGGAAAAAGGCCCTGGTCTCAACAAGGGGCCCATGGTGGCCACCACCAAGGAGCTGTCGTGTTCAGCATATGCGGAGAACACTGGTCTTTGCCAAATATCCAGCGTGTCACGGCTGCAGGGCTGAGGTGTGTGGAATGAAAGCTGATGCAGTTAAGACAAATGAACAAAAACGTGTTAATTTTGCCAACGTCATAGGTGATCCTCCCCAGCGCTTTGGAGGGGGCTCGTATAGCAGGAGCCACCATGAGCACGGTCGGGTACCTGGGGTGTCCGGGGAAGCTAGGCAGACAGGGCCTGCCCAGGAGGATCTCAGAGGTAGGTGAGCAGCTTTTTGTACAGGCAGAATTTGGGATGATCATTCCTTGTGGTGAGAAATTGCAAATTCATAACTGGGTCACGTGGAGACTGATGCTGATGGAATTTTACTGCAGTATCCACTTGTCGAGCACCTCCTGCTTAGCCCCAGTATCCCTGGGGATACTGGTGTGAGCACCTGGAATACTGGTGTGAGCACTGGGGATACTGGTGTGAGCTGGGACAGGAATCTTGTCCTCAGGGATCTAAGAAAGAGCACAGTAAGGCTGTGGGAGAAAACAAGGCAGGCGAGATGGCAGTGTCATGATGGGTCCCTGCTCTATGGGCCTTGGAGACTCCATGGCGCATTGCTGAATCCCTGGGGGCACTGGCTGGCCGGCAATGGTGACATCCGTCTTCCAAGGTCTATTTCTGTCATGATCAAATTCTACAGCCTTGAGTTGTCACCTCTGTCACCCCCCTGGTTCAAAAAGTCCTCAGTAGAAAATTGGGACTTTGTTGGCTCCTGCTGGGGGTTTATAAACCCTGACATTTTGTCCTCTTTATCTCATGCCTGAAACTCCAGGATTCCACCTCTCACCATCAGAGATGCTCACAGCAGATTTGCATTTCATTGTTTGATGCAGTTGGAGTCAGGGCTGGGCCCTTTGCAAGTACTCCAGGTACTGAAGGAACTTAGGTGTCTTTCCCGCAGCAGAAGTAGACTGCAGTCAGAGAGAGTGTGTCTAGTGCAGTGGTTCTCAACCTTTCTAATGCCGCGGCCCTTTAATACAGTTTCTGTAGGTCACGATCCACAGGTTGAGAACCATTGGTCTAGTGGGTCTTTACGTTAAACTTTTCAGCGTCGGAATCATTATTTCTGGAGGTTCTGGCCATAAAAAAGACAATGACTTAGGGAATTAACTATTACTTGCTTCATTACAATAAACTAACAATATCTAAGTGAGTGTTCACTCCTGGAGTCAATTTTTATTTACTAAACACTTGTTGTGCTCCTGATTCTGGCTCTTGTCCATTAATATTCCCAAGGACTAATCTTTACATTTATCAAACAAAAAGTACATGAAATTAAAAAAACACATATGTCAAAAATGACTATTTCCTAACAAATCCAAACCATTTGGAGATTCACAAAAGTATTGTTAAAATAATATTATTACGTGACATAAGTAGAGGGACAAATTGCTATGCATTTCTAATTTTATGAAGTTATATAGTGAAAGTAAAAGGAATTTAAAATCAACACGTATTAAAGAATTTTCGCTCCTCAGCTTAATTTATAGGTATAGCAAAATTATAAAAACTTTCCCCATTTTAAAATTATTTGGTTATTTGAGACTCTAATGCTATGGCAAATAGTTGGAACATTTATTGGATTGGTTTTTAAGCCCTTACTTAACCAATTAAATTTGATTCCTTTGTTATGTACTTATCCTTATGTAATTATTCTACTTTAATATATAATTATGGTGCACTTTAGAAGCATATAAATTATTTTCCAATACTAAGGTTAACCTGGGAGGCTTCATTTTAATTGACCCATCTATCCATTTATAACATTTATACAATGTACCAATTTATAGCATTTGTTAATTTATAACATATAGTTTAATCAATGTCACCAAATTTCAAAAGCTTTGTGGAACTGGGCGGTTTTGCTGATGCTATTTGCTCTTTAGTAGATGACTGCATTGAGGCAGGCATGCCAGGGGGTAGATATGGGATGTAACTAAAACAATACGTATTTATGTGCTTGTGTGGTCAGAGGAATATAAAGAGGGAATTTGGGTAATGTGACAATTCGTGTTTTCCTGTCTTTCATCTTTGTGGAAGGCTCAGGTGTTTTCTGAAGGAGGTTGGACCTGGTGTCTGTGCTTGTTTATTGCTTGCAGCTAAGCAGAGAATATTTCTAGAATGGCTTCTAGCTGGAAATATATATGCAACTCACTAAAAAGCCAGCAGATCTTACTTCTACATAAATCCTCCAAATGTATGAAGAGAACACTCTTCAAAGCAGCATTGATTTGTGGAAATCCTTTGTAAACTCTCAAGTTATTTTCAAGGGTTCGTAATACTTGCTGTGTGTTTTACTTTTTCCCCCTCCAGCCTTCGAATTGCTGTGATAGTGAATTATTTCTCTTCTAAACCTAGTTGTTTTAGCCCCTCTTCAGAATTTCAACTGGGTTTATGCGTTACTGGGAAATCAATATTGTGGAGACTCTGAACGGTAGGTTTCCTGAATTTTTTTATTTGGCATTTACTTGAAAAGCTCTGAAAGCTTCCCACCAGGGTGCTCCTGGTTTTGTGCCTGTTTATCTGGGAGTTCTCACCCTGTGCTGTTGACTCTCAACTGGGAGGCATTAGTCAATGTTTGAGACGTTTTGGGTTGTCACCCCTGGGGATGGGTGTGCTACTGGCCTCTCGTGGGTAGAGGGTTAGGGAGTGGCTAACGTCCTCTAAGGCTGCAGTGCCCAGCCCTGGGCTGCAGAGCAGTACTGGCCCACGGCCTGTTAGGAACCAGGCCCAACAGCAGGTGAGTGGTGGCTGAGCAAGCCAAGCTTCATCTGGCTTCACAGCTCCTCCCGTCACTGAAATCAGTGCCGAGTTCCACCTCCTGGCACATCAGAGGTAGGATTAGATTTAACCCTGCTGGGCACACCTGTGGCTCAAGAAGTAGGGCACTGGCCCCATATGCCAGAGGTGGTGAGTTCAAACCCAGCCCTGGCCAAAAAAACGCAAAAATAAATAAATAAATAAATAAGACTTAACCCTGCTGTATACAAGGGATCTAGGCTGCATGCTCCTTCTGAGATTCTAATTCCCTCCTGCCTGTTGTCTGTGGAAACATTGTTTGGGGGCCAACTGCTCCAAGGCGCAAGACAACCACCCACTACCAATATTTACCCAGCCCCAACTGCCAACAGTGTTGTGGCTGAGAAGCCCACCCTATTCTAGCACATTCCTGGCCTTTGGGGGTGGAACAGACTTTTGTATGCACACAACGAATAATATCACGTGGGGATCAACCCTCAAGCTTAGTCGCATGAGAAGCATGCAGATGTCTAAAGAAATAATCGCGTAAGATTTGACTTTGACTTTCAATCCTTCTCTCTTTGGGGTGGCAGCCTTTCCATAACAGCGCCATCTGCAAAAGATACAGAGCTTTCTATCTCAGCCAAGTAAAAATGGAAAATGGGGGCCAGGCTTCCTGTTTATTTTCATGCTGAGAAATACATTATTTCCAGGTAGCAGTCCTCAAAGTGCTTAAAGTCCTAGCAGGGGCGTCCCAAATCACGAGCCCACACAATTCTAATCTATCTGCCTCTGGATGTCTTCCTTGAGTGTCCCCTGTTCATTGCCCTGTCACTGAACTCCCATGTTTTCCTTTGTTATAATAAAAGCAGTGATAGACACATTTTGTCATCTTAACCACTGCCTCAGGTAAAGATTCTCATAAAACTAAATGCTTAGATATGTTCTTGTCTCTTCCAAAAAACCGAATTATGGGGAGTTTCAAAACACGCTATCTGTTTTTAAGAATCAGAAGGAAGGACATTCCTAGAGAAACTCAGATTGTTCATTCTGTATTGGAGTGGTAGACTGGTCCATTTTCAGGGGGTGCACCAGGCTTGAACCCACCACCTCCAGTCTATGGGGCCAGCGCCCTACTCCTTTGAGCCACAGGCACTGCCCAAATGATTTTTTTTTAATATATTCAAAGAGTGGTGTAGTTATCAGCACCATTGTAGAATACAATAGAACCTCTGTAAGTTGACCACCCAAGGGACTGTCTCAAACTGGTCACCAGAGGGAGGTGGTCACCATAAGGATCTGGGCCTACCGTACATGTGGTGCCCATCCTGTCTGAGAATTAGGTCATCTTAAGGAGGTGGTCAGTGTAGGAGGTGGGCAGCTATGGAAATTCTACTGTATTTTCATCACTACCCCTAGAAAAAGACCACAGTCTTTAGCAATCACCTTCCTACCCCTTCACTTCTTTCAGTCCTAGTTAACCACTCAGCTATTTTCTGTACCTGTGTTGACTGAGTCATTCTAGACCAGCGTTTTTCAACCTTTTTTTTTTTTTTTTAAATCTCATTGAACATTTAAACTTGTAGTTAAACTTTCACCCCACACTTTAATTTTGTTGGTCAAAAAAAAAGGAGTGAAAAAAGAATATACTTACTGTGCTTTGAAATTCTTTTGAAAATAATTTTCATTAATGATCTTTAAAGATGTTTGGGGCACACCTAAGATCCTCTAACACACTCCTGTGTGCCTTGGCACAACTGTGGAAAATCACTGTCTAGACTTTTTTTTTTAATAAATGAAAACATACAGCATGTGGTCTTCCATATCTGGGTCCCTTTACCTAGCATAATATTTTTGGGGGTTTTTTTGCAGTTTTTGGCCAGGGCTGGGTTTGAACCTGCCACCTCTGGCATATGGGGCCAGAGCTCTACTCCTTTGAGCCACAGGTGCCGCCCAACCTAGCATAATGTTTAACTGTCCATTTATGCTGTATTTGTATCCTATTTCTTTTCATTGCCAAATAATATCTCATTGTATATTTTTGTTTTATTTACTCACACATCAGTTAATGTGCATTAGGGGGGTTTTTGCTTTCTGGCTATTGCGAGCAAGGCTGTTCTGAACATCTGTGTACATGTTTTTACTGGTATGGATAGAATTAGAAACATTTGGGGTATGTTTCATTGTGGTATTTTTACATGGTAACCACGCCTAATTTATTCTATGATGATGTTACAATATTAAAATAAACTGTGTTTCTCCCTTTGCCCCCATTGGGAATTCCTGATATGACAAAACTGAAACCCCCAGTCAAAGAAAAAAAAGCTCACAGAAAACATTTCAGAGCAGGCACCTTTCTAGACTGCTAAATACTAACCTTTGCGGGAATTTTGACTAAACTTTTTAGAAAAGATGAGTAGGTTGCCTAACCACCATAATAATTTCAAATTATTAACTTGGGATGACGTTTACTTTCGTGCACTGAAGTCATTGTGGTTTGTATGTAGTGCTTCAAGTAGGATCCCACAGGCTTCACGAAACCCAGGACCATTTCAGATACAGTAGCCTTGACCCCTGTCTGTGTGTGCACAACCTAGGACCATTTGAGATACAGTAGCCTTGACCCCTGTCTGTGTGTACACAACCTAGGACCATTTGAGATACAGTAGCCTTGACCCCTGTCTGTGTGTGCACACAAGACGGATTTCCACTTCTGCTTCCCAATCTGCGGGTCTTTCTGTTTTGTTTTACAATATTCTAGGAGAGAACTCTGGCAATTGTTTAGAAGGTCATTTCTCCAATGGACATTGTTTTTCTTTTCAAAATGTCAATGGAATAATTTCATCCACCTTGCTGAAGAAAACAAAACCCACAGAGATAATGACTTAGTGGGAAAGTGAACAGAATGAAGGCTGTTTCATACCCCATGATGCTCTGATGATGGCAGCCGCCTCATTGCTCTTTCTGTACGCGTGATTATTTGCTCCTTTACTGAGGATGAACGAAGTAGTTGGTTTTCTTCTTGTGCCCATCTGTATCTGATTTTTGCGATGACTCTTCAGATTCACAACGTTTTTTATTTTGCATTGATTTCTCCCATATAAAATTCCTTATTTCTTTGGGTTGTCCACATGATGGACGTACTTATTTCAAATCACTTTTGCATTATTTTACAAATCTTATTCTTCTGCACAAAGGGTGACCTGTGAAAGTAAGCATCTAACCTCCGAGAGCAATGTCCTACAGGGTAGTATGATCTGGTTCCAGTGAGGAAACATCTCTATGTAGGTTGCAGTCATACCTGAAAACCAACTCTGTTTTCAAACTGTGACTTTGGTCATATTCAATGGGTTGAGATTTTACAGCATAATCTATCGGTTTCTCTGTGGAGTAGAAATTGCATCTATACCTTAAAGGAATAATTGATGTTAGCTATGTCCTATAAAGCTTTTCTGCATGGAGCCTTTCTTTAAATAGAATAAACTCTGTTAGCCTTGAATAGCAAATGTCTCTAATCATAGCAACAGGTTTCCTGTATAGAGGAGAATTAATTTCAAAATTCTATGATTCTATTACAAGAGGGAAAACCCTAGAAGTGCAACCTGTCCAGAACTATTGTTGATTTTGTACAGGTTCTTTTGCTTATAAAAAGTCTGAACAGAAGACGTTGCTTTCTGCCCCCCCTCCTTAGTGCAACAAGTGCTGACTCAGTGTATAAGGGTGGGAAGCTCCCTCTCTCATGGCTGAATCAAACTGATGCTGTCCGACCATCAGTGTGGCAGGCAGCTGATTCACCCTGGCCAGTGGCACAAGGGAATCTGTTGGCCCCTGCGAAGATGGTTTCTGAAACTGGTTCCTCTTGGGGTTTCCTGACTCTCCTGCCTCCTTGCTGGGAGATCATGGCATGAAGGCAAACAGATGCCTGCTGCCCCAATACGATGCTTACCCTTACCCGCAACCAGGCCCACAAAGGCGGGCTTTGAGAGCCCCAGCGAGGCAGCTCTGCGTTTTATCCCACCGTGAAATTCGCAGTGAAAGCCCCTCGCCTCTGCTGTTCAGCCATGCGGGGCTTGGAGGTGGGGGTGCGCGGGAGGGGAGTGGGGAGCCCGAGGGGGAAGCACAAAGTATCAGCAGGGACAAAGGCGGCCTCCCCAGCCCCCTCCTGTGATTGTTAGGTGGTCTCTCACCTCCCGGAGGAATCCCTGCCTGGCACAAGAGCATTTTGTTGTCAGTGGCTCATTTAGTCTCCTGGGTGGGGACGCACTGGAGGCGGTGACTGGGGAGTCATTTCTGAGCTCTGGGGTCACTGGTTTTACTCATTAACAAACAGCAACTACATTTGCGGGGGTGGGGGGCTGTGGGGGGGAGACAGACAGAAAGAAAAGGAGAAAGAGAGGGCAGGAGATAAGTTTATTTCTCCATGGTCAGTCTTATTTCCTGATCTGGCTGATGTGGTATCTCTAAAAATACCGAGTAGACTGTTTTCTACCGAAGATGCCATTTTTTTTTTTTCTAATTCTTTTTAGCCAGTCAAATTTAGCAGTGGGTGGCTTGACGGTACCGTTAACAAGCTCTGATAACCCAGTGCCGTCGGATGAGCTGGAAGATGCCGTTCTCAAGTTTCATGTCTGCCTTGTATTCTCTGCATCGCGTGGGCTTTGCTTAGTGGTCCGTCACACTTCCTGTTAAGATTCTGTACATTGGGATGAGTTTCTGGAGTTTACAGAAACCTGCAGAGGGCAGTTGTATTATATTAAAGAAGAATATTACAATTAAAGTTATAACAGTGCACTCAATGCCTTTAGGAGCAACACAAGTCTGCTTCCCTGAGTGAAGTGGGGCTCCATTATCAGATAGCAGCATCTTGGCACAGATTTTAGGGGGGCTTTGGGGGGGCTTAGATCACTTTCATGAATTGATTCATGTATACAAAACTGAATGAATTGGGGAGAATGTTGTAAAACTTGGGAAGAAGTGTCTTTACGTTCCTTACGTGTGCTGTTGACCATTTATGACGTTAAATACAGCAGCACCTGATTACGGCCATATATTGGTCTCCCTGTTCAGGTTTGCGGGGTATATATACTTGGCCTAGAATTTCCAAATCACTTCATGTTTGGCTGAGACTCTTTTTAAGCTTCTCTCACATGGAAGAAAGCAGTCAATAACGGCACCAGCTGCACCACAAATATCAAGTGTCTGTTGCAAGTAATGGTTGCCCATGAGCAGGTGAGTTTCAGGGGCATGGAATTTTACTAAGGCAATTTTAGCATTTGATAAAGCAGACCTGTGAATGCTGTCTGTGGGCAGCAACCCAATAACTGGATTTACCAGGGGCATTTGAAATTTGGGGAAAACAAAAGCTAGGTCATTGGTCTTTGATGAAAGGAATATACATTTCTTCAATAACACAGTTATTTCTCTCCCTCTGCTCTGTACGGCTCCATCAATCTGCTCTGCTTCTAGAAACACACCAGCAATCATCCTAACGGTTGCTGAGATCCAGGCTTCCACTTGCCCCAAAGCTAAAGTTGACTCCCAGCAGCCAGTGAGTGACTCAGACACCATCTGTGTCTTGCTCTAAGAACCCAGCGGCAACCTACAGAGTGAATCTCCAGTGCTGAAACTCTCGGCTTTAGTTTTATGCTTAAAAAGATCAGATCTCCCTGGAACATAATCTTCTATCCTCTCACTCGTGTTTGCCTGGTTAATCCCCACTTAGTGTTTTGTTTTCCAGCTCTACATATCCCTTCATTCAGGGAGTTTTACATACCCATCTCCAAGGTTAGGTTTTCCCCAGCGGAGCTTCTGTCCACCCCTTTCCCATAGCCCCTGTCTCCTAGTCCTGTTCTGTCTTGATTGGTTGTGTCTTTCTTCACACTCTGAGCTCATAGCATGCAGTCTGTTTTATGTGCCTGTGTGGTCTTAGTACTCCTCACATTGCTGGACACAGATGTGGCTTAGTAAATACGTGCGCAGAAGGGAAGACAGGAAGGAAAGAGTTTACAAAGTAAAGGGAGAAGCATGCAGGGCGCAAGGGGACACTGGTGACACAGTGGACAACCAGAGAAACTGTGGCGACATTCTTTGCATTTCTGATGGCCTGGGGGTTAAATCTGAACACAGGTATCATCATAGTTGCTTACACCAGGGAGTGTCAGTGAAGAAAACAAAGTACTCGAAAGTACTCTAGGTACCTAAACTGGAAGGATTTAACACAGGGGATTAAGTGCTTCTGAAATGACTGGGATTGTTGAAGGAGTGGGCTGTAAGCTAAGCCTCTCCAGAAAGGACAGCAGGAGACATAGAGCGCTGACTCTTCTGCTTATGCTGCAGGCCCTCCGGAGCAATGATGTCAGAGTTAAGAAAGTGTCCCCTGGTGAAGGTTTTCCAGACCCCTGTGGACGCTGACTTATACCCTGCAGCAGAAAGCCTTGCCACTTCCTCTGTGGCTCCAAACTGCAGTAATAGTGAACAGGACACAGTCAAAAAAAAAGCCCTACTGCTTCACTTCTCCCTTCAAGAAGTGCGTCAGCGTCTGAATGAGCATAACCTAATTGCACTTAGAATTTCAGTGGCCTGCTCATCTGGGAATGTTTGTACTTCCTCTCCCATGAGAAAGTGGTGTGATTGCTCTTGCATTTTACACTTCCCTTCCCTTTAACACTCTCAATTTGTTGTCTGCTGTACGATAGCCACTAGCCACATATGGCTTTACAAGTTTAATTAAGATAAAGTAAAATTAAATATTTCATTGCTCAATCTCATTGGCCACATGGGGCTCAATGGGCTCTTGTGACCGATGGCTGCCACATCAGACACGGTGGCTACGGAACATTCCCCTCCTCCTGTTCTGCTGTAACCAGTGTTCTAGGTAATGTGAGCTGCGATGTTTTTCTTATTTTGGGGTCCAGCAGAGAAACCATGAACAAGTAGATAAAGGAGGCAAGAGGGTAAGCTGAGAGTTACAAAACGCAAACACCAGGAAAGGGCATCTCCAGTTGAGTTCTTAAATGTTTGCTCCAGGTCAAGAGAATAATAATGGAAAACAACCACAAGAAACAGGGGTCTGCCCTGTCCAGTGTCCTGTGTCCATGCGCCAATGACCATAAACTAATAGAATGCAGAATTCTAGCAGAACCTCCCCAAAGACCCGCATTAAGTAAACAAACCTTCATTCTGACCCAAACTTACTCAGCGTGTGGTTGGTTGCTTGGTTCTGGCTGGGTTCCAAAACAGCTTTAATTGTTATTTTATTATACTGCAATTCCATCAGTCAAGACATCAACATTGCCTGTCTTGGGGGAGCTGAATGGAGTATAAAATTAAATGTCCAAGCAAGATGGTATAACTTTTGAGTTTGGGTTAAAAGCTGGGTAAGTCCCATTATAAACAGGGTTTCCCACCCCAAACTCACATATATGCTCTGCCTTGGTGTTACCGTTTCAGTCTCTGCAAATTATGGGTATGATGCCGGACTTGTGTGTTTGTTGGGAGAGGGCCCAGTGCATAATGCCAGCTTGAATGGGCTTGGTCAGGGGTGCGCTGACGTCTCAGAGGGGGTTTCATGTTGACAAAGCTGGGGTGACTGCAAGTGGCGAGGGTGACAGGAAACATGAAAGTCCCATGGCATTTGGCCCTCTAGTTCTTTCAAGAACACACCATGCCTTCCCCGAGCTTGGCACGTCAGCAGCCAAACCACACAGGCAGACATTAAGCTGTCAGTGTTACAAACTGCTGCTCTCTGAAAAGGATTAGTGTCGGCTCCATTGCAGATTCTTCTAACTGCGGGGTCCGGCTACATTTTAGGGTCTGTCTTAGAACCGCCTTTGACCACTCCCACCTCACAGACAAACAGGTTTCATTTCTTGCAAATAATAAGCCAACAACACATCTGTCCCCACGGCATTCTCACGATATGCTGCTGATAGGGACAAGCCTATTAGGCAAGAAGAAGATATTATATAGGAGACAAGCTCCTAAGCAGCCCTGTGAGATTCTGCGCAGGGACAAAATACAAGATCCAATTCCTCCAGTGATAAACGCCACATTTTACTGAGTCGTTGGCCCAGAGGATGCCAGGCCACCCAGCCTGGGATGACACCTGACATGGTTCTCCAGAACTGCTGATGTGATGTTTTCTTCATAATGAAGTTGCTGTCAAGAAATAAACATACAGAGATGGGGACCCGAGCTAGATGTGTGCAGAAGCTTTTTAATTTAGCATGAAGGGCAGGGACTCCTAATCTCCATTGAGCTTGTCACAGGGGAGGTTTCTAACCCAGGGGCTCAGGGCTGTCAGACTCATGCTGTGCAGATTAAATCCTGACTTTCATGGACAGGGGAGGCCTGTATGCTCAAGCCCCCGGAAGGCTGTGGCCTCTGGTTGCAACTGAGTTACACAAAATCAGATATAATGAACGCTTGGGATCCCGGGTGCCCAAAGTGGTTCTCTTTAATTCGCCTGACTCGTGGCCCTGCCAGGACTCATGAATTATTTTGATTGTCTGGGCATCAATATTGGAGAAAGCTCAGTGGTTGATCTGAGAGCCTGGCAAAGGACACTTATAATCAAGCTAGAATTAAAAAACGGGGTGCTTGTGCGTGATGCTCTCTGGGTTTGAAATCTCTAACTATATTGACTTTTGGAGCTCTTTGACTAAATATGCATGTTTTGTTTTCCCCGAGAAAAGGCTGTCATTTTCTTGGGCTGTCTGCCTCTGCAGTACGTTTCGACTGACAGTCACTGTCTTTAGGACAAGGTTCTTGTTAGGATGTGACCGTTCTCCTGTGGGGAAACAGCACCCAGCCCTCACGTCTGTGCCTGGTCCCAACCCTAACACCGGTTGTCATCACTGGACTTCTGGCTGATTTTAGAACTTGCGTCTGAACTTGGGCAGGGAGTGTACAGAGTACGAAAGCAAGTGCTTACTCGGCACCCGCTGTGGGCTAGTTGTCAATGGATATTCATTTCCTGTTTTTACTGAGAGGAACCTTTTGCTTTGATGTCATAAAAAGGGATTATTTAGTGTAAAGGAGGGGACTGCAGTGCCGGGTAAACTTGTTCCCTGCATTTTGAAATTAGAAGCCAGGACAGAGCAGGACAGTTAGGATCCCTGCATTACAACTCCTGAGTTTACCTGGGACTTTGGAGGTGGCTGAGGCCCCTTTGGCTCTGTACACTCACAGTCCTGAGGCGGGGTCAAGCCAGGTGTTTCTAGAGCCTGTCAGATCTGACGTTATGGGGCCTGAAAGATTCTAGGCTTTGTCTCTTTTTTCTTAACCCGTTTTGTGAGAGATATGCCATCGGTTAGCATGAGGCTTCGGTTCTTTTTTTTTTTTTTTTTTTTTTTTATTAAATCATAGCAGTGTACATTAATACTATCATGGGGTACAATGTACTGTTTCTGTATACAATTTGAAATACTTTCATCCAACTGGTTAACATAGCCTTCATGTCTTTTTCTTAGTTATTGTGTTAAGACATTTATATTCTACATTTAGAGAGATTCACTTGTACCCTTATAGGATGAACCATAGGTGTGATCCCACTAATCACTCTCCCTCTACCCCCTGTACCCCCTCCCTTCCTTCTCCCCTCTCCCCATATTCCTGGGCTAAAATTGGGTTATAGCTATGAAAGCTATAAATTAGTTTCATGGTAGGGCTGAGTACATTGGATACTTTTTCTTCGATTCTTGAGATACTTTGCTAAGAAGAATATTTTCCAGCTCCATCCATGTAAACATGAAGGAGGTAAAGTCGCCATTGCTGCATAGTATTCCATGGTGTACATATACCACAGAGGCTTTGGTTCTTATGCATTTGCCTCAAAATCTCCATTTTTTCCTATGAGCACTTTAATTTTTAAATAATCTTTGCCCATAGGCTTATATCCATCATAGCTTTTTAATGATGCTTATTAAAGAAATTTGTGATTTTGAGATTTTAAGTAACTTTAAGATTATTTTATAAGTTTAACTTTATTTTTAAAAAACAAAACTTAAAGTTATAAGAATAGTGCAAAGAACTTTTGTATACTTTTCATCTCAATAAGGGTATGGCAAACTTCCTGTCCAAGACTTATAAACATTTTGAACTTGCTGGGTCATCTGTTACAACTACTCAACTCTGTTGTCATAGCAGAAAGGTAGCCACAATAATGCCCAAATGATTGGGCATTGCTGTGTTCCAATAAAACTTTATTTACAAAAACAGGAGGTGGGCCCAATCTGGCCAGATTTGCTTTGTGGTTTCTTGTTTAACTCAATCTAGAGTTAACAATTGTTAACTTTTTTTTTTTTTATCACACATGTTCTCTTTCTGTATAGATAGATAGATAAATGTGTGTGTGTACATTTGTGATGATTTTTTTCAATCCTATTACTATCGATCCAGAGGAAGGAAAATAATTCTATCACAAGGAGAATTGCGCTCAAATATTTATAGCAACTCAATTCACAGTCGCAAAGATGTAGAAGCCGCCCAAGTGCCCATCAACTCATGGATCGATTAACAAAATAAACCACGGTACATTTATACTGGGGAATACTATTCAGCCATAAAAAGACGGACCCTTTACATCTTTTGTTTTTACTTGGCTAAAGCTGAAGAACATTTTCCTTAGTAAAGTATCACCAGAATGGAAAAGCAAGTACTCCACATACTCAGTACTAATTTGAAACTAGCAGATGAAGAACTACAGGCCACAGGAGAGGAAAAACACAATTAAATTCAAGTAGCAGGGAGGTGGAAAGAGGGAGGGATTTGGTAACTCCCACCTACGGGCACTGTGTAGGGGGATACGGCATACCTCCCCAGTGAAAGACTCACCTACAGCTTGGATGTTACCTAACAAATGCAAATAATGAAACCGAATTGTATATACCTTATATTAATCTGAAAAAAGTAAATTGTAGACATCATGACTTTTTACCTCCAAATAATTAAGCAAGCACTTCTTAAGAACAAGTGCGTCTCTTACCTAACTCCTGTGGAATGATTCAGGCAGTTTAACAGTGGTGTAATACGAGTATCTAATCTATGGTCCGTCTTTAAATTTCCCTGATTGCCCCAGCAGTGCCTTTCATGGCCTTAATCTTGTCTGATTCGGGTCCCAGTCCATCATCACGCTTGACGTTTGTGTGTCATACAGCTTTATTCTCCTCGGGTCTGGAATTGCTCCACTCCTTCTTTGGCTTTTAGGAGATTGAGACTTTTGAAGACTAGAGACCTTGCTTTGTAGACGCACCTTGATCTGATCTGGCTGTGTTTGGGGTCTCCCCAAGTTAGACTCAGGTTCCGTACTTTGGGCAGGGATCCCGCCTCCGAGGTGTGTTGCTTTCCCGGCGCAGCCTTTCGGGAGGCACCTGCGGGTTTTTGTTTTTGGTATTTTCCAGCATTCTTGGAAGTTGTTAGCTTTGCTCATTAGTCAAGGAGCTCACTGTCTGGTTTTTACCCTGCAAAGTTACAGCTTTCGCGTCATAATCAATATCTTTTTAATTAGAGAAATAACTGTGAGAAGATGCTTTGAAGCTTGAGTGCTATGCTAACATGCCACAGCAGAAGAGAGTGTTTAAAAACTGGACGCTAAGAGGGTGTGCGTGGCCTTCTGTGCCACACGACTCCAGGATGTGCCCCTTCTGGGTGACTCAAGGCTGTGCGTGATAGTAGCTTTACATGAGAAAGGATTACCAGGAGAGGATGCTTGTCTGGTAATAACTGCTTTGATTCATTACTTTTCCTCTTATTTACTTATTTGGGTAGTTCTAAATACTTTCCCTGAAACTGAAAGGGCCCTTAATGTCTGGACTCCCATTACTGTGAAAAATATCTGTGATGAAGTGAGGCCCAGGTTTCCTGATAAGCCTGCTGGTGGGAGAGTCATTATCCTTTGAATGTCTCAAGCTGGCTGACCTGCCATGTGAGGCATCTCCGGCGTGCGCTCTTGTGCTGGGCTGGCACGCTGATCCTCTGGTGATTGTTCAACTGCACTTCTGAGGGCTGTCTGCCAACAGATTTCATTATTTTGGCAAGACACAGTGTACTTTTGACACAGACAATTGTAACAATTTCTATACAGTACCAATTTAGAGCTGCAGAGAGTCCACAAAGACTTCTAAAGTGTGCAGTAGGGTACACACGTTTTAGGAAATATTTAGGGAAGAATTAAAAAAAAAAAAAAAAAAAAAAA
>NW_003852460.1:6161662-6162550 GCF_000181295.1 Otolemur garnettii | reverse complement strand
GCCGGTTGAGCTATAGGCGCCGAGCCTGCAAGATTTTAAAAAGTGGATTTTTTTTGGTAGAATGCAGGCTTCATTCTTTCAATCCAAGCAATAATCCTGACAGAAATTAAATTTAAACCATTGCTTGGTTGTTTTTTATTATTCAACAGAAAGTGTTTGTGTGACGGCGTACCATATGTCCTCCGCACAGCCCTCTCTCATCTTGGAATCTCCCTTTTCATTCCACTCTCTGGCCGCACTCAAGAATATTCCCACCCCACCCAACTCTAGCCCTCGGAATTGTTGGCAAGAAACCCAGCATTTTAAAGGTGATTGTTAGAACACGCTTACACGCCTGAGAGACCAGAATTTAAGGAAATATTAACTTCTTCAATTTAAAGGGAGAAAAAGGCTATATATTTGAGTAACTATGATAAAACTAAGATAAATTCCCCTTACTGGTCCCCTGGAAATGGGAAGGAGCCAGATTAACTGAGCATGACCATGTGCAGGTACTTTAAAAGGTGGTCTTTATACCTGTTATTCCAAAAGAGTCCTCTTGAGCAAACATTCTTCTACTCATTTATGTATCAGAAACCTGTAGTTCAGAAGGGTTAAAATAAAACCAGAGTGGAGAAAAACTCTTGGCATGTGGTGGATGAGAGATTCTCCTGTGGGTTGATCCAACCCCAGGGCTCCAGGCTCTTCCTCCTGCCTTCAGACTTCCTTGCCTGGAGGCCTCATTGGCCAAGTCCTTCACCTGGAATGTAGTCTGAGTTCTCGATCCACTGAGGACCACACAACCTGGATGCCAGAATTACACCTGGGAGGGCACAGGTATCTCTCCCCCAGCACTGTCCCACCCACTGGAAACCTGTGGCTGACCCATGTGTGCCACTGGGGACCACA
>NW_003852460.1:6161031-6161642 GCF_000181295.1 Otolemur garnettii | reverse complement strand
ACCTAACCCCTGTCACCGCCCAGCCATTGCCTCTGTGAAGACCTTTTAGGTCTCAAACCTGGGAGATGTAGGCTTGAATTCCATGACTACAAAGTTCCTTTGCTTCTCTAAAATTCTGTGTTTTCATGTCATGACCTCTAGCACCTTCTCTGGGATTTTGATCACTTGATTATTTCCTGTTTTTCCTATGTCTTCATACAGCTTCTATCCCATCCTTCCTTTCTGCCTACCGACATGTCCCAGTGACCTCATGTTGAAACACAAACACAAAAATAGAGAACAAAACAGATTAAAGGGAAAACTCGGATGAACTGTGACAGCCTCTCAAGGTTCTCAAGGTCTTAATTTTTGCATAGCCCACCTGCTGAAATTTTTGACATTCCAAGCTCACTTTTCTGGCGCGTCTTTTGATACACATCTTGAACTTCTGCTTATCAATGAACATGCTATTTTCAGCTTTTCAGAGTGTATGGTTCTTTTTTTGTTTGTTTTTTGAGATGGAGCCTCAAGCTGTCCCCCTGGGTAGAGTGCTATGGCCTCACAGCAAGCTCCAACTCCTGGGCTCAAGCGAGTCTCCTGCCTCAGCCTCCCAAGTAGCTGGGACCACAGGC
>NW_003852460.1:6157018-6160068 GCF_000181295.1 Otolemur garnettii | reverse complement strand
TTCTTTTCAGATCTAGGTTACACATTTGGGTGCCTGTCCTCATTTTCATTCCTCTCTTATTCCCATGTTTCCGAGCCAATTGGTAACTGGGTTCATGAACTTGCATGCCCAGGTTGCCTTTTGTAGTCCTCCCAACGTCCTCGGCCACCCAAACGGTGTATAGACCCTAGAAATTGTGGAAAGACGATTTGGAAGACGTGGTGCAGGTTTTTGCTCTGGTTTCATTCCCTGTAATATCTCACTACTCCATTTCTGTCTGGATTCCAACACTCAAGTCATCTTAAATGCAAAGCAGAGCAAGCAAGTCTCCATTCTGAGAGTGTCAGCGCCCCGTTGAACCCCAAGGCTCTCGTTCCAGCCTGTGTTGTCCTGTGTGCACTCTCCTCTCAGAAACACACATCGTACTCCCTCCTCCGTGTAGTTGCAGTGATATCGGGCCCCAGTCTTACAGTTGCTCGTGTCAACTCATGAGTCCCCACTGCTACAAAATCCTCTCCAGTGATCCCAGATGGAATCCCTTTCCCTTCCCTTCTTTCTGTAAGACTGGGGCCCAGATATCATTTCAAGGCATACAGACTCACTCATCTCCCTGCTTTTCTCCTGCAAGAGACTGAGTGCTGTCTCAGAGCTTCACAGTTTCTGCCTCATTTTCCTCAGTGACTAGACAGACACTTTGCACATGGGAAATATCAATCTGTATTTGTGGGTTTAGCTACCTTGATGCGAATTTGAACAGGTTGGAGTGTATGGCATGCTAGTTGTTCTGTTTAAGCTTGGGTTCTATTTATTTATCATCCCTTAATTACATTTCCTACTTCCTTGATTATTTGGCCTATGTGAACATTTAAATGTTGTGTGAACTTTTTATTTTGGCATCAGGATTTATTATACTTGCCATTTTGATAATAAAATTTCCTCTGCTGTGCTTTTATGAAAGTGTTTGGTTAAAGGCAAGGATGGAATTTTGAGCTTAAACTGGCTGGATGGTGGTTTGTCAGGGTGGTATCAACAATTTCCTTGTTTGCTTGTCCTTTGGCTCAGGAGTGGGATGTCTTGCTCTGGGACATGGAATAGTTGATCTTGTTGGTTGTGACTACATAGAAGCCTGAGGCTGTCTAGCACCCAGGGAATTCTGGAATGGAATCCTCTCTGAGATCATAACAGTTTGGCAAAGTAAAAATAGATTGGCAACGTAGTTTTCAGTTTGCAAATCTCTCTTGTGTCCATGATCTCTTGAGGCCCTTGCAGCAAGTGGCATAAATAGGTTAGTGCTTTAATTAGCACAGAAATAACCATCGCCGGAGTTGCTGAAGCAGAGCTTCCCATCCCAATCTCCTAGTTGCTCTCATGGGTCACTACATTTATTTCCTCCTCTACACTGAGTGTTTCCTCTCTAAAATGCCTACTTGTACATATTTCTAGATTTGTCACCATGAGCCTCCATTGAACAAATAGCTCCAAAAGCTCTTCCATCTTACCTAGGTGGCAGGTTAGGTAAAAAAGTCACTGCTGTCTTCATGGCAGACAATGGCATGTATGGTCAGCGCTCTCAACCTTGTTTTCTCTCTGAAATTTAAAGTTTTCTTCATCAGGCTTGAAGGAGTAGCCTAGTAAGAAATGCATTCAGTCTATCACCCCAAGCCTTGAAAGTCTAAAGCATTTGCTAATAATACTAACTTTGGTTACTGATTTGGGTGCTCTTAGGCAATATACGATCACTTGAGTTGTGATAGGTAATAAATTCCAGAGCCACATCTTCCCCTGGTATCATTTTTATCAAATTCACTTCTCTCATGGAAGAGAGTTGTGGGGCTGTTGTTTTTTGGCATATATTTTGTATTGCTTAGAGAATCAGGGAGTGTTTTCTTCTATGTGAGGTACAAAAGAAATGCCTGTCATCCCCCTTTCTTTTATGTTTTGGTGAAATCCTTTTTTACTGATCAGCAAGCTGTGAAGAAATAGAGCTTTGGCAAATTCATAGTGCAAAGATGTACTCAGATGCGTCTAGGCTATTCTTGTTAAGTAGATTTTGTAGAGGATTCTTAAAAGAAAATATTGGCTGTCACTAATAACATTTTGAGATGTATCTTTAGACACCATTGATCAGTGGTAATTGGAAATAAGGCGAGCATGCAATTAAAATAGAACTTGAAGTGAATTGTGCTAGCCTTGGCAGACACAGGTGCCAGGTTAATAGGAAGACTGGGGCGTTATATCTTGTTTCTATTAGTACTTCAGCAATATGCCCATTTTTGTAAGTGATATTTGTTTTATGTAAGGTATTTGACCATTCCACAAGCTGTCAGGACCATGATTGCTTGGGATTATAGAGATCTCAGAGCCATGAGACTTTTTGTGCACTGATGTTTATAGTTGTGAAAAATGTGGCAATGCACACATGTAGCATCATATGTTCACAACTTCCATTTTAGTAATGACAGAAAGCAAGAATTGCATAATGATTTTGAGGCCACATAGTATTTAAAAGTTTCTTTATAGAGTAAATGCTTGTTGGGTGTTTCTTGAGTGAGCTGCCAAAGGCTTACCTTGCAAGTTGCCAAATCTGTGTCCATGAAGAGTCCCTAGACCTCATGCAGTGATCCTGCTACTTGATGGGACATGTATTGCACTGAACAGAATCTCAAGGTATTTTGAAGACTGCCATTTATTAACTACACATGGTCTTGAGGAAGACTTAAGTCTAAGCATCTATATTAAATAACCTGACTAAACGGTTTTGCTTAAGACGGAGCTTCTGGGCAAAAAAAGAGTGTGAGCTCTGGGAATAAAGCAATAATATAGCTTTTGGGAACCAAACTAACTCTTTAAGCCACGCATCAAATGTAAAGTAGACACGTTTTTAAAGAATGTTTCATTAATATTAAAAAAATGGCATTCTTTTAAAATTGTTTTATTGGTCAAAAATTGTGTGGTTGTTTTTGAACATGTTTAGAAAACACTAAAACTGAGGACAAGCTGGTGTCAGTCTTGGAAAAGAATTATTAAAGAGTACAAATATACATACATATATATACTTTTTTTTTTTTTTT
>NW_003852460.1:6155400-6156939 GCF_000181295.1 Otolemur garnettii | reverse complement strand
TTTTTTTTTTAACAAAATGATTAAAAATGAATTGCTTATACACAATATGACTGACAGGGTATCTACAACATTCTCATAGGAAATATTTATTCCTAGTGAAATTTATATGAAGCAGGAAAGAGACATGATGAACTAAAGATTTGGTAGCACATTTTTGTAAAGTTTAGCAAGCATCACAATTTCTAGTAGGACTTGTTAAACGAACTTCCCAGGGCCTGCTCCCGGAGATTCTGACTCTGCAGTTTGAGAGAGGGAGAGGCTTGTGAGTCTGTATTCCTGATAACCTCCAGGGGTGCCTGTGTTATCTGTCATTGGTCACACTTCAAGCAGTATTGGTGGGAAGGACTGGCAGTGGGCAGCCAGGCAGATGTTTTCACATATATCCTTGATTGACAAACGGCAATGAACATTTGAAAATTCAGTCCCATCAGAGAGTCTTGAAGTACATCTTCCAACTATATCTGTATTTTAAAATAAGGAAGAGGTTACTGGAAAATAAAGTGAAAAAATAGTATCTGTATACCATATATCCTGAATTCCATGTTATGCGTGTTTGAAATTTAACTGAGAATTTCTATGCTAATTGGAAAATTTATTAGCAATGAAACAGAAATATTATAGATGAAATAATCATGAGGTTATGAGGGCCAGGGCTGTGCCTATATTTAAATGACTTACATTTGACTATTGCATGACTATTAATTTTTACTAATTAAAACTTGAATTAAAATTTTGAGACTCAAATATTCATGTACGTGAATGTACCATTTTTTTCAATCGTGAGGAATGGCTATTATACACACACATACCATATATATGCATACCACATTTGCTTTATATATAGTACATATGGTGATAAACTACGTATTTATATGTATATATTTGGTTTTTTTTCAAAAAAGTTATTAGAATTATTACTGAGCAGTGGAGACTGGCTAGTGTGTTTGATTTATCAGAATGTATGAAGTAATAAGTGTGTGTGTTACAATGACCTTTATTTTCTCATATGAAAGTCTCATGTCAGAATACAGCATGTAGATGTATTCAATATATTTTAAAGGACTGATTAAATTGGACAAACACTAATGCTGTTAGACTCATTGAGATAAAAAATAATTAACAGCAATCTGTGTGTGCATTTAATACAACGCTCCTTCACAAAATCACTTGTAGAAAAGTGCACAAAACCCAGCCCTGTGCTGCCAGTCAAAAGCAAGTTAATATTAAATTTTGTAAGAAAACAAATTTCATCTAAATAAGTGACTATTAAAAATTATTCCTTATCGAGTGGAAAATAATTTCTTCCCCAAATTCTTTGGCTTTATAATTAAATCATTTATATTGTATCTAATTACAATGATTGGCTGCTTAGCTGAATTTTCTAAGCTGATTACCATGTTTCCCCCAAAATAAGACCTACCCAAAAAATAAGCCCTAGCAGATTTCTATGCATTTGTTAAATATAAGCCCTACCCCAACAATAAGACCTAGTGATGGGCGTGGCCATGCAGATTGATGGGTGTGGCTATGCAGTGTATT
>NW_003852460.1:6149940-6155213 GCF_000181295.1 Otolemur garnettii | reverse complement strand
TCTTACTTACCTGTATTGTCCCTCTCTGCCAGTGCTTGGAGCCATGCAAGGACTCGGGGGACCTGAGGAAACACCAGTGTCAGAGCTTCTGTGAGGTAAGGATGTCAGTGACTTCCATGTGGCTGTGCTAAGTGGGGTCACTGTTATGAAGGGCGTTCTTATTCTTCTGCAACGTGGGGACATCAGTGAACTTCAGGCCTGTGTGTGTATGACAAAAAGAAAAAAAAATTCTTGAGGTTTCTTAAAAGCCAACTACCCACTTCTTTCACTATTGGTTTGCCAGACAGAAACAAAATTATTCTGCGTAGAGACAAGACTAGAAGCTTTTAAAGATCCACACTGTCACCACCCTCCCACCTTATGCCACAGCTGTTCTCTGAGTAGCTCTGGACATGTGATTGAAAGCCCTATTAATGCTATCAGGGTTTCTCAAACATTTTCCTCTTACTGTTTTCCCTCAGAGTAGAATGCTTGCCTGAAGTAATTTGCTGCTTGTTAAATGAGGTCCCATTTAAAAGACGGACTCAATTTTTATTATAAGAAGTCCGGGGTGGTGTCTGTGGCTCAAAGGAGTAGGGCACCAGCCCCATATGCTGGAGGTGGCGGGTTCAAACCCAGCCCTGGCCAAAAACTGCAAAAAAAAAAAAGAAAAAAGAAGTCCCAGTAGTTGAGGTGGAGGTGGTCTGATGAAGTGGTCTGCTTATGTTCAGAAGGTGGAGCTAACAGAGTCTGAGGATGGGCCAGAGACAAGGAATAGCAGAAAGAGAGGAGTCCCTGAAGGTGCCAGGCCTTTTGTCCCTGACAACTATGGGGAGGAAGCTGGAATGTAGAGTATGTGATGAAAGCTTTTCAAGGTGTGAGGTGTGAGGTGGGGGGTGGGGGGAGTAAGTGGGGTGGGAGTGGTGGATTTGACCAACATTGTTGGTAGTGGTGTCCAGATTCTGCTTTTCTTGCTTCATGATGTGTGGGTGCTTTATGCTCCCCTGAGCTTCGGTTCCCCATTTGTGGCATGGAAATAATGATGGTTGTGGAGATAGGAAAGAAGTTTAAGTAAGAGGAAGAAATATAGCATGTGGTATAGAGGGACAGACTTGGAAGACATTAGCGTCTACTGGAGGTTAACTGCCACTACTGCAGTGATGATGATGGTGGTGGGGGTGGAGGGTCCGATGCAGCACTCATTTCAAGAGATTGTGTGCCAGGTTACCCTTCTAATTGTATCCAAGCTTGCCTTCCTGACTGCACGTGAGGCTGCGTCCCTGACTGTATGCGAGGCAGCTTTCTGGCTGCTTTCCTGTTTGTTGGCTGACAGTAGGAACAGAAGCCAACTGTGGCCCGGCTCTTTGTAAAGCTGTCAAATTGTCACATGGTACAATTCTATTGAATTGAACCAAATGCCAAATGCAGTGTTCTCTCCATAGCCAAGGCCTCATAGTTATATGATTTTAAACATTGTAAGTCACTTTCTGAATTAGAGGTCTTCCTCTTCATCATCCCATGTTTGCTGCACAACTATTTCAGGTGGACAGCATCTTGCATTTTATACTAACCTTAAAGACAATAGTTTCTTTTTAAGCAATTGTTTAAGAAATGTCACTGACTATTTTTAACATTTCATTTTTATTTTTAGCCACTTTCCACAAATAGATAAAATAATACGTTTTATTTGCTTTTTCTTTCTTTCTTTTTTTGCAATTTTGGCTGGGGCTGGGCTTGAACCCGCCACCCCCAGTATATAGGGCCGGCACCCTACTCCTTGAACCACAGGCACCACACTTATTTGCTTTTTCTTAACAGAGCTTACAGTATTATCTAGCCAAGGCACTAAAATCACATTTAGTTTTTAGCTCTTGGGAAGTATAGAAGAGACTGATGAAAATTAATTGATTTTTGCATATTTAATATATACAATATGATAAATAACTGCATTAAGCTATTTTTCTTTACCTTTTTGCTTTATCTACCCTAAGTTGGATGTATAATGACATCATTTAGATACTAACTACTCTAACAAAATGCGTAATCTTTGAAGATGATTTCTTTTTCAGTTTTTGGGACAGCAAGGGCAAAAAATTGAGCAAAAATGAATGAACATAGCATTTTTTCCCCCCAAATTTTAAATTGGAGTCAATGACCTGGCAAAAGATTAACATTTAGATGATTTGTGGAATTATTCATATGCATGGTTTTATCGGGGAAATTATAGTTACATTAATTTTATAATCAATGATTTGGCTTTATTGCCTGGAAATATTTGTGTAGACAAAGAAAAAAAACATTGAGCATATATATTTCTGTTGTCACAAGTGTCCTTAGTTGACATGAAATTTATGGGCACTAAACTGATTTGAATAATTTCTTTCCTAATATTTTCACACTCCTTTTAACAAGTGTCTGAGTAATTAACTCATAATATCACAAGCAATTTTACATGATTAATTGTTGGGCATTGCTTTCCTGACACACAGCTAATCTCTATCTACAGAATTTCCTACCAACCACTGAAGAACCAATTTACACATTTTCTTTATGTCTAGAGTTTTAATATTCACACATCATTTTCTCTGACTGGCACACATTTTACTCCATTTTTCATTCAACCAGTAAATTCTGATTAAGGTCTGATTAAAGATGTGGATAGAGACTTCATTTATACATACCATATGTTTTCCCATTTATACTCACGCCATCAATATTTTTTCAGTCTAATCCAAGTGAATTATGCAGGAAAGTTGATAGAGACCATCAACATTTGTCTTTGCTAAATACGATAAAGAGTTGAATAGAGCTCGTCTGTAAGATTGTTGTGTTAAATCTGTGTTATTAAAAGATGAACTTCGTGGGTGGTGTCTGTGGCTCAAAAGGGTAGGGCGCCAGCCCCATATGCAGGAGGTGGCAGGTTCAAACCCAGCCCCAGCCAAAAATTGCAAAAAAAAAAAAAAAAAAGAACTTCATTAAGTACAAAAACTAATATAATGAATTTTGAGAGGATACAATTGCCTAGATGCAGACCCCAGTAGTAGCAGGTTGGAATCTGGTGGCCAGTGATACTGTAGGAAAAGGCAGATTTACTTTCTGGTTTGGGATCTTTGAAAGTTTTTGTCAGAAGAACTTTTAAATGTTGAACAGCAAACTTGTAGCAGTAGGAAAAGAAAAGTGACAGAAATTGCTTACCCCTTTTTGACTATGTATTGCAGGCCAACTATACACAGTTGTGCTTAATTCTTTCTGTGTATTATAAACTGTAATAGTCCTAATGTTACTTATAGTATTTCAAGTTTACACACCAGTTCAGAAGCCACAAGTGCAAAGGTGAACACATTTATTTCCATAGTCCTCAGAATAATCCCAGAGATCATTTTTTTAAATTCTTATCAAAAGGGAAAACAGTGAATATTGAATATCCACACAGGACAGCTCTCAGATCAACTGGAAGATGTGACTTACTTGGGATGATTATGAGATTCTCCTTTTGTGGTCATGGGGTACACATGCTTCCCGTCTGTCCTAGGTCACTGGCCTTGCACATTTGTTCTGCCCTGTTAGCTCAGTCAGTAATGAGGAAATGAGGACCAGGGACCCGTCACTTTTCTGAGCTCACAGGTCCAGGGCGTGGTAGTTGGCTCATGGATACTTAAGATAACACATGAATAGAGAACCCAAACTTATCTGATTTGTGACTCATACTCTGATTCCTATGTGGACAGTATCAACCAAGTTGATTTTATTATATCACGGGGTAAAGCTAAGTCAGCATGGTTTCCAAGTTATCAAGCTGGAAACACTTGCCAGATTTAATAAAATTATTTCTACTTGGAAATGTCAACCCATGGGGCGGGATGGATGATTTTGGAAACTATTTTTCCCCAAAGCCGGTAACATATACATTTTGTTGAAAGAGGAAAGTTGGCAAATGCTAAATAATTGTTTCAAATCTGTTAGCACACTCCTTTCATTACTTAGGTTTAAACCTAAATTTAGAACTTCAAAAGCCAACAAAGTAAAACATACCTAGCAGCTAGCAGAAAAGTGAACTATGAAATGCGTAAGAGACGAAAGCCTTGAGAGTTGATGATGCTTAAAAGTTTAAAAAAGTTTTTTTTAGGGAGGTGCCTGTGGCTCAAAAGGGTAGGGCGCCAGCCCCATATGCTGGAGGTGACAGGTTCAAACCCAGCCCTGGCCAAAAAAAAAAAAAAAGGGTTTTTTTTAATTAACTAGCTTTAATTAACTAGCTACAGATTTGTGCTAATTCAATACTGGTCACGTGGCCTTTCTTCTACGTTTTAACTGTAAAGTTCTTAAACTGAGAAACAATTTATTTCCTCAATTCACATTGTTGTCAAATTTTATGTATGATTATGAAGAAAACAGTTTATATGGCTTCTACAATTCTAATTCAAACCTTGAAATTATACTTTTTTAGCCAGTATTTCTACTTTTTCCCTTTTGTTAATTAATATAAGAAAGGAGCATGCCTTTAATTATGTTTGATTGTAATAGTTTTGATACTTTGACATCCATTAAATTTACAATATCAGAAAGATTATCGTGGCCCTAAACCAATAATACTGTTTGATACTGCACCCACCCTCACGGTATATAAAAATTTCCAGCTCTTTCACAGGTTTTTAAAATGCACCCAAGCAACCTTTTCCATCCTAACTCTTTTTAAAATGTACCCAAACCTTTTCCATCCTAACTCTTTCACATATGTGGTATTTTAAACTCAGCTTGGTTTGTGGAAATGAACTGATGAGGCTAATACTGTAGTCACCCCCAGGATTACAGGGATATTTTCTTAGTGAAGTTATGTTTTGAGTTTTTGATGGTACTTGCAGTTATTATGAGAAATAACAGGCTAAAATTAATGAACTGTTTTTTTGGAAAATAATTTGAGACATTCCCCAACTGCCTACCTTCTAGTGCAGAGTTTGAGAACACTGAATTGTTTTAAATTAACATACTTTTACCATTGTGCGAAAGACTCCCTGGTGAACAGCCAAAAGCGTTCACTGACCTGTGTCCAGCCAGGTGACTTTGGGGCTACCAGGCACCTGGGTGAGGAGTGGTGCTCCCTTATCAGTGAGGAGCTGCAGGCTGCATGCTGGCAGGGTGGGTGGGCGTCACCTCAGGGTGACAGCTGTGGCTGAAAATGTTCAGTGGTCATCTCATGGGTGGGTCCTACCAGGCATTTTCCTAGTGCAGTGGGTGTGGCCAGGCAGCGGTGGGTGTGGCCAGGCAGCGGTGGGTGTGGCCAGGCAGCGGTGGGTGTG
>NW_003852460.1:6146415-6149857 GCF_000181295.1 Otolemur garnettii | reverse complement strand
AGGCAGCGGTGGTTGTGGCTAGGCAGCAGTGGGTGTGGCCAGGCAGCGGTGGGTGTGGCCAGGCGTTCCTCAGGGGTCACCTGAAAGCAGAGAGCCATGGTCAGTCATGGGTGGGGATGAGCAGGTGTTACCAGGACGAGTGACAGTCCTCCATGCACAGCAGCGGTCTCCCGGTCATGCTGTCCCCGGTCTGTGTTCACCATCACTGCTTCATTTATTTTCCTATCCCGTCCTGCCTTGTCCGTCTCCTGCTTCCCACATCCAGAAACCATGGTGGCCCTTTGCTGGAGGTGGCAGTTCCACGTGGTTAGGCAGCGCCCCACTTTCTTTCCAGTCTTGCGGCCCTGCCATCACCCACACCAGCTAGTAAGAGAGTGTGGGGTGCCATCCCCTTGACTTACAAGCCTGGGTGCACAAGGACACAAAACTCTTTTGAGTCCACTCATGATGACATGACCGTCCCCAGGGAAAAGAAAGGCAGGAAAATTTAACCTGGCCCCTGTATTTCAGGTAAAAGTGGATGAAGGGTTAGGGTGGCTTTCCCGGAAACCC
Organism: Otolemur garnettii; assembly: GCF_000181295.1. NCBI lineage: Eukaryota > Metazoa > Chordata > Mammalia > Primates > Galagidae > Otolemur > Otolemur garnettii. Next base: position 6,149,305 of record NW_003852460.1, on the reverse strand, counting down.
TCTATCCTAAATGTCAAGGTCAGGCTCTGTCTGTCTTCCACGCAGCAGGGAGAGGGTTGCCGTCAGGGTTTGGGCTGGACCTCGGGCCTATCTTGGCTGCTGTTGTCCCTGAGGGCTAAGCCCAAACAGCACCTTCTCTTTCCAGTGGCAGAAAAGAGCCACCATCCTCTGACTGTAGCACACGTGACCCCGTGCCATCCTGAACCATTTTTCCTGAGGAAATAGGTGTGTTTGATGAGAGATCCTTTCACATTCCTCAGTGACGTGTCCCTCTCATCGGTCAAGCACGTCCCCTTCTCCGGCAGGTTGACTGATTCTGGGCTCAGCCAAAGTGCCCTTGGCAAGGTGCTGTTCAGAGCCTGTCCCACAGATCACAGGGGGTCCATGGACGTTTAAAGAAGATTCACATTCTCTTACTGCACGACTCACTGGCAATGCCACAAAAAAACTAGATGGTACAGAAATGTGGCTAGCCACATTTTGTGAGGGAATCTCTGAGTTACCGTTGTGAGGACTGTAAAGTTTTACTCAGCTTGTGTTAAACTATTTTGATTAGTTTATGTTAAATGAAAAAAATTAAAAAGAATGATTTGTTAGTGAATTGAAATATATGTAATTTGTACAGTCCCAAAGGGGCCCTCGAGCTGTACTTGATGTGTTTTGCGAGTATTTACAATCAGTTTTTGAGGACTGTCTTTGCACTGCAGTAGAGTAGAATGCTGTGTGAATGTGCATATGCCTACTGCTGTGTGTCTGTTGCATGCAATAAAAAAATCATCCCTCCTGAGTCATATTCTTGTAGGACTTCAGCACAAGATGTCACTTTGGTGGGGGAAGAGAAAGCAAATATGTCTGTTTTATAAAACATTAAAGGGAAATTTTGATGGTATAAAAACATTGAACTTCTTCTCTGATGTCTTGGAAATCAGACTTCACGTGTTGTTAATGGAATAATTTTTTCTGAATCTTCTCTCTCTTAGCCGTTGTTCCCCAAGAAGAACTACGAGTGCTTGACCAGCTGTGAGTTCCTCAAGTACGTCCTACTGGTGAAGCAGGGGGACTGCCCAGCTCCCGAGAAGGCCAGTGGGTTTGCAGCCGCCTGCGTGGAAAGCTGTGAAGTTGACAATGAGTGTTCCGGGGTGAAGAAGTGTTGCTCTAATGGGTGTGGGCACACCTGCCAAGTTCCCAAGACTCTGTACAAAGGTAAGGGGCTGCGGCCAAGCCTGGGAAGACAGCTGCGTCGTCTCAGTGGGAGTCTCTGTGTCCAGGGAAGGGCCATGAAAAGTCCCAGCAAAGGCAGAACCTAAGGAACAAACCAGGAAAAAAAAGGACAGTCACCTAACTTCTGGGGGATGTGAATTGTTACATGGACAGGAGAAAAGAGGAACTGAAAATAGGCAGCAGAGAATTCAAACCTGGCACTGGTGGTAAATTCTGCTTTATACGCAATAAACAAACAAACAAAAATTATCAAGAAATAATATACATTTGGTGCACACACGTGTATGTGTGTCAGAGAAAGGGAAGGAAAGACAGCTACGCTGCCAGTGTCAACTGATTGATTGTATTTTACTTTCCAACCAGACTCCCTAAAATTAACACGATGTTGTGTATCATAGTTTACTCAGACGGGGTCTCACACTCTACATGTTTATCAGGTTGCAAGAGAACTTAGTCACATTACAGGAATAAAGTAAGTAGCACTTAGTATCAAGGAGTGAAGTGGTCCAGAAATTGCTTTCAAGTGTAAACCATTCCATCTGCTAAACGGTTTGATCAGCTGAATCCCCACCTTTTGGAAGGGAGCAGATCCTCTGTGTACAACCCCAGGATAGGAATCAAAATATTTAAAGTCTATACAATGACACGTCTGTTCTTGGATTATGCCCACAGTAAAAACCACGTTAAGGCATATTTATTATGCACTTCTCAAGTGTACCCCATCCCAGCCTATTTTCCAAGGATTTACATTTATTTATTCCAATGTCCCCAGTAGAACTTAATGGATTTATTTTTACTGGAAAAAAATACAAAAATGTTCCAGAATCACTGCTGTCCTCCATATAGTAAATCAAAAATAATGAATGTGAATGACGTACTCTGCCCCCGTGCGAGTTTATTTTGGCTGATCTCTGTGGTCATTGAATATTTTGAGATGTTTGCGTATTGCATAAAGGAAATTTTCTTTAGATTCTGCCTTGGCTGGGACTTCTCACGGGCCCTTCCCTGGACACAGAGACTCTGAGACCCGTTCATTACTAAACACTCCCTTAAGTGGGCAAATCATTTCCTTAATTAAACTGATAGGTGCCAACCCCTGTGCTATTTTTCATTTTATCCCTTATTGGATTAATTTAAAACATAGAAGCACATACATCCTTTCTATGTGGAAGGGAAGGGAAGGAGGGAGGTACTAATATTACAACTTTAGAAACTTTACGTACTAGAAACTTAAGGTTTTTAATACAATAGGTTTCCTGAAATGTAATCAACAAAATCTGCCATGGAATCTAGGTTATTCTGGTAGAACCGTCCTTAGCAGATGCCTGTAAGTTAACTTTAGGGGCCAGTGCTAGCATTTAAAACAAATGACATACATCTCTTCTTTTACTTTTTAAATAAAATTATTAGTAGCACAGTAGAAGACGTGAAAAGATAAAGATGAGTGGAGCTGGCTGTTGGTGCCAGTTGTATGACATGCAAGCTGTAGTGTAGCTGGGGAAAGTTTGAGATACTTCTCTTGTCCGGGTGGAACACAAATCATTGCATTTTTGATGTTCCTCCTTCTCTTTCCTGTATTAATTCTGTTTTATGGCTTTGTAAGACAGTCTTTTCTCCAGAAGGTGACTCATTTTACTATTTTACTGACAGTCTCTCTGCTTGCCTTGGC
>NW_003852460.1:6145386-6146395 GCF_000181295.1 Otolemur garnettii | reverse complement strand
TTCAGACTAATTTGTGGCCTTCAGTTTTCTATAGTTTCCGTCTGCCGTGGCTAAACCAAGAATTAATTGTGTGTCAATTTGTCTCTCTTCCAAAATATGTGCTAATGGAGTTGATTTAATGTTGCCATAATTGATACATAAAGTACCGGGAAGCTGTACAATTCATGTGCAATTCAAAATAGTATACAATTTTAAATCGTACGTGAACTTTGTGGCCACCCCGTATTTAAACTTCAGGCCTCTGGAGATGGACTGATACAACTTATCACAAACTTCCAGTGGTCCAGTGCCTTAATGTGATGTAAATACAGATTCCTAGATTATCTGATTCTCTTTCTGGGCGATACTAAGTAGTGGTTAATTATGATGTAACTACAGATTCCTAGATATCTGATTCTCTTTCTGGGCGATACTAAGTAGTGGTTAATTATGATGTAAATACAGATTCCTAGATTATCTGATTGTCTTTCTGGGCAATATTAAGTAGTGGTTAGTTATTGAACTGCTGAGACAGTGTCTCTTGCTACGTTTTTATATCATTTGGGCTCATGAGGAAAAAAAACTTTACACTAATAAAATCTCACAGTAAGTATGCAACTGCTGATTGCTTATCCTCATTAGTTTTTCTATAGGTCATATTTAACATTATTTAAAGCACTGTGTTTCTGTTCTTTTGATTTCACCAGAATACTTTTGTGCATTAAAAAAAAGGAAAATAAAATGGACCTCCATTGTCACATATTGTAGGGTGCCATATGATAACATTTTTGAATTTTTAAACAGACTCGTTGAGATTTCAGATGACTAATTCATTCAGAACTAATTTGAAAAGAGAAAAACCGAATCACTCACATAATAGAAGACACACTGAGAAGAGGTCCAGCTTGCACATCTGGTTGTGCAGTTGGGATGCCGGTGAGCGCAGAGGGCCGTGCGCATGCACACAGGCAGCTCAGGCAGAGGTGAGGACGGCTGAGGCCCACGCAGGATTACAGAGGAGGCCTGAATT
>NW_003852460.1:6143465-6144281 GCF_000181295.1 Otolemur garnettii | reverse complement strand
GCATTTCTGATTAAGAAGGTGGCGTGCACAATACCTGTCAGGTTTTCTTTCCTCCCTAAGTGACTTGCAAGCAGAGACAGGGTTTCTGGTTGCCTCACAGGCCTGCATAAAGGTTCCCGTGTTTTCTTATTTGCTTAGATGCATTCTTGGGTGCAGAATAAGGTGGGTTAGGCTACTCCTTCTGCAAATATAGACCGAACATTTGCTGTTACATTATTCTCTTCCGGGACATCATGAGTGTGGCAATGGAGATGTGGGTTTTGACCTGTGGGAGCTGTGGGTTAGCGGGAAGGCAGACATGGTTAGATGAGGTCAGGGGCAGTTAAAGGCATGTCTTGACTGTTACGGGTACAACAGTGAAGAGGGGCAGAAGAATAAAGCCTTTATTTCCAACTGGGAAGTTTAGAGAAAGTGTTTGCTCTGAGCCTGGACGTATCCAAGCTTCTGCCATCCGGAAACAGGAGGGAAGACGTTTCAGAGGGAAAAAAGAACAAGCCAGCAACAGGTGGGGTAGCGCAAAACACTTTCCTGGCAGGGTATTTCCAGGAAAGCCGGTGCTATCACAGCCTCTATGATGACAGTGTGTGGCCTCCCAGAAGTTAAACCGGAAGGTAAATGGTGGCCTGTGATGCAGATGGATGCCTTGAAGGGGACCCCCATGTTCCCTTTCATCCTACAGAGAAGGGGGTGCAACTAGCTGTAGGAGAGAATCGTGCTTCTGTTTTAGAAAAATAACCACCACGTACAAAGATGAGAGAATTTGAAAAGGAGGCAGAGGTGTAGGGAGGTGGGTCAGGAGGCTATCGTGAGTAGCAA